>NC_140592.1:1094218870-1094820656 GCF_964204655.1 Triturus cristatus | reverse complement strand
CATTCCTTGTGGGAAATTATTAAAATCTCTCTTACCACCAGGATCAATGGCTTCTTATACACAATTCATGCTTAACAAATTCGAAAAAACACAGTCACATCGTGGCATGATCACAAGTAACAAGTTTTCGACAAATCAGAGAAATCAACGCCACTATTCAGTTCATAAACACTTTCCCATTTTAAGAAAACATTGAGCATCTTCTTGTGCTATTGCTATCAGATGTTCTAACTAATATGAAACAATAGCAACAATGATGTTTGAATAGAGCTAGGCTCATCAACGGAACTGCAGCGGAAGGATCTTGAAATTTTTAAAGTTAGGAAAGTTCATTTAGAGCACACGCACACAGTACAAATTCCATTACACGAACTTGTCTTTTCTTTCGCAGAGCCTGTGGGGAGAGAAAATGCACAGGGAAATAGGATGGGAGGGGGAAAGAGCAGGAGTGAATAACAGAATAGCATCAGAACCGCAACCATGTTATCAAATATGGGATTTCTATGAAAATGTGGCACATCTAAATTACAGTATTAAACACACTTCTGCACTTCATATTGAACTTGTTTCAACTGTAAACTTGAATTCAGCATTTGCATATTTGATCCATCATAAAAATCCTTATTCAGCATCATCATTTTTTCACGAAAATATAAACCCATAAAAACAGTATTACAGTTCCACCCTTTGATTATTTTGTAATCACTAAAACACATAAATACAACTTTATTAATCAAGAAATCATTTGTCAGTACTCTTTGCCTTTTCTTCGAATTCTCTACTGATATCTTCACTTGGTTGTAGACACAATCCTTTATTTGCTCCATCTTAAACTCTGTAGACCTCTTTCTTTTCACTGAACCAAATTTACCTTTATTTCCAAATTTCTTAATCATATACTCAGAAAATCTCAATTAAAGAAATAAAACAATTGCTCAAACCATTATGATCATTACAGGGTTAATCTCATTGCACTGCCACACAAATTATTTAACCATTCACCAATCTTGCCAAAGCCCTTTCCTAACTCACAAAACCAAGAACCTACAGAATCCCATGACCAGGCTCTTCAAAAGATTGAAGACATGCACAAGGTTATTAATTTTATTTATATAAGGATTAATAACTCTACTATTATCAGGCATATAAGTACAACAGGTATTTGCTTTTATTACCCTAAAACTCTTCTTTCCTTCTCCAGGAAAATATCTAATAATCTATTCTGCATAACCATAGACCTAATCGCAATCATTTCCAAATGTACCTGCTTTAAAGCCCCTGCCTTATCTACTGCAAGCTTATTAACTAAAGTACAGAGATACATAATTTTCACATAATTTATTGTCACACCTATTGAACGAATCATAGCACCTAATAAAGCAGAAACTGTTTTGCCAAAACTTTGTTTCACTCTTTTCAGGTCCACTGCATCATATATTTATTCACATGAAAATCACTAGGGGGCATATGTATCAAGCGATTTTTTTTTACTCGCAAACGCTGCGATTCGCAAAAAACAGCGTTTGCGAATAAAAAATCGCTAAACGGTATGTATGAGCCATTTTTCAGCGCAAATTTAAGGAATCGCTAATTTTGCGATTTCTTAACTTTTCGTAAGCATTTAAGAAATCGCAAATTGCGATTTCTTAAATGAAATGTAACAGGCAACAAAGTTTTGCGAAAAATCCTTAAGAAATCGCAAATTACCACCAACTTCTAGTTGGTGGTAAGTTGCGAATTCTTTTAAAAATGCACTTTTTTAAATTTTAATAAGTGCCACGTGGCGCACATGCATGCCCTTAGGGCATGTATGTGCGCCATATGTCCACACATGCTGATTTCAGGGGTGCATCAGGGTGTCATCTTGACACCCTTGCACCTTTGAAATTATTCTCAAATTGCGATTAGCAAATTGCGAATCGCAATTTGAGAATTACTTCCTATTCATTCCTATGGGTCTCCTGGCCCATAGGAATGAATGGGAAGATATTCCTTAATTGCGATTTCGCAATTTGCTAATCGCAATTAAGGAATTTTAAGAAATCGCTAAATATTAGCGATATTTTAAATACATCCCATTTTGCGATTCTCAAATAGCGATTCTCAAAAAATCGCTATTTGAGAATCACAAATTCGGGTTTTGATACATATGCCCCGTAGAAACTCCCAAGCAAAATACCAAGATGATACCAAATTATGCGGTAACTAAAATAATCAGTCTTTCCACACATAATTCCCTCTCAGAATTGACTTTCCACCTAATACATAATTTCCATTCACTTATTAACTTCTTTCACACACGCATTCTGACATATTCCGCCTTCCAATTTTTCAAATGTCGTTTACGCACAGTACATTAATTCACCTCTTTGTTCCTGCTCCAACCTCAACCTAGGATAAATATTTGACCATATAGATTCTTTCTCTTTCTTTAGCTGTTCCATTCCCCTCTGTCCAGTCTCTCGCAACCTTGACTCCCCTCTCATTATATTCACTAATAAACTAATTTTCTTCTTTGCTGCACACTGCCTAAAACGAATAATATCACTAACATAATCAATAAATGTACAATTGTACAGCATTTGCTGTACTGCATCTTCTAATTGAAGGCAAAAAATATCCTTTTTCTTTAAGGTTTTCATAAGTTCATTTTCTGTCTTTGGTCTTTAGATCTTTTATCATTTCAACACTGCTGTCTTATCACTTAACTCCATCTTAACAGTATCTTTATGATTTCAAGTTGGTTCTTCCTCTGTGTCTGCTACACTCTCAGATTAAGTTTGAAATTTGTACTGGCAATGATTCACTGAATATAACTATCTAACGATGGTTCTTCTTCTTGTTCTGACACTAGTTAAATATAACCATTCAGGCGGCGCATATTTTCTTTTTAGTACTCTCCTCATCGTTGTTCTTTTGACAACAGGCGATTCACTCCCACTCGTTTCAGAGTCTGTTTGTCTCCAAGGAGTTTATCACCATTCACAGTGTTTTCCTTTGCAAGTTCCTTTCCTTGGAATAGTATCTTCAGCTTTCCTCTGTTCACCAAAAGTCTTTGTCAGAGTTTGTTTACTCTCTGAAGAGCTTAAACTTGAACTTGCACTTGACCTGTGATCATCTTTTTCCGCACGATCCACTGCAAACTGCTTCTTCTTCTGGAGGTTCAAGTAACACAAATTTTCAACTGCAATTTCTCTTTGTTTGGATCAAAGGCTACTTCTTCTTGCTACCACTCACACTGTTGGCTTTTACACAGTAACAGCCTTTAAATCTGATCCCTGCTTTGAAAATGGACTTTTAAGCTTTTGAGGTTCTTCACCAGAGCTTTCACTAACCGGAAACTTTACAGCTTCAATGTTTTCATTGCTTTCTTCACAAGATCAAAATTTTGATCCAAAGCTCCCCTCAGGCTCCTGGAACAGTGTAGATCTGGTGCGCCACTCCAGCATACTTCACCAGAGTGTACCTGGAAGGATCTATGCCATCTTTAAACAAGGTGGTTTTATCTGAAGTGCTTCCGGGCCACTATCCAGTCTCCTGGTCTAAGGTTATGACAGTCAGTGTCCTTTGTTGCGTTTGTTGCCTCATTCACGTAATGAGAGACGGATTTCACCTTATCAGCCATACCTTTGCAATAATCTAGCATAATGTCATCAGTTATTGAAACTAATGCCGCTGAATGAGTGTATGCAACTCTCATTACTTTTTCCCATGATCACCTCATGGAGCAATATACTAGTCTTTCTGTCAGGAACGCTTCTCATGCTCATCAGAACAAGAGTAAGTGCGTCGGGCCACTGTAAACCAGTTGAAGCACACATTTTGGCCAATTTGCTTTCGAGAGTACCATAAGCCCGCTCTACTTCACCTGACGATTGAGGGCGATAACTACAATGAAATGTTGAGTTATATGAAATGCTGTGCAGATGATTTCCAAAATCTTATTCTTAAAATGAGAACCACTGTTCTGTCTCAGCAGAAGTTAGAAGGCCAAATCTAGCTCCCTCAACAAAAGTTTGGTAACTGTAAGGCTATCTGAACTCTGGTTGGGGTAGGCCTTGACCCATTTGGAAAACAAACAGACAATAGCTAAGATGTACTTTCAACTGTGTGGTGGCATCTCATTAAAGTCTGCCTGAATTCTTGTAAATGGGCCCTCTGATTTGCTAATATGATTCATTTATTTATTTATTTCTGACATTTATTGAGCGCGAACGAATACCCATGGGCGTCTCGGCGCTAGACTAAGCAGCTGACTCTCCCCAGCAGTGGAGGGACCAGGGCAAAATTACTGGTTAAACAGCCAGGTTTTCAGATTCTTACGAAACTGAAAGAGTGAAGGACTAGTTCTGATTTGTTGTGGCAACGTGTTCCAGATCTTGGGTGCCGCAACTGAAAAGCGGCGATCACCCCAGGAAACTGTTTTAGAGCGTGGGACCACTAGTTGGTTGAGAGTCGTAGATCTAAGTTGTCTAGTCGGTCGATATTGCATGAGCTGGTCCTTAAGAGGGCGTGGGCCTTGATCATGGAGAACCTTATAAACTATGCAGAGGGATTTGAACTTGATCCTGTTTTTGATTGTTAACCAATGGTATGTCCTGATGGTATCGGAAATGGGAGCAAATTTGGGTATTCCGGAGAGGAGGCGGGCTGCCGCATTCTGTATTGTTTGTAATTTTTTTGTGACTCTGGTTTGGGCATTTAAAAGAAGTGCATTACAATAATCTAGAGATGAAAGAACCAGGGAGCTAACCAGTGTTTTGGCAGCAGCATCTGGGAGGAATGGGATAATCTTCCTTATCATTTTCAGTTTGTAATGGGCTGTGGCTGCTACTTTATTTGCATGTGCCATAAAGTTAAGATGGTCATCAAAAATGACTCCCAGATTCCTGACCTTGGAAGTCGGGCTAGGTGGAATGCCGAAAGCTGGGGGCCACCAAAGAGTGGGCCAGGTCGGAGAGAGGGGTCCAAAGATGACCACCTCCGTTTTGTCGGAGTTAAGCTTCAGGCAGTTACCTGCCATCCACTCTCCGATCGTGCACATTGCATTTTGGAAACGCTCTGCCACTTCCATCCCTTCACCCTTGATGGCCAACACTAGTTGCGTGTCATCTGCATATGAGGTTAGGCTCATCCCAAATGCTTTGATGATACCTGCCAGGTCCGACACATAGATATTAAATAGTGTCGGACTAATGGAGGAGCCTTGAGGAACCCCACACGGGAGTGACAACTTGGCTGATTGATATGGTCCTAATGTAACCATCTGTGTTCTGTCGGCCAGGAAGGAGGAGAGCAAATCTCTCGCCGTATGGTGAATGCCCATCCTCCCGACACGATCGACCAAGATCTTATGGTCGACCGTGTCGAAGGCTGCCGAGAGATCCAGCAGTACAAGAAGTGCTGTCCCGCCCTGATCACGGATGATTCGGATGTCATCGGCTGCCTTGATGAGGGCGGTTTCCGTACCATGGAATTTACGGAAGCCATACTGTGTGTCGTCCAGGAGCTGGTGTTTCTCTATATACTCTGAAAGCTGCTGGTTCATCGCTTTTTCTGCCACTTTAGCTAGAAAAGGAAGACTAGCTATGGGCCTATAGTTCTTAAGCTCCTCCTTGTCTAAGCTGGGTTTCTTTAGCAGGGGTTTAACCAGCGTGTTTTTGAGGCAATCAGGGTAGCTCCCAGAGGTCAGTATGGTATTACAGACATGTGTGATGACCGGGGCAATGGTGTCCATGACCATAGAGAGAACTGCGGAAGGGCAGGGGTCCAGAGCCGAACCAGATTTAATAGATTTAATGATGATTGTTGTTTGATCAATAGAGAGAGCCCTAAAACTGGACAAGATATTACTTGAGGAGGTATGAGCGAGGAAGGCTTTACTAATGTTGATTTTAGAGGTAAAGGCTTGGTATATGTCGTTAACTTTAGAGAAGAAAAATTCAGACAGCGAGTTACAAAGTGGTTGTGACGGTGGAGGATTGAGGTCTGGTGCGTTACCAGTAAGGGTTTTGGTTATATTGAATAGTTGTCTACTGGAATTTTTAGCGTTTTCAATTTGCTCCGAAAAAATGTTTTTTTGGCTGCGAGAATCATGGATTTATAAATGGCCAATGATTCTTTATATATGGTCTTACTTTTGGCATCGTAGCTTCTGCGCCATTGCCTTTCCCTGTTCCTACTTAATTGATTTAGGACTCTTAGTTCTTCGGTATACCACGGAGCGGTCGGTGTGCTTCTATTCCTAGAATGGCACTTGGTGGGTACCAGGAGATTTGTGGCGTCGCCAAGCCAATCGTGAAATTGGCCGGTGGCGATAGTAGGATCATCGGATAGGGTTGGGCAGGTTTTGTCCAGTAGTGTTATAAATTCATTTTGGTCTAGATTCTTCCATACTTTGAAGGGGCAGGGCTTCATAGCAGTACCCTTCTTCCTGCGTGGTTCCTTAATTGTCAGGCCGCTGAATATGGCAAAATGATCTGTCCAAGGCATAGGCAGAATATTTAATATATGCAAGCCCTCTACGTTGGAAAAGATACCATCCAGCGTGTGTCCTGCCTTGTGGGTGGACGCGGTGACCAATTGTCTAAGGCCCAATGTTTCTAGGTCTGATATAAGGACAGCGGTATCCCTGTCATTCACTTGTTCTAGGTGGAAATTCACATCGCCCATCATTGTGGTAGACTCTTCAGTGGCAATTGATTCAGTAATTGCGCTGAGGTTAGAAAGGAAGCCTGCTTTAGTCCCGGGGGGACGATATAATAGCACTCCCTTAAAGTTAAAGAGGGCTGTAAACTTTATATTAAAGTGCATGGATTCACATGAGGTGGCAGGGATAAATGCTGTTCGGACCTCAAACCGATCTCTGATTATGATAGCTAAACCCCCTCCCTTTTTGCCGACCCTATCCTGTCTGTAGGCTTTATAGCCGGGAGGGACAGCCACTACGAGATCGGGGGGCGAAGAATCATCAGTCCATGTTTCTGTAATATACAGGACATCTAGGTTGTTGTCAGTTATAAGGTCTGCTATTTCTTGTCTATGTTTGCCCAAAGAGCGCGCATTAATGAGGGCCATAAGGATGACCACTTCGTTGTCATCACATTGCAAATTAGAGATCGCCTTTGAGTTATTAATACGAATCGTGGTGTTGCAATGGGGGCAAATCAGGTTGGCAGCCATCGTTATCTGTTGGATGTTGTGATTGATACATTGAAAGGAGTGAATTGGTTGAAACCTCATCAAGGCCGAGCGTGAATAAGCTCGCTTGAGATGTAAGGAGGCCGGATCAGGGGTCGTGGCCCTGGGCGCGGGCCAGGCGCGGACGGGCGCCGACGGGCTTGCATTCGGCGCGCCGCCGGCGCGCCAGCTGCGCGGACGGATGTTCATACCCTTATATCCGTTGAGGAGGGCGTGAGGCGTCGAGCAGCTGGAGCGCTACCCCTCCCTCACCCAAGATGGCTGAACCCTTTCTCCACAGCGCGAGGATGTGACAATGCGCGCTGTGCTTGAAGGCGAGAATGCGTGCAGGTAGGAATAATACTGGATTACAGCAGCAAAAAGGTTTAAAAATGAACAATATATTTTAAAAGTAGCATACAACAGAGTAAACCCCCGGCTTCCGCCTCAGGGGACAGACTAATGCCAAGTCAGCGCGCAGCGCTACCTGCCTGGTTAAGTACTCTGGGAGGGCGGGAGGCGTCGAGCAGCTAGGGCGCTACCCCTCCCTCACCCAAGATGGCCGAACCCTTTCTCCACAGCGTGAGGATGTGACAATGCGCGCTGTGCTTGAAGGCGAGAATGCGTGCAGATAGGAATAATACTGGATTACAGCAGCAAAAAGGTTTAAAAATGAACAATATATTTTAAAAGTAGCATACAACAAAGTAAACCCCCGGCTTCAGCCTCAGGGGAGAGACTAATGCCAAGTCAGCGCGCAGCGCTACCTGCCTGGTTAAGTACTCTGGGAGGGCGGGAGGCGTCGAGCAGCTGGAGCGCTACCCCTCCCTCACCCAAGATGGCCGAACCCTTTCTCCACAGCGCGAGGATGTGACAATACGCGCTGTGCTTGAAGGCGAGAATGCATGCAGGTAGGAATAATACTGGATTACAGCAGCAAAAAGGTTTAAAAATTAACAATATATTTTAAAAGTAGCATACAACAGAGTAAACCCCCGGCTTCCGCCTCAGGGGAGAGACTAATGCCAAGTCAGCGCGCAGCGCTACCTGCCTGGTTAAGTACTCTGGGAGGGCGGGAGGCGTCGAGCAGCTGGAGCGCTACCCCTCCCTCACCCAAGATGGCCGAACCCTTTCTCCACAGCGTGAGGATGTGACAATGCGCGCTGTGCTTGAAGGCGAGAATGCGTGCAGGTAGGAATAATACTGGATTACAGCAGCAAAAAGGTTTAAAAATGAACAATATATTTTAAAAGTAGCATACAACAGAGTAAACCCCCGGCTTCCGCCTCAGGGGAGAGACTAATGCCATCACTTTAAAGTCCTCCTGCCTTGATTATTTCTCTGACTCATCAAACACAAATGTCCTCAGCTACATTACTGAAACCTGTATTTTTCCAGTATGTTTTAAATATACTCACCATACTATCTCTGCCTGTGTGCATCTGATTATGAAAGTTCTTGGCCATTCACAGTATTAACATACAGATCCTGGTAATTTTTCTTGTACCTCATTTTCTCCTGTTTCTTTTTCTCATCATCTAAGACTTCGTCCTTCAGGTCTCTCTACTCACTCTAAGAAGTCTGAATTGAATTCATAAAGACATAATTTACACATTTTCAGAATTTTGTATGGTGCTTATTCTTGATTCATCATCTTCATTTACTTGCACAACTGTCTCGTCATGTAATGCACAGTACTTTGATGTTTGGTCCACATATCTATTTGCAAGTGTAACTAGGACTTTACCAGCCTTAAGGGCAATACACTGGACCACCACATTTTCCTTTGACTGTTGTACCACTTTCAACAAATCCAGTATGTAAACACAATTGTTAATAGGAGCTCCAGAGGACGTCATCAAGCCTCTTTGTGACTACTGTGAATATGCAAATTATTATTTTAAACACGCAATATAAGATAGGCTACCGCAAAATGTGCCAACAGATTTAGGGCCTCAATACGATATTGGTCGGAAAGCATTCTGACCGACTCGGTCTCGGAATTGTTTCTGACTGAATCGGATTCGGGGAGTCCGACTGCTCGATTACGATGTTTCCGAACACCGTTCGATCGGACTCCCATTGACTTCAATGGGAGACTGTGTTTCGACCGACAACACAGGCTCCCATTGAAAAAAGGGGTGGTTGCAGAAAACCTTGCACCCTGTGGCAGGCACCCCTTGGTGACTGCCACACCGTGCATGGTTGGAAAGAGGTGAGCCTTGGGTACCCCCACGGACCCCAACCGGGGTGAAGGGGGGCCTGCTACGGGCCACCAAAATTGGATTCCGACAGCCGATCCATGTCAGACAGACCGATTTGGAAAGGCTGTCCGAATCCAACATCGTAATGCGTCAGTTGGAAACGCGGTCCATAGAGCCGTACCCGTCGGCTCCGACCAACGCGGTTTCTCCAAATGCCGATCGGAACCGAGTTGGAACGACCGACCGGTTTCCAAATATCGTAATCGGATGTGTTTTCCGAGTCGGTCAGAAACGCAGGTTCCGAATCGGATTCGGACAAATCAAATGCCGTTCGGAGTCTTTTCGACCGACATCGTAATCGGCCCCTAATTTTTTAATATTAAGTACTTTCAATACATCTATTTTTAGTAAATCGGAAAGATAACTGCACAGAAAATAATACACACATCAGTAAGTTAATGTAATTGTGGGAAATTCACTCCTTTACGTTAGTTAATGCAATGACTGCCAGGGTTGCCACCTTTCTCAAAGAAAAATAACAATTTAAGATTCTGCAAAGGCCTGGATATAATACTTAAATAGGACTTTATATAAAAGTGTCCTTAATAATTTTTAAGATCGCTTTTCTGCTTTTGTTCACTTTAATTATCAGTGAAGGATCATGAATGTATCTCCAGAAAACATGTTAAAGTGCTTTCTTCTCATATTTACGTTTATTAAGTATATACTGATAAGGGGAAAAAAGACTTGCTTTAGCTGATTTTGCTAATATTTGTACCAGCTAGGACGTTAAAATACTGGTCATGACGTAAAAACTGGCTAGGTGACAACCAAAATCACTGTAGATGTTGGTGTGCGTAATTAAAGAGAAACATAATTGAATCTTAATTGGCACACTGAGGAATAATGAATTGTGTATTTATTGTGCCTACCAGTGGTTGAAGTGCATTAAAACATATGTGGGATCTTTGATCTTGAGTGCAATGGGGGTGGGGTCAGTGAACATGGGGCTGGGGTCAAAGATGTGGCTAAAAAGAACAAAAAATGCTGTAACTATTTTGTTGATCTTTCACCTTTAGAAAACTGCAAATAAAGTAACTCACACTTAGAATTAAAAAATAAATCCAAGTTAATCTGATCAGTGGGAAATGCACTATTTTACAAATAAAACCTCTATTAGTTAATGCGATCACTGCAGATATCTGTGCCATGTGGTGCCAGCCTGTGACTGAATGCACTGTGAAAACTTGCATTTCACACATCATAAGATCGGCTCCCACAGAATGCACAGAAACATTTAGGTTCAAGATAAAGGGCTTCCAAAACAAATTTCAGTAATACACAGACTGTACCTAGTGCCATTTTTTTTATAACTGTTTATTGAAAGTATTCCCTCTAAAGCTCAGCTGTAACACCTGTACAATACCTCTCGAAAAGAATACATCCATAGCATCACAAAGCTTTAAGTGAACTCTATCATTTAAACCAATAGTGGCTTTCGGGCAGCCTTTACGTTTGCATATTAACCAATAGCACACATTGCTTCACAGTACTGGAGGAATTGATCTTTCTCTGCACAATTGTCTTTTAACCACAGCTCGAGTTGAGGGTAGATGCCGCTACCCTACTGCAAAACTGGCTGCTTTCAGTGGAGTGCTGCGTTCCTTTCCTACTTCTTCTGGAATTCACAGATATATGCTGACACCGGGACACTTTCAGCAGCGCCTGCATGTTATCTGCTTTTGTTCCGAACAGCAATGTGTAGGCGGGGAAGGGGCTAATCAGATTCCAGCTTCCCCATGACAAAAGCCGAAGATAAGGGCCCATTAGGCCTCTTTAGGTCTCGCCTGACCCAGCGCATGCGCTGGTTTGGCGAGACTTTTTGTGAGGGCTCAAAAAAGTGCTACCACTGTAGCCTAGAGCTACAGTGCATGTGCGCGGGCCTCACTTTCACGGCCGCTTTGATGTTTGATCGCGATCACTTTCGCGGCCGCTTTCATGTTCTCCGTGAGCCCGTTTTTTTTTTCCTGTTTATTACTTCTATGTAGTAATGGTGGCACCCGTGCGCCGCCATGACTACAGAGCAGTAATAAACAGAAACAAACATTGGCATAGCCAATAGGTCTCGCTTTTGGGACCTTATAAGTATTTAGTTATGCAACTGTTGAATGGCTAAACACTTATAAGGTCCCAAAAGCGAGACCTATTGGCTATGCCAATGCTTGTTTTGTTGGAGTATCCTGGCTGGGAGCTGTCGGGAGCCTCACACCAGAATGAAATGGAGGGGATTCAAAAGTTCACATATGATCACTTCATAGGTACTTAAAGGAGAAACGCTTTTGAATGTATTCTATTGTAACATTTCCTTTCTGCCTTAGTTTACTTTAATTAGTAGCCATGGGTCATTACCAAAGCTCTAGAACACATTTAAAAGTGCTTTGTATTTATATTTGCTGTTTGAAGTACATATAGATAAAGGCTAGAAATACCGGCTGTAGATGATTTTGCTTATTTACTGATGTCACCCACTTCATTATTATATGTCCTTCATGTTTTCTTTTATTCCTGTTGCTCACAACAGTCTGGGGTTAAAGCTCAAGGAACTGTGTACGTAAGGACTTTGCTGCTTAAGTTATATCTTCGTGTATGTTCTTCACGTTACATTTAAACTAACAGCAGCTGAAACACCTTCCTATCAGGTCCCTCACACAAATTCGTAAGAGTAATTTTGAGTGTGTATAATTTGCGGTAGTTTGTAGACAAATGGCACTGAGGGTTTACTGGCATATGCTTTCCAGTGTCTTGGTGCAGTGGCTGCCAGTGTCTTGTTGGATCGTGATGAAGGCATGCCACTTACATATGTCCTCATTGAGTAAGGAATGGGACGAGGATGAGGATTTAATTGTTTGATTAATTACTGAATTTCTCACTCTTTAGTCCTGGTACTTGAATGAACACCCTTCCACCTGTAGCTGTCTCAGCAAGTGGTCATGTGCTTTGAAGCCAGATCTCCAATCTATTGTCATTATTCCTTGCAACAAGGACCCACAAATTGTTCCATGGAACCTGATCTATATTTCACTAAAGGCAACATGCTCCTCCTTCAGCAGCCAAAATCCCTTCAGTTCCTTGGAATATTAATATTTGTGGGTTCCAGCTTGATTGATAGCCATGGAATGCCTCTGAAGTGTTTCTAAGGAATGAATAACCAGGCCAGCATGATGTAATCTGTCCTTCAACTACCAAAATGCTTACAGACTTCTAATATATGCAGTCTTCTTTTTATGTGCCACAGCTCACAGACGTTATCCCGGGAGCCACCCAATTAAACAGAGCTCACTGCTTCGGTGTTTGCCTGAAGCCCCATTTCTCTGTCCTGCTCACACCTCCCATGGTCCATCCTCCAACACAGCATGGCTGCGTCTGGTCTCATGCACACACAGGAGACAACACATATTGTCATGCTCAGAATATCAAATACAGTGTGCAACTTGCATTTTTTCTTATTATGATTAGAGGGTTTGTAATTGTTGGTGTATATAACGGTGCAATCTTGGGTAGATTAATAAATGTTTTAGTCCACAATTACTGTTTCCAGTATCTTTATTGCAATGTGTTAACTGCTTT
Source organism: Triturus cristatus (assembly GCF_964204655.1). Lineage (NCBI taxonomy): Eukaryota > Metazoa > Chordata > Amphibia > Caudata > Salamandridae > Triturus > Triturus cristatus. The sequence goes on along the minus strand of NC_140592.1, from coordinate 1,094,807,646 downwards.
GTTCTTGGTGCCAAGTTCAGTATGCCACAGGCTTAAGTACTGATCAGAAAAATACTTGTTAAATCTCTTAATATATTCAATTCTACTCATGATAGACCAACTGAACATGCATGTGATTTCACTTCCTGGATTTTCACGTGCAGGGATGTCACACCAATTTTGCCTAACTTGGTGAGTCCCTCCACTTCATTTCTTAGGACTTGTGCCCTGCTTTTAACAAAAAGAACGGTAACAGTTGTTTGCTATATTAAGTATGGGCATGTTGCGCCACACATATATCGCCCACTTTTTACAAAGTTGTAATTTTAAAACTGTATATTGCACATAGTATGTGTCACTCGAAATGTCACACATTTGGTTGTAGAATTTCACTCAGAACTGCGTTGAAACGTCACACATAACATAAGCAATCTGAAAACATGGCAGGTATTTAAATGCTTCAAGTGAACTGCACCAGCCTAACCAGTGGCGGGGGAAAGGAGAGTGGGCGGGGTCTCAAGCCTTTCAATGGCTATTGCGCGCCCGCATTGTATGTATCCTGTTGTCAAACTACAATAGTTCTAATCTAACTAATCTTGGAAAATGATCGGGCTACTTGCTGCTCATCTCAGTACTCTGCGGCCTACTCTTCATTGTCTCGGTACTTGCCGTAACTACTGGTGCGAGAAGGCTTCACAAAGATAGAATAGCCTCCCTTGTCGCGAAGTTTGTATACTCATTGCACGAAAAAAGTATTTACAATATGTTGTGCTATTGCGCCACCTAGTGGTAAGACTATAAAATACACCACTGTGGCGTTAGTGGTTGGGTTATGCTGTCAGAATTTGTTTTCCATGTATCTTTGTGCAGGTGCATCTGTCACTTAAACACAAATACACTATTTTACTGCTGTACGTATGTATGGAATCTCATTGCTACCTTCTTTCTTGCAGATCATCCAGACTGTTATCATCAGCCACAATGCTAGCTCTGATTCTGTTCATTCTCTATCTCACGGTTCCTTTCATTCTACGTCTTTACCCTGTGGTGCTTGCCAAGATCATTTATCTTAACATGCGTAAGTACCATTTTTAACCATCGATTGCCAAATGTTTGTGCACTATTGTGTATATTCTTTTCTAGTCTGTTTCAAGTTTCCTGTTCTGTTTTCTTCGCCTTTTGCTTGAGAAAAATAAAAAATTCCCACGAAATAAATATAAGCCAAAGCCCCTGAGCCTCCAGAACAACTAAGTCGTCAGCCTGTCGTCTTGGCAGCGACGCCATCTGATGTATGCATGGCTAGGCCCATGCCTGTTTGTCCTTCGGAAATTCCAACTTGCTCTGAACGTGTTGACAAACTGCAGGTGCGAGGATTTGTTTTCATTTGTATGGATGGGTTTCCATCAACAAGGGGGTGTCCGAGCTAGAACCACACTTTTTTTCTTGTAAATCTCAAATTATTAGGATTGATTTCGAGAACTGCATTTCCGTCTTTTTTTGATATTAGAAGTATGTTTTCTCAACAGCATCTGGACTTTTATATATATGTTTCTCTAAGTATCCGGGTTTTGGTTCTTATTCTGGGGTCCTCACAGCTCGCACTGCTTCATTCACTGATGCTGCCTCCCAGAAGGAGTGGATTCTCTTTCATCCAATGAACACATCTGAATGGGTTAGTGGTTTGAAGTACCATCAGATGGGAGCAAACATCTAGACCCCTCTAAAGATTCTGAAATGCTCCCTCTGTCATTTTCTGTATCCTGAAGTGACTGAGAGGCGGCCTTGGGTACAGTGCTGTGCAACGGCCAGACTCTATCTGTGAAGTCTGTGTCTAAACCTCTTCACTCTTATAACAATAACTTCCACAGGTCACACTTTTGCTCAGGCGTTCAGCAGGAGCCGTGCAGAACTGACCAACTTAGGCTGATAATCTCCTTACTTTGAGACACAATTTCACTTGGGGGAAGAAGAAGGTGGCACTAGCTTTCCTCTGCCAATGCCCAGCTACCTATCTGGCAGTGACCAGGCAGAGATAGGAATGGTGGTATCCCTGCCCCTGCGGCAAGCTTTCCCACCACAATGTAAGACTGGGTGGTGGTATTCAACATTCAATTTTTACATGAGGTGGTGGGTCAGAAGAATGGTGGTAGGCAAGTAGCCCCCCCATTTCATTTCTGGCTCTAAAGTAGTCAGGGAGTGCCACCACCCTGCTATGGATGCATGCAGATAGGCGTACGGATGGAGGCCTGATATTCCACCAAAATATTGTTTCAGAAATATTGATTGGCACAAATATTGTGTCAAAAATATCGTGGGACAGAATATTGAAGGTAAGAATATTGTTGTTTTAAGTATTTCATATCTTTTTTAAATTGTACATATTGCAGTTTTGATAATGATTTTATTGAGTTATTAGTTTTTGTGTTATTAGTTATTATTTTAATGTTAAGTATGTGTAATTAATTTCAGTATAGTGTTTTTGTTTTGGTAATATATTTAGAGGTTTTTTAATTGTATTTCAATTTTTTTTATTGACGTATTGTTAGGTTTGTAGGAAAATAGGGTAGGCATTTTTTTAAATATAATATTTCTTTTTTAGTTGATTATTTTCTCATTATTTGTCATTTGTTAGTTTGATTATTAATTATGTAAATTATTTTTTAAATTATGTAATAGATAATTTTAAAAAACAGCCTTTTTTAAATTGTTGATTGCTTAATTAAATACTGATGTTAGACCTGACATTCTTTGCATGGTTTTCCCTCAATCGTTTTGCCCCCTCTCCTACTGTTTTGCTGAAATTTGTTTTTGTTGGCTTTAGGACTCTGCATACTTTACTACTGCTAACCAGTGCTAAAGTACTTGTACTCTCTTCCCTAAACCTGGTAAAATTGGCTTACACCTAATTAGCACATTTAATTTTCTTATAAGTCCCTAGTAAAGTGGTATACATGTTCCCAGGGTCTGTAAATTAAATTATACTAGTGGGCATTCGCCACTTAAGTAGCTTTGTTAAGCTGGCCTGACATTGCAGCCTGTATGCAGTTTTAAGCTGCCATTTCGACCTGGCTAGATAAACCTTTTGCCAGACCTAAACCTTCCTTTTTAATTCAGATTTCATCCCTAAACAGCCTATAGGGCAGAATGCATTGTATTTGGAAAGTTGGACATGCACTTTTACGTTTTACATACCGTGGTAGTGGAAAAAGTCCTAAATTCGTTTTTCACTACTGTAAGGCCTACCTCTTCCATAGAATAACATTGGGTTACCTTATTACAAGTGATAACTTGTGTTTGGGAACAGGTAGAAGTTTCTTTTTTGGTCTCTAATGAATTGTAATTTAATACCCTCTTTAATGGTGATGTTGGATTTTAAGTCACAATTCGAAAAAGCCACTTTTAGTGAGTTGTCATTTTCTTGTTCTGATGAATGTAGGAAAACAGAACAATCTAGGTACTGAGTAAATGATAAGGGACAGTCAACAAGCCGGTGTTGCAATGCCCTATGGATCCCCCGAAGGGTTACTTTGGTAGAGAGCTTTTAGTTTTATCGCTGTTTGATGAGTGTGAAAGTGTCCCCGTGGGGTGGTGAGTGATGTGTGTGATGGAGTTTATTAAAACTGGCTAGGGGATATCAAATTAATATTTCATGTGTGGATTCCCCGGTCAGATTAAAAAACCTGGTAGGTTGGTGCTTCTATAGGAGTGGCAATGTCCCCTTGTACCTTAGTGTATTTTCTTCTGTGAGATAAAAAAAACATGAGGCTACATGTTATATCCTATTTAATTGAATAACATGTAGTCCAGTCCTGCTGCCACTAGCTGCTCAGCCAGAGCGTGAGATGGTCATAGAATGTTGGTGTGCCTGTGATGCATGGAATGCCTGGGTGTCTGAGTGGATGAGTGTTGGCAGTTGAAGATGGGCTGAGCAGCTAGGGAGGCTGCTCCTGGTGGGGCTGGTACTACACTAGGCTGGCTGGAGTAGAGACAGATGTAACCTGAACTGGAGACTGAATAAAGATGGCATAAGAATACCTCCTGGCTCCAGGTGTCAAATGTATTTCGGGTAATGTTATTCTTGCTTCAAAATGTTTTTTATTTCTTTAAGGGAGGGATGGGAGATATTGTTTATCAAATGTATTTATCTTATCCGTTTTTTGTATAATGGTTCTTTCTCCTGCGATGTTTTAATTTTATTTTTGCATCCGTGGGACTTGTACCATTATTCATTTTTCTTGTGGATAGTTCTTCCTTGATGTTTTATTACTTGCATGTTTGTTTTCGTTGAAGAAAAAGGGATAATGTTATATCCTACTTAATTGAATAACATGTAGTCCAGTCCTGCTGCCACTAGCTGCTCAGCGAGAGCGTGACATGGTCATAGAATGTTGGTGTGCCTGTGATGCATGGAATGCCTGGGTGTCTGAGTGGATGAGTGTTGGCAGTTGAAGATGGGCTGAGCAGCTAGGGAGGCTGCTCCTGGTGGGGCTGGTACCACACTAGGCTGGCTGGAGTAGAGACAGATGTAACCTGAACTGGAGACTGAATAAAGATGGCATAAGAATACCTCCTGGCTCCAGGTGTCTTTCTACAGAGATCACAGCACTACATGTTTCACGCCTCTATTGGTCTAAAGAGATCCCTGGACCAAGAGCAAAGGAAAGGGAAATAGCCTACCTCACACATAATTCAATAGTTAGTGGTCCTCCTCTAATAGGGAGGTACCTACTTGTGAACAATTTCACTGATTGTCCAACCTAGAGAAAGAAATGGGAACGAGAGAAAACAAAATAACAAAGACCAAAACAGTGTTAGAATTTTTCTGGCATAAGAACTCCTTATTGTGTGTGCTTGGCCATCACATACACAATGTGGCACATGATACAGCCACTTAAGCGGTCATCTCATGAACCCTTTTACTCGTTCTTCTTTCTTTTTGCGCTTGTGCGTTTTGATTCAATGTACTACCCACCACCAATCCCCAGTTCTAAACGTTTGACAACTTCACAGATTGCTCCATGGCCTTAGCAATTATTACATTCTGACCAAGTGATTGATTTCTACATCCCCAATACATTTCATGTACCTCCCTTCTGGAGCTACAATTATTTATTCTCTAATCACTCCCCCTTGCAGCTAAAACTCTCCACATTTTTACATATGCCTATGGTGGGCCTTGAGCTTGCTGGTGGTGTAGCTTCTATGTCGTTCTACTATAGACTATGTTTGCCTGCAAAATGTTTTTACGAACATGCTACTACCTCCTTGTACACATCATGTACTCCAGTGTTTAGTCATTACCTGTATACATTTTTTTATGTTTTTATTATAAATAACTGGAAACACATACTTCTTGGCATGTGCTCCTCCATGTCTTGAACATTTGCCTCCTAATGTTTGCCACATGGCAATACCTTCTACAATGGATGGATACTGTAATTAAAAAAGAGTCAGCTACTGGAACATGAAATACCCTTTCTCTGCTTACAGCAGCCTTTAAGCCAAGCACAGGAAGTAATCCACCAGTGCTTACTTTTATTCTTTCATTCTTATGTATTACTTTTATACCAAGTTGCTGTCCCTGCTTTCTTAGTTTTTTAAATATACCAGCCTTTTGACAAAAAAGCCAAACCAACCGCACCAGAGTTGCTTGAATTATCTGACAGTATGAAACACACTGCAGGGGAGTTGATCCATTCCAGTAACCACTGAACTATACTTGCTGCCTCTCGTGAGGGTGGAGGTAAATTCTTTCCCTCACTGTTTTGTGCTGTCTTCTGGGACCACATTCTTGTGTCTGAGTGTGCATTTGCATAACAGAGCCATTTAGAATTCAAGAAACGATGCAACATCAACCAGTGAACTGAACCCAGCAATGTGCTTTGTGGCACATCTTCTTGGGCATGTTTGTGTCACTCTCGTTGGCAGCCCTTAGTGCCATTCCTCAGCGGCGTTGCAGTGTCCTCCTCTGCTGACAGAGCAGTGGCATCCCCTTCACAACGCTCTTTGTCCCCTAGGATCCCCTCCCTGCTTTATAACACTCATGAGCACATATGAGGAAAGTGCATAATTTGTTTAATAAATACATTTGCAAGGTCCCCAAGGCATTGTTGATGACCAGACTGATGTCATAAAGTACCTTACTCTATAGACATAATCCAACCATGATTCTACTTTAGAAAACCATAATACATTCTTTAAGTTAGCATGATCAAGCGCGGTGCGTCTATTGGGGTGTAGCCCCCCCGCCCGCAGCATCGGCGTCTCTGAACTTAAGCAAACTGAAACAGTTTACTTAAGTTCAAAGACGCCGGCCCGAGGGAGAGCTAACTGACAATCATGTCAGTCAGCATGACGTCGGACCGCCCACCCCCTTCAGAGTCTGAAGGGGGTGGGCGATCCGGCGTCATGTTGACTGACATGATTGTCAGACCAGAGGCAACAGGCAGCAGCACAAGTGCGCATGAGTGGGGACAGAGGGCGAATTTTTGCGCCGTGCCCAGTCATGCGCACTAGTGTCTGCTCTGGCTGGCGCATGCCCATTAGGAGAGCGAGGGTTGAGCAAAGGCTCAAACCTCGGTCTCCTAATGGGCAGGCGGGTGATAGTAACCGTACCCTAAGTCAATTCTGGCGCTGCTCGCAGCGAGCGGCGCGAAAACCAGGCACTTGTTCTAGTGGTGCCGGCGAGGAGTCGTGGAGAGTGCAGGTAAGGGGGCTTGGGGGCTTGAGGGCTTGTGGCGGCTTGGGGGGGGGCTCGGGGGCGTGTGGCTGCAGAGCGCGGGACTGATTGTGGCCTTTTGTTTATGTATTGATGGTAATCACAGCCCGTGAAGGGGCTCCGATTACCATCAATACTTCAACAAAAGGCCACAATCGTCCCCGCACTTTACCAACAAAACAGTAGAGTCGGTTTAAAATCACAGCGTGTACCAAAGTACACGCTGTGTTTTTAAACTGGCTCTACTCTTTTGCTAGTAAAGCGCGGTGCGGGGACGATTGTGGCCTCTTGTTTAGGTATTGATGGTAATCGGAGCCCCTTCACGGGCTGTGATTACCATCAATACATAAACAAAAGGCCACAATTAGTCCCGCGCTCTGCAGCCACACGCCTTAAAGGGAACGTAGTTGGGGAACCATACCTACATTAAAAGTTTCAAAATTACTAAGCCGCAGAATGAAGTTACTCTTGTAATCTTTTCCAATTTGCCATGCAATGGATTACAAAGCTTCGCCAGCGGTTTCTACATTTCTTCACCCTTGTGTTCAGGATAAGTTGCCTCTACCATTTTCTGTCTCATGAGCCTCTAATTGGTAATGCCACAGACGATGGAGGAATGTCGTCTATTAAATAGATTTGCTCAAGACAATGAGGAACTAGCTAATGAGGAGAAAAATCCAAAGCCACTAAGCCACAATGAAGCCTGTGTGTAACTATCTTACAACCAACATTTAATGAATATAACATTGTGTTCTAAAAAGTTTAGATCCGCATCCAGTATTTTGATTCACATCACCTTGAACCCCCTGATGCAAATTAATCTGGACACCAGTATTTGCCCCATGGTGTTTGCTGTTTTGTGTTTACATTTGGGCTCCACCCTTGCCCCCTTGCCCTCCCCACTGTGCCCACAGTCATTTTGTCGCCTACAACCACAACACAGATTAATTAAGCGCTGCAGTGCAGGTGGCAAAATGTCCATTGGCACCCTGGAGCACCTCTATGAGCATCATTCTATGCTCCTCAGTGCATACAATGTTTTGCTCCACTGATATATATCACCCTGTGCCTCTTGCATTGCATGGTTAAGTTTGACAATTGGTCTGGTACAGGGGATACCTCTATATTTATTGATCTGTGTTTTTATATTATGTTTTCAGGATTTGTAAAGCACGACTTATCACCCGAGGGGTAGCCAGGCGCTAGAGCAGGGGTGAAGGTCGCCTGCTGGGTTTTAGTTGAAGAGTCAGGTCTTCCGCGTCTTGCGGGATTCCAGAAGCGGGGAGGAGGTCCTCATTTGTAGAGGGAGATCATTTCAAGTTTTGGGTGTGAGGCAGGATAAGGCTAGCTAGGCTTCCTGTTCTGTGTGCATGGGTGCCTGTATATTTGATGGACTTTGAGAATAGTTTTTTGTGGATGCATTAATTAGTGTGCTTGCTTGAAGTGGACACGTTTAACTGTATGTTGTGTGCCTGTATGTGCAAGCACCATGTCAAAGCTTCACCTACTGACTCTGTCAAGGTTTGTTTACTGTATTTGAGCATGAGTAAAGAATCAAATATTTCTGGTTCACTGACACAGATTTACACATTTAAGAAGACTCCGTTATCACCACATTAGTAGCTTTTCGGTACATTTAGCAGGGAGCATGTGTGGACCTCATGGCATATGCTAATTTTTCAAAGACTACTATATGAAAAGCATGCTTCAAATAGTTTTGCATATCCAGTACAATTTGTATAATAAGTATACACTCTCCGATCAATAACATCATTAAAACTGCAGAATACCCTCCCATAAATAACCATCTAATGATGCTTATTTGTAGATGAATTGAAAACTTGCCTTTCCCCTGGTCTTCGTGTTCCACATAATGTTTCTGTCATTGTTTCCACTTGTTGTCAGTTAATGTTTCTAACATCCTTTTGAAAATAATTAATGTTCTGCTAGATTCACTTACTATTGAATGTTTTCATCTTTGGCACATTGGCCGAGTTTACACCAGTGAAAAATTCGACTAATTAAGTTTAAGATAAAAATCTATCAGAAAGGACTACTCCAGATGAATAAAATCAGGTCTCTTCACCCTGTAAACCTGTTGGGATAATGAAGCAATAGCATTGCGTGCAAAGGAACCTATTTTGCATTCTACTCTGGCTATTGACACCTATTGGCAATTGTTGAGAATATTTTTCAACAAGCATTGTAGCTTTGTAGATATGAAGAGTTATTGGAAGAGAGGGTTACTAGGATGGCTATGCCGCAGCCAATGTGCATAAGATCAGTGTTTAAATGAGAGATCTTTACTGGGAGGGGAAGATAAAGCCTTTTACCTTATGAGACTAAGTTGGAGACTAGTTGATTTAACTAGACAAGTGAAATGAATGTCTAGTTTGAGGCGTCACTCTGAGATAAATTCTAGAGATTTAGATTGCATATCAGAATATCATTATCAAAAATGTAATCTGACACCATTATTATGCCTTAAATATAATTTACAGAAATATTGTACTTTTGAGTGTAGTTTTTCTCTTATTACTCTAATGGGGTGATATTTTTGAAAACCCATGTCCAAGATCCATTATGCACAACTCCTCCTCCACCACCTGTAATTCAAGGAGAAGATACAGAGTATGAGATGAAAGCAGTCCCTGAGTCCAGGCTAGACCAAGATCAACTGCAGTATGCGATTGATTGGAATAGGTATGGATGAGCTGACTGTTCTTTGGAGTCTGCATCATTTGTAAATGCTCCACAAACTGTCAAGTCAAGAAATTCCATCAACTCTTTCCTAGAAAACAGGGGAGACTTTTGAGAGTGGGGAGTACTGTCCGGGTTAGAAGGGAGTCTAACCATCTTAATCGTTGGAGAAGCAGATTGCCACCCAGATGCAGGCGATATACGAAATGGACATGCCAATTATGGAGACCTGGATTGGCCCTGCCTTGGTCTCCCTAGTCAGGCTGGCACCAAAATCAGTGGGACAAAAACTGTTCCCAGAACCTCCTTTGAGAGGCAGCAGAGGAAGGGACTGCTCATTACCCTGTCCACATCTGTAGGTGGTAGACACAGCGGGGGAAGGGCATCCCATCTTGGATTTTGAGAATAAGGTGCACTGTAGAACTATTTATTGTAGGGCAAATAGGAACTACTGAAAAAGTGTGTAGGGTTGACAATGGGAACTTTTACCCCATTGGTTAGGAAAGAGGCAGGAGTCACCCCCAAATCACTAGCTGGTGCCAGGTATAAATGTGGCACCCCAAGGCACCATCCTTAGAATACTTTCTGGATCTGTGGAAGAATAGAAGAAGGACTGCACCTTATGTTTGCAACCTGTGAGGAGTTCTAAAGGGATGGACTTCCACCCAACCCCTGTCCCCCAGAGTTTTTACATCAATGGAAAAGCAGTAAATAATCCTTTCCGGAGACTACATGTTCCCGTTTTTGGCAAACTCTTCCAATATAAAATACTAAATTCATTAGTAATTAGAGTTTGTTTTTGTGTGCCCATGTGTTTATTTTTTTCGAATTACTCTTGTACTGTTTACATCATACTAATAATGAAACACATTGGCACACGCCTGTTTGTCCTAGGCTGGAATCCCAGGTAATTGTTTGGTAATTTTTTCTATTGGGGTCTCTAGACCAGTCCCATTCATAGTTTGTGATTCTTCAAGCGTTTGCTGACTATCTTGTCTTCAATTGCAGGTTTCCAGTCTGTAAGGTATTAGGATATGAGTGGTCAGGTGCGAGTACCCACAAAGACAAGGTAATTCTGTGTACGTTCCTCGTTGGGTTGGGGGTTGCTGGGTAAATAGAATCACAATCTGCACCCCTTTTCTTTTGCAGGTTTGGGAGACCGTACTACGAATACAATTGCACAGGCAGACGGGAGTACAGGCAGAACAAACAGGTAATTGTTTGCTAGAGTTAAAGTAGTGCATCTTCTGTTGCAGGTTTCGCAGCCAGAACCCCATACATTCACACAGGCGTACGTGAGTTCAAGCAGAAGAAGTAATTGTTTGGTTGAGTTAAACTGTGGTGCATCTTGAAAATTGTAGTACAAAGGATTGCATTCATGAGCTAGGCGTCAACGTAAGCCATGTTCCCTTATCTTGCAGGCTTTGTGGCACAGCAGGTTCAAACCGGCGGGCACGGAAATGTTCAAGCGCAAAGCTGTCACTTTGGGAGAGTGCAATGCTTCACCACAAAGGAAGAAATGTTGCCTTGTATTCAAGGGAGAGTGGATGAAGGAAATTGTGGAGGCTGAGACGCAGAAATCACGGAGCAAGGTTTGCGTGCAACTCGGGGAACTTTTCCAATACAGTCCAGATGTGGGCTTGATTTGCAAAGCATGTGCCGAAGCCAAGATTGTTGGGGACTTTTTCACAGGGAAGAAATTGAGTGATGGCTGGAAACTGGATTACATGAAACGCCATCTACTTAGCAAAGTACACGAGTCTGCCATGGTGATCGAGAAACAGAAGTGCTGCTGCCAGGTTTGGTTTTGGAGTGCGGGCAATGCTGACAGAAACTGCCACTGACACAGCAAATAGAATGGAAGTAGTTGAACGCCAAAGATCTGTGCCTGAAGAGATAAAGATTCTCATCAACAATGTGTTGCTGGCAGTCAAGATGAATACTTCAATGTTATCTGTACAAGACATCCATGACCACCTAGCTTTGTATGTCAAGATACCAGACAGCTGGAGGAGCAAGAACTATGCCTTTGAGTTCCTTGAGGCCATCAATAGCGTGATACACTGTGAAGCTATGGCAGAACTTCGTAACGCTTTGTATCACACATTGATAATTGATGAGAGCACTGATATTTCTGTTTCAAAAATGCTCATGCTGTACTTCAAGTTCTGACCAGTAACATCAACAGAGCACAAAACACAGTTTGGGGGCATAGTGAAGCTGACTAGTTGTAATGCTGAGGCTATCACTACTGCTGTGAAAGATTTCTAAACTGCCAATGAACTGGACCTTATGAAAAGGGTCATGTTCACATCTGATGGTGCGTCCGTGTTGCTGGGTAAGAATAATGGTGTTGCTACTCGCCTTAAACAATCCATACCTCATCTAGTTGAGCAGCATTGTGTCGCCCATCGAGAAGATTTGGGAGTTGATGATGCCTGGAAAAGGGTTCCAATGGTTAAAGAGATGGAGACATTATTGAGGACTGTCTACACTGAGTTCTCCAGATCTCCTGCAAGGAAGTCCAAGCTGGATGAAATTGCATCGGTCACTGAATGTGAAGTGGTCTCTTTTCGACCACTGAATGAAGTCCGGTGGCTTTCAAGGCATTTTGCTGTTGGTGCACTAATTCGTAATTACGAGGCTGTTCTTAAGTACTTTGAGCATGAGAAAGTTGAGGAGAATGATCCAGTTGCTAAATATTGTTATAAAAAGCTATCAAACTCCAACTACCATATTTCACTTGCTGTACTTAATGACTTTCTGGGTGAATTTGCATCTTTGTGCAAACTATTCCAAAAAAGTTCTCTGACTACTGTTGAAGCTGTACAGTATGCAAGAGCAAAGATTGGCCAAGTTAAGCAACAGTATTTGGGGCACACTGTCTTTTGGAGCAGAAATGTAAGAGATCTGATGGTGTTGTACAAGGAAAGGCAAGAGTTGGACAGTGGGCCTATTTTGTCTTTTGTTTCCCTTCTTTGTGAGCACATGCAAAAAAGGTTCCCTGAAGATGAGCTGAAAGAATGGGCAAGTTTTGAAATCCAGGCAATGGCCGCACAATCACATTTTGATTTTGGGACTGAGAATATATAAAGACTTGTAGAAAAGTTGGTCCTGGGTGATTGCGAAACACCAGAAGATGTTGTTCGACAATACAGAGACTATAAATATGTGGTGGCAGAACATGTAAAGGGTGGGTTATTTACCACCTTTCAAGACATGGTGAATTTCACTGTACGCAATGCTGCTCAGTATAGTGTGGTGTCTCAGCTTGTTGATGTCTGCGCAACGTTTCAAGCATCTAGTGCAGATTGTGAACGAGGATTCAGCCTCATGAATAATATCAAGAGTAAATTGAGGAATAGACTAGAGCAGAAGCATTTAAATATGCTGATGAGGACAAAGGCCTACCTCCAGAACGGGCAAGTTGACCTAGATCGAGTTTATCACCACTGGAAAAATGCCAAAGATCGCCGTGAGAAGCAACCCTGTCACCCTTCTAGTGATGCCACTTGACATGTCTCCCTTATTGTTTATATGTGATATTGTATAGGCTCCCAACATTTCCCCACCCAATTAACAATGCTCAAGTTAAGAATATTTATTAAAATCTTTTGATGGTACCACCGTTTAAGTCTTGTGCTTTTCTAAACTTGAAGTGTACTTGCCTGTGTAACCAATTAATGTCATGGCGTGGTTATCCAATTTGGAAACGGCCCTTAAGACACTTATTGTGGCACTGTATGTGTGAAAATGCACCATCTTTTCACTTTTTAAAGTAAACGTTCTGAGTGACATTTGGCGCCACGCACACGCGCAGTCTGGTTCCTGGCGCACATAGCCATGGTTGCAGCGCACAGAGACCCTCCACTGCCGCACACAGAGGAAAGAAATTAGAGGGAACATTGGTTGCCACTTGCCAGTCCACTGTCCAATCCAGTGCAGTTCGAATCGTGAAGGCGCCAAGGGGATCGAGCAGAGATGGCGCGGACCAGCTGTGGTCCCACAGTGGAGCGCGGAAGGAGGAAGCAAGCCTGAGGTGAGGAAGATTGGAGCTCTGAGCCGCAATTTCAGTCGACTCGTTTTTCCGACAAATGGGGGCGGATCTTCAAAAGGAAATAATCATCTGGTTAGATCTCCCGAAAAACTTTATGTAATGGTCCTTTTTCAGTTTTAAAACTTAGTTTATGCAAATGCTCATTGTCTCTTTACACCATAATTTTGCAGCCAGAAATTACTTGGCAGGTCTTGAAAAGTTTATGCAAAGCTAAGGAGCATTGTCGTTGCTCGCTCGCATCTGGGGTTTTGTGGCCTGAGTGAGGCTCACACGGTTGGAGCTGTGGACATTTCATTCTTCGGACCCAGAATGAAGACACGTTACCAGTTCTGCCATTTCTTTATTAAGCGAGTGACACTGTTGACGGTCTGTTCTTTGTGCTTTATTTGGTGGGTGTGATGGATACAGCAGCTCCATGCCTCCTGGAATAGAGAGCATTCCGATTTTCTCTGAGCATGAGGTGGTTTGTTGACGCTCTTGTCGACATGTTGTGTGATGGTAATTCGTCTCTGGCATTTGAGTCCTATATTGAGGTACTCGTCTGCAGACTCCGTGACACGGCGGGAATAGACGGATCGGTCTAAGAGGGAACACAGAACATGTGACTTTTCATGAATGACTGAGACTTGATGATGTCCACAATAGACGAAACCCGTTGGGTGGATTGTTTGTAATAATTTGTTCTGGATGGAATAATTGGATAGGATAATTAACAAAGAAATTGGAAATATATAAAGACTCCCTTCAGACTTTCTTTAAATGAACAATGTTAAATTGACCATAAAAAAGCATCCTGCTTGTGAAGAATTAACGAATTGCGCGCTCCTTTTTGTATTGGTTATACTTATTTAGCTATTTGATTCTCCAAACGGAGCCGCATTTATTTTGTGTCCCAATCCGGGCCTGGAGTCAGACAAGCCTTATCCGGTCTATATTTTACAAACAGCGCATATCTTTCCACATATTGTGCAAAGGACTACTGCAGTATCTAAATATATATTTTAAATCTTCAACACACCCCATGACATCCAAAACAGACGTCCCTTGTAAAGGTGTTGCATTTCAACATGTGGCAGAAGTGAAGATTAGTGGCCTAGGCATCATTATCGCAGCAGGTGCAGTGTCACAGGGCCCACTGCATCCCGGTATTGACTACTCTTTTTCTATTCTACAAGAGTGTAAGGGGTAAAGGGGCCACTTTTCTGTGCTTGCATTAGGGCCCGTGGAAGCCCCCTCATTCGCCATTGAGGGGGAGAGGGCTACTTTCAGCTCTTACTGTCGGCGGCTGTGCCCTGTGGGTGCTTCACGGTGGGAAAATCTTTTGTCTTACATTTCTGATAAAGTGGGCCGGCCGGCTTTGTTTTTAGGTCGTAGTGTGAAGAGCCCCCCTCACACGCAGGGTTAATGAAGTGCACCTGCCTGCTCCTAGCCCTGTATTTCCTCAACTGCAAGAGTTTGTGTTATATGTAGTATTCACAATTGTTTCTTTATTCACATGTACCTTTAAGTATTAGAATGTCATAGAGTTAAGGAATCTAGAGTTTAGAATGAGAGTTTTGTAAATAGGTATTCAGACCTGTAACTGGTGCATGGAGAGTCGTGGGTTTATTTACCTCCGAAATAAAAATCTCATCTTTTGACCTATTGAAGCCTTTTGGATTATATCTACTTCAAAGATACTTGTAAAGGACTTGCTACAATTATTGGCGACGATTTGGAGAACTTTCGAGGGACCCACCGACCTGTTTTTTTTAAAAAAAAAAAGAAGAAAGAGCGAGTTGGTTTTCAAAGGAATAAGACTTATCTACAAGCGGCAGTTTCGTGAGTGTTATCTCTATTTTATCAGGAGAGAGCTGAACGAACTGACTGTGTTTGGAGCTTACGTGGAAATGACTACATTAATGCCAATTTCAATATTTACTTAAAATGGTGTTTGAAGGTGAAGAGTTGACTTGAATATAATTAATGCAGCTGTGTGCGTTAGAGTTTTAACACAGATACGCTTCTTCGCTAGTGCAGAATCTCTAAGCACGGTTCAATTCAAATCAAAATAGACTTCTTACCTGTTTTGCAGTTTCACCGTTGCAACCCGCTGACTTTAACTCTCTTCACCGTTCTTTGATGTGCGTGTCACGAAGCGTGTACTGATACGTCCTTCTCCCAATGCGCATCAAGTCATCACGTTCGATCGTCACTACGTTGATCACGCACAGGCGGCCATCTTCAAAGGCATTTTACTCGCGTTAATCATTGAAATGCAGTCTGTATGGTTTTCGTAACGGTGATCAACATCGTTCTCAAGCACCATTCTCACCACGTTACGCTAAAGTACCAAAGTACTATTTCAAACTGGGTTTTTTTGTTGGTTTTCTCGAATTTGATGGACGCATGCTTATGAATTTTACTGGTGGTGATTTTTTAAATTTCATTTCTTTAAATATTTTAGCGTGTATGTTTATGTTGCATCATTCAAATGTAACTCCCTTGTAGTGTTGTTAACACTAATAAGTACCCGTTGTTTCAAGAACATTGATTTAATTCAGTCATTACTGTCAAACATTTATCAAACATTGAAAATTCCATACACAAGTAAACCATGTCTGCCTCATCCAACAATGTGATGCAGCCACCACCTTTTCTTCCCAATCCAGGTAAACCACTTATGCCATGGCATAGATGGTTTAGAATTTTTGACAATTATCTAGAAGCTATTGACGCTACAAAGTATTCTGCTGCAAGGAAAAAAGCACTTCTGTTTAACCATTTAGGCAATGCTGGGCAAGATATGTTTTATAACTTGCCCGTAGTTTCAGCTCCGTCCCGGGATGAAAGTTGGAACGTGTATAATGTAAATGTAAATGTAAATGTATGTGTCTTGTAAAGCGCACTGCTGCCCTGAGGCGTCGTGGCGCTGTAGACCGCTGGGGAACCCGTCCTGGCTATCCCTGTGAGATGGTCCCTCCTGGGTATCTCCAAGGTGAAACCAGGCATCCCCGGCGAATGTGGGGGGCCGTTGTGGAGATGAGGCAAGCTAATGCCCAGAGTTGCCGAGTGTGTTCCTGGTTAGAGTAGGTACCGAGGCGAGAATTATAATGAAGCTTTGGCTAGATTAGGTAAACAATATGTAGATGAACCTTCTGTTATGGTGGAACGTCATTTGTTTTTTAAGCGTAAACAAACACAAGAAGAATCCATTGAGGATTATTTAGCTGTTTTAAGAGTGTTAGCAGCGAAATGTCAATTTGCTTCTCACTTAGATACATATCTGCGTGGCCAGTTAGTTTTCAATTGCCACAACAAGAAAATACAAGAACGTATTCTTACATGTAAGAATCCTTCTTTGGATGAGGTTATGGATATTGCGAGAAGCATTAAACGGTCTGTAGTCTCGTCCAAAATTTTAACACAAGATCCCACCAGTAAAGTAGGGTCTAATGTAATGCAGGCCGATTCTAATTCTACCAACAATGAAACAAGTATAAGTGCTGTTGCCACAAATGTAAAAATTAATAGTGCAGTAGAGAAGAAGGGTTCATGTTATAGATGTGGTTCAAAGTATCATATGGGGAATTATGCTAATTGTCCTGCACAAGGAAAAAGGTGTAATACATGTAAGAAGATTGGCCATTTTTACACTGTATGCAGATTTACCAAACATAAGAGTAAAATTAATTCTGTTAACGTTGAACAGGATGAGCTCTGCAGTGCTATGAATAATATGATATCTACTATTGAGATAAATACTTTGCGGAGCGACATAAGAAAATGTAAAGGCCCTTTATGCAGTGTCGCTATTGGTCCTATTAATGTGAATGTCATGGCCGATTCTGGATCTCCCATCACAATTTTAGATGAGAAAACCTTTCATAAATTTTGGTCCAATATTCTTCTTAAGCCTACAGACGTCAACCCTAAAGCATTTGGGGGGTTTGACATTACTATGAGAGGATATTTTGCGGATGCTATTACATTCAAAGGGAAGGAAATTTACACAAAAATTTATGTCGCTATGAACGGGAGAGACATTTTAGGTTGGCAGGATCAAGCAGACCTTGGTATCATTTTAAAACCTGGACATGCAGAACCTGTTACTTTGGGTGACTTACCAATTTCAACAGTTCTACCTAGTGGTAATATTGAAAAGTACAATGTAGGTGATGTAACCAATATATTATCAAAATATTCTAGTGTGTTTTCAGATAAGATGGGTCTGGTTAAAAATTTCCATCAAACTTAAGATGAATGCGGTCTCAATTGTTCAAAAATGTAGACCTGTTCCTTTGTCTGCTAGCGAGGATTTAAAGAAAACACTGAATGATTTATGTGCACAAGACATTATAACACCTGTTGAATCATCGGAATGGGTTTCTGCTGCTGTAGTAGCTCGCAAAACTTCTGGTGAGATCCGCTTATGCGCAGACTTGAGAGTCCTAAATCGCAATATTGTAGTGGATTGCCATCCTCTTCCCAGAATCCAAGAGATGTTAGCGAATCTAGGTGGTAGCAAATTCTTTAGCACGATTGATCTAAAAACTGCTTACCATCAAATCCCACTTTCTAAAGAATCTCAATCTTTAACCACCTTTGTTACACCCTTTGGTGTTTTTATGTATAAACGCATGCCGTTTGGTTTAGCTTCGGCGGCCAGTGTATTCCAACGTTTAATGGATAAAATGTTTGCGGGTGTAGAAGGGATTCAGGCATTTCAGGACGATATTTTAATTCACACATCTACAATGGAATCACATTATTCACTACTTGACAAAGTTCTACATAAACTTTAGGATGTAGGTATGACCATTAACAAAAACAAGTGCAAATTTGTTACTCAAGATGTAGACTATCTGGGGCATAATATTTCTGTCAATGGCATTAAACCAAAATAATCTCTGGTCAACGCCATCAAAGACGCTCCAAGACCACATGACAAGGACGCATTGAGAGCTTTTTTGGGGTTCGGTGAATACTATGCTCGTTTTGTGCAAAATTATGCTGTCATTGTACAACCTCTGAGAGATTTGCTAAAGAAAAATGCGAAATTTATCTGGTCTGATGAAACTCAATCATCGTTTGATACAGTCAAAAAACTAATTTTGGAGGCGCCAGCTATTAGAGCCTTTTCTCATGGTCACAGTTGTATTGTTACGGTGGATGCCAGCTCAAAAGGTCTAGGTGCAGTTTTAAGCCAGATAGTTGAGGGTTAGGAGTACACCATAGCATGTGCTTCAAGAACTTTAAATAGTGCTGAGTCGAATTATAGCACCATAGAGCGTGAAGCTCTGGCATGTTGTTGGGCTGTAGAAAAGTTTAAAATGTACATTTGGGGAGCAAGATTGTAACTTTTTACGGATCATAAGCCATTAATATACATGTTAGGTGATAGCAACTCAAACAAAGCCTCCTCTCGCTTGATCAGATTACTTGCTAGGTTACAAGAATTTCACTTTGATATTAAATACATTCCAGGAGGTAGAAATGTTAGGGCCGACTGTCTGTCTCGGATTCCGTTGGAAAATGAGGTCACGGATCCTGACAGCTATAGTGATTCTGATGTTGTTTTTTCTATTGATGATGTCACACAAGTGAGTAAATTATCGGAAGAGGAATGGATTGAGTGTACACGGAAAGATTCTTGTCTGGAAAGAGTGAAGAAATTCTTGGTGCAAGGATGGCCATGTGATAGAAGTTTATCTATGCAAGACAAATGTTTCTCGCAAGTTGCGGCTGAGCTTTCAATTTTCAATGACATTTTACTAAGAGATGATAAAATAGTACCACCTGAGTGTTTAAGGAGTAAAATCATAGTTCTTGCCCATGAAGGACATCTAGGAATTTCCAGTACAGTAAGGAAAATTAAGGACGTGTATTGGTGGCCAGGCATAGACAGTCAGGTTAAGGCATTCGTTGATAGATGTCCTGAATGTTTATGTTCTGATAAACACTGGCGTACTTCCACCTCTCCTTTATGTCCTGTTGATTGGCCTAGTGGACCATGGCAGAAGTTAGGTTTGGATTTCTCCGGTCCTTTTAATATACTAGGTAGTGGTTGTAAATTTTTGATTGTTATAATTGACTACTTCTCAAAGTGGTTGTATTTTTCATTTGTCAAGAGTTCAGATTCAAAATCGGCTATTTCTTTTTTGCAGCGTTTGTTCTTGATTGAAGGGCTTCCTTCTGAAATTGTAACCGACAATGGCACCCACTTTACTTCAAATGATTTTGAATTTTTTTTTAAATGAGGTTTCTATTAAGCACATTTTGGTACCATTATATAGTCCTGCCTCAAATGGTTTGGTTGAAAGAGCCAACAAAATGTTGAAAGAAGGTGTACAAACTGCTATAAATAATGGTTTAGATGTGTACAAGTATATCTGTGATAAGATTTGGAGCTACAATGTTACTCCACATTCGACCACAAATATTTCTCCTTACATGTTATTAAGAGGAAGGAAACCTGTTTCTATGTTTAGTCCATCTTGGCTGAAAGGAAAATTAGAACAATGTAATTATCAGGAAATTGACTTGCAGAAAGTTAGGGCATATGTAAGAGAAAAACAACATTCCTACAAAGCCAATTATGATGCAAGAAAACATGTTAAAGTTACATCCTTAGTTCCTGGTGATTGGGTCCTCATAAAGAAACCCATTAAGGTAGGGAAAGGTCAATCAAAATTCTCTGAGCCAGCCAAAATTATAAAGGTCTCCAAAATGGCTGTCATGCTACAAGATCGGGGATGGTGGAATCGCAATGCTGCAGACTGTGAAAGCTAAAGTGACTCAGCGACGGGCAGGGGGAGCTCCATGGCGAGAGGCTGTGAGAGACAGACAGAGGAAGATAAGGAGGGTGCAAGAGACGAACACAGCAATAAAGGAAGGGAGGGATAAATAGAGAGAGCGCTATAGAGAAGGAGAGTGGGAGACATGGAGAGAGATCTAAAGAGAGATTAAGAGACAGGCAGAGAGATCTAAAGAGAGATGGAGAGAGTCCTCTGAAGAGAGAGAGAAAGACCGGCACAGAGATCTAAAGAAAGAGTGAGAGACGGGCATGTAGACATAAAGAGAGATCTAAAGAGAGTGAGAGACAGGCAGATAGATCTAAATAGAGAGACAGGCACATAGGTCTAAAGAGAGAGTGAGAGACAAGCAGGGAAATCTATAGAGAGAGTGAGAGACAGGCAGAGAAATCTAAAGAGAGTGAGAGACAGGCAGAGAGATCTAAATAGGGTGAGAGACCGGACCAGAGATCTAAAGAGAGAGTGATAAACAGGCCCAGAGATCTAATGAGAGCGAGAAGCAAGCATAGAAAGCTAAATAGAAAGTGTGAGACAGAGGAGACAGCTAAGGAAAGAGAAAGAGAGTTAAAGAGTGAGCTACCAGCAGAGATTGCAAAAGAGTGAGGGACAGACACAGGAAGATAAGGAGAGTGCAATAGGCGAACACCCCCCTGAAGCCCCTGTAGGTTGTTCAGTCTCAGTTGCCACGCTCGCTTGCCACAGTGCAGTATGCAAATAATTTTACGCTTCACCACTTTCAAATGCCTGGCATTGGTGTGCCCAGTGCCCGACTTTGAAGTAACTGTATGAAAGTCCAAGCTACTGAAAAGCAAGTGAGCACTTGCATTGAATAGGCGTTTGCCGGTGCGTGCCTTTGAAGCATGTTGAGCCAAGATTGCTGTCTTCCAAGGGCAGAAGCTTTGCTGCAGTGCAGCTTATGCGTTGAGCAGATGCTAATTGACACCAATAACAGAAGAGCAGCCCAAGGCAAGCATACAGCTATTCTACTCCTTTAATCCATTTCATCATTTGTTTTGATTACTATTCAAGTTCCTCCCTGCTTAAGCCATCTTTAATCATTACCTTTGACTCCTGTTTAGAGACAAAGCTAAGGATTTTGCATGTCTGCTGCCTCTGTGTTTCATCCTTTACACCTTCCTCCTAGTGTCCCACGCTTCAGTGTCTTCATGCTGACTGCCCCAGTGGGACACCAAAGTGAGCGGTGCTACTGATTGCTTTTCAATGAAATCAGACAAATGTTTTGAGGCGAAAGCTGCATTTTCGCACATAGACCTGGGCACTGTCAAATTGTGTGCCTTTATGGAAATACATCTCCATACCAAGAAATGTAATTCCGTACTTAATTTGTAAAAAAATAAAATAGGTGCCAGGCCCCTTGTCAGGAGGCTCCTGCCGTTTGCACCACCAATTGTTAGTGCTGCTAATGACAGTACCATCATAACTAGCCATCACACTCATACAAGTATGACAATTCAGACTTTAAATATACATTAAAAATGACAAATTCATGCCGCCCAGGCTATTCATTTAACTTTGGGGTGCTGGTATTAGTGATTTTAATGTATATTTAATTATAAACAACTGTTGTAGTGTTCATCACAAAATTATAAAAACAGTGCCACCATGGGGCAGGCTTTTATAAGAGCCAGTGTTGACAATAAAGTGTCGGTGCCGAGCACCAGAAACCACTGGCTCAAATTGAGCACTGAGTACATTCATGAATCAGAGGCATTCACTTCTGTCTACTCAATGACAACTAATTTGACCAAAGTTTACATACCATTGACTCATACCCACTCAATTTATAAATGAAAGTGGGAATAAGTTGTCAGTGGCATGAATGTGATGAACAGAGAAAAAATTATCACACGCCTAAGTTTCACAATATATTTAAGTATTTAGTCACTTTTCAGCTGCACAACATTTTCTCCAGACAGGAAATCCATTGGTCAAGAAGTACCATTGCATTTAGTAATTGTTTATCACGAGTGGACCATCCGCGGACTGGATGTTCATTCAGCTCAGACAGCATTGGTAGGGACTGAAATTCTACACTCTTAATGCAAGCCCAGATGCCCATGTCTCCGATGACACTAATCCCCTTGGTTAAAAGTTTGATAAACTATTTTTCAAAAAGAATAGCTGAATCTTAGCACACTTATTTTAAAGCTTTTTTTCTTCAAAAAATATAGCAAAGCAAAATGATGCGATTTGAAGCACACAAAATTGCACAGGAATTCAACGGTCTCACGGCTTTTCCATACTGAGAGCTAGTTCTAACCAACGAATTATCATCCTGAGCTACTAGAGATGCTCATCAGAATAGTGACCATCTGAAGCTGGACCAATAAGTAGTAGTCATTCCAGTACAAAAACTAGATATATCAGTAGTAATGTCCTATTAGCTGTATCAATATGACATGTGAGTCATGAATAAATGCTATAACAATAGGTACCAGTGGCACCAAGGAATAATGTCAGCAATAAGTCCCCCCCCCTCCACACCAAGTTCAGAAAACCATTATCATTCAAGCTTCAGCTTTAAAACTGCACTAATTTTATACCCAACTTTGAGCTTCTGAAAACACAAATATTTTAATGTCAAACACCTGCTTTCCTTTTTGGGTAACGAAACTTGTATGCCCCAATCAAACACTTCTCATTTTCGGAAACAATTACATCTTTTCCCTCAAAATGCCAGTTTTTCTTTATTTGCAAATACATGTTTGCTGAGCAAACATCAGGGTGTCATTTCTTTCATGTATAATTGCCCAATGTGGGAAGATTCTTCCTCCCATGCCCATGTACTAGCATCATTTGCTTGAGAAAGCTACCACAATGTAAGGGGCAGTGTGCTGAGCATACCAGTGTTACGCAAGGCCACCAATGTGCCGGGGTGAACAAGTTCTTGCCAAGGATGCACACATCATTTTAAAGAAAGCCGTCATTATTCCATCTGCAGCACTCTGCAAGGTTTGGACGCTGTTATGCCTTTTGTGGCTATAATTAGGCAAGATATCCTCACAGTATAGAAAGGATGGTTACCTAAATGCCAGAAAAGGCCATGATTAGGCACAATTTGTCTAGGACCATAATGCTGGAATGGATACAAGTATGCTAGAATGTCCGGCATTGTTGTCAATGTGGACTCCTAAATGTCAAATGAGGTTGGTGAGTGCTCCCACATGCAATGGATTGCTGCCAGGAAGGACAGTAGCTGCCAGCAATAAACATCTCACAAGACGCACTCACATAAACACACACATGGTTCGCAGAGACATGCGCAACTGAGGCAGTCTAGTTCTGATCACACCAAGCGCTCGTGACCTATCAAGGTCCCGTTTGCATCTGTACCCGAAACAACTCAGACTCTGAACTGACTTACGATAGTCTGAGATCACCCCCACTACAGTCCTTTGGACTGTAGAGGCTGGCATTGGGACAGGCTTGCAGTTCCCATTTGATGACCCGCCCTGACGGAGTGCTTTAAAGCCTTGAAAAAGTTGTCGAATGCGACAAAACTCGTGTCGACTGTCATTAATCGTTTATATGGAATAAAAATTAATGGAATCAACAAACTGTTTACGTGTACCCTTGGAGGAAAGAAGCTGAATCTACGAAAAAGGACCCGTTAGAGTGACGGACCTTCTTACTGTGGCTGTGGGGTGCTCTGGACATTCCTAAAAGATTTTGTATAGATGGGTTTTCCTCCTATACTTGACACTGTTGGGGTGGCGTAGTGTCCTCTTCTTCATTGAGCACACCTGCGTTACATGTGATATTTTACTTTCCTGAAATTGTGTATGTGCTGGCATTTATTCTACACCATTGTTTTATCCCATTGTTTATACAAACACACACATATACAGACTTTGGGGCACGCAAATGAGTGATCCGCCTGCTCACGCATACACATGGGCGCACACACACTAGTGCATGTGAACATGCCCCACACCAATGTTTCTACAGCACGTAAGGACCTTACCCTTCTCTGCTCCTGTTTCAGACCATGCTCTCTTCAACTCCAGACTGCTCTCACATCCAGCTTGCACACTTCTACTTCTAATCCCATGTTTAATCTGCTCTGCCTACTGCCTGGCCCCATTCTCATGCACGCAATGGGGCAGATAGCACAGGCCTGGAACACGACCAATCATGTTACTTGTGCCATGATGACAGTCGTGTTTCTGCCCCATTTTGTAAGTTACTCTCTGTGTGTTTGTGTATCCTCAGACCTTGAATTTGTTTTGGCTGGATGCCACGGATTCAACAGGGCTCCACGTCTGTGAGCTGCTTACTGTTAGCTGATGAGCTACTGGATAACACATTTATAACCCCTGCCATTAATCCTGTTATAAATATGGCAGGTAGTCATCGTAGTGATAAGTTCCTATGAGACAGTTTTAAAACAGATTATATTTAAGAAGCACAAGGTATTCACTTAATGTTACGAATTCCAAATATGGTAATATTACATTTTGTTCTCTCATATCTGACCCTAAGTGGGCTTTATTTATTCATATTTGTGGTCATTCGCAGACAACAGAGTGGGATGCAATGTATCAACTGAAGGAAGAATGGTACAGGAAGGCTGGTTGTCACAGGGGCATGAGGGAAGATAGAGCACTACAGTGTGGAGCGGCCAGAGGGTTTAGCGAAACAGCAGCTAAGAGTAAGGAAGTCTAGGGAATAAAGAAAGCATGCCAGTGAGGGATGGTGAGTTTGCAGGTTGCATCAGAAAAGGGCTTTCTTCAGATAAATCCAGTACCGAAGAGGTAATAAAATTACCAGGTGTTTATTGGGGAGTAGGGGTTTGAGCTCTTTTCTGACATGGAAGAGGGTTGGGATTGGGAGATTTTGCCTGGGAAGTTCCACTTCTAGCAGAATAGCAGGAGAATGACAGGTTTCTGGCCTTTTTCTTCCCATAATACTTGCATTCACATCTAATGATGCTGGCACTGCACATCTTGCAAAGAGCTCCAGGTGTACTGAAGTGCCAAGTATTGTTAGGTGCCATCATTGACAGTTTTATAAACAATGGGCCATGCCTTCAAGGATGCCTCTAAAACTATCTGAAATATGTAGTTATCCTGTTGAATCTTCGAATACATTTGATGAGGTGGGCATTTGCTTTAAAAGCTCTTTGAAAGGGTGCCAGAATGGTCCAGAGACACCAGCCTGTTGAACATAGCAGCTATCAAGATAAAATAGTACCAGTGCCCGAACAGTTGTTCTGATGTCACTTCTGGTAGGGATGAATTACTCTGCGGAGCAGAGTGCTGGACTTCTTCTTGGAGTTGTACCTGCTCTTTCTAAAGCATGTTGTGCCATCAGTCTTAATTGACACAACCGCCACGTCGATATATTTGACTATTGTGCCCAAAAGGACAGAAAGCGTGGATGCGGTTTGTTTCTTTTTACAGCCAATATGAACATTTGTCAGAGCAACCCAATCTGTAAGAAAAAAGAGAACGTGTAACCAGGGGTGAAAGTCAATTGCTAGCGTGGTTAATCGCATATTAGATAAACCAACATAGCTTCTACACTGAAAGCAAAAATTTGAACCTTAAATCTTGGTGTATGTCTAAACAAAATATTTAAAAAGGGTTATTCTACTGAGCAAATCACTGAATTTAAAATAATTCATAACTGACATCCTTTAGTCTTAGCAATTAATTAATTAGGTTAAGTCACCAGTAATTAGCTCATTTGCATTTATAATAATAAATGGATTCTAAAATCCTTCTGAGAGAAACTTTAACGTTGGAAACCAACTCTAAACTAAAGGCTCTCACCTAACTAATTTAAATGTCCCCATTTACTACTTACTATGCTTTCAAATCCAGGACATGTCTGCAAATAACTTGTTTAACAAAATTGTAATGATTGGATTTTACTTGGATTACAATCGATGCATTAATGGAAATGTACTCCTTGTACATTGAGTCTAAATGTATATGAAAATATATATACATGTAAATATATTTATATCAATGTAAATATATTTTTATAAATGTATATGCAAATTATATATTTTTAAATAAAAAACAACGTATTATTAAGAACCATAAAATGTGTCCCCAAACAGAGCACCTACCAATGAATTACCAGTTCAAAACTCATTCAGTCCAACAGGCAGCTTGCAGCTGTAGCCCTAGCATCAATAAGCTAAGGTTTTTACCAGTTATCTTAACCGATATTTTATATGAGTTGAAAAATCATGAAAAGCCCATAACATTATTAGGCGTACTCCAGCTGGGTATGCCTTCCACTAAACACTATTATCAGACAACCAGCAAAACATAGAAGCGAATAACATACGCAATATTCCCTGTACAACGTCTGGGAACACGAAGATAACCGAGTTGGCTCCCTCCCTGCCTGAACACTACTTCCCCAAGGTCACTGAACCATGTGAAATCAAGATCCCAGTGCAAACCAAAAGACAAAAGAAGTGTGCTAGCAAGGCATGGAAGAATCCTCCGCGTACAGAGCAAACAGTGCAGATATTAACAATCGCATCTTTACTGCTGAGCCGCAATATCAAAAACCTTTGCCAACCACAATGACCCATCTAAGAGACACTGTACTTGAAACCCTTGTTGAACCAGACATCCCAGGCTCCACTAGACACATCGCAAGCAATCCCAGACTGTTCAGGCACCGAGCAGGAGGCGCAGCCTGCGATTTCTATTCAACCTGGTCTGTGCATGCAAGTTGATAGGAACAGCAATCTCCCCGTCACCATATGAAACATAATCACCATGACAGGACCACGCTACTGAACAGGAATAACGGACCTTTTTTCAGGATGTAAATGAAACGTGTTCTCCCCTGAAGCAAGTGTAAAACCAATGGGAGCGAATCCACCAAAAGTATTATGCAGCCAGATCGCGTTATTACATTCGCTCACACCTTACCAGAAGCTGATCCTACTAAGATGATACAGCTGGAGTGCAAGCCAGAGAACCCTCCTGCCAGTGACAAGATTATGATAAAAGTTGACATTCGAAGTGCAGAGGGAGTAAACAACAGAATGCAGCGACATAACCCCAACCTGGATCGGTCATTGAGCACTTCGGATTCAAGCTCCTCATCTTGGGATATAGACAGCGACAGTCAGCAAATTGTTTTAACACCTCAATATGTGTTACAAGACCAACAGGACATTTTGAATTGGGGAAGCATTTTGAGGCTGCTTTCAGTGATGCCAACACTGCAGCACAGTAAATTGACGGATCTGATTTCTGTTAGATTTTTGCCCAAAGAATATTGCAGTTGTCTGGATCAAGCTCTCACAACGTGGAGATCAGAGGAGATAGCCCTCCTTCTCAACAGCTCAAACCAACAGTGTGAATACTGGGGCATAGTTTTCTCAAAACCCATTAAACAGTGTTACCTATCACCTTTGCTCACTTTGGCCCAAAGTAAAAGCTCCGGCTTGGGCCCCCTTCCTGTGTATTCCATCTTACAAAATGAAATGGACTCAACCGGAACAGGCACTCATATGAAGAAACACACAAAATATGAGTTTCAAGACCAATGGCGCTGGCTAGCATCGGTCATAAATGCCCCTAGAACAGAATGACTTTCAAACCAAGCAGCAAATAATTTAGTGGAGATTACTCTAAGAATTCTCTCCTGGAACATCGTGGGAGCAAAGCACAAAAATACTGATGGCGCATTAGTAGCAAATTGTGAGAAGTGTGAAAACATTGTCTTGCATGAGACCTGGCTGATCAATACTTTGCATTTGGCCCGTTATGGCCTCCATCATGTTATTGCAAACAAACTACAGCAATCTGGGAGACTGAGTGGGGGACTTGCCGTCTACAAATCTACGGCACTAAGCATTGCATCGGAGCAACTACCTACTTCAACTTTAGATATACAAGTAATTAAATTGTGCTTCCGTAATGACCATCTGGTAACCCTGGTAATACTATTTAACATCTATGCACATCCAAATACACAAAAAGACTGCATTATTTCAGAAGTTAACTCACGAGATAACATGAAGAAGAGTCATGAATCCTACATGCTAAATATTGGTGACAGGTGATTTCAACACCAACCTCATATATGCACTCGATGAAGATGAGCACCTGGCAGCCGAAAGCACAATTTTGGCAGTTCACCCGCAGGCTAGCCATCCTCGAAAATGACCAGATCATATTGGAAAAGAATTGGTAACTGCTCTTGAACACCTAGGCTTAAGGGTAATTAACTGTAGCTCCATAATGACAACCCTCCCAGGTTCACACACTATGGAGTGACCCCAGGATCAATAATCAACTATACTATTTTTTCTTTGCCACTACATCAGCAGTTTAAGGAATATAAAATCAAAAGTTCCACCCAAAGCAATCACCCATATCAACATCTGGCTCTGAGACTAAATCCTGCAAGACATCTTCCAGCAATAGTGGAAATCGGGCGTCTAGAAACAACTAACCTGAAGCGCCTAAAATGGTCATATCAATCACTCCCAAAATTGTCCACCAAGGCGAAAGCTACACTTAAATCCTGTGGTAAATATTTCATTACCTGTACTATTTTTAAGTCTAGTAAGAATAACTCAGTAAAAATAAGAGGCAGAATCCGTGGTATTAGAGGTTCTGAAAGGCTTTATTCCTCTACAAAGGAATTATGGTTCGAACCATAGGCATCAAATTCCATCACCACGAGGGTTCAGGAAGGGAAGGCAATACATTATTGACAAGTAAAGATATTTATATGAAAAGCATTACATTAAGACAGATGCAGGAGGCGTAACAGCTGATAATACAGATAATAATACACATACGTAATGGAAAAAGGCGTACATATAGGCGTAACTAGAAACGTCATTAAACATGATGTCACAAGTGGGTGGATCCATAAGAGAATCCTGCAATGTCAGCAGAAATATTTGGCAGAGATGCGCGCGCAGCCGCATGACGTGTGATTGACGTGCAACTAGAGGGTGAAGGGAACTTGACATTTAGCTCTACATGTGGAGACAGAAGTCTGGGGGGTCATGTCAACCTAATCCCAAATCATATCTAATATCTTATGTTTAAAGAACTGTATTATCCAAAAGGAAAGGTCTCTCGGACGGAATCTATTCTATACTGACTGTTAGTGCGTGTACAAGCGTCTAAGTGTCTACATGAGATGCGAGGGGGCAGGAATCTTCCATGGTAACAGGGGCTATGAATTACTTGCATGAGGACAGTGAGGCCTGGCCCTTTGCTCGGTAGCTGGAGGAATGTTTACCTAAACTACTAGACAGGAATGCATCGGATGAGGAGCGGAGCAGATAATCTTGAAGGTGAAATACAGTTTTTGGCAGGCAACAGGCCGGATCAGGCACCGTTAGCCGCGCAGGGAGTAGGACAAAGTTCATGGATACAGATGCGGGCTCAGACTGGAGCTTTCAGAGGCAGAAGGCAGGAAAAGGCTTGATGGCAGAATTCAGGGCCTACTCGCCTGAACTGTAAAACGTGGAAAGTGAACCACATAAAGTCGGTGGCCTTTCATACTTAGGAATGGAATATCTGACCCATTCATGGCGGATCTGAAAGAGGACATGTTGACGGTGGACGCACATGTATTTGCGTCTTCATAACTGGAACTGGAGGGAACATACATGTACTTGTAGCATGTACATGGAGCCGTTGGGGTCTAAGATAGGGGACATAACTGATCATAAAATTCATATTTCCTCATTCCCTCCTTGTCCCCTACGGACCCTCAGGAGATATCGATCTTCATCAATCCATCAATCTGTTCATATAGCATCATTTGTTCTTCTTTCTTCTTCCGGGATCTTGAACGAAAACTGGAATGCGGAATACACGATGTGGCACACAAACCACAAATTGCTGGCCCACATTGTAGACATAAGCAGCAACTGAATAGTATGAGAAAGCCAATACCTAGGAAGGATAGAATCCTCCATCCCCAGGCTGCCAACACGCTCCAGAACCAACCGGACCAAGTCCAGGTGCCTGGACTCTGGTGTATCTGGCTTATAATCTTATGAAGGCGAGTTATGGCTTTATATACTGACGGCGAGTTTTCTGGTATGAAAACACAGCAACTTGATCCGATGACCCTACAAGCTCCGCCCCTATCGGCCAGGATGACGTCAAGGACAAGACGATTTTGAAGCACAACAATCCGCATCGCAGACTGCTCCTCTGTTAAGTTGCCTAGGGCGGAAGTAGTCTCATTCACTACTGCTTCAAGGGTTCTAGTTAATCTACGTATCAGCTTACTATTAGTGACCGTACCTATATAGGGAAAGAAACCTTTATTGAAATCTGTGTATTGCTCCCATGCCGTTTCAGTGTAATCGACAATCGGGAGATCTCTCTGCAGTCTATTGTGTACTAAATGGGTATTTCTGTGATAATCAGGAGGGGCTAGGAAAACAGGTGGCAAAAGGAATGCTATGTAACAGGTACCATCCCAATCTAGAGGTAAACGTATATATGCAGTCTGGCCACATATGAAGTAGGAATGACGAGAAGCTCTGAATGTAGACTTGCCTTGATCACTGAATTTTATTACAGTGGTACATTTACTATGGCCCATGTGTATGGAACCATTCTTTCTTACACATAATTCACCTTTAACTGGAAATACTGACATAGCGGGCAAGATTGGTGTAGCTTCGGATTCAACATTCAGAATCATGAGGTTAAGTGTAAAGTTACCTAATCCATATACTTCATTTTCTAGATCAGTTCCTGTTCTTTTGGGAAGTCCCTCCTTGTTAGGGTAGCAGACTTTAAGCAAAACTAGGTTCAGGTTTCCCCATACCCAGTTGTCTTGATAAACTACGGAATTTGAATCTAGGGAATTAATCAAACTAAACCATGCTCCACAGGAGCCATTGTGTGTGAACGGATACGGAAAGAGAGGCAAAACTCCCTTATAGTTCTGATAGGGAGGGAGTCGGCCACATATCCAACAATTGGTAGCATTGTTGGTCTGATGGGAATGATGTAACATACTTATGAAAGTGTTGTTGCGCAGCGCAAATCTATAAGACAACTCATGCGGAGGTAATTCGCTAAAAGAATGTTCAGCAGTAGTATTGTAAGCACGCTTAGAAATAGGGTAATACATATGTAGCAATACACTAGAAATGATGATCAGAAGACTTAGAAAAAACAAAATTAATAATGTCACTATGCAGTGACTACGAAGCGATTTACAGTATGCATGTTTTTTAAGCTGTATCTGTCTATTTCTCTCTCTATTTCGGTCTAGAGGATACATGTCAGAGACAAATTCAACCGATTCACCTTGGAGAGGACTTAAACAATCAAATTGTCTGACTTGCTAGACCTTAGTTTCAGTTTATAGAGTTCGTTCTCCGTCCTTTCAACCAAGGGGAGCTTTGAGTCTGTCTGTGAGGGAATGCAGGGCTGAGTGTTCACATCGGACGGTAGTCCATAAAATTTCTTGATATGGCTCGAGTGCAACCACCCTTTACGTCCCTCAATCTTCACGGCTGTCCTTGTGGTCAGCAAGACGAGTTTGGGCGACTTCCACCTGGGCTCCAGCTGGGTCTTCCGGTCGAAATTCCTCACAAGAACCAGGTCACCTGGAACCACGTCATGGGGCTTCACCTCAGTGTTATCGGGAAAAGCTGCAGCTACCTGTGAACGACAAGATTGTAGTGCAGACATCAAGGAAGCCAGGTAATCTGTCAGCATATTACAGTCAACATCAGTGATTTTACGAGGTATAGGCGTCCCCCACATATTTGGTGGTCTACCGAATATCACCTCATACGGGGATAGCCCTGTTCGAGAATGTGCTACCATTCTCATGTAAAAGAGTGCAACTGGTAAGGCTACTATCCAATCGACACCTTTTTCTCTACATATTTTGGACAATCTAATTTTCAGAGTTTGATTATGACGTTCCACGAGACCTGCTGCCTCGGGATGTCGGACACAGTGGAATTTCCATTGGTAACCTAACAGAAGTGAAACGTGTTTCATTAGTTCGGATGAGAATGGTTGGCCGTTATCTGAGTACACGACACGAGGCAAACCGTACCGTGGGAAGAATTCTCGAACTAGCTGTTTGGCAGTAGTCGGGGCAGTGTAATCTGAAACCGGGTAGGCTTCTGTCCAACGGGAAAGAGCACAGACAACTACGAGAACATATTTGAATCCTCGACATCGTTCCATCTGGATATAATCCATCTGGAGGACTTCAAAAGGGTGATCGGGAGGTTGAAATCCACCCTGCTCTACGGGAATGCTTTTACCTGGATTAAACTGACAACATATCATACAGGTACGTACTTTCTGTTTGGCTGCTGCTCGCAAGTGTTTGTTGAACCAAATGTGTTGAATGCTGTCTAGCATAGCTTTTTCTCCTAGGTGCGCTGGACTATGTATTGTGTTAATGATGACTTGAACCATGGAGTCGGGAAGAAACCATATAGATTTTCCCTTCGTCATCCATCCTTGATCCGTTTGGATCCCTCCTAATTCAGTCCATTTCTTTATTTCTTCTGGTGTAGCATGTGTCTGTATGTCAATTACATCAAGGGCGGGATCCTTAACTGTCATGCAATGTGTTGGTGTCGGAACTATTGTCTTTGTCGTGTCAGTTGTATGAGTCTGATTCTGAGCAGTCTGTTTAGCTGTTCTGTCAGCTAGGTCGTTACCCTGAGAAATGATATCGGTAACTTTTGTATGGGCTTTGCATTTCATAATCGATATTGCAGTAGGTAGATGAATCGCGTCTAATAGAGCTTGAATGAGGGGTCCGTGTTGGATGTGGGCACCGTGAGAAGTTAAATAACCTCTCTCTCGCCACAGTACGCCGAAGTCATGGACGAATCCGAATGCATAACGTGAATCTGTGTATATGTTGACTTTCTTATTTTTGGCTTGAATACGGGCTTGTGTCAGAGCGATGAGCTCTGCTGCTTGAGCTGACAAAGTGTTAATACAATTTGTTTCAATGACTTCAGTGTCTGTTGTGACTGCGTAAGCGGCCACTAACTCTCCTGTACTTGTTCTCATACATGAACCATCTACATACAATGTCAGGTCCGGATCTGATGAAGGGATATCTGTCAAGTCTTGTCTGGGTTTCGTCGTGATAGTAATGACTTCAATACAATCATGTGCTAATGGATCTGTTCCGTTTACTGGCAAAAGTGTGGCAGGATTTAATGTATTACAACGTCTGATTTCTATGTGTGGCTGAAACAATGTTAATTCATAACCGGTGAGTCTTGCTATAGTCAAGTGTTGTGTTTGTGTGCGGTTCAAGAGAACCTCTACTGCGTGTGGTACTTGTACTGTCAATTGATGTCCTAACACTATGGCATCGCTTTGTCTGATTGCTAAAGCTGTTGCTGCCACTGATTTCAGGCACGCAGGAAGAGCCTGAGCTACGGGATCTAATGTACTAGAAAAATAAGCACATGGTTTGTGTGATCCTGCTTGTTCCTGAGTGAGTACTGACAAGGCAGTACCTTCGCGTTCTGTAACAAATAGTGTAAAAGGCTTACTGTAACATGGTGTTGCTAAAACAGGTGCTTGGCATAAAGCTTTCTTTAAGCTTTCAAAGGTTTGCGTATGTTCTTGAGTCCAAGGGAGGACAGTCGATGTGGCTGCCTCCTGTGTTGTCAACTGGATGAGTGGTTTTGCTAGAAATGCATATTGAGGGATCCACTGCCTACAGTATGAAGTGAGACCTATAAAAGCCCGCACCTCCTTTTGTGTCTTAGGTGGTGGCATGTTAGCAATTAACTGGATGCGATCAGGTGTAAGCTGTCTTCCCTCCTTGGACAGCAAGTGCCCAAGGTAAACAACTTGCTGGACACAGAATTGCAGCTTAGAAGGGGACACCTTGTGCCCCTTGTCGGCCAGAAATTGTAAAACCGTCAGTGACGCTTCTTCACATTTACGTTCGCTTCGGGCGGTGATCAGCAGATCATCGACATATTGAAGCAGGGCAGTGTTAACTGGCATGTGGATACTGTCAAGTTCTCGTTTCAGTGCTTGGCTATAGATGCTGGGGCTTTCTGTGAATCCTTGAGGAGCGCGTGTGAATTTAAAACTTCGTCCATTTAAACTGAATCCGAACAAATATTGACTTTCCGGATCTATTGGGACGCTAAAGAAGGCATTCTTGAGATCAATTACAGTAAAGAACGTTGCTTCTGAATCAATAGCTGTTAGTAATGAAGAGATATCTGGGACCACAGGGTATTGTGGTACAATACATTTATTTAATTCGCGCAGATCAATAACTAATCGATATACTGGTGGTGCTTTTGGATCCGTTCTTTTAAGAATCGGAATTATCGGGGAATTACATACATTGGAGTCGGTTTCCACAACCACTCCTTGTGCAATGAGCTCGTCAATGATTTGCAGCAAAGCCACAACAGCATCTGGTGGTAACTTGTATTGTCGCATTCGTGGTAGTACTACTCCTGTTTTTAGTGTGACTCGATATGGTGTAATGTTCATGCAACCAACATCAGTGGGGCCTTGTGCCCATAAATGTGTAGGTAAATTCTGCAGCCGGTGATCCATGTCTCTGGACACGTAGTGACCTTTGAAGTCACGTAAAAATAATCGTACTCCTTCCGGAGAACAACATATTATAGCTCCTAGAGCTTTCAATGTTTTTATACCTAACAAGTTTTCTGGACATGATTTAGTAAGCAATAAATCTGTAGTTCGTGTCAATGGACCAACCGTAAGTGGAAGGGGTTGCGATACTTCATTAATGATAGGCTTTCCTGAGAATCCAAGGGAAATATTCTGTGAGCCTGAGAGGGGTGCCCCTGGAACTTCACTGCGTCGTATAGTTGTTCTGCTTGCCCCTGTATCAAGTAAAAACTTTCTGTCTTCCCCTAATAGTTCACTATGTACATAAGGTCCCTCTTGATCTACAGGAACCTTGATAAGGGGTAAGCCAACTTCCCTCTCTAGGCTATTTCATGTGTATCGCTGATAATCGGGATAGTCAGTTTGTGCATACTGGTACATCTGTTGTGTCGTTGCTTGTGTGGCGGCAATAGGCTGCTGCTGTGATGTGGCTACGGTCTGTTGTGGAGCTGCCTGTTGCGGAGCTGGCCTAGATTGTGCATGCTGAGGGATTTGTGGTTGGTTCTGATCCTGTCTAGGTGGACGTGGTCTTTCCTGGGTTTTACCCGTGGCGATATTATGTTTCAGAACTGCACAATCGTGTATATAATGACCTTGTTGTTTACAATAGTTGCATGTCCCTTTCGCCGGACCTGCGGAATCACCCTTTTTATGACCATCAGCTGGAACTGACTGAGCCACAAGCATTTTCATTTTCGTGTCTTTCATATGTCTTTGTTCATGTTCTTGTTCTTCTCTAATTCTATTGTGGTGATATTGTAACATCTGTAACATCTGTGACGGGGTGTTACCTTGCCAGGTACTCTCGAATTTCAATACTCTATTCTTAACTTGCGGTAGGGAATTTTCAACTAATTTTGTCACAAACAGATGTGGATATGACTCGCTACTTGCTTTTATGCCACTATTTATACCAAAACATTTTTCAAATCGGGAATAGAAATCACTAGTGTCCTCATCTTGCTTTTGTTTACAGGCTGAGATTGCACCCCAGTCCTCCTTTTTCGTAGTTAATAAACGTGGCAGTACCTGCACTAGTAATCCTGGTAGTGCTGTAGTCTTTTCCCCAAGCCCTGATCCTGCAGCTCGGGCCTTTTCTTCGTTTTCTAATGCTGTCCAATCTATCTTTTGGTCTCCCACCTCCCATTCCTTTTCTTTGAGTTTCTCGTAAATACCGGCAGGCATTAATACTTTTAATATTTTCATAATGTCGGGGTAGGTATACTCTCCCATGAGTAACATGTCTTTTATCTCACGGTGGAAACCTGCTGGATCCTTGTCATGGCTGGGTACTACTTTCTTCATTTCTAATAATTCAATTTTAGTTATAGGCGTGTACACAAACACGCGTTTAAAGGTATTATCTTCACCTCTGATTGGGTGTACTTCGCGTAAGGGATTCTGTCTATCTATGTGATACATTTTTCTTCCCATAGTGGGAACTGGAACATGTTCTGGGCATACGAAAACTATATACTGGTTTCGAAATTCTAGAATTTCTTTAATTAGATCAGTACCTGAACCTCTCCATTTATTCGTGAGTAATTCTGTCAATATGTCAGGTAGGGGTCCAGGATCGGAGTGTTGGCTTTTATATAATATAAGGAGGTGTTGAATCATGTATATACCAGCTAAACGCTGTTCGTCTGGGGTAAGGTTCAGAAACGTGTGTGCTAGTGCATCATCACTGTATTTGCCGGGACTGTCAGCCCATTGTACTGCTGACCTGGCTAATTCTTGTTCATCCATGGAATCGAGCATTTGGTACCCCCTTCGGTCTCGGAGTAATTTATCAGCAGCTTGGAATAGGTGTTCAGGAGACCTTGTATTTAACATAGGGGCTTGAAAATTTCTGTTACATTCTGGACGTATCGGACGTATCGGATCATTAAAGCATCTGGTATTATTAAAAGATCTTCCTTTACCTACATAAGCCATTGTCTCTAAGTGTCCTGTAGGCATTTCTGATTCCTCGTCCTCCTCTCCCTCTGATTCATGTTGATCTGTCTCTAATCTTTCTTTATGTATTCGTTCTACTTCTTTGCGAATCTTTCGGCACATAACTACTATACATGTCTGTTTATCATGTTTCCCTTCTGATATATTCTGACCCCATCTGGTAAGTACTTGCATTTCCTTCTGCTCTACCTCAGGCCTGTCTTGGTTTCTGATCACACAGTTTATGAAGAAGCGTAACAGTTGTCTCTGTACATCCACTTTCTGGTATTCCATGGCTTCGTCAATACTTTCAGGGCCTCGCCCTGATTGTACAAAGTGATATATATTGTCTAAATGTGCCACCATTCCTGGTAGCGTCGCTAAATACCTTGAAGCTCGTCGTATACGTAGTGATGACAGCAGCATACCGTCCCGTCTACCGGGCACAGGATCATATCTACAATCCACTAGATGCTCTTTAAACATGTCAGAAGTTGCTAGTTGGGGTGTACGTTCGTATGCTAAATCTCTAAGGGATAATTTATTTCCTCGGGGTGGCGTGGCAAAAATTTCTGTCGTACCTCCTGTCGCACCGTCTGAGGTGCTAGGCACGAAAGGATTTGTTGGATGTAAGATAGAAACTGTAGATGCAGGGAAAGCGGTAGAAACAGATGGACCTGTGGGAATGTGCGTAGGAGTTTGTTGTTGCGGGGATACAGACGGATGATCTTGGCGTTGAGCACCATCGGTGGGCGGTGTGTGTGGCGAAACATTAGCATATTCAGGAGCTACATCATCTAAATAGGAAGAAAGGAAAACATCTTTTGCTGTTTTGGGGTGTGCTTTTATCGGGAGTAATGGAGGTGTCAAGTCTTTCGGTATTTCCGGGGTGGCCTGAGGTAACCCTTCGGCCAGAAGAGGATACATACCATTCATAAGAGTGTTTCGTTGTCTGTCTACTTGTTCTGCTTTTACTCGGGTACCTTCCTCAATTAATATATTTTCTCGGGCTTTATTCGAATTCTCCCTACTTTTCTCTTCCTGTCTGAGCACTTTTTCTGTACGTCTATATGATTCTTTACGCCATAATTCAATGGCATCTTTCTGTGACTGTCTGGCTTTCTTTTTCCATAATTCTTCTTCTACTCTCATGATGCAATCTGCATCCCAGGTCCCAGCTGCGGGCCACCTCTGACTTTCTGGTAAATCCTTGGTGTAGTCCACCCATAAATCAAGAAATAATACGGCATCTAGGCCATGCTTATGATACATAAAGTACCCTGGAGTGTCCCTAGGTGGAATGGGAACAGCTTCTTCGAGTACCCCTTTTCTGGTTTTGATCTGTCTTAATTTTGAAAAGAGCGGCATTTTTAGACCTTATTACTTAATCTTGAACACACTTAATACAATAAACACAATAATGAACAATCATTCACACCACAATATGTAGAACGTATTAAAACATTTAACATTTAACATTTAACGAACGATGATAACTAATAGAAAACTAGTTACTGACATAATACTAACACTGGATAATACTGAATTATATGCAAGACATACTAGATATACTGCTAAACAGTACAGATACACTGCTGAAACAGTGCAGACCGGATTTGTGTACCCAAACCCGTCTTGACCGGCACAACCTAATGTGCACGTCTAAATGCCTCCCCGGCAACGGTACTCACCGGGTAGCACGGAACGGAAGGCCTCGGAACTGAACTGGACTGGACCGGACTGGACTCGACTGGACTCGGAACTTCGGAACCTGGTGGGCCTCTGTATACCTCGGATCTTGCTCTCTCAGCTAGGCTCTGGTCGGGATACTTCGCACTTCTCACCGCCTCGTCTGGGTGTTGATCGCAGCCTCAGTCACCCCCGTTGGCCGGAGGGAGATACAGGAAATCCTGTGGGTACGCGTTGTTGTCCGTCCAGCTGTGGCAGGAGACCGGGCCTGCAACGCACCTCCGGCGCGTGAGATGAGAAAGTGTCCCTGTTCGGGCGCCAATTTATGTGGTAAATATTTCATTACCTGTACTATTTTTAAGTCTAGTAAGAATAACTCAGTAAAAATAAGAGGCAGAATCCGTGGTATTAGAGGTTCTGAAAGGCTTTATTCCTCTACAAAGGAATTATGGTTCGAACCATAGGCATCAAATTCCATCACCACGAGGGTTCAGGAAGGGAAGGCAATACATTATTGACAAGTAAAGATATTTATATGAAAAGCATTACAGATGCAGGAGGCGTAACAGCTGATAATACAGATAATAATACACATACGTAATGGAAAAAGGCGTACATATAGGCGTAACTAGAAACGTCATTAAACATGATGTCACAAGTGGGTGGATCCATAAGAGAATCCTGCAATGTCAGCAGAAATATTTGGCAGAGATGCGCGCGCAGCCGCATGACGTGTGATTGACGTGCAACTAGAGGGTGAAGGGAACTTGACATTTAGCTCTATATGTGGAGACAGAAGTCTGGGGGGTCATGTCAACCTAATCCCAAATCATATCTAATATCTTATGTTTAAAGAACTGTATTATCCAAAAGGAAAGGTCTCTCGGACGGAATCTATTCTATACTGACTGTTAGTGCGTGTACAAGCGTCTAAGTGTCTACATGAGATGCGAGGGGGCAGGAATCTTCCATGGTAACAGGGGCTATGAATTACTTGCATGAGGACAGTGAGGCCTGGCCCTTTGCTCGGTAGCTGGAAGAATGTTTACCTAAACTACTAGACAGGAATGCATCGGATGAGGAGCGGAGCAGATAATCTTGAAGGTGAAATACAGTTTTTGGCAGGCAACAGGCCGGATCAGGCACCGTTAGCCGCGCAGGGAGTAGGACAAAGTTCATGGATACAGATGCGGGCTCAGACTGGAGCTTTCAGAGGCAGAAGGCAGGAAAAGGCTTGATGGCAGAATTCAGGGCCTACTCGCCTGAACTGTAAAACGTGGAAAGTGAACCACATAAAGTCGGTGGCCTTTCATACTTAGGAATGGAATATCTGACCCATTCATGGCGGATCTGAAAGAGGACATGTTGACGGTGGACGCACATGTATTTGCGTCTTCATAACTGGAACTGGAGGGAACATACATGTACTTGTAGCATGTACATGGAGCCGTTGGGGTCTAAGATAGGGGACATAACTGATCATAAAATTCATATTTCCTCAATCCAGTAAACCTTATGCACCCCAATAAAAATATGGACATTGTTTTCAACAAAACGGTCAATGCACTGCTCAGTATTTCCCCCGATCAAGAGGCAAAAAACCTGGCAACCAGAGTTTGATGGAAAAAACCTTAAACCTGAGAAAATAATTGAGGCCATGAAATCCACTGCCGCAACACATGTGGGAGAACATAAAAACCTGAAAAAGCAATATAAAAGCAACTCTGGGCAGAGCGGAAAGCAAAATCTGATGAGTTCTGGGCAAAGCTCATTTTTAACTCCAAAGAAACTAACACAAGAGCCTTCTGGGCAACAGTTAATGGCATCAGCAGAGAAGAAAGAATAATAAACAGCCCAAGTGTTACTGAAAAAGACTGGGTAGCCCATCTGATGAATACCTTCGCTCTACAAAATGTTTCTCAGTGCTAGAGCAAAGTAATGATGCTGGGGCCAACGATGCAAAAGCCCTGGCCACATTTACAACACCCCCAATGAGCCAATATTGTACAACAGCAACAGTGGCGAAAGTGATTGTGGCAGGACAAAGTGATGGAGGCCAGGCCCAAATGGCATTCCTCAGGCCATTATTTATAAGCTAGATCCAGAATATTGGGCCAAGCCACTAGAGGCACCATAGAATGAGGTAGAGTCAACTGGTCAAATCCCCAGGAGAGGGTCAATAATAAACCTGATCTTTAAGGGAGAGGGAAAGATCCAACCATGCAAACTATAGGTTAATTGCGCTCATTAACTCAGAAACCAAATACTATGCTTCATTAATCCTGGAAGATCTAGTTGAGGGGTCCAACTCCAATAATGTGGTCCCTCCCAACCAGGCAGGGCTTCGGAAAGGCTATGGAAACATCATCGATATATTAGCGGTAACAACAAATGCGGACAAATGTAAGCACCTAAAGAAACAAATGCATCTGTGTTTCATAGATTCTAAAGCTGTATTTGATCGTGTTGACAGAGCTCTCTTGTGGGAAAAGCTACGGCGGTTGGGCCTCTGTGACAAAACCCTGCGAGCCATTGAGCAACTCTATACACACACACCTGGATGCAAATCAAGCTAGCATATGGGACAAGGCTGTCCAGGAGAAAACCCACTGCCATTAGTCTTAAATAAGGGTGTGTTCGTGCCCCCCACTTGTTCAACATCTTTTTGGCTCATCTATCCCCTAGACTCGATCAGGAAAATTCACCCCCCCCCCCTAAAATTAGGTCCATTAATCTTGACTCATCTCTCATAGATGTACGATTTCATCCTATTAAGCCACACAAGGGTGGGATTGCAATGATCCATTGCAGAACTAGCAGAATACTCTATGGCCAATAACTTGAAAATGAATTCGACCGAGACAAAAACAATGTCTATCTGGAAAAGACCAGGTCCCCTCAAGATCAAGCTAGGAGACAAATGTTTAGAAGAGGTCAGCAACTACAAATACATTGACAATAAACTGAACATCCAGGTGCCTAAAGAGTATAGGATGAAGAAAAGCAAGGCCCTGCCTATGCCTTTTGCACACTTGCCAAGAAGTTGGATGGCCCCTCTTTCAAGCCTCTACTGGCCGTTATTGCTGCAAAATCGTTTCCAGCAGTTGCTTATGCAAGTTCTATTATTCATGGAAAAGATGCTCCAACTCTGGATAAATTGCAAACAAATAAGTATTAGAGTTTTTGGGCTTCCATCATGTTCCTCTCCTGCACAAGTTCGCCTGGAATTTGGGCTTATGCAGCAAAATATTGGGAGACGATATCTCACCATTAAAACAACTAACTCAAC
This sequence comes from Triturus cristatus, assembly GCF_964204655.1. Classification (NCBI taxonomy): domain Eukaryota; kingdom Metazoa; phylum Chordata; class Amphibia; order Caudata; family Salamandridae; genus Triturus; species Triturus cristatus. Next base: position 1,094,765,837 of record NC_140592.1, on the reverse strand, counting down.
CGATGTATGGCACTTAAAGCTACCGCATTCTGCTTTTTGCTGTGCTATTAACAAGATCTCTAAACTGCACTCCCTCATCGACAATAAGCACAAATTAAAGGTTTGGTCACACACACGCCTGGATGGTTTTGCAATCAGGATCAGACTGGCCATAGTGGGCACGGGGCATTTCCCCGGTGGGATGTAGTGGCGGGGGCCGGTTTTGTGTCTGTGTGGCCGGTTTGGTCTCTGGGAGCCGGTATTGGAGCAGAGATGCAATATCGACCCCTGTAAGAAAATCGGAAGTGGTGCTTCTTGCTAACTGTCCCCCACTCCCACCTCTCACCCGCTTCCATGGCCTGTTGAGCAACAATCTGCCAGGGCTGGTTGCTGTTCCCAGTCCGGCCGGTGTGCAATCCTATGACACTTTAAAGCCAGCAGCATACCTCAGTATGACATATCCAGTCTATTTAAAGAGAAAGCTGTTGGCCATTTGGTTAGGGGTCTGGCTACCTTTGGCTGACCGACCAACATGGAAACACAAAGGCCCTATTACATGAGAGTATGTGATGTTGAGAAACAAGACATCATACACTTGGTTTGCATATGTCCAGCCCTAAAGAAATGACGTGCTTCACTGCTGAAATCCACTTTCAATGAACAGGGCATTCAAACTTGTTGGAGAGCCTTGATCCTTCAGACCCCCAGATCAATTGCAAACTGCTGAAGTTTCTGACAGTGCTGGGTCTCCCTGGGAACAGCATAAAAAGATGCTTTAGTGGCACTGTGGCACTCTATTATCCAAGAACCTAGATCATTTTCTTAATCAAATGATATGTATTTATGTATTGTTGCACTTTAATTTTTCTAGCTGTGATTTTAACAAGAAGCATTTTAAACTAATTGATACGAACAAACGTATCTATTTTTGTACTTTACGCTTTTAGAACACATAGGTCTGTTGCAGTGTTGAACATCAGCGGGTATTTTATGAAAAACCCTGCAAATTGTAACTTTTAAGGCAACTAACAACTTACCAGCTCAATTTTATATGTTTATGTTATGTGTATGGTAATATTGTGATGGTGTTTATCAACTTAAAACAATAAACATTTCGGTCACTCTCTTTTACTCACTCTCCCTATTTCCCTTCTCCTCCTCTGCTGTACGCGTAGGATGTGAATCCTCCTCACCATATCGCTGACAGCTGCCATTGTGAAAGTTTGCGTAACTTTTTTGGTGAGCTTCTGCTTACTGCCATATTGCACATGCTATTTGCCATTTTTGTTACCTTTTGCAATTTGCCAATGGTTAGAACATATAAATTGTGCATTGGTAATTGGAAACTAAATGTAGGAAATTCCAAAATAAAAAAAATAATTAAATATTTGTGCACTCTTAGCGAAACTAAGTTTAGTGGCACATTGTACATCACACAAGCCTATTTTAATGGCTGCAAACCAATTTGCGAATGGTTTACAAATCAGAAAACCTTTGTACATCAGCCCCTATATCACGATGCAGTAACAGTTTCACCTGCAATCTCAAAACCCAGCTTCCCCTTCAACCTTACTGCCTATACCTTTGAACCGGTATAGCAATCTGCTGCTATTTGGCTAAGTTCATGCTATACAAATACTGCATAATTGAATACTTAGTTTGTGGAATTCTCACCATGTTGCACCGTTCGTGCCTGTCCCGATCGAACCGGAAGAATGGGACACATGGCGCCACTGTGGCGTGAGCGGCGGCAATTCTGAGATGACACAGGCGGGCCACTGCTTCCCCCCTACAGTCTTACCGCATCTCTAGTCCGTTGGCGGGTGAATTGCTGGGAACCTTCTGGGCCATGAAGGGCTAAGGCAGTTGCTGTAGGGCCATTCTACCAGCCAAATCTTCTTCCCAGAATCCCTGGTAAAGGTTCTGGAGAAATATGTATCAGCCCAATCCAAGATGGCCGACCCCATTTCTATTCCTATCTTAACCCAAATAGTTATGGAGGCTTTTCAGTGGTTCAATTTCCTCTTCCTGGACCCATCTAAGGGAGGGTTTCTGCTGGTTCAATGATTTGCAATGCTTCAAGTTCTCTGGTTGTGTCCTCTTACTCCTGGACTCAGCTCCAGCCCTTTTCTCCCAGTCCATTGCTCTTCAGGTTCATATGCATGTCTTCGCTGTCTCCAGTCTGGCTGTCTCCTCTAGTCACAATACTTTTACTACAACACCTGGGAGCTCCATCATCTTGTGTAGTTTTTACATTTTGTTTTTTTCTCCTCCTTTGGATCCTTATGGAGGGCATGACATTTCTGCTGGGGGCTCACAAGTGCAACATGGCTACTAGAAGGGTTATCCCTTACCTCTAGCACTTCAAGACTTGGATGATCAGACATAAAAACTGCTTGGGGGATCCTACCAGACGCCATATTCGTGACACGCCACCCATTTTGATATAGATATGATTGTGTATCCATTGTGAGATTATGCTTGATAAAAATCAGAGTTTTATTGTTTTTTGAATGGTTGAATGTACAGCATTAGCTGTTAACGTTTCTAAAACGTCTTACTGTCTGTTTCAGTCAAAGCCCCTTTCTTCGTGGATTTGCAAAAACCTGAACTACTTATGAATGACACCACAAATTTTTATCTTACACCTGAGGATGGAATCACTGTTGGTGTCTGGTGAGTATATGTGAGGTGACTTTGACATCCATGGAATGCTCAATTTGAGTGTCAACGTTTTGTTTTTATTGAGGTTTTCACCAAGGTGATCACTTGTTAGTTGGTGTAATGATGTGATTTGCCTGGTAAAAGTGGATGAGAAAGCAAATATGTTAATACTGTGTAGCCTAGCTTCCACAGCACATGCATTGAATGATTACCAAGCAGAAGAGACCTATAGTCTCTCTAAAATATCCGGAGCTTTCCTTTTGGCAGCTGTGTCAAGCGTAAGTCTTAACCCTTCTGGAGGTGATGAGTTACCAGCAGTAATGAAATCAGAACATCAAGCGCGTTTACCAGGAGTAATGTCATACAAAGTCAATGTCTCCACATAAATAATGAATTAAAATGAATAGCAGTAACATCCAGTACCAAGTAAATCAGATCAGCATTAAGTCTACTAATCTCATCATAAATGTTCATTAAAATAGCATCATTTCAAGTATTTTGGAAATACAACAATTTTGTCTCCAAGTATCAGTTTGTCCGTTTCTGAAGATAAACACATTTTGCTGTCAAATACGAGATTTTATTTTTTGAACTGGACACTGAGAAAGTCAGTGGAGTTTCCTTCTTGACTGCATGTGGAAAGGGTAACTTCTCCCAGTAGCACAGTGTTATCTTGCACTTAATAGGACCAGGACCCCCCAGGTTGATCCCGCCCCCATCAGAACCCACAAATCAAGGCTTGACAAGCAGAGCTGTGGGTAAAAAGAGGCCATGTTTATTATAAACCATCACATATAAACAGGACAATATATAACCAATAAGATTCAAATTTCATACGACATACAAATTCGATCACTGAACGATATTTACATTTATGTTGATCATAACTTCATAATCTATCAGCAGAAATCACAGAACTCAATTTATCGACAAAGAATGTTCTCTATCACTCCAGCACTAAGGGGCCTTCTGGCTCGCGCCCCCCAACTGAGAACAACGCAAGGCGCAACCAACCTGCGTCCTTGAGAGGTGAGCCCCTGCCATCTGGTCCTTGTCCGCCACCGTAGGGGCCCACCTCTACACCACCAGGCTGCCCACCGGGGCTCGTAGGGTATAACCAGGTGCTGATGCCCCATGCCCTAGTTTGTAAACTGGCGCCCTTGCCCCCAGCCGGTGTCTCCATTCTCTCTGGAGTGAGCTTACCGTATCTCCTCCACAGTGCTGGCCTAGGGAGTATGCAGGAGGACTCGCCACCACCAGACAACTTCTGAACCACCAAGTTCCATCGATCCACAGGCTCATAGCCATGTCAGATTCAACAGCCTGGATCCACCAGTCTGGGTCCCAGGTAGACATGTGCCCACCATTGCAGAGAACCATACGATCCCGATGCCTAATTTGTGGGCACATTACCAAGCAGGCCCCTGCCCCGGGCACCGCTAGGCCATTCCGGCCTTCAAGTCACTTGGCCGAAACATTAAAAGGCACTTGACCATAGTCCTGGCCCCCAATTCCGCCATGGTACTATGAGACCACGCTATCTTGGAAACGTCCCATCCCAATTGGATGAATCCAGACAACAGAGCCTCCCTCGCAGCCCTGTGTCCCAGCCCAAACATATCATTACCTCCTAAATGTAGGATAACCAAATTTGGCAACTGCAGTCCCCCATGGCACATGGAGTCTTCCACCAGCTGCGAATGTGTGAGATCTGAAGGTCTCCAACGTCAATCACGCGAAAGGGAGACACTCTCACAGCCCCCAACTTCAACTCACGCCGCGGCTGCCAACGAGCGATAAGTGGCCCATTGCACGGGGAAGAGACCCAGCACCCACACAACTTTGGAAGACATACTACCTTAATCTGGTGAAATATCCGGCTTGCTGCGCATGCCGCAGCCCCAGTTCTGATTTGAGTGACCAACTAGACCAATCCCCCAGCTGCGATAGGTAGTCCAAATATGCTATGCACAAACTATGCACCTGAGGACGGATGGATATGTATGTCTCCATGAGCGTCAACCGGCGTACTTCATCCCTTTTATGCCGATTTGCGCTCCACTACCGTCCCCTTTCCAGTAGGATCAGGTTAGAACCTCCCCCAGGGAGTGAGACTATCTGCATAAAACCCAGTGTCCAGGAACTGCAGACCTTTCCAGTGCGCTCCCTCTGAGGGCCCCCTAAAATGCACCCGCTCCTGCTGAGGGAAATAAGGTAAACAGTCCGATGTGCGACCCCGTGCTCGACATTGGCCTATACCAGCCAAATAGGACCAGCCACCATTCACCCAGTAATTGGGCACCAGCTTGCGCCGATTACAGCTTGAAAATGCCCCCAACCAAGACGCCTGACGCAAACCATGCCGCTGCCGCTGACCCCCCCCCCCCCCCCCCCCCCTTGGTCCATCGCTCCCTGAGGCCGCGCCTGTGGGGAGGGGAGGCCCCCAATGGGCAGTGCTGGGGGAGGCGGGCCACTGGGCGGGGCCAGGCCCTATTTATGCCTCCCGCCCTTGCAGTTCGCCCTCTGCTTCCTGTGTGCTCCTGGCCGCGCGAGATCCCACCCTCTCCGCTTACCCTGCGCGGCGTAGGAAGCACGCAGCTGGAATGTTATAATGTTTTTTCTTGCGTTGCAGGCGGAGTTACAGGTCGATCTGGAGGCAGAAGGGTACAGTAAGGGTACCTCTGCGACAGGCGGTACAGTAAGGGTACCCCTGTCCGGCACAGTAAGGGTGCCCGAGCCAAGGTCCGTGAGCCGAAGGAGGTTCTGGGAAGACCGCGACGGCGCCCCGTTAGTCCTTCGGGTGGTTGGGGGACCTAACCAACCGGGGGTGTACCATAACATGCTCCGCCCCTGTTAAAAGGGGCGGGAGTATGAGACAGATCACGTGATCCTAAGGAGGATCCGAAAATAATGTGCCGCACTGCCGGGCATCGACACACCGTGCGTGCCGGCTCGCAAGGCGGGCGGTGCAGCGAGGGGCTGCTTGCCCTGGATCGCCCGTAAGATAACCCACTCTATTGTCATACTTATGTTGTATCAAATAAACCTGCAGCAGTTCTTCACCCATAAATAATGTGTCGGTGTAATCTTTGGGTGATGTCTGTGCATACGTGTTGAGTGGAGCGGATGACGGTGCGGTCACTATCAATCTCTCTGCCTTACAACACAACATGAAAGGAGGGGGTTTGCGCACCGCCCTCAACCAGTGTTTAATGCAATGCGGCCTCCCCCCCCCACCCAGTAGGCTAACCCTGGCTCACACCATGGAGCGCTGGAAGTCAAAAGGCCGGAACTATCGCACTCACCGAATAACGACGACAAACCGGGACAACCCGCCCCCGCATGGAGCTTCCACCGGGCACTTCACTCTAGCTGGGCGAGTAACACTCAAGCCCGTGCAGCTCCCGGTCCTCAAGGCAGCGCGATGCTCCCCAATGGATTCCCGCCACGGTGCGCCCGGTGTCCCGATGCCCTGCAAGGTGAGATCAAGAAAGAGAAAGAAGAGAAAAGAAAACTCCAGCACCGATCAGGATTCTCTGTCGTCCTCTCCCGTCTGCTTCCAACCTCTCGCGTGCCACCTCAGCTCCTGCGCTGGCGTTGAGAAGATTTACAAAGTCCACTGCACACGAGGCCAGCGCTGTAAGGACGAGGGCCTGGACAATGTGCCCTAAATAGGCCCCCCACCATCTCCTTCACCCCATTACCAGCCCCGGCAGGAAGAGACATCCGTCTCTTCCCGGAAGTACTTCTCGACGCTCGCGTCGACCGATCCCTAAGCCAGGAGCTACTAGGGCGTGGCCGGGATCCTGTGTCCTAATGCCGCGCTTCACTATAGTACGTGCTTTTCCATAGTACATGTGAAAGGTTCATTTGTAAATGCCTCCTTATGTATAAATCCATTGGAACTTGCCACCCAGGGAAAGACTCTACTTCATCTCCGATTTAGAACCACAAACAGAATTATCTTGACATAATAGCATCTTGGTGAGAGTAGTCTATTAGGCTTTATTGTTTTAGTCTACTAGTAATTCACACTAAATAATAATCCAGTTTCAAACTGTCATGGTACCAAGGATGGAGCACAGGTTTATTTTATTTAGTTTGTGGCAACTAGGAGGTGGTGGCTTTACACTTCGAGGTGGTCACATTCACCCCAAATAGTTCAAATTCACTTTCTTACACCCTGACAATGGTAAGGTTTGGCAGAGTGGTTTGGTGCCTGTTGTTATCATAGTGATGTCTGTATTTCACAGAGAACTTTGTAATATTTTCCTTATTTCACTGTTCACTGTCAGATATGCTTTTTAATTTATACCACTGAATTTTGTACAATAAAAGCACCCACATTTATATTATAAATATACTTACATAAGATAAATTTTATATATATTCTGTGCAAATTGGTTTCTGAATGTAGTGCCCACATTCTGCAGCCTCTATAAGGTCTAAAATATGTATACATTTACTGATCTTTAAAGGTAGGCAAAGCATCTTTGCCTTTGTTCTGTACTTAGTATGTCACTCATGTTCATAATATAATATTGTTCACATCATCCTGGGAATAAAGCATACTACTTTATCAAACGTTTAGAAACACACAACTATATGGCAGATTTGGTCATAGACTGCCTGACTTAACATAGATTTACAATGTTTTCTAATAGGATCATACAATTCATAAACCTTTGTTACTTTAGAATTTTGTTTCTCTATTCACTAGAACTCTAAATATTTGCTTTCCTCAAACACAAACTGAGGTCACCCTTAAGTAAAGCAGTATCTTTAAAAAGGCATGGATAATGCAACTGGAAGGTGATGTAAACTTTCTGAACATAACCTCCCTCACTTATCATCAGATCTAATGTCCTGTTAGGGCTTCAGTGAAGCTTCCCTGTGACTGAAACAAAACTCCTTCTTGAGAGTCGATCATTTCTCAGATGAATCAACAACATTCCTTTCCCTGTTTAGCGGACGATATTAAATACTTTCCTGGTCCACAGCAAACAACCCTTGTACGCTATCTGCACATATATAAGGGAAAATCTGAACTCCTGAGTTCACCTGACCACTACTTACCACAGGTCAGCCTCTAACCCTGTGCCTCTGCTACTGAGGTAGGGAGCTGGCTGATTGACACATTCACTATCATCAGTAGCCGACACCTCTCTCAGGGTAAACCTGTGAGGCCTCAGGTAATGCTGTAAAATCAAGAACTACTTTCAGGATAACAGTACAAATGCAGCTTCGTGGATACCTAAAAGAAAGCAGCTGCAGGCCTCAGCCTTCATGTGATGGCAAAATTCCACGTGTCTCGCATCCTTTACCTCAACACCAGCCTTGACATTCATTCCAATGTTGAACTTGAAGGGTTGACCAGCTCTGGCTGCCACTGGAACATTCTGCATAGATGAGCTATAAAATGCAGATGCATTAAGAATAAACAGAGGGAATATATGTCCCCCACCCTGCCAGCGAACTGAGGATGAGGCTATGGACAACCGCTAACCGCCAGAAAAGATGCTTGTAATTATTTTTGAACTGTAAGACTCTAATCTGATTGGAATTGCTATCGCCTGCTACTGTGTCCTTTTATGCATGACAGTCGAAATGGTTTAATAAAAAGAAATATAAAAAAAAAAAAAGAATAAACAGGTAGACTTTGGCAAATGCAAATGTTTATACTAAGTAAAACGGAGACACACCTGGAACACTATCTCCATCCTAGCTAAACAGGTGAAAAATGGGGACCAAGGGGCATATATATCAAACAATTTTGTATTTGCAAACGCTGCGATTCGCAAAAAAACAGCGTTTGCGAATACAATATCGCAAAACACGATGTATGAGCCATTTTCGCATTGCATCATTAAGGAATCGCTAATCTTGCGATTCCTTAATTTTGCGTAAGCATTTAAGAAATCGCAAATTGCGATTCCTTAAATGCTATGTAACAAGCACCCAAGTTGTGCGATTTCTCCTTAAGAAATCGCAAATTACCACTAACTTTAACCTCTTGCGTGCCCCGCCCTTTCCCCGCCCTGTGCCGGGCTTTCTATTAGCGGGCGGGGTTCAAGACGAGATGGTCTCGCCATGGGCACAGCGCAACCGCGGCCCATGACGAGACCATCTCGTCATGGGCACTGAAGGGGTTAAGTTGGTGGTAATTTGCGATTTCTTTGAAAAATGCACTTCTTGGCATTTTTCAAAGTGCCATGTGGCGCACATACATGCCCTTTAGGGGATGTATGTGCGCCATATGCGCACACATGCTCATTTCAGGGGTGCATCAGGGTGTCCTTATGACACCCTTGAAATTATTCTTAATTTGCAATTCTCTAATTGCGAATCGCAAATTGACAATGACTTCCCATTAATTCCTATGGGCCTCCTGGCCCATAGGAATGAATGGGAAGGTATTCCTTAATTGCAATTTCGTAATTTGCTAATCGCAATTAAGGAATAACAAGAAATCGCAAAATATTTGCGAATTTTTAAATACATCCCGTTTTGCGATTCTCAAATAGCGATTCTCAAAAAATCGCTATTTGAGAATCGCAATAACGTAATTTTATACATATGCCCCCAAGACCTCATGAGGGTCACACTTACAGCAGCCCTGTCAACCATAAAAACATTACACAGGTCTCTTGATCTGTGTGTATGTTTTGATGCCTGTGCGGCAGGTAGTCTGTGTGCCATGGTGCCATTAGTTTACTATGCATGGATACCTCTTTGCATGGTTGTGTGTGTGGGTTACAACAAGTGTGTTTGTCTGTGTCACATAAATGTCTGAAGGTATGTTGCTTCATCTGCCACTGACGTTTGTAGTGAGTTCGGTTGGCAAGTTTGAACCCCAACTCACATTCTCCTTACTGTGATGAACTGTGGCTCACTAAAATGGTTAAAAGTTTTCCCGGGGGTTGGTTCCGCCAAGTCAACTCACTACTGGGTCAGTTCCTCTGGGGTGGGGGGGTCGTGCGGGTGGCGCTGCATACATTTTTTAAGTCTACATTTTGTGGGGGACTTGCCACCTCAGATATTCTATCCTACTATATGGCATCCCACCTGCTGGTCCTGAATGAATGGTGGTATGGCGACAGGTCGGATCCGGCATATAGCCTTGAACGCCGCCTAATGGGGGATCATTCGCTACATACACTTCTCTATTCCGCTCCGCTGCGACATTTACTACCAAGTGTGACGCAACTGGTCTTTCAGATTTGGAGGCAGGCGCTGTGGAAGATGGGTTGGTGGAATCGCCTCACGGGGGAGATGACACTATGGAGAAACGGGGGTCTGCCGCAACTGGCGGCCCTCCCCGGATTTCGGGACTGGGATGCGATAAGGATTTCCACCTTGGGTGACGTTATGAGGGGGCCCATTCTGAAATCCTTCCAGGAGCTCCAGAAGGACTTTCATATGCCGCGTACCCAATTCTTTAAATACTTGCAGTTCCGGCATGCTCTTTCCCCCAGTCTGGTGGGTCTTGAGGAGTTGGACGATTTTAGTCCACTTGAGGCGAAGGTGTTCATGGGGGACCTACGAGACTACAAGATTTCGAGAATATATCAATCCCTGGTGACTCACTGCTCCCCGTCGTTGCAGCATCTCCGTGTGGTTTGGGAGGAGGATGTGGGTCAGCTGGAGGAGGAGGACTGGACGGAGGCCCTGGCCTCGCCGCGTGGGGCGGCTGTCGCTGTGAGCCTTCGGCTCATCCAGTTTAAATATCTACACAGAGTCTATTTCACCAGAGTTAGGTTGTATAAGGCGGGCCTGGTGGCCTCTCCGCATTGCCTCCATTGCCTGAATGCTGAGGGGACGCTGCTACACACGGTATGGGACTGCCCTGTGTTAACTAGGTTCTGGCGGGGGCTATTGACCTGTGTGTCAGAGGTGCTGGGTTGGGATCTCCCACGGTCCCCCAAATTGGTGCTCCTGCATGGGATGGAGGATATAGGGGGCAATGTCTATAAGCGCCATCTGATGCTCCTGGGTTTTAAGCGCGATATAGCGAGGGCGTGGAAGGCGACAGTCGCACCTTCAATATCTGTCTGGAAGACCGGTCTCGATTTTTGTATGGGACTAGAGGCCCCCATCTACGTGGCACGGGGCTGCCCCCGTAAACATTATAAAATATGGAAGCGCTGGGCGGACTACAGGGGACTGGAATTAGAGCCCATATTAGAGGAATAATTGGATGGGTGGTGGACCATCTCCCTCCAGCTTTAAAGGGGCATGGCACACTGGAGTACCAGGCGCAGCCGGGTCTGGGGGTTATGGGTCATGGAGAGAACAGAATAGTAGTCGTGTATAGATCAGCTGCTTTGCCTAGATGGGCAGTGCGATGGGTGGGGGGTGGTGTTATGTTTTTTTAAGGGAGGGGACTGCCTTGGTTCTGCATGTCTCTTTTGTAGTCTTTATACGATATTTCATGAGGAAAATGTCAAAGCTGGTATGTTGTATCTTGCTATGGTTGAAGTCTCTGGGCCACAGAGCTTCGCTGAATGTGTCTTTGACGAATAAAATTTGTTTACAAAAAAAAAATGGTTAAAAGTAACACGCATTATTTGAGGCACTTTAGAAATAGTAGAAGTGAGTTGTGCTTCCTGCAAAGCTCAAATCCATTGGCTTTATCAATGACATGTTTGCTTCTGTTTAAATGCTAGGCAGGAACACCCGTTCTTTCTGACTCAATCGTGAAACTGAATTTAGAAGTTCTGAAAGAAAGATGCTCTCCCTGCCAATTTGTACACCGCACACACCTCTTGTCGAGGGACTTCTACCGTGAACTCAGGCACTCCGACTTTTCTCGAGCAGTGATTACTGGATCATTAACTTGATTACTTAATACCAGCCTTTATCATCAGTGCCTCGCTCTCTCTCTCAGTTGGACGCTAATTGCGTGTGTTGTGAAGTCGGTCCCTGATTGCGCCTTCTTTTCTCCCGTAGGCACACCGTTCCTGCCAGCCGAGGGGCCGAATCTCGAGGCCAGCGCCAGGACTGGTTCCAAGCATCTCTTGCAGACGATCGCCCGGCTGTCATTTATCTCCATGGAAACGGCGGCACAAGGTGATTCATTATACATGCATTCTCTGAAAACCAAAACAGTGCCCGTTCAGCCTTGTCACACGTAAAGTTAAATCGAGTGGAAGACACAGGTCAACCATCACGTCATCCCTTAAGTCACGTATCTAAAGTTTAACAACCTGGAACCATGTACCCAATGAAGTGACAAGGAAATGAATCCTGTGTCGTCTTCAGTAAACTTTAACAGGAGTACCCGGTTCACAGCAACAGGCTTTATGAATGTGTCAAATTTTAGTGGCATCATGAATATAGATAGATAGATTTGTGATCTTGGCTATGGTTGATGCAGAAGCCACAAGGGCAGGCCCTGTGCAAGGCATATTTTTTGGCCCTCTGTTCGGGTGACCTTTTCATTTATTCCAAATGTTCAGTTAATTTAAGCCCTGATGAGTTACCCATTTTCGATTAAGTAAAGCCTTCAGTATTGAATTATAGATTACATTTCAGAAATGGGAACACGCAAAACCAGCTGTACGTACGGTCAAACTTTTGTCACCCATCATCTAAAGAGTGTCAAAAGAAATCTTAAACAAGCATTGATAAAGCAATTTCTTTTTGCACTTCGAGCTCGTTCTTTTAACCAGAACAATATTTTATGTGGCAGTAATTGCCTAAATCCCCTCCATTTTAGGAAAAACTCATTAAAGGTGACCGTGGATGTATAGTGGAATAGTGGGAGAATATGACATATGAGCACAGAGCTTGAAATTGCAACTTTAATTTCCAAATATCTGTAATCATAGTAAATCCCTCTTCAAAACCCTCAGTATTGCAGCAATAGGGAAAATCACAGAAGTGCAGCAAGAATTTTTACCTTTCCATCAGGAAAAATACAATCATTTTCACATTAATTCTCTTCACATAATTTGTCCCTCCTCTTTTCTTTCTATGTGCACACTTCTCTGTCTAGAAAGAAAGAGCCTCCAAACTCTGCGGAGTAAGAGAAATGGGAGCAGGCAAGAGACAGAAGAAGGGTAAAGAGGCAAAGAGAATGGTAAAGGGTGAGAGGTGAAGTAGAGGGAGCAGAAAGGTAGAGATGAAGTAGTGAGATAGGTGAAGTAGGGAGAGAGCAAGATAAAGAGAGAAAAGTATGGTAGTTGAAATATAGTGACAAAGTTGTAGGAAGAATGAGCTCGAGATGTAGAAAGGGGGGAAGAGAGAGATGGATAAGGGTTTAGAGCAAGTATCTCCAATGTGTCGATTTCAAAATACCGGTAGCTCTCCAAACCCACGTGAGTAGTCCTTCTGCCCCCTGATTTTCGTCTCTGCATAGTGGACTGCGTGCGTATCGAAATAGACAATGTTTAATTTTCCCTGAATTATTCAAAATACATCGGAGCATATTTATCCATTACTAATGAGCCATTCAGAGAGTTATTGGTGCAGTTGGGCCAGAAAATGGAGGGCCAGGGAAAAAGGGGATATGGTGTAGGGCTCAAGGCTCCAAGTGCAGCTTTATTGACAGAAGAACCATCATTAGGAAGTTCCTGAGTGTCTCTGCTATTACTATCAGAAGCGATATTGCACACCCGGCCATACGTTGAGTATGGATCCTCAGATGTCCATCACAATGTATGGGCAAGGGTGAAATGGAGAGTGAGCTTTGTGAGAGTCCTTTGTATGGTCAGAATTAGGTTTTTCTGACACACAAGAGTTGATGTAGCTTTCCACCTCCTGCAGGCATAAGACGACATCCGCCTCTTTCGGCCTCCATCCTGCTGCAGTACCTTGTGGTGCATAGAGGTTGAGAACATGTTTGCTTATGGAAGCTTTAATCTGATCTTTCTCCCGAATAGCAACTCCACTGACTGCTTGCCAGTAGTGCTGTGAGCAGTGTTTCTGTAATCTCTCAGGGTTTGATAGAGCACCTACGATAAGTGTTTTTAACTGAGTTGGGTTACTCTTATAGTTGTTCTAAGAGTTCTCATGAACCGATCTACTATGCTATTTGCCTGGATTTAGAGGGGAATGGTTTTCGAGTAATGAGAAACCTTATAATTAGGGATGCCTTAAAATTATTATTTTCTATTGAATTGAGAGCCTATTGCCAGACTTAAACATTTTTAAGTATCCCAAAAATGGGGACAATCTTTTGCACAGCTGAGATAAGAACATCCGCATAGGGTTGGAAGTCACCTTTTAATACAGGAGAGAAGCACCCTGGCTTTTGGGGTTTTTTAGAATTAGAGACTAATGCCTGATAACCCTCACTTTTGGAACCTTTAAGACAAGGCAAATATTTTGGTCTTGGAAGAAGCATCGAAAGGAGAAGTTCTGTAATCTGGAACCAATGATAAAGATTTGAATGAGGTGAGGACAGACCTAAGACTGCACCTGGGAAGAACCCAACATCTGCAATAATTATTCTAATCTTGCTAGACTATGTCATTTCTCATCCTACATTTGAGCCATTAGTAAGGTACCCTTTTTGTCAGTGCTTCATGTTGCACCTGGAATTTTTGGTGTTTCTCTTTTATGCAATCTCAGTTTAATAGCTTCTAATCAATAGCATCTTGTTTATTATAAACAACCATTGCAAGAGTTACAAATTTAAAGCCTATCCTTTGTAAAAGACAGTGGTCGGTGGCATTAGCAATACAGACCTTTGAGACGTTTCAGTGAAGTTTACTCCGGATCCACTATTGACTTCTGTTAATTCTTTCCAGACAGGCGTCTACCATTAAGTAGAAGCTTTTAAAGATGAAGAACCCACGTCATGTAGTTTGTTCTACCTGTTTTAGCAAGAACACCACAATACTTGTGGTCTGACTGCGAAATTACTGCGCTTCATTTTGGTGGTATTCTGTCTTTGCGTTTTAGAGTGAAATGCCATTACAGACTGTTGTGCATGAAATAATGAACCAATTTCATCTTTAGGGTAAGGAACGGACAACAAGCCTTCAACCAGGGACTTGCACTGTAATAATGGAGTTGAATCCTCGACGGCTTCTTCTGCACTGATTTTACAATTGGAGGTTTCCATTCTAGGGCTAACGATAACAAGACTTAGAAGATCGGAGGAACAGTTTGTCATCCTGCTTTATACAGACTTTTGAGTTTTCCATTTTTGGTATGACATTGATGTCTTGTTTTCCTTGGCAGCTGCTCCTTTAGATGTGCAATAATGTCCCTTGCTCCTGTTATACAGTTCCTAAAAATACATATGATCTGCTGGTTTGTAGGTAACATAAACTAAGGGATTTGTGTTCAGACTGATTCCGGACATCCCCATAGGATTTGTCAGCCTATAGACCAGCTAGCTCATAGTGCCACCATAACCCCCCGAACCTTACCAAGGAGCGAATAGTTTCTGGCAACCCTTCACAACCCTTCACTCTTCAAGGATCGGGGAAACAGTACAGTACTTTTCGCTCAGTCAATCGTGCTCCCTAACTCTCAGAGAGATACACAGAATAAACGTTGGGGACATTTACAATAAGCATTTATTGAATCAGCATCCTTCCAGTATAAACATGTTTGCTGCGACAATCATTAGACAGAAGCAAATGTAAAAGATTACAAGCACCAATAGAGTGAACAGGAGGTAGAATTCTACCATGGTGCTAAAACAGTAAATATATGCAGGCAAATAAAAATGACAGTAATCAAGTGTACTCCTACTATGCGGACCCTACCTAAGTGTACCTAGCATGTATGTGGGTATAAAGCCAAGAATTCCCTAGGAAAGAGCCAACCTCATTACCTGATGGGAGAGAATGAAGGACCCGTCTTGGTCACGAGTTGGACACCCCGCAAGGGATGTCTGACCTCTGCGTGTTGAAGTTTCAGGGTGCAGGGATCTCAGTGTCTTGTGTCAGCATTGAAGCATCTCCTCTAGTTGCCTAGTGGATGTGCGGTTCTTTAATACCACAAAGGTAGCCCCCGAGTTCCTACAACAATTGATATGTTGTGAATACAATTATGTAAATGAGCCTAAATTAATAATTGCAGCTATGCAAAGTAGCCCTGTCGCCCTAGGATGAAGATAGCGATGACTTTTGTTCAGAGTATGTTAATCCTGTTATGTACGTCATATCCAGGGGTTTTTACCAAGAATCCTCATACATAATAAATGAGGCTAGTTTCAAAGAAAGCAATCAACATTTATTCAGCACATAACTGGGTAAAAGGTCAGTGCTAGATTCAATATGCAGCGCAAGGTAGGACAAATTTAAGAAAAAGGTCACTTTGATACTTAGGCCTGGGTTAGGGAACATAACACTCCTTTCAGGGGGGAGACCAACGCCTAGTTGATCAAGGTGTCCACTTGCAATATGCATTGTCCCACCCACAAAGTAATTCCCAATAAGACCATTTTTGTGGTGTCATAACAACTCCGTCAGTAGATGGTTGTGCAGCCTCTGACTTCTTTGTACTCCCTGGATCCTAAGACTCACCTGTCCTTAACTTCACATTGCCACCCAACATTATGTGCATTTGTTTCACATAACTATAAAAGATTTCGGCGGCATTGACTAGGGCTGAAGTACTTCAGCTTCATCCGTCTCTTTGACGGAGCACAACGTGAGACTTAGGCCAAATGCACCAGCCTCTCCCTTAAAGATTTTTCTTTTTCATCATCCTTTCTAGGTACTGAGTTTTCAACTGTTTTGCATAATGTAGGTTTTCGCCAAGAGCTTTACAGAGTCTCGGTTGTCTTCTCAAAAGTCTCCTGGTGTCAGACATTGCTGCAGAAGCAGACAGGTAGGCTTGTTGTTCATTGATTTTCTATTTCACCTGGCCTTGGGTGTCTTGACAGACCTTAGAATTCCAGTTATGACATGGGACATGATGCCCCTTCTCCACACCAGTGGTGTCTAAGTTATTGCTATAGAAAGGTTACTGTTTTGCATGGGAACATCTATTGCCTCTAGACCAAGTTGTGCACCTGACTGGTATTCTGCCTTCATGCATGCTTGATGCATGCATTTGCGTCACTCAGGCACTGTGCTGTAAGGGTAAATGATGATACATCCTTGATGTTACATCAGGCTTGTGAATGTCTAAGTTCTAGATTTATAACTTATGTTTACAATTCAAGAGTAAATAAAATGATACAAAGCCATGTGCGTCCTCCTAATACCTCTTTTCAACTTGGTACATATCTTTTTACTTATGCCCCTCTTCTTGTTTTAAATTGTTGCTCATTATGGTCTCCCCTTTTACAAAGCTCATGTGCACTATGGCAAGCCCAGGCCTTCCTCCAATTTAAGTTGTGATCATGCAGTGGTTAGTCACCATCACATGTTGAATTATTGCTGTATAAGGATTTGTTGCCTAGACTGAGCTGACTTCCCATCAGAGGAGGGTACATGTGGCAGCACCCTTGCTGTTCAGCTGTCGGCCTTGAGGATTCTGGAAGCCCAGGGCTTCATAAATAGCAGAGTCTATCATCACCCAGCCGTCATGAGCTGTATCTCTACTGGTGACTGAATGCTGCACCCCAAGTGGTGTGGACTGAGACTGGTCAAACTCTGTAGTTATAAATGTAGTCACCAAGGCTCTTGTACTGAAAACATTGGTGCAAAACTTAACTAACTTAGTCATACTGGAGTTCCCCTTTCAATTGCGCAGACGATAAGTAACCGGACTCTTGTTGTGGTGACTACCTTCCTTGCTAAAGATAACTTTGACTATTTTTGATTGATTCATTGTAGAGTCAGGTAACCCTGGACATTTCCTTCAGCTGCCCTTGTTTTTACATTTTAGACATACACCACATACCGTTCCCTGCTTTCTATATATTGAGCCAGTTGTAGCTGGCATTCACTTTTGAATAGTGTCAATGAGACTTTAAACAACTTATTTATATTTGTGGGCAGTTTCAATTTTCTCACAATTATATTATAATACAATATGCTGACCTTTTCTTTTCATAATATTAAGTTTGTAAAACACTTATCAACATAATCTGTATTAGTTTCTAATTGATTCTGTTTTTAAAACTCTATTGCAGGGCTGCTGGTCACAGAATTCAGCTAATGAAGGTAGGTCTTGCATTTTATTGTGTCTGTTTGTCATAGACTCCGAGTTCGTAAACTTGCCTTTTGGCTGTAAGATACTTGAAAGGAATTACCCCTGCAGTTATATATCTCATATAGACTCCCTTGTTAAAAGCATGCAGGGATGGTTTGGGAGTTGTTAGAAACTAGGCCATGTAACTACAAAACCTACAGCCTCATGTAAATGTAAATGTAGTTGAGCTTATATAGCGCACAGCTACCCGCAGTGGGTTTCCCGGCGCTTGCTTAGGGAACCCGTCCTGGTATTCCCCTGTGAGATAGCAGGGTATCCACAAGGTGAAAGTCAGGCATCCCGCCACGAGGGGCCGTTGTGGAGATTAAGCAAGCTATTGCCCAGAGTCGCAGAGTGTGAACCCGTGAGTCGAGGAGGCACCGGGGCGAGAATTATCGAGTCCGTGGAATTTTTAGCCCAAGACCCGCCGAGGCGGGGAATTGAACCCTGGTCCAGGACCGATCTCAGCTTCCGGGTCTGCCGCCTCTAACCCCTGAGCCACACTTCTCATTCTGATTGCTGCTGTAAATCTGAAACCATGCACAAACTCAGTTTATGCCTGATTTCAGATCACAAGTCAGGTGCAAATTGCACTGTGACCTTGGGTCTAGAATCACAAAGTTAAATTTACAAGTAGATTTACTTGTGTGTAAACCTACTACTTCACCTAAGTGTACAGCTACACCTTTTTGTTATTCACGATTTCCAAAGTGTGGTCTTACATGTTTCCTCCCCCTTTTGGTGCCTCCCAACACGGTCTGTAAAGTAAGTGTAAAGTAACAACTTTTCTCCCTATGGGAAAATATAGAGAAACATAGTAAAGTTTATTATTCTTTAAAAAAAAATTAAGATATCTTAATGTAAAATATAAATGTAAAATAATTTAAATTATCCGTTATAAACCTTGAACTATTAAAATAAAATGTCACAGAACATTGCAATATTAACTTTAATGTGTATTACATAATTATTTAAAACAGAGACCTGGATCAACCCTGCATACGCACCCGACAACCTCACGCCGAATGGCTACAAGATAGCACACCAAGACCGCCTCAACAAACATGGAGGCGTAATCACCATCATAATTCACAAATAATCCATCCACTGCACCACCGCCAGGGATGATATAACCCTCAATCATGAAACACCTCAACTTCCAACTCAGAACAGATGGAAAAACCTCCATCAGAGGCATCCTTGCCTTCAGATCTCCAGGACCACGGGCAGGCCTCTGCGACACCATCCCAAAATTCATTGCTCCTAAAGCCATCAACACCGAACACTGCATATTCCTCAGAGACCTCAACTTTCACCCCGACGACCCCAACAACGCCAACACAGCCAATCTTCTCGAAAGCATGAACAACATCAGCCTTACCCAGCTTGTCACCAACCCTACACACATCAAGGGGCACACGCTGGACCCTTCTTCACTGCCAGCAAAGGAACCAACTACAGCCATGTCATCGAACTCACCTGGACTGACCACACATTCGCCCACTTCACCTTCACAGCAGCCCCCAGTGCCACCTACAGATCACCCAGCACCGCACACTACAGCTTGGACAAAGTATCCGAAAGCCAATGGACCAGCGCCCTCAACACCTCCCACCCCGACAATACTACCAACCTTGGAACAGGCTGTCAAGAACTTCACCACCTGGATCTCCAACTGCACCAACAGGATCGCACCCATCAAACCCACCAAACTCAAGAGATCCACCAAACATGCCAGCTAGTACACCTCGGAACTGAGAACCACGAAATGCAACTGCAAGCAACTGGAAACGAAATGGCGCACCAGCAAGAAGCCCTCTGACTGGTCCACCTTCAAGACATTTCTCAACCACTACCACCGACTGCTGAAAGGGACAAGAAGAAAAGCCCTAGCTGACCAAGTCAAAGCCAACTCCAACCACAGCAAATAACTTTTCAGTATTATCAAGAAGTTCTCCAACCCCTCAGCAACCGAAAATATCATCACCCTCTCCCAAGTACTCTGCGACACCCTGGTGGACTTCTTCCACAACAATATCTCCACCATCCAGTGCTTAATTTGAGCCAGTGGTTTCCGCTGCTCAGCACCGGCACTTAATCATCAACACCAGTGCTTTTGAGCACCAGTTAAAGACACATTCATTTATGTTAGGCATGGGCAGATTAAGTGAATCGCCCAGAATCAAAAGGTGTTGAGCCGATGCTGAAACTCGAACCTGGTTTCCCAGCTCTGACGTCTGCAGCTCTGGCCAATATGCCACACTCCCAAAACCACTTTCATGGTTACTAGTTGGTCCTGTTTTAGGCGGCGCTAACAGGAAGCTGCCTCCCGACGAGAGCCCCGGCACTTTTTTATTTTTACAACTTAACCACTGCCACCATCTACAAAAACTCAAACCCTAACCAGCTTCAGCTGACACCCTCAGCCTCCTCGCTCCCACAGTAACAATCTCAAAACACCGGATCACCGCTTGGGACCAGCTCACCACGCACAGCACCACTGACATCATGCACTCCATCATCCAATCAGGAGCTCCCACAGGCCCCCTGTCCCCACCACATGTTCAACCACAGCAACAGTACCACCAGCAACAAGCTGACAGCAATCTTCAATATATCCTCACCTCCGCTACCTTCCTAGATAAGTGAAAACACGCAGAAGTCAAACCCCTCCTCAAGAAACCTTCTGCCCATATCCTTGCGCCCCTTTCCTGTCAAAGACCTTGAAAAGCCCATCGACTGCTAACTCACGGAATACCTTGATAACAACAATCTTCTGGCACATCCCAATCCAGTTCCCGGACGAACCACAGCACCCAAACCACCCTGATAGCAGCAACTGACGAAATCAGAACCCTCCTAGACCGGGGAGAGAATCGGCTGCCCTGATCTTTCTCGACCCCTGAGCCACCTTCGACACCATGTCCCAACACACCCTGATCAAGAGGCTTCATCCGATCGGAATCCAAGAGGACGCCCTCAAATGGATCGCATCCTTCCTCATCGGAAGAACACAGAAAATTTGCCTTCCAGCATTCACCTCAAAGCCCAAGAACATCATCTGCGGTGTCCCTCCAGGTTAATGTCTCAGCCCTACTCTGTTCAATGCCTACATGACCCCCCTGGCCACCATCATCAGAAAATACAGACCCGAACATTATCTCCTACGCAGATGACACCTAGCTCATCCTCTCTCTATCAAAAGACCCATCACCACAAGGGCCAACTTCCACCTGTGCATGGCCAGCATTGATGACTGGATGCAAAACAACTGCCTCAAGCTCAACACAGACAAGACAAAAGTACTGATCTCACAGAACAACATCTCCCCTTGGAACGACTCCTGGTGGCCCGCCGAACTGATACCCTTTACCACTCCCACGAACCACACACGGAACCTCAGCATCATCTTGGCCAGCAAACACACCATGAATTATCAGATCAACGCAATCTCGTACACCAGCTTCTTCACTGCGCATGCTCCATAAGATCTTCAAATGTCTCCCAGTCTCCACCAGACGCACCATTATTCAGGCTCTCATCACCAGCTGCTTGGACTAGGGCAACACACTCTACGCAAGAATTACCACACACCTCCTGAAGAGACTGCAGAGCATTCAGAACTCAGAGGCTAGACTTATCCTCGACCTCTCCAGACGAACCCACATCACCCCTCACCTGAAGAAACTCCACTGGCTCTCTGTCCACAAGAGATGCAAATTCAAGATTCTGACCCACACCTACAAAGCCCTGCACAACCAAGAACCAGCATACATCAACTACTGACGGCTACCACCAACCCTCCAGACTCCTGCGATCCGCTTCCCTCTCCCTCGCTCAGACCCTCGCATCTGCCCAACAGTGGCGGATGATACTTCTCCTAACTTGCAGCAAAGATCGGGAACAGCCTCCCCCTCCATCTCCAGACTTCACCCTCTCTTCAGAAATTTTAGAAGGGGACTCAATACCTGGCTTTTCAATTGATGCCACTTGATCAGCTTAGACCTTAGCGCCTGGATATCCTCGCGGGTGATTAGCTGCACTCTGTAAATCCTGATTGATTGATAAATAGGTCACAAAGAGAAATACTTTTTGTTTTAGCAGTTCCAAAGACTGTTTCTGCATGTTATTTCTAATTCTGAAAAGGGAGTGTCAAAACTAATAACACGTCTAACTTGCGTTTACTGTAAAACAGCGGCAGCACAGCAAAATAGTTGAAAGATAATTGTCATTTCAACTGACCACGGCTCTCGCTAGAAAAGCGTCAGTTGGATCATAATGCAAAAAAATTTATGTAATTTAGGACAGTTTATATAGGCTTGCTCTCAATAATCACTCAACAGATAATTGTTACTTTCAGCAAAATATTATCTGACAAGCATCTTCTCACTGAGGAAGCACAGGATGTCCTTGAGAAGCTATCATCCATTAATACAATACTGAGTTCATTATTCACCTAAAACCCTGCTTCCAGATGGCAGTTGTGAAAGTGAGGTTACACTTTGCAGATGTTTGCAAATGTACGACCGTAATTACATGGCTTATGGGCCTAATAGAACCATAATATTTAGCATGCATATTTAAAGTTAGTGGGATCCTCAACCCAATATGAAACAACATCTGCCTTTGCATATAAAATATCGATTCATTCTTGGGCATATATGTGTAAAACGGTAATGCATAAGAATATATAATTATAATACATAGGAGTACATGGTTACATTTTCAAAGTCCCACTTTTTTTCCGTGAGGAAATATTTTTACAACAATTCAATAGAGAAGAGCCTCTTCACTTCCTTTTGTACATCTTTGTTGTCGCTTTCCTCATCATCCATAGAAACCGCAAGTGTTAAAGTATTGGCAGTACCTTTATGTTTGCACAAGCATTGGATGCTGCACAGTATTAGTTTGATTGTTATGTATATAAAAACCATATTCAAAACGATTGCAATAATTGAGCTAAATATTTTCATTCACCAGGTTCCACAGGATTCTCCCAAACCAAGTCCAGATGCCACTGGGATTTGATCTGGCCACTCTTTGTTGTAGCTTTTTAAAACGTTCCTTAATGTTATCCATCTGTTCATGTATGCTAAGAGAAGGATTGGGAAAACAAGTGCAACGTTTAGTACCAACAATGGTGCATACTCCCCGCCTCCTTTTGTCGCTAAGACATAATCTAATGACATTTTGTTTTGAATCAGCATTTGGACATGAGTGTTTAACTGATCTCTCACTAGCCCTAGAACTACTGCAGCAGGGTTTATTCTAAAATCTATTTATTGCTCAGTATTTTCACTAAAGCAACAGTTATCCTGTATATAGAAATTAAAGCCAAAAATAACCTAGTCATATTTGCACTAGCCCGACTGCCCCTTTTTTTGGTCTAACGAATGATTAGCAAAGAGTCAAATGGCAGGAATAATGTATCCTGGATAACAGGTCTCAGTCCAGTCCAAAGGCAGCCAAGGGCATGCTTGTGACCCGCAAATGAAATATGCCTGACCTCCTTGCTGGTGGCGCATGAGAAACAACAATTCATGATGAACACAGTACTCGAAAGGAAGCGACAAAAAAGGAATGTTCTCCGCTATAAAACCACATTTGCTATGTCCAACAAAAATACTAGAGACATTTTCCACTTGGTGTTTGCCAATAAATCCTTGCTTAGTCATTGCAAAATGAGTCACATCTGGCTCGTTGCAGTTCAAAGGATTTTTAAACTTTTCAAGACCTGGGATGGAAGAAGGGGAAATGCCGGCACACTCTGTTAGTTTGTGCCCAAAGAGGAAAAGTGTCATTAAAACTGATGGGCACCCCGATCAAAGGAATACTGTCCCCCACATCAGCAGGCATATATGTGCAAATCCAGCAAGAGGAAGAATTACTTGTCTGTATTTTTCCAACAACTGCACAGGGACGTTACCCTTATGAGCTAATTGAAGGCTACACACAAGGGAATGGTTAGTGCAGTTTGGTTTTGGGATAATTTGCTATTCTGCTACAAGAATATATCCCATCACTAGCCAAATGCTCAAAGCAGAGTAGAAGATAGCAGGCTATAGCCACAGGGGGATCCGGTATCTTGAAGGAGGCCCCTTACCTCAGATTGAGGTAGTAGCGATGAGAGGCTGCAGGGGCAGCATCACGCTGCGGAACAGGGAATAAAGATGAACATGAAGATCTTGACCCACTAGCATCCTGGGACCGCAAGAGGAACAGCTTTGACAAAAGATCCAGGGCCAGGCTCAGACCCTGAAGCAGCAGCAGTAACATCATTGTCTCTAGGCGGAGCTCGCTTGCCGTGGGAAGAGTGGATCCATTCGCCAGACCACAACATTTAACAGCTGTATTTGTGATGAGCAGGATAGAGCCCACACCAGCAAGGCTGTAGTGCAGGCTTCCTCTCATACAGATGAATATAGATCCAGTCATTGAGCTAGAGACAGTGGCAGGTCTCAGCCGGCCACTCAGGTAAGGGTGCACATACCTGAGAATTTAAACTGTAGAAACATTGTATAAGCTCTCTGAAATATTGTAACACTACCTCATTATTTAACTGTGAATCCAATTTGGCACTGGAGACTCGAAGATTTGAGGCAAGCATCATGGGTTGGTGCATAATTATTTTATGGCGGTTCAATTTCCATAATGCTAATGGCAGGGCATCTGGCAAATTTAATTGTGCTCCTTTATACTTTTCCCACTGACTCAAAGAGTGACAGGCAAAATGAAAATGCCAATCTACTGTTAGGGCTTTACAAATTGCCTGCACTACTACTGGCACAAAGTGTGGGATTTGATACGGTACCCCATGCCGAGGGATAAAATCTCAGTCGCCAAGTTGGCTACAGTGATGGCTTCTGTGTAGATACAAGAGTGTGCTTCCACCCATTATGGGAACTGTTAGAAATTGGATTTTTGGTAGGCTAGGGCATGTGCTGAAGCCTGGCAGAAACCACCACTCTAGTCAGGATAAGAGAGTTACACTCCTAAAATAACCTCTGCTCACCCCCTTGGTAGCTTGGCACAAGCAGTCAGGCTTATCTTAGAGGCAGTGTGTAAAGCATTTGCACATAACCAACAGTAATACAGTGGAAGCACTACAAACGAACACCACACCAGTTTAGGCAAATATCCAATATTTTTAAATACTTAAGACAAGAACAAAAACTATACAAATCCACAATACAGTACTTAAAAA
The DNA here is from genome assembly GCF_964204655.1 of Triturus cristatus. NCBI lineage: Eukaryota > Metazoa > Chordata > Amphibia > Caudata > Salamandridae > Triturus > Triturus cristatus. Next base: position 1,094,740,888 of record NC_140592.1, on the reverse strand, counting down.
TCTTTGGTAATCAAAATATGCTTGAAAAGCAGTTCCTTGATGTCGATAGCTCTGTCTGGGTCTAGCACGGCATCGTGAGCGAACAAATCCAAACAGTTCTGGCTGACCGCGGTGTCGGGGGCCAGCTACGGAGTTGGGAAGACCCTCAAACAGTACCTTTTTAGAAATGCAGAGCGTCGGCGACCTTTCGTTGAGCTTCCGAAAACACGGGGTCCGCAGGCGTCGGTTCCGGAGTTTGGTGGGGCCCTCGAGGTCACATGCATTGCAGATCGAACTCCTCTCTGCTGAAGTCAGGAGCACTGGTGTCGGCAGGCGTCGGGTGCTGTGGTGCGAAGTGCGGCGGTGCGGCGTGTGGTGCCCTCAGGTCGCGGTGCGAGCAGCGGCTCGGTGGCGGCATCAGAAAGTGTCGTCGGTGAGACCAGGGTCGCAGTGCGAAGTGAATGCGGTGCTCTTTGCGGTGCTGGCAGGTTGTGGTGCAAGCCGCGTCATCGTCGTTGCTGAAGCGCTGTCGTTGGCTGATGAACTGGAGTTGATGGTGCCGGCGTCGGTAGGCCAAGGCTGCAGTGCGGGATGAGAGCGGTGCGTCGTGTAACTTTACGAGCGGTGCCCTCGAACCACGGTGCAAGCAACGGCATAGATTTCGGCGCGGTGCGTCGTCGTCGTGAATACCAAGGCGTCGTCGTAAGCGAGGCAGTGCAGAGTGCGGGGCCCACAGGTCGCGGTGCAAGCAACGGCAAGGTGGCGGCACCAGCAGGCGTTGTCGGTAAAACCAGGGTCACGGTGCAGCGTTGCGGTGGTGCCCTCTGCGGTGCCATCAAGACACGCAGTCGGCAGCGGCGTCGTAGAGGTCGTTGGGTTGCTTTTCTTCTGTTGCAGCACAAAAGACACTGTTCCCAGTGCTGAGGGCAGAAGAGCTTGAAGTCTTTGCTGTTCCTGAGACTTCTTGAACAGGGGGCAAGCTCTACCTCAAGCCCTTGGAAAAACTCACAAAAGTAGATTGGAGAAAGATCAGTCTAGTCCTTTCACTGCCCAAGATAGAAGCAGGCCAACACAGCAAAGTACACAGGAGAGTGGTAGTTCTTCCTCACAGCTTCTCCAGCTCTTCTTTTTGGCAGTCTTCTTGGTCCAAAAGAGTTCTTAAGTTCAGTGGTCTGGGCCCCAATAATTATATCCCAAAATCCTTTGATCTCTTAGGCAGAGATTGTCTGTGCCCAGCCAGAACCAGTTCTGCCTTCTCTGATGTGACTTCCTGGCAGGAGGTGGAGACGGCTTGGTCAGAGGCAGACCAGGTCCTTTGAGGTGCAAGAAAATCTCCTCTCCTTTCCCTAATTGCAGCCCAGTTCTATCCAGCCCTTTCCTGACCCACCTAGACTATCTGTAGCCACTCCTGCTCCCCAGCCTTCTGTCATCCAAAACCCAGACAGGCAATCCACATTCCAGCAGAGACACACGAGATGACTGAGCAAGAAAATACCTACTTTCTAAAAGTGGTATTTTCAAACACAGAATGTAAAAATCACCTTCACTAAAAGATGCATCTTTAGATTCTGAGTTCAGGCATACTAAACTATTTTCCTACCTAATACCCCGGGCCAGTTATATTGATAAGATGTTATTAACGAACTCCCAATTCGATCGTATGGGGAACAGGTAGCCTTGCAATAGCGAAAAACGAAATTGGTTGTAATTCGCTATCAGGACATGCCACACACACCAGGGCATGTCCTACCTTTCACATACACTGTACCCGGCCCACAGGGGTACCTTGGGCCTACCTTTGGGGTGGCTGACATGTAAGAGAAGGTGAGGGACTGGCAAGTGTGTGCACTGGCCAAGTCGCAATGGCAGTTACAAACTGCGTGCAGACTCTGCAATGGCGGGTCTGAGTTACCGCCTCAGGGCTACTCAGGCCCACTAGTAGCATTTGATTCACAGGCCCTGGCACACTCGGTGAACTTTACTAGGGACTAACAAGTAAATCAAATATCCAATCATGGAAACATCAATCCATAACACTACGCCAGCAAAAACAGAGTTAAAACCGGGAGGTCAGAAAGCAAAAACTCAGGGGAAACACGCCAAAAGATGGCAAGTCTTACAGGAACATACAGATTGTTACTAGGGCATAAAAATAATTTGCCCATTTAGCATTTATGCTTCTGTAGATAAAACCCAATTGGATGTGCTCATAGGGGTGCCTAGGGGGAGAAGCGGGGTGGCCTTAATCCCCTTTCTGACACTGACAGGCAGATGACACTGCTGTGGCAATAACTCTGCGCTATGGAAGAAAAGATTGCATACCAGTGGGTTGCAGCGACATGCATCATGCAGTCCATACCAATGTGAACTGCTCAATGATACAACCTTGCAAGGTTGGGCAGTAGAGGTTTTGGTGCAACCACATGACCGGTGCTGTCTCTCCACACTCCTCAGGGTCTTTTTCACATTGTTGCTTGATACAGAACTGTTTTTCTCTTTCACAGGCTTGCTCCTGTGATGAGACGAATCATTTAATGTTGATACAGAACGTAAATCAGTTCTTATGATATGCATAGCAACATCCACAGTTTTAGACAATGCGGCGTTCTTAGCAGCAGAATCGGCTAGGTCATTTTCCCTTGAAATATCATCATGAAGATGCTGGTGTGCAGACACTTCACCACTGCCATCCATTCAGGTAATTAAAAGGCATTTAAAAGGCTTCGGACATATTCCTCATTTTAATGGGACTGCTGACTGAGTTTAGGAAAGGCCTTTACATCCATAGAAGCCCAAAGTCTTGTGTCACTCCATACGCATACTTTGAGTCCTTGTATTCAGTAACAATCTTTGGCTAGGATAGAAGCTTGAGCGAGAGTAATAAGCTCTGCAGCTTGAGCTGATTTCACAGTTAGTAGATGAAAACTATGCACAATTTAATACATAGTACATACAGCATAACCAGCAACTAGAACACCCTCATCATTTCTGAGATGCGCTTCATCTACAAATTATATTAACTCACAGTCAATAGTGAGTACATCAGTTGAATCAAAACAGGGTCTAGTAAACAAAGCAGTAACCAGGGCAATCATGGGTATTCTCATCCTCGCTGGTGGGTATTAGAGAAGCAGGGCTCAAAGTGGGACAAAAGACCAAAGTAAAATGGGAAGCAAACGGCAACAATAATTTGTATTGAGATAGTCGGGCAGTAGAGAGTTGCTGGATTTTGATACTGAGGAGGAGCACAACCGCAGAATGGGGGACAGCAACAATTAAAGGGGAATTCAATACAATATTTTCAGATGCCCCAACAAGATTTTCAGCCACAGCCACTGCCAAACAACGTAAACATGGTGGGAGCCCAGCCACAACTGTCAAGAGTACTAAGCTAAGGGCTTTTTGTCAGCCTAGTGACTTTGTACCAACACTCCAAGCACAAATCCATTACATTCATGATAATACAAAGTAAAACGTTTGGCATAATCAGGGAGCACTAGAGCGGTCATGGAAGTCTAAGCTTGTTTAATTAGCAAAAAGGCATTTTTGGCTTCTCTGGACCACTGCATGGGTTCAGGTGTATCTTTTTTAACATACTCTTTCAAGATCGTTGACATTTCTGCCTAGTCCAGAATCCACTGTCTCTAGTACCAGAAAGATATGTACCTGGGAGACAGTTACGGGCGGGGAAACTTAGGAATGGCTTCCACTCACTCATAAGACAAGTGACACCTGTCGGGCAGATATATCATGACCACGTTTTGGCACTGAAGGAAGGTAGAACTGTAATTTTTCCTTTGAAGACTTGTGCCTTTTATTAGCCAGTTCAGTGAGGAGACAGACTGAGTCCTCCTTGTACTGATGTAGAGTAAGCAGATGCCAACAATAAGTCATCTACATAATGGATTAAAATAGAACCCTGCGGGCAAACTAACATGTCCAAATCCCTTGGAAAAGATTGAAGGAGACTTTGTAAATCCTTGATGGAGATGAGTCAACAAAAGCTAAGGGTGTGATTGAAAGATACTGACTTTCATCAAGTATTTGGAAAAAAGCATACAAAAGTGACCCATTGGGTGCTTGCAGGGATACGTGAAAGGATAGTGGCAGGGTTGGGACCACATGGAAGCTTGGGATAACCATGTTATTAATGGGCCCTCGGGCCCTAAACGAACTTGTAAGCATCGTTTTCCACCCCGTAGTGTATCAGGAGAATTGGGCAGTTAAATCTAATGACAATAGGCACCAAACCACTTGTTTAATCTAATCTGCTGTTGCAGAGTGGATTCCTTTCTCTGTCTCAGGGTTCAGCATGTAATGCAGTATCCTTGTTACCTTGCCTTGAGGGTCGACCTTTGGGTTCCATCGTGGAGATTAATCCCACATTGTTGGCCCAATGGGACCACATTAGAAACAGTACATTTGAGAAGCAATTCTGTTAAGTCAGGAGACATAGCAGCCTTGCCTGCTTCCCCGGGGAACTTAAGCTTTCATATAATAGTGCAAATAGCTTATTCTCGTTTTGTTGAGGTATATTCAAGAACTCCCCTTCGGGGCACACAACACAAAACAATTAAGTTAGGTCCAACAGAAATGTATTCAGGATTGTACTTTATTTGGAAATTCCCTAGCTTGGAAAAAACTGCTTTTTCTATGGACCTTTCAGAGAAAGGTAAACAAGGAAATGTTGATGCTTGAGAGCCAGGCGACTTACACCGGAGTCAATAAGGCAAGTAGTACATTTACCATCAACGACACAATTCAAAAAGGGCCCTTCTGATTCAATGGAATTAGGGTATGTATTACACAGTCAAACCTCACAGGCTGCCCTAAACTTCAGGATAAACTTGATGATAACCTTATTGGTCTGGAAGACATGGTGCGTCAGACACAGTATTGGGGCAATCTTCTTTCCAATGCCCAGTATCGTCACTTCCTGCTGAGTGAATCTTTCTATTTTGAACATTCTGTGTTCAAGAAAGAAGTTCTTTCCCTCCTCTTCAGTGAGCCCCACCCACTCTTGTAAACATACCATCACCATATTGTTGGTACTTAGTTTGGGCAGGCGTACCTTTGAGTGTGGGCTTGCTACGTTTAGATTGTCCCCCATAACCCCTCTTTACTATTCACTCACATTCAAGTAACAAGGGAAAGAATCTGCAGACCCCACAGACAGTTTATTTCATGGAGGGAGGTAAGGAAGAAAATGCTAAATGGGATAGGTTTCCCTTCAGTTATTATTTCTTCGAACTGATATCATAATGCTGCTCCTTCTATACCATAGGTTCACACCGTACTAATTTCTGATCTCTAGACTCCACCCAGTCCTACCTTCCCAACCACTTTTCCTTTTATATTTCTCCATTGTCTTCTACCCAGACAACATTTGTGGGTACTGTTTTTGAAAATACATTAGTCACAAAACAATACAAGCCATGTGTGCTAACAACAAACAAATGGGTAGCACAGTTAGACTTTACCTAACGTTTTGGTTTGATTCACACTCTTTTAGTTGACTCACCAGGTCCAGTGGTTTCCCTTACCTCTGGTACCTGAGGTTGCCATGTGGAGATCGGTCCAACGCTCCTCATCTTTGTTTCTGTTGAGGCAATTCCATGCCAGTGCATCACCTGTTAAAAATTAGACGCAACACATGGGGAAGCCCAACGTCTAACTTGTGTTTAATGCAAAATAGCAGCTGCACAGCAAATAATTAAAAGTCGATTATTTCAACCAACCAGGGCTCTTGCTAGAAAATGGTCAGTTGGAGTATAATGCTAAAATATATAAAATTTAGGAGAGTTTGTATAGGCTTTCTTTCATAGCAAGTCTATGGACCTAAACATGTTAGAGAAACGTGTTACTTTCAGCAAAAACGTATCTAATAAGCAGGTGGCAGGATCTTACTCCAGAGGAAGTTCAGGACATCCTTGAAGAGAAAATATTACTTATACATACAATAATAAACTCATTATTTTCCTAAAAACCATTTCTAGATGCCAGGTTTGAGAACAAGGTTACGCTTTTCAGAAATGTGCAAGTATACACCCTTGAATAACATGGCTTTTGGGCCTCCTGGAACCATGAACTTTAGCAAGCATATTTAGAGTTGCTGGTGGCTTCAAACCAATATAAAATGGCATCTATTTGCTTGTAAGTTATCAATACTGTCTTGGTCATACATGTTTAGACAGCAATACTGTAATGCATAGGACTGTATGATTATAATACATAGGAGTAAATAATTAAGTTTTCACAGAATGTAAAGCTGCACATGATATACAGTGACTATGCGTTAACAATTTGTATTGCCCATTTCAGTCTCAGTACGATACCAGGGGTGTTTGAACAAATAGAAAATACACCCATTCTGTAGTGCTCGGTAGAAGAATAAGGCAGTGTTTGTTAGCAAATCATTGAATGGCAGTGCAATAAAGCTCCTAGGTCTATCACTATTTTTAATTTAAATATTTGTATTGAGTTTTATAGATGCAGGAGGTAATACATAGTTATATTCCACCTAGAAATAACAGCAGGGTGTTTAAAAGATCAGTGCAAAATAGCAAGTCACAATTTAATCTGATAAAGTGCAATAATAGTTACTCCGTTCTCCATTCTCCATGATTTTAGCAGCAGAGTGATCAAAGGATACAGTACAAAATGACAGAATAAAATTCCGCCCAGTAGAGTACAAAAATACAGATAACTTCACATCACCTATAGGATAAATGCACAGTAAAAGACTAAGACAAGCATAATGCATCCCATATGTTAAAGTGCATACTTGCAATATCTCAAAATATACATAATGGACCAGAGACATATATTGTACAATACGGCTACCCAAAGCATAGCCCATTTCTTATCACAAATCCAAACAAACTATAAAGTGCTTTAGCGTGCTTTACGTCATACCCTATCATTGACATAGGGCCCCCAGTTAAAACTCCCTATCTGTTTGGCTACTGTGGACCAGATTAAATCTCCCCGTCTTCTTCGTGCCTTCCGACCCTTGCACTCATATAAGCAGTTTTCAATGTTGTACATAGATAAAAATCATACCCTCTGTTCTGAAAATGTTGGAGGATCAGGGCTTATCCATCCTGTGGCTATGCACATGTGAAGAAACCGAGATTTGTTTCTTATCTACCTTATTAATGAAGTGTCTGACCTGCAGGTATTAAAAAAATTGCTCTCTTGTCAGGCCAAATGTTTCTTGTAATTCGCTAAACGAACATAGCTGATCGCCATAATAAAGATCTCCAAATCTTGAGATACCACTTAGCGCAAATCTTCTGCCCACGTTATCTTGAAACATACCAGGTAAAGCGAAAGAGCCCCATAGGGGTGTATAATGATTTAACCAAGTGATGCTGATCCCCCTCTTTAAATGCTGCCACACCTTAAATGCCCCATCCACTATCTTAAATCCGTTTTTTTTTATAGTAGCTTCTTTCCAGGTTTCTCAGGAAGCAGTCCTTGGCATCAGACCCCAATGTAAGCTCATATATAGTTGGTGTCCTGGCATGGTTTAGATTATGTATATTACCCGTGATCGAAATCCCCACTGCCAAAGAGAACTGGAGCATAATCTTTCTAATTTGATCAACCAACGCTCATAACCTCCACTGGAATGGCCCTAAACATATATAAAACGTTTGGGCTGATAAGCATTTTTGGGCCGTTACATCTCTCCACTAATGATAATTGCAATTTGTTGATTCTAACTAGTATTAAAAATCAGGGGCGCTAGATTTAGCTCCACCAGCTTTTCCTAGGCGTAGTACTAAATGTGGCCCAATAACAAATGTTATGTGAAATAACTGTTCTAATTAACACACATTCACAAACGTATTACTACAGTGCAAATGGGTAAACTGAAGTAGTTAACACAACATTTAACATAATAATTGCTGATAAAGTGGTCCATACGAAGAGTATTGGCTATTGTGCTTTATAAGCAGCATTAATAATAGTAATAACTATAGTAGTTATTGCTTTAATATTGTTGGTAGTGTTGTTACCGCTGTGATATTCGAACTCAACCTTTTTAATGCCACTGTGTTTGCACACCAATGTTCCTTATTTTTAATTTAGAGAGTTTATTCAGACATTTCACTCTCAAACCTATAAGTCTCCTCTTGCTGCAGCTCCATGTAAATGTTCTTGTTTTCCAAAATGACAAAATACTGGATTGTGTTAAAAAACAAAGTATCATGGGAAGAATTCCAGGGTAAACTTTTCCTGAATCCTGTCCTTTCCGTGACAGTGGTTCCGGCCAATGCTTTATAAATGACCGCAGGCTTGGAGGTCATTTATTAATTCAGCGGGTTTTCCTTCCATCAGGGAGAAAGAGTAATCTACTCTATCCCTCTGGTGGAACTACGGGCTGTCAGCCGAAATATATATTAACTTTAATAAATTAACAGTTTCTTAACTGTATTGTTGTTCGATGTTATACTGTCAATGGCTGGACTTCTAGACGATGAGGTGTAGTGTGCATAGAACGTGCGAGTCGCCCCCCCTGAAGACCAAACATCTTTAACCCTCCTCCCAAAATAATATGGCCACATAAAAGACATGAAGCAGGTTGTTGTCGATCACTGCTTAGTCTTTTATTAAATTTTAAAGCGGAGTAATCCTTTATTCATCTTTGATTAAGGTACTTGACCATTTCTTCAAGGCATAGGTATACACACAACACGCTTGTTATCACAAGCGTTAGATTATTTCCATTCCAAGGAATACATTATTCAAACGATATTATTTACATTCCAATCATGACCATACCTCTTCGTCATGGCTGCGTTGCTTTACTCCATATTTTAAGGGCCACTGAGTGCTACACGTGGCTTCAAAAATTGCATTTAAGGTGTGCATCGCACACTTACCACATTGCATGGTGCAAATAAGACCAAACCAGCTCATAAATATGTCCCTAAGTGACGGCTCCACAACTGGACCAGCATGGCTTTTGACGTTTCCCCACAGTTACAAATAACTCAAAAAATACTGGGGATTACCTTGCTTTTGAAGTCAAGCTACTAAAAGTGAGCTAAGGAGGGCATCATTGAAACTTGATTACATCTGTCGAATCTTTTAATGTGGCAATGCAGGGGCTCAGTCACCGCTCACATAAAAATTGTGGGGTCTACACGTGCATTCAGCGTCACAAACGCTATTTTAAATGCCTCTGCAGAGGGCCAACAGAAACCACAAGGAAGAAGGATGGAGCATACTATGAGCTAAGAGTTAGTTGTTGACACCTATTAGTTCTTTAGACTGGATTCCTATATTGCTGCAAACACAGGTTTCTCAGCGTAAGTGAGTAAATGAGCATTTGTGTAGGAATAAATGGCTACACTATTAAGCTCACTTCCCTACTCTCACAACTGTATACTGTATGAGTATATCACTGTTAATGCTGATAACATATTGCCTCAGTAGTGTCAATAAAAATGTCATTTGTGATGTTATCACTAATGACAAGAGCAGAGAGACACAGTTGTGTGTTGAACTGCCTGTCATTTCCGGTAATATGGTCACTTTTGTCTTTGTGTTTTGAAGATGCTTTATTCACTGTGCATCATCCTATAGGATCAAAAAGGATATTAAACTTAATAAAATACTAGCAACATATTTAATATTAAAAAATGACGTTTTCTGTACCACTGCTGTTTTTGTATTATTTAATGGATTCTATTATTTCATTGTTTTACAGGTGCTAAGTGCTGCCGGATTTCATGTATTGGCGCTCGATTACAGAGGTATGTTGTTTGTTAAATGTGTGGTGTAAATACTGATGTAACCTTTGAAAGGTACATATGATTGTCTTCATTTCATATTTTATCTACAATTCACTGAAAAGAGAAAAGAAAATTTAGACCTTTGTCTTTTGCATAAACATATTAGGCCCATTCGCATTGCTCCTAAAACACACTCATTTATCACTGACCAAAATGAACCAAGAAACATTTTCAGCTCAACAGAGTTTGTTAGATTTGAAAAGACCAATTGCTATTGTGTCAATTTTACACAGATTGTTTATGCACACACCTGTTTGTATCTATCAGTAAAGATTATATGTAAAATAAATATAAAGCTGTGAGTTAATGGCCATAATCTGAATCGGATAAATAGCAACTGAATTACACATGACATATCAGTAAATACACGTACCAAATATCTTAATAGCGTGTATTCAGTAGTTATCCAATTTAAAATAAATTCAGTGAAATTATTCTGTTAAGATACATTTTGTGCTGTTTAAAGATTAACTAGTTTTCCAGGCATACAAGTTCAATGTATGTGCATAGTTTTCTATGTAAGACAAATCAATTTACTAACAGCATATGGGCTATTTGTTTGCCCTTCATTGGAAAGTCTACATTACTTCTAGAAGAGGAGAGACAAAGCTTTTTGGAAAAAACTGGACACAATTTTAAATAACGCATGTGCTCCTATTTACGAAAGACTAGGGTCTATCGAAAGCAGACTTGTGTGCATGGAACTGGCATGGTCTACGGCGCGGCAACGGGTTGGCGGAAGTGTACAGAATTGCCAACTGGGATGTGCCAATGACCAAACCGGATGCAACATATGCAAATGCACTAAGAATGACCAAGTTAATGTTGCTGTAAATACCGAAATACAAAGGCCAATAGAACAATGTGACACAGTGAAAGAAGTTAACCAGCAAAATGGAGAAATTAATCCAAAAACTAATCCAGCTGGTGACGGAATTAATAGAACTTTATCCACTGTAACAAACAATGTCGAACAGTCTGTACAGGCACACTCTTTGGTACAGTCCCCCTCAGATTTGATTGACATACATCTTCCCCCCGAGGCTGCTCCATACGTAGTTGTTCTGACCGGCGATCCACCCTTGGCAAAAGGCACTAGGGAAACGTATTGGGCCTTAAAAAACAAATGTATATTCTGGCTCAATACTAAACGGCCATTACCGGACAATATGCGAGCCGAAATTTTATTCGCCAGGAGGGTAAACTGGGTGGGCAGCAAACCTAAGACAATTAAAGGTGACTGTGTCATTGTCAATTCTAGGGATAAACACTGTGTTGATTATATCTGTGGTTGGTCCCAGATTGCTGATTTTTCATCCCTAGTTAGAACGGTGCCACTGTCTTACTTTTATGTTCCATCACCCCGACCTCTGTTTAGGACATCTGGAGGGAGAGATATGCACATGGGTCAATCAATGGGGGACATCAGGTCCTTTAATCGATATGATGTGTTGTCTGGACTGACTGATTGTGATTGACAGAAGTATAACAGCGGATGCTTCAGTCTTGTAAAGGAGTATGCGGTACCTGAGATAGATTATGGAAATAAATTGGCTGAGATGTGGATCTTAGAGCTGACAGCGATATAAACACGATTGCTGCAACAAGATATACCACTAGAGAAGTAGAGCAAGTCTCTTGCCCTGAGTCTGGACAGGGAATATCAGCTTTAAATTCACCTGGTACGAATATAGATCAATTCAAGGGAACCCTTGGTACTGCAGGATGTACAACGTTCTTATCCTGGAATGTGGCTGGTATAGGATCCAAATTAGTGTCACCTTTATGGACTGATTTCATCGATGACCATGATATCTGCCTCTTTCAGGAGACAAGGTCGGTAGAGCCCGTGTTCAGGATAGGTTATTTGAATTTTTACGTCCCTGCAGTCAAAAGGACAAAGGGTCGTCCAGCAGGAGGCTTGGTTATATGGATTAAACAATCCCTAAAGTGCAAAATCCAACCCTTCCAAAACCAGCATAATGATATCTTAGGAATAAGATTAAATTTCCCGCCAAACTCGTGCATAGACATTTATAATGTGTACGCTAGAGGATTGCCGGGTGGAAAAAAGTCGGAGGTGGTAACAACACTTAACTTTTTAGTCAAGTCAAGAACTATTAAAACACTTCCACTAGTAGCAGGTGACTTCAATACGACCTTCGAACCGTTGGGTCACCATGATTTGCACTTAACGGAGGAGGAGGACCTAAGATGGGGCATCCCGCAGCTCGAGGCAAAGGTAGCAAGTAAATGGACTGAGGCCGCTCTATACCTAAAGGGGTTCTGCCTGACCAATCAATTGAGGGCGGCAAATGGTAGGACACCCTCTGACAGAGCGAGGTGTAAAACCTTTGATAACGGCGCTAGGTCTAGCACTATAGATTATATCTTGGTCCACCTTGGGATGTGGCATGGTCTTGAGGATATGATGGTAAAACCTCGAATCGAAAGTGACCATAACCCATTAGTAGCCTATTTTAGATCAGGCATGGGAGAAAGTATGGTAAAAGTAAATGTTATGGAAGGCCTGCCTGTTTGGCTTACAAATGATGAACGTCACCTGAAGTGGGAAAAAGTTGTACAGCAACCCGTCCTTGTCGATAAAATAAAAAGTAGTTTGGAAGAGGTGTTGTCATTATTGGGGACGGATTGTAATACTAGCCAACCCAATATAATTGAAGAGAATATACATACTACAGCTAAACTTAAAAACTATTTCTGTGAAAAAACTTTAGCAAAACGGTTCTACAAAAAAAAACAAGAGAATTGGTTTAATATTAATTGTCAGCAAGCACGGGAAGAACTAGGAATTGCGCTTAAACTTAAAGATTTGAGCAAAATAAAGCAAGCCCGGAGTAACTATAAGAGGGTTCAATGGAACGCCAGAAAAGAGTGGGAGGAGAGCGAATGGCAAGATCTTAAGATCGCGTGTAGCGGAAAGAATCAAAAGAAGTTCTGGGACATTTTTAAGTGAAAAAGGGGGGAAGTTAAAGAAAGTCCACATAATTCTGTTCCCCAGGACGCTTGGATAAAGTTTTTTAAAAGCCAGTATGCTAAGGATACTGATGATAGCCAGTTTGAATATGAACCCGTTTTTTATTGTGAGTCACCCTTTAGTGCTAAAGAGGTTGACAGAGCTCTCGATACTGTAAATTTAGGCCGGGTATGGATCTAATCCCTGTAGATGTGTTTGTATATGATAGACAGAGATGGCGCCTTTATATTACCTACTTGGCCAATGCCATTGCCCAGGGCATGGCCATACCTCAATCTTGGAAAGGCGCTGAAATAGTCCCAATATACAAAAAAGGGGACAAGTCTTTGGCTAGCAACTACAGGCCTATTAGCCTAATAGATGCCATACAAAAAATTATCGGACGGCTGGTCCTGGGAAAAATCCAGTCCTGGATGGAGGATGCAAATATTTTGAGCCCTCTACAGGCTGGTTTTCGCCCCAGGACCAGCACTATTGACCAGGTTTTTAGATTTCTAATATTGTATTGGAGGACAGTGGTTTTAGACAAAGGTGTCTTGTACGCAGTATTTGTCGACCTGCGGGCGGCATTTGATCTGGTCCCGCGTAGCAAACTGTGGCAAGTACTCAAGGAGTTGGGGATGGCACCGGAGTTGCTGGCACTTGTCGTCCGCTTACATGAGGACAATTTTGCCCGGGTACGTTGGGGTAGGCCTGGAGAGGTTACCGAATCTTTTCCCGTGGAGCGGGGTGTGCGGCAGGGGTGTGTCTTGGCACCTACCCTGTTCTCACTCTTCGTTAATGGGGTGGCAGAGTTCCTCTCCAGGGTTCCCACGGATGCCCCAGCTTTGGCTGGAGCTCGTGTCCCGGTCCTCATGTTTGCGGACGACACTTTGTTGGTTTCGAAAACTCCGAGTGGCCTCCAGCTTACCTTGCGGCGCTTCGAAGAGTTTTGTCTATTGCGTGGACTAGAAATCAATGTCGCAAAGACTAAGTTCATGGTGCTCAATGGCCCTAGACCCAATAAAATGCATAGACCATTCAAAGGTGCAATTTTTATGAATGGTTCTCCACTAGAACAGGTCAATGCATTTACATATTTGGGAGTAACACTGCAGAAAAATATGCACTGGAATAACCATATAGAACTTTCGATATTGAAACACCAACAACAATCTGGTATTCTAATGAAACGTTTTAAAGCCTCGCAGTCTCAGCCAATGGAGCCATTTTTAGAGATGTACACGATGAAGATCCGTAGTTCGGCTCTGTATGGGTCTGAGCTGTGGGGGTATGGTAAAAATCCACAGCGTTTGAATACCATGGAAAAGGAGTACATTCGGAAAGCTGTTGGTGTTCCCCAGAGCACCCCCCTGTTACCCCTGTTTCGCGACCTTGGCCTAAAATCCTTGCAGGACGTAGCCTATCTGCGTCCTTTGCTATATTGGCGCAGGGTATGGACAACTGATGAGCTTAGTCATTATGCAATGGGCCTAAAGGAAATAATAGAAAAAGATTCTTTTCACAAGATAGAATGGTTGAAATCTCTAAAATTATTATTGTATCGTATGGGTCTGAGAGATCTTTGGGACGACCCTTCTAATGCAGATTTCCCTTCAAAAGACTCTTTGAAAAATAGATATTGGGAGATGATAGGCTTAGAATCATATATTAAGGGGTGCTCATCCACTTTAACTGGTAGATTTTTGGAATTCAAGTCTGACATCAGACTGGATCCGTATTGGGGCTTAATAGAAGTTCCGTCTGATCGTAAACTTTTTTTCCAGTTTAGGATAGGCACACTTCCGGTGCGATCATTTACATCACATTGGGCAGTGGGGTCAGAAAGTAGGTGCCCATTGTGTTTGGACAAGCATGAATCTATGAGTCATTTTGTCCTCTTTTGTCCGCTTTATACCATCCCACGCAAGAAATGGGTAATACCCGTTTGCCGATTGATGGGCATTCGAAGATATGAGGTAGCCATGAGAATCTTGTCAACTGACCCAAGCCCGATAATTTCTATTGCAATGTCAAAATACATTAAGTGGGCCTGGGCCATTCGGTCTAAACTGATTAAATGTTAAAGTAACCCTTTATCAGAAATTCGACTGGATTGCAATATTTTATGGGTTGATTTATCAATGTACCGATGCGCACTGCTAATTCTATTCTATTATATATGCTTTTTTAAACTGTGATTTTTAAATGTAAAAATGTGCTGAAACTGTGTATATGTTGTTTTATGTTGCTTTTACAACTTAATTGTTGAATAAAGTATTTTTTGAATTTGACTTCTAGAAGAACTTTAACTGCTAAATACAGAAATACAAAATAAATTGTGAGGCAGAAAGAACTAATGTTACATAATTCAGTAAATTCTATTTCAAAGCTATACCAAATCTGATCTTTAATGTAAGTACATTATTATCAGTGTATATCCACTTAACATCATTCCATGTGTTCTGAGTATTAAATCATCTCAAGTGGCTCTCACACCCACAGCTATGGCACCATTGGACTGGAAGAAAAGAAGGGTGAAAAAGCCAGAGAAAGGGCCTTCTCCATCTGTGCACCCAGATGCTGGACTAATATCCCTCTATTCATCAGGACCACCTCAGCTCTGCCCCAGTTTAAGACAGATCTGAAGATGTACCTCCTTAAAGAACATTACATCACAGTCAAGTAACAGCCCACTTCTGCTATAAGAACCCAGCTTCCTCTTAAATCATTTGTTGAAAGTATCTGTGCCCTCTACAGCCCACTGCCTTTTGACTAGGTTTGCTCTATACAAATACCACATACATACATATATACATAAAGCAACTAAAGTCAGCTCGCTCATTTGTCCCTTTTGGACTTCATGTTGTAGTGGTCTCTTACAGCTGTCCCTGTTATTAGGAGTTATGGTTCTTGAACAACCACTAAAATTTGAAAACAGAGTTGGGTGATACTGTTATTCGATTCGTTGAAACGAACAGCCACTGTTGGTTTTTCAATATACTTCAGAATGTTACTTTTTTCTGCAGTAAAATGAATGGAAATTTGTGGAACATAAATCTTGCTACAAATATATTTTGTTGTATGTGACATTGTTTCAAATTTCATTAATGATAAGTAATGATATCCCTAACAGGGTCATTATCTCACTGTTATCAGTATAGTAAATATGTAGATCAGTTAATCAGACCGTATTCCATGGAATCACACTTGAGAATTGTAACCAAGAAGCAAGGACTGTGCATACATCAAAGGAAACATAGTAGCACATCAAAACACAGGGGAAAAATACATGTGAAGAAATATATCACATGCAAAGCTACATGCTTTTTATAAAGACTCTGTGTAGCAAGAATTATTTTAGAAGAACCCAATGAAAAACAAAAGATTAAAAAATTCTGATTCCATGGCTAAATTACATGTACACTGTCATATTCTATGCATCCACTCACTCTACCACTCAAAAGATTATGTTGAAGGAGCACTGGAAGTTCAGAGACCATAGATTGGAAAATCAAGACAAACAAGAATGTCTCTGCACACTCTCCCTCCAAAAACTTTTCCTACCCATTCCATTGACTTCCTGTCTCTATCACAAAATGACACTTTATTAACTATGTGTTTATCGCTACTGTACTCAAAGGCTGGTTAACATAAAACAAAAACCTAGGACAAAATCTGATTATTATATTCATCCTTACTGAAATTGAATTTGACCATCTCTACTAAAATCTGGTGAAAGGAGGGCAAAACGGAAGGACCTTTCACAAAGGCATCAATTATAAAAATGATATATTAACTTAAACACTAAGGGGCCGATTACGATCTCGTTAGGAAAGCATTCCTACCAAATCGGTTCCGGAATGCTTTCCTAATGTCTCTGATCGGGGGAGTCCCATTGAATTCAGTGGGAGCCTGCATACCCTGCATGAACACAGGCTCACATTAAAAAAAAGGGGTGGGTGGGGAAAAGTGTGCAACCTGTTGCGGGCACCCCATGGTGCCCGCGGCACTGTGCATGCATGGAAAGGGGGGACCCAAGGGTACCCCCCGCGACCGATTTGGAGGGCCCCGGGTGAAGGGGGGCCTGCAACGGGCACCCAAAGTCCGATTCCCAAAGCCATTTCCCTCATCAAAACCGAGTCGGTACGGCTGTCCGAATCGTTCATCGTACTCGCTTGCTCGGAAACCGTCCCCATTGAGCTACACGATTTGGCTCTGAACGAGTCGAATTTGGCTCCGAACGAGTCGAACTGCCTGAATCGCATTAGGAAACGATTCGGTCAGCCCGGACGGCTTCCTCGCATCGTACATGGTCGTCCCGAAAGGGGGAAGATTCGGTCGGAAACATAGGATCCGAATCTGATTTGCTTCATCCGAATCCTGTTTGGAGCCTTTCCTAACGAGATTGTAATCGGCCCCTAAATGTAGAGTAAATAAAACATAACATGATTAATTAAAGCTATAAAGTATAAAACCATCTTCAGTTACAGTAGTTATTAGCTGACTGCAGGAAATATGCTCACATATTTAAAGGGCAAAACATGGTTAATAATAGTACGTACGTAACATAACTAATTTTTGAACTCTAGCAATTATTAAATAATCCACAAGTAATGTTTTCTTGTAGTTCTGTGTTCAAACTGAAAAAAAGAAAGCCTGATTCCTGATATATCAATTTCATTTGTTTCAAGGTTATGGTGATTCAACTGGTGAACCAAGTGAAGAGGGGCTTACCTCCGATGCTTTGCATCTGTATGAATGGGTTAAGGCTCGCAAGAAACTAAGCCCAGTCTGTATCTGGGGACACTCTCTTGGGACTGGGTAAGTATGATTGATCAATACCTGTCTGAAATTATTCAAATTGAAGTATTCAGTTAAGTGCAAAAATTGCCATGAAATATTCGTATTGGTAGGTAATGATCAAAGGAGTGGTAGTGCAAGATTTAAAAAAATTACAAGTGGTGAAAATGCTCATGAAGAAACCAGTAACAGTTGTTGCTCAGCTGATCTGATGCTTGTATGTAAACCAGTAGTTTGATGCATGATATATTTTCAGTGTAGATTTGTGTGCAGTTAAGTTATACTACGTTTGGACAACCAATTACCCCACCCTTCTTTCTGGCTCCTATAGCAGACACACTTTCTCAATAGTAGGAAAACTTAATGAACAAAGGATCCTCTATAGCCAACTACAAATAATAGACTTATTCTGAGTGTATAAATGGGAGCTCAAACACAAACTATTTTTAAATGATTTTTCCTACTGCTTGGTGTGTGTGTGTAGCACCTATAAAACACACAAACAGATGGGAGAAATGCCTGGAAATAGTCTAAATCACTGGCAGTCACTGTTGGTAGCATTCCAGCCCATTGCTTTTCACCTACTATGCCACCCTAGACTGAGGCCTACCTTATGCAAATCAATACTGACCCTGCTCCTCATGGGAACAGTCCATCATGAACTTCCAGACGAGGCTCCCTCCAGAAGGTAACACAAGCAACCCCAGACCGGTTTCCACTTTGTTAGGCATTCATCAGTGAGGTGTAGCTTGCATATTTATATTAGCATTTATTGTAATATTTGGATGTATAATTTTAGAATCAGCTTGTTTTTCAGACCAAAACGATATTTGTTTTGTATTTAAAAATATATATTTTGCATAGGAATGCGCAAGCCTCAGGATCGGTAATGATTCTGAGAGTAGACTGTACCAGCACACTCTGTTGTTCTTCTGTTTAGTACTTTCAGTGTCACCTAGTGAACTTTTTCTTGAAGGATATTGTTGAGAAAAACTTGACACAACAAGAAAGAGCCATTGGCAAATGCAAGTGGTAGATGTATTTGGACTCTGTACCTCTAAGAATTTACAGTGAGTGAGGTAAAAGCATGCAATTCAGAAGCAGTGGCAAGCACACATTATAATAATTATTATCACTATTATTATTAATAATAAGAATAAGGACAACATTCCACTGAGGCATCTTGGTTCTAGGAATAAAAGAATGATAGACAAAAGTAACATAAAAAGGGGAGAATGTATTTGACCATAGTAGAAATAAAGTTTTTCACACTTGTGTACAAGTACCTAAAAGCTGAAAAGTTATAAATTGTTTGAATTGTCCCAGGACGGTTGTTCCATAATTTGAGTCCCAGTGTGCAGAATAATGTACAACCACAACACATCTGGTTAAACAGAGGCACGCAAAGCAGTGCAGCAGTGACAAAATGAAACAAACAGGAAGATTTTATCGGGGAAGACAGCGGGAGCACAAAATTCATGGCCAGATCGATACAAGGCTCTGTTGGTCAGACAGAGTACTTTGAAATTAATCCTTTATTTAACCACGATCCAGCACAGAGAATCCTTGGCCTGGGAAGCATGGTCAGATATACTGAGACCACTGCGTAGTCTCATCCCTATATTCTGTGCCCTCCTCAATCTGGAAATAACTAGCATAGCTCCCTATGCTAGGTGTTTCCAGATTGAGGAGGGCACAGAATACAGTCTCTGTCAAGGTAGTGTAAATTGCAGTAACCTAGGTGGAATGACACAAATAACCTGCCCATCCTTCTGTCTGCCCAGACCTGTCCGGGGGAATGAATAGTTACATTTTCCTAAGGAGTTTGAGTCTGACAAACCCAATGCTCCAGTAGTTTTGAATCTGAGGTACAAAAGATAATGGCAATTGAAAATGACTCCAAGATTCTTGACCATCTCTACTGGAATAGGAGGGGGGTCTAGATGCTGGGGCAAAAAGTCAGAAAACCAAGTGTCACAGTCCTCATACATATTAGATTTCTCTGTCTTTTCGTTGTTCAATTTAAGAAAAATGCACATCTGACCAAGGACCCCAACTAGGCAACCTCGCAATTGACCAATGGAGTTAGATAAGGACTGATTTAATTTGAACAAACGTTGTGCGTTGTCTGCATAAGCTAGTGTGGCCAAGCCAAAGGAATTCATTGGGCCTCAGAGGGTCTTGAGGTATTTAATAAAAAACACTTCCAAATTCACATCGGCTCACAGATGTTTTGTAATTAATTGGCTAGCTATTTCATATAAAAATTAGAAACTATCAGAACTGTCATTTCTTGTCATAATACTTCAAGTACTCCAAGCTTTGAGTCTATTCATTCTTTATTCTCTACTTTTTCTTTGATAAACTTTAATTTGTCCTTACAGCTCTTAGAACATTGTTGGGGATGATTCTCCACTTGATCCTCTCCTGGTCAGATCTTGATTGAAGAAGAATCTGACTTCTGTCTTACTTGGTATCCATAATTCTCCTCTCTCTCTCTCGCTTTCTTTCTCTCTCTCTCTCTCTGATCGTATCCCTAATGACTTTAAGACAGATACTATTATTCATCTTTTGAGAAAACCTGATCTTGAACCTTCTTCACCCTCAAATTATAGACCCATTACGGTCCTACTGCCTTCTGCTAAAATGTTGAACTCAACTGTTGCTAAGCAACTTTGTTATTGTTTGGAAGGCAACCATATTATTGATGAGTCTCAAATAGGCTTCTGGCCTAATGGCATTACATAATTAACATTACTATCTGTTGTTTATGATCTCCGTATGGAGGCTGAGAAAAAACATTTTAATGCTTTTACATTTTTAGATTGTCGCGTCTTTTGATACTGTCGACCATAAGTTACTTATCAATCAACTCACCACCATTGGAAATCGAGATTTAGTTCTTGACTGGTTTATGTTATTTCTAAATGACAGGCATCAAAGGGTTTCTCTCACCCAGTTTCCTTCATCTTTCACTAAACATACCTATGGTGTCCCAAAGGAATCCATATTATTTTCCCCTATGTTTTTAATAACAACATGCAACCTGTGGACACTATTGTACTCTCCTTTTTTCATTAAAGTATATACATATGCTCATGATACCCGGTTTTGAATCGGTTGGACAATTCCCAAAAGTCATTTGTTCCTTATGGTACAAAATCGAATGAGTGACGTTTTTCTGAATCTAAATACAGAAAAGACCAAAATAATGATTATTGGAGGAAATCGTCTTTTTCTCAGCAACCTATCTTTTGGGCTTCTGCTTTTGGTCCATCTCGCTCAATAGCTTCCGAGGTAAAAAGCCTAAGAGTAAAAATTGACATGCTATTGGAAATGAACTGCCAATTCTTTTTTGTGCTCTCATCTTGTACGCTTTAATTTCCACTTTCTGCATCCTATTTCCATTGCTTCCTTCAGGTTTTAGAAAGGTGTGTGTACAAGTCCTTATAGGAGCCCAGTTAAATTATTGCAAGTGTCTGGCCACAAAGAAGTCTCTCTTTACCAGACTTATGTCCATTCAGGATCCAGCCCTTAGGCTGATGACTCGGGCCCCTCGGCACTGCCTGACTCTACTATTTTACAAAAGCTACCCATTTACAATCGTGATTTTCAAAATAAATTTTATATAAAGTTCACTGCTCTCTGTAGGGAAAGTCTTTATCGTTTTCACAGAAGTCATCTCCGCGGTAGGGTGTTTTCTGTACAAACTCCCCATGTATGGAAAAATCACCTTCAACTGATCAGTAACACTCAGAGTTCACAAAAGCCCTTAAAACATGGCTCTTTCATTCACCATAGTTTTAGCTTGTTTTTGATCAAGTGCTACACTGTCTCTTTCTATTGCAGTTGAACACCAAGAGACACCGTGGGTAATTAGTATGCTTTATTAATAACATAACATATTAAACAGGATTGGGGACAGAGGTTAACGTTGGGGCACCCCACAGGAAAGAAAAGTGTTATTAGAGTTACAGGAGGTGGCAAAGCATATTGGGTCCTGCTAGAAAGAAAGGAAGCAAACCAAAACCCTTGAGAGTGCACTTATCCCAGTGGCTTTGAGGTGTTGCAACAGGTTGACTGGTTTCAATGTATCGAAAACTGCTCAGAGATTCAATATAAGGATAATACCACACTGTCCTGAATCCTGCTAAGTAAACAGCTGGTCAAGAGATGCAATTGAAACAGACTCCTTACTTTGTCCCGGGCGGAATTCAACTTGGATTTCAGCCAAGAGGTTCCAGTCTCTGAGAAGACTGGCCAACCAGCATGAAAGATATTTCTCCCTGATTTTAGCTATGGCAGGTAGTACTGGTAATTGGTTGGATGTTTTTCTAATTTGAAGGGGCTCAGTCCTGATTTTATTTCCAAAAAGGGTTGCTACACTTCATTAAGAGGCGCATTAACCAGTCCACTCTGAAGTGAGGCATTGACAGCCGCCTGACTTATCAGAAAGAATATGGGGTGCAGATTGTCAGATGAGCTACATTTTAGACAAGATAATGTGGCAGTCATCTTGGAAAGGCTATTCAGAGGCAATTATTTGCATAATAGACCTATGGAGTAAATCTATACAGCATATGGGCTATCCCCATCCTTACCCTGAATGAGATTGAACAATTTGCAGGTATGGCAGAGTAAGAGTGCCACAAATGTATTGTCTGGCTTGCTACTCCAAAAGGGCCTCATTGAGGTCTTAAACCATTGAACCACCTGGAGGATTGGCAGCTAGTAAACTTCTCCAAATTGTTATCTCAGATCCATAATATTCCTTGAGGAATTGCCCAGTAAATGAAACACAAAGATACTAGGATCCCAGGGATCAAACGTATTCTTGAAGTTAGCAAAGGCTGATATTAAATATAATGGATTCACCTGCATAAGTTGAGCTCCAACCACTGGATTTTCAGTTGGATCTCTAAGTAATCCGTAGTCCTTTCACTTCAGGTATTGTTTTCACTTCACCATAGTAGGGTGGGTTTGATTCTCAGTATACAGTTAAATACTACAATCAAAACGTTGTTGTTTTCGGTACTGCCTCTTTGTAACTGTTTTAAGCAAAGTTCACAAGAATAGAAGGATTAATTAATCCCAACGGTTAAACATCATAGTTACTCTTTACATCAAAAAAATTGAAATAGTTTTAATCTGTATGCAAACAAATTATTATTTAAGGCATGTCAACCCCATTTCCATTCAGCAGAAGGAAACCAGCTTTGTCAATTCTGAATAAAAGCCTCCAATTTCAGTTATTCTTTGAAAATGGCAAAAAAGTACAGCAAAACAAACACAATTTTAAAGACAACATGTCAGGTTCACAAAGCTAGCAAGAAGTCTACGAAATCTGTGTGATGTCATACTGAAGCTTCTTAGAGTTGGTAAAACATCAAGGACCTCTATACAGAGAAAGGGAGAGAGGAAGCGTGGAATACTGAGAGTAGTCTTCCAATGTCTCTCTCTCTCTCTCTCGTGGAATACTGAGAGTAGTCTTCCAATGGCGCGTGCTCTCTCTCTCTCTCTCTCTCTCTCTCTCTCTCTCTCTCTCTCTTTTTTTCTTTCTCTTTAATTCATTGTGGGAGGACAGCATTTCCAGTTGACAGTAAATTTCTTTGTAAAAGTTTGGTCAGGCATACATTCTTTACAAGAGAATTGGAGCCTGACCTTAAAACAAGTTCATCCACAGCTCACATGCTAAACACTGCCATTCTCAATGGAATTCTCAGTGGGCCAACTCAAGTTGTTCCTTCTTCCATCAAACAACCTGCAGTCCAGGAATGGCAAGGCAACTGAGTTAGAGATCAGGAGTAAGCCTTAATGTACTCAGCTGTGTCAGCATGTTAAGCCTTTTGGGATCACCAATATATAACCCTAGATAAAATCTGCAAAAAAACTAAAAAGAAAGAAAAAAGATGGAGCCTAGAAGGGCAGTATTTTTGGTGATGCGTCTACCACTCCTTTAGATTTATGTGACACTCTTGAGTGCATATCTCACTTGATACAATGATCATAAATTAACCACCTCCAAAGCCACACTGTGTGTGTTTCTACAACATGTTCCATGTTTTGTAGTCTGCATGCTGTATTTCTCTAGCCTGCCAGCTTTGTACCTGGGGAGAGCACATACGTTATTCTGGAAAGTTAGCTCATTTCTAACCAGAGAACGGTCACATTTTAATGCATTTGCAACATAACAAAAAAAAAGTGTGTATATGCACCACTCTCCAACTCTCCTCCCAGGAAACATGCGGAACCTGTGACGTTTATGCACTTTAAAGAAGGATGTTTCTTTTGACTGCTGAATGATGTAGGTGACATAGAAGAGAATGACCATGACACCACTTTGCTGCTCAGCGTGTATGCTGAATCAAGATTCAAGGTATGGTCTGTTCAATCCACAAATTCTTATCGTAAAAGCAAACTAGAAGAGTGTAGTTAAGAATCAGGAGAATCAGAGAGCAGAAACAACTAGAAAGGATCAACCCAAAAAGAATAGGAAAAGCAAAAGAAAGCTCCAGCCAGGGCACTGGCCTGAGCTCTTTACAGTTTGAATGTTCGATCACTAAGTCACTCTTTAAGAGTATTTTTACAGAAGTCTAGGACATTAAAACACTCAGATAGTGCATATAGGTAATTTTAAAAGAAAGTCTAAACGAGACAGTGATTGTGTTTAGAAAACTGATCACAACCAGTGATTTTTCGAACTGTGGGTATTCCAGAGGGTATGGAAAGAACCTCAAATGCAATTACTAGAGTGACAAGAAGGAACATGGAAAACATGATTATCAACAGCATTGATCAGCTCTCAGGAGAATGGCTCCTGCAAATGTAAAAATGATATTTCCAGACCATTTAACTATTGCTCGGGCCCATCAAGTTCAATTTCAAGTTCCTGATGAGGAAGAGTCTGTAAGGACCGTTATGGTTACTTCCAAGATTACTTTGTCGTCGAGAAGATTATTTGTCAGACTAGATTAAAAAGACACATCATCACCACACTCAGAATCACTTTTTCATTTTCATGGATTTAGCTTTTAACACCTCTAGAAAGCAGAACGAGATGAGATGATTTGCAGCAGAATTTAAGAAGTTTGGATCTCCCAAAAATGGTGGCAGCTGTAGCAGCTGTAAGGTATTATGGAAGAGAACAATGGCATTTGAAGTAAGTAAACAGACCCTCGGGTAAGGAAAAATACCATTAAGGTTAGGCTGCAGGCATAGGAGACATCTGCATTTTCTCTTATCCAAAACTGCACCCTTCTGTTCCCACTCAGGCCCCTCCATCCATCTCCCGTGGAGCCTTTCCATATTTGATTCAAACCCACTAAATGGAGGGAATGTCTCTATAGAATAGGGGGCAAAGTTGCCTGTACAGCTGAACAATATAACACATGCCTCTCCCTTATAACATTAAAGGAGGAAAAAACGAATAAAGATGCTCAACAGAATTCCATTGCTGGCAACTGTTCAATGGCGTTCTTCTAACATGTGCCATGATGGTTTTCTTTGCCTAGGAAATGATTTATCTCTCCAGGCTGTGGACATGTCCAGGTTTGCATCGGTAGGTGAATCTTTCAATGAGGTTGGGGAAAACTGGGATGCAGGATGTCGTCCTCTCAGTAGTAGAAATTGACTAACTTCTGTGACAGCATGGTGGCTTATTCCATTTGTCCAGAGTCTCTCTCTCTCTCAATATGTTAAAACCATTCTGGGCCTGCGTGCATACCCAGTTAATATAATAATTGAAACATTTGACTTGGAAATAACATGGGGTATCGTATAAGTCTCCAGTAATGGGTTTGATGCAGTACTTTTCTGAGAAGTCCTTTCATGCCTTTGGAAATTAACTGCACTCGATTGTCGGTTACTTAAGATTTGGGAAATCTTCTCTACTAAACATTTATAGCACAGTCTCTAGCATTTTTTTGTGGGTCGGAAAATTCTATATGGTCCTACTTGTTGGGTGCCAGTTTTTGACTTGCACGTATAGACCTCGCAATAGGATCCAAAGGGCATACAGGCAGTGGAAGCATTCACGACACTTGATGGACATATTTCACAAGATCTGACCCCTTTGTCAGCATTACTCTCCATGCCTGGCCACCAGAAAAAGGTATGTAACAGATTTATGAGTGGGGTCATTCCCACATGCTGTTGGTGCCCGTTTATTAGTAAGGCACCTCTGACACGTGCGGGTAGTATGCACTTATCATCGCTTATGAGCAAATCACCTCATACAGTGAGTTAATCTGCCACATGGTAGAAAGGCCTCATGCTAAAAAGGCTTGTAATGCCCTAGCATGAGGCCAGACTTCATTCACAAATTATGTGACCTGCTTAAAGTGTGATCTTTATTATCAGCCACCCCTCCTTGTTTTGCTGATATTTCCTTCAGAGATTGATCTATTATGTCATATATTGAAGACACCACCTTTAATTCATCTTCTATTTGTTATTCATAGTCCGTTGGTGGCGTAGACAAATGAGAAGCACTCAACAGTTTTATTGTTTTTATTTGGAACATATTTAACGCTGAACTAATATTTGTGCGGCTTGCAACTCAACCAGCAATTCGGGCAGACTTTCCTCTTCCTGCCCCACACAAAATGCTTAACTTGGTTGATGGCCAGCAGCACAAAGTTCATAAGTTCCCTTTCAACGAAGACATAGCAGTGCTCTGTGGATGACAAAGTGCTCAGACACAAGCTGCATTCCATTCCTCTGTACCAGATCCTTGAGATAGAACCACACCTAGACCATAATTAGTGGTGTCCACTGTAATGTAGCACTGCTTATTTACACTGAAAGATTTTAATGTGGGAGCACCAGCAATGAATCATTTGATAGATTCAAGGGTACGTTGTTGCCACTCTCTTCCAACAAACGTTTGATCCATTCACTACAAATTCCTTAAAGACTCCTTTTTCTAGCTCAAGTTGGACACATTTACTATAGTATTCACTCAGTCCAGCAAGAAACAACAGGTTGCCTTTTGAATCAGATGTCACCGCTTTTAGTATAGCATCTAACAAAGCTTGCTTAAGAATTCATTCAGTAGAAATAGTACGGCATAGATAATGTAATTTAGATTGGAATAATGAATATTTTTGTGGACAGAATAGCAATCCTTTTTTCAATAATTGTGTGAATTCCTACTATATAGCCATCATGCAAGATTCCAGGTCTTTCATTTGCATAAAAAATCTGAATTAAAAATATTTAGACAAGATTCCATTCCCTTAAAAATGTGGATTATTGCCCTTGGAATACACATGTTGTTGTGGTCAGCCAAACTGCATCCTTTTAAAGGAAAAGCAACCAAATGGGGTGCAAAAAGGTATCAAAAGCTTGGAATCCTATGTCAATTTCACTTAATGATTTTTAAAGCCAGTATGCAAAACACCATTTCCCCATCCAGCATAGAGATCATTTCGTTCAGCAGCTGATTGTCTTTGAAGTAAAATTCTAATGCTTAAACTGCCAGTATCTGCTCGGGAGAAGAAGGATAACAAAATTATGTAAAACCTCCTTTGATCACACAAACCCAAAACATGCGCAATCTTGTGTGCAACATATATATTTATCCATGATACTTACCTATAAAGGTCTCTAGTGTGCAAAAAGACCCTATAAGTTCGATAGTGTTGCCCTCGAAAAACACCGTTCCTTCATCTGGATCCTGCTGTCCTGCAACACTCTCACGCGTTACAACGATTAAAAAAAGCCTTTGGAAATAGTTATATGTGGGAAACCTGAATCAGTCATGACTTCTAAGTTCTCAATGCCACCACTGTGCACATGGGGTTCATGGAACTTCTTCTTCCATAATCCCGTTAACACTTTTGATTCCTAATATAATGTTTTTCAATATGTTTCACTTGTCTTCTGTTTCTGTAGGTGGATCAACTTGTTCGATTACTAGCTTCATTTTTTTTTTTACTCTGCCTACATACTTCAGCTAAATTATCCTTCTTCCTGCAGATTTTACATTCCTTCTCTACAGCAGGAAATTCTTTGAAAGATGCCACCTGCAAAACAGTTTTAAAGCGGGAACATGCTAATTTGTTCATTTTGTATCTTTAATCTCTTCAGACTTCATCATTTATTCTTTTACACTACAAACCTTACTCATCCTTTTCACCTCATTGACCTCTTAGTGGGAGACTTCAATCTGAGGGACCTCGACAAAGCAGAATCCCCTCCTTGGCGCAAGGGCCTGGCAGAACCCCTCTACAATCTCCTCAAAAATCATAAGCTATCTACAACTCACACACTAAAAGAAGCACGTGCGACATTCTGGCATCCGCAACCAACCTTCCGGGATATCTCAAGGATGGACTATATTATAGTCCGTAAAGCAATTGCAGCCGGACTGAAAGACTTTGAAGTCGAGGATAGGACGGAAAGTGACCATTGGCCATTGAGAGCTATGATCTAGTTGGAAGTACCAACAGCCACTATCTTTCTAGCCATCGTAGAGTCGAGAGGGGAAGAACAGCATAAAGTCCTGCCGAGGATAAAATGGTCAGAAAATAAAGGCATGAAGATGCAAGGTTGGTTGGATCAGAAGCCGGAAAGCACTCCACCAACGCACCTATCACCTATAAAGGATTGGGAGAATACGATAGAGGACCTTCAATTGAGGCCGGTAAACCCTCAGCACCAACGCCCGAGCATCAAAGTGCCATTAATAGTAGGAAGCAAACGCCGAACGAAGGACATACTCAAAGGCAAACGGGCCCTCCGTAAGGCCTTAGAAGCAAAGAAACGAGGGAGTAGATCAATGGAGGGACCATCGGTCACAATACTGAGGTCTGCCTTAAGAAAGAAATTGTGGGAACACAAGAAGGAACACACAGAAAGGGAATGGCTTCAAGTTTTCTCTCTGCTTAAGGAAAATAACCCCTCTGGGCTGTGGAGGCACATCATTCAAATGATCACACCAGGCAGTGAAGAAGAATTGCCCCCCATTTTTTTGCTGTTTCATCGACTAGTGTTACAGCAAATAAATGATGGACGGAATGCTGACAGTGCAAACATTCTCCCCCAGTCAAAAGATCTTGGTTAGATCCATCGTTCTTTTGCCCACTACGCCACCCCAGTTTGGACCCAGCCATATGCAAATCAGTCTTGACCCTGTCCCCCAATGAGAACAGTCCAGACCGAACTGCCAGGCCCTCCCTGAACCAGAAACAAGCATCCTGGGACCGGTTTCAGGGTATGTCACCCATCTTCTGCCAGGCTAGCTTGAATCCAGTGGCGCAGTGAGCAAGGGACCCACGTCTGGGCATACCTATCACACTTAGGGCGAAAAGTGTTACAGCAAATAAATGATGGATAGAATGCTGACAATGCAAACATTCTACCCTAGTCAAAAGATCTGGGTTAAATCCATCATTCTTTTGCCCAAGTGGGATGGGTATGCCCGGACGTGGGTCCCGTGCTCTCCATGCCACTGGAATCAAGCTATCCTGGCTGAAGAGGGGTGAAACCCCGAAACCGGTCCTAGGATGCTTGATTCCAGTCCAGGGAGAACCTGGCTTGGCAGTTCGGGCTGGGCTGTTCCCATGAGGCACATGGTCAAGACTGATTTGCATATGGCTGGGTTCAAACTGGAATGGCATAGAGAGGAAATAAACGATGGATTTAGGCCCAGATCTCTGTACTGAGGTGAATGTATGACATTGTTCTGCATTCCGTCCATTAACTGTTGTTTTTGCATTTGTCACCCCTAGTGGGATGGGTATGCCCAGACGTGGGTCCCGTGCTCTCCATGCCACTAGAAGCAAGCTATCCTGGCTGAAGAGGGGTGAAACCCTGAAACCGGTCCTAGGATGCTTGTTTCCAGTCCAGGGAGGACCTGGCTTGGCAGTTCGGGCTGGAATGTTCCCATGAGGCACAGGGTCAAGACTTATTTGGATATGGCTGGGTTCAAACTGAAATGGCATGGTGAGCAAAACAACGATAGCTTTAGGCCCTGATCGCTGTACTGGGGTGAGTGTATGACATTGTTCTGCATTCTGTCCATCAACTGTTGTTTTTCCACGTTTCATCAACTACTGCATAGCTTTCAATTAAGATGATCGCAGAAGGCTATGGTGGAAATAGACAACTGGGGAATTCCATCTAAACTCCTGAACGCAATCCGATCCCTATATGAAGATACCTGGATGCAGGTCAAAACAAGCGCCTGTAAAGTGACCTCTAAAATGGCTACGAACAACGGGCTTAATCGGGGCTGTGTGTTGGCCCCCATCCTTTTCAATTTGTACACCGCAGACCTGGGGGATGCTCTGAAAGGTGCTAATCTTATAGCGCCTAGGCTGGGAATTGTGAGGCTGCCCGTACTACAATATGCTGATGATACAGCGATAATGGACCACACTAAAGTGGGCCTAAATAGAGCCCTAAATGCACTGAATAGCTTCAACAAGGATTACCTACTGACAGTCAACCAGGGGAAGACCAAGGTAATCATCTTTGGGAGCTACCATCTTAAAAGGAAAGCACAGTGTCTATTGGGTGATCTGCAAATTGGCACAGTGGTTTCATACAACTATCTGGGGGTTTGGCTTTCAGAACGGGCCAAGGCGAACATCGATCAGAAACACCTAACCACCAAGGCCAACAATGTTACGCATTTGCTAAAACAACAAAGCCAACATCTGATAAGTCCTTCCGCTGGACCAATACTGATTGTTTTGCAAAACTGCTCTCAGTTATGGCCACCTGCCCTTCCCAGGGTCGTTGGATGTCTTTTTAAACTTAGCCAAAGCATACAAATCAGTGCTCCTTATCCCGAGGTCAGCTAGGAAATCAAGGCTGAGATTGGAGCTAGGTCTCGCAAGGCGGATCAGACGTGCCAGGGGGAGCTTATAAAGCTATACCTAAGGATCTTGAGGGCTCCAGCAGACTCCTTAAGATACCAACTGAGATCCATTTTTGAGGAGACAGGTTTGGTCTGGCAAGCTGGCCTTGGTAGTGTCATCAACATACTGAAGATATAGGCAGCAAGTTTACGGTTACTGGAAATTCCACTTAATGCCTGGAAAAAAGGAATAAACAGACAAGTGTGTGAAATATCTTTTGCTCAAGACACTTAGGGCCTCATGTAGGTAAATAAATTTTACCGTTGCTTAAATACCGAGCCGTACCGAATCGTTAAATTAGAATCGTTAAGTTATATGTAGGTAAAAATTCGGTAACAGTTATCGATTCGGTAACATTCGGTAATCACGAATCGGAATTCACCGAATCGGTAAATACCGAGGTGGTATTTACCGAATCGGTAAATACCGAGGTGGTATTTACCGAATCGGAAAATACCGAGGTGGTATTTAGCGATTCGGAAAATACCGAGGATACTACCACCTTCCCTTAACTAAGTAGCTAATATCATAATTATGTTATAATAGAAGGTCTCTTAGGCTTGAATAGGGGACCCCATACCTCAAAAATCAGCTCAGTGAAATCACATCACAGGAGCATCAGGAGCCGTCTCGCAGGAAGGCTCGTCTTCGGTCTGAATAATAAACATGATGTCTGTGATATGAAAAGCACCAACTGTCAGGTATTTGCAGCTGCGCGTGTGTCATGGCTAAATAGTGGGTCGAACAACCTAGAGTGGAAAACATGCATTGTGTAAAATTCCAGACTGTGTGTCACAGCATGTACAGACCAAGGTCGCTGCGCAGAGCTTGGGATGGGAACAACAGAATGCACTCGTCTGAAGGAAGTCTCGAGTCAGCAGTTTATTCAAGAAAGAACATGTAAACGCAGTGTCGTGTGCAAAGACAAAAAGATGGCTACATAACATTCAACGTGGTTATGCGAACTGAACAATGTATGTACGTATTCAGGGAGAACTCACTACACGCCCCCTTGAGCGAAGCAATATTCAATAGGCAAGAAAAGAGAGAACGCAGAGTTCAGTTTCGTCAGAGCAGAACAAGGCGTAACCAATGCAGCGCCAAAGTCCTAAAGTCCAATTAATTGCAGCATAAAATTCCAAAAAACACAATGCAAGTATAGTAAAAAACTCAAGCCGACCATCAGGAAGAGAAAAAAGAGAAATAAAAGAAATAAATGTTGCGCCAGGGTGCTGTCCAGTAGCACAGGCGCAATGGACGACAATCCAGTTAATCCATGAATGTATAGGCAGCATATGTGGCCACGGCTTCCAACAAAAAATCGTTTGCAGGGCCACTAAAAGTCTCAGCCATCCAATTAAGTAAAGAAAAGGAACATACGTGTTCTCCAACCAACGGAGCCTCTAGCACAATCAGAGGGCACCCGGAATGTTCCTCCAAATAGCTCATGGACAAGAAGTCGTAGGCTGCCGCTGAGATGTCCCAATTACCCAGGATACCATGCGCCGCACCACACGCCATGATCCGGACACCAGAACAGGACAACTCGTGAGACACTAAGGGCCTCATCAGTCGATCGAAATCCGGCACCGGAGACACCATGTTGGTCAAGCACAAATCCAGAGGCCATTCAAAGGGACAATCCAGGCAGTGTAATACAGGTTGTACGCAGGTGAAGTAGGAATACCTGAAGGATAATCCATAAGCCAGGCTCAAAGTCGCCAATGGCAGAGTACCATAAAAGTCAAGCATCCGATCACGAAGAAGATGCAGACGGGACAGGTGCTCGTGTGGCACAGAAGGAGCAGCCATTCCGGAGTATGAAAAGGAAAAGCAGCACACCTGCCACTAGCGCCAGGAGCAGCGGGACACCTCCAAAGATGCTCGAGAACAGTGAATGAACAAATGCAGGAATTACACCAAAAATAGGTTGGAAAGAGGTCACGAGACCCGAGCCCACATGTGTAAAAAAATGAGCCAGGCCGGTCGTGGACGAGGCATTGAAAATAGTTTGGATCAAAGAGCCGAAATGCAGGGGGAGGTCAGTATTCAGAGGCGCCTGTACCTCAGTGCGCGTATTAGCAACGTGAAGGACAAATGTTTCACGAGAGGAAGTCAAAGGCACCTCTTTGTGGGACAATAGCGCTCTATTCTGCTCAACTTGTTGAACTCTGCTTTCAAGGTTGGAATCGAAGGCCAGATGGAAACATCCAGCCGCACATGCGGGGGTGGAAGAAGAACAGTATTGCAGCAGACAACTTTATGCGAGACAGTTATGTACGGGATTCCCACTCACATCCCGCAGCAAGCTTCATTATTCAACATTATATAAATACCGTTTGCAAGCAGAGTGAAAGGAGGTGTAATCACAGGCACTGGGATACCTCGTAGGACGCACGCCAAATTCGGGGCTTGTACATTGCATGCGCCGTGTACTTGCATGTGCCTATTGTCTCATGTATGAATCCTAGAAGAGAGAGTGCTAAAGCTATTATCTATAACGGCTAAAGCCTTCTCCATGTTTGCTTGGTCAATAGCTCTCAATCTGGAAGCCGCCTTACTGTGCGACAACTTGCAGACTTCGTTGTAAATAGCATACGCCCACCTTTTGGTTGTGCCACCCACAGGACCATTCACAAAATCATTCAATTCGGTATGCACATTGATGGAGTGGGTGGACTTCCTGATCCTGTAGATGTGCTCTGTGTCAGCTGGTGGACAGATTGGGATGTGTGTACCATCAATGCAGCCAATGGAATGGGGGAACTGTGCCATGTGAGAAATGTCTGTTTTTGTTTACTGCAGTGCAGCCTGTGTGTTGTGGAAGCTGATGTAGTGGTGCATTCTCTGCATCATGGCATCCAGGAAATTCCTGAAGGAACGGGACAGGCAACTCTGGGATACACCACCCACCGCAGCTGTCACCACCTGATAACTGCCGGATGCCAACAGATGTGGGCTGCAGAGCACCTGCACATGTGGGGGTATGGCGTGCGCCCTTCTTATTGGCTGGTCCAGGAGTGGGTGCAGGTCCCTGATTAAGGCCATGATGGTTTCGGGGTGTAGCCTGTACCTCTCATGTATCTCTGCATCAGTCAGCTGGAATAGTGTGATGCGCTGTCTGTAGATGCGTTCCTCCCGTCGCCAAACCCTCAGTCCTGCTGCCTGTAGATGTAGGCGCCTTGCAATGACGTACATAGCGGGCATGTTGTCCACGCTGTTGCATTTTGGGATTGCTTATCTGCACTGTTGATGGTTACCACCTGCTTTCAATCCGTGTTAATTACCGACTCTTATTTACCGATTTTCTTGGATTTCTTAATTACCGAGTGCTCCTACATGTCATTTTCATTTTTACCACTTCATATTTACCACTTCATATTTACCGATTCGTTAATTATGTATTCGGTAACTCTGATTCGGTATTTTGGAATTCGGTAAATATGAATCGGTATTTACCGCCTCATATTTACCGAAAAGTGGTTTTTGGACTCCTACATCTCACTTGTCTGAATACCGGTCGGTAACGGCATATTTACCGAAATTCGGCCGTTACCGACCGGTATTTGGCTACCTACATGAGGCCCTAAGCCCCTTCGCTCAAGTTCTAACCTAGACCCATTGAATAAATTGTACACTTCAGGAAAAGCCCAAGACTACCTAAGCGAGGCCCTAGCACCGCAAGCCAGAAGTAAAATACTTTTTATGAGACTTACTACATTATTTATCACTGATTTTAATCCAGCATGGACCTGTAAGGGGGGAAATACAGAATGTAGTCTGTGCTCCTCCACGAAGGAATCCGGGTTGCACCTCTTATGTTGCTGCCCCAATCTTAACATTGAACTTATGCGACTCCTTCGTCCGATCTGTATTGTCAAGAGAGCAAAGACCTGCAGCGAAGCTTCAGCAGCCTTATGTTTTTCCAAATCAAAACTATGACCTTGGCAAGATTGGAGAAATTCACGCATCGGATCAGGGTTGCCTTAAAGGCCTCGCATGAACGCAATGCAGCTCTTGCAACTGATACACCAACCCTTGCTGAAGCAAGCAGACTGGTCCCCGACAGGCACTGAGGAGTGCGCCCCTTTTTACTAGACCCATTAAGTCCATGCATTTTAAAATTTCTAATGAGGTGTTTTTTATCAAAATAAATTTCAAACAACATTGGGGACTGTGTAATGTGTTTAAGGACATGTGGCCAACTACAAAGCCAGGATATGGCTGGAATGGGAGGGTACAGGGGGAAGGAGGGTGGCATTTGTTAACTTTTTTTTTTACAGAAATTATTTTAATTAATCAATCAGTTAATACAATTCAATTCAATACTCATCATTTTCACCATTTTATCCTGATTGACCTCCTAAAACCAAAAAACAGATTGTTAGTTGGTACTGCCTCATCAAACATAAGGTGAACCATTAACCTCAACTGATCTTGGAATATTTTAGAGTTGGTTTTAAGCATGAGCTAATCTCTGATCATCTTGTATACTCTAGCTCATAAGTTACACAAGTTAGCTAATCCTCTTAATGGAGTAAAAAACTCATGAAAATATTTCTGAGTTTTTTGATACATGTGTAAAAGTTGTATTTCCCTCAAGTTATGCTTGTACTTTGTTTAAATCTTTCCTCCTATCTTGCCATGGCCTCATCAAAATCACTGAATTATCCTGAACCCTTCACTGGTATCAGTTTAAGTAAATATTGTAATGCCTCTTGGCCCTCTGAGCCTAAACAATGCAATTGTATACTTTCTAGCTTTCTATTGGCATTCTTTGAGCCTCTGTGGCTACTATGGTCTTATTCACATAGGTACATTTACACATCTAGATTCAATACAAGTGAATTTACTCTTACTGTTTTGAGTAACTTTTTTACCATTGGCTATTCACCATTTACATATGTAAAGTTACTCAAATGTATCTACTTGTATGTCACCTCCCCTTGAATTGAAAGGGTCAAGCTTATGTTAGGAGTGTAAATTTACTGCTTGTACATTTTCACACATATGTTATTGTATAACAAAATATAAAAATACTACTGCATTTTTAACTTAAATTCAATTAAATAGTTTTTCGTAATATTTACACATATACAATCCCGCAAAGTATAAAAGATATCATTATTTATTATGTTGTAAGAGTTATTAAGATTCAGGCATAGAAGTAATTTCAAGAATTTGATATTTGTATTTTAAATGTTTATATTTATTAAAGCTAAAATAAGTTTATTTAGTTTAACATTAAGTCACTGCCTCCATTATCTTCTGTGGGAGGGTGTTGCAGTACCAGTGGTTGGCCATGTATGATGCTGGATTTACTCCGGCTCTGAGCTGGTGTACATTTATTACTGTTTTGGATCATTTTTGTCTTTAAAAAATATATAGGTGCAGGTTTTGAATAGCAATGGACTTACTTTTTTGTGGGTGCGTGCATGTCCCTCCCTTAACTACTCCTTAACCCTCCCTCCACCTTTAAAGGGAGCAAGACTTTAAGGGAGGGCTATAAGGCTATTAGAACATTCCGCCACACAAGGGCAGAATTTTCTGCCTCACGGAGCCCGAGGGTTTGAGGCTCCATGATGCCTTTGTTCACAGCAACAGCTGTGAAGGATCACATTGAAATGCTGAAGTTCCAGGCTTCTACCGGCTATTAGAAGCCCGTAGCACTCCATGGTTTTCAGTAAAGCTCCCAACATTCCATTGTTCTAATAATGCATATACCTACTACATGTGTGGAAATCTTCGCAGTCGGAGATCTTTGTACATTAAAGGTAGGTGAGGTGGATGAACCTCCACATCTAAGTTAGTGTACAACATTTTGTTGTGCATTAATAGTAGTACTGCAGTACTACTAAACATACTACTAAACCTTTTTGAGAACAGGTCCCTCAATTAGTTAAAAATCCTTTTCCCACCTTTTCCATGAAAGAGGAGCGGTACCTTTGCACTGTATTTTTGTAATGTAGTGGATCAAATTGCATGTTGCAATTTTAGAAGTGTAGTAGTTTAATATGAAATGTAATTCGGAAGGCAAGTATTACACAGTTATATATGCATGTAAAGGAGATAAGAATAGAAACACAAATGCACTTAATGTAATACGTTTTAACCATGTGCGCATATCACAGATGTGTGGATGGCAGTATGCATCCATTCATTAAACCTGCACATGCACATAGAATAGAATTCTGTGGGCAGGCAATTATTTATTGCATGCACATCGCAGATATGTTGTTAATGGCATGCAGTATTGTGCACATCACAGATTAGAAAAGATTAAAAGCTGGCCGTCGATTAAATCCACCTATTGGTAATAAATGAGACAGGTTAGTGAGCGATGTTGATCATGGACCCACCTACTGAGAGAAAAACGCAGGTATACTAGACCTGCATGCGCAACACTGAAGAATATAACAGATGTTTCACATTTTCCACAAAGTTGATAAAACTAGAAAATTTCTGGTCCACAGCTAGATGTCCTGACGGCGTGAGTCACTGTTTAAATTAGATAAATACATTTTCTGCCAGGTGACACAGGAGAAGGTGTGGAGAACAGCAATGCTTCTCTCCCCAGTAGAATGCCAAGACGTGCATTGTGATGTGGTAGACACATGGAAAGTCTGTGGAGGGATGAATGGATCCAGCTTAATCTCCTTCCACCAGGGAGGCAGAGACTTTTGAAGCATGGGCAAAGTGGACGGTAGCCTAGGGCCCCTGATAGGCTCTATTCTGCAGACAGTTCTGTTCTGATGACCTTAATATGATTCCTAAACATATAGGGCCTCGTTACGATGTCCTGACATTGTTGCAAAATCGAGACCGACTGACCTCCGGTCAGCAGCCAGTCGCACACTCCCATTTCCCTATGGGAGCCTGTGCTGCAGTCGGAAACCAGCCGCAGCACAAGCTTCCATAGAGAAATGGGAGTTTTTGTTAATCCCTTCACCGAGTGGCCGGCACCGTAGATACCACACTGTGCCTGCCACTCAGTGCAGGGATTGACAGGGGGGCACCATATGTGCCATCCAGGCCCAAAACCGGAGGCCGCTGCAGCAAGGGGGGCCCTGCTAAGAGCCCCCAAAGTCACTTTCCCACAGGCTTTTCATGTCGGAAAGACCGACATGAAAAACCTGTGGGAAACCGACATCGTAATGCCGATGGCTGAAACACCGTCCTTAAGAGATTACATGCTGGTTCTGGCTGGCCGACGGGCTCCTTGAGCCCTTCTGAAGCCAGCCAGAATGACCGACCAGTTTCACTTTCGACCGCCGTCATTGTAATATGCGGTCAAAAGTGAAACCAAAGATGTCAGTAGGAAAGCCTCCGACCACAGTTCGAAGGTTTTTCGACCAACATCTAAATGAGAGCCATATGGTTTTAAATACTGTTTTCCTGGTGTATGAGACTCTATTATAAACTTTTTGCAGAAAATTGTTGTGTTTATGTTTCATGCAAAAACCCTAAAAAAGTTGTTTTCAGATCGAAACAGGATCTCACATATGAGAAATTGGAGGGTGTCACAGAGATTATTTGAAATAATATTAGTGCGCTGCTGCTGTGTTACAGTATTGGAAACACATTGTACAATCCCTGAATATTAGATGGAAACGCAGTTAGAATTTGGACCAGTCTATCTGTGCACTGTCAGTGACCTCACCAAAGAGCCCATGAAAAGGATAAAATTGGATCATAAATTCAAAGCTGTTTCGAACAGGGGCCCCCAAAATAGTTTGGCCCATAGCCCCCACAATCCTTAAGATGTCCCTGCAGGGAAGGTAACAAACTTGGGGGAGATAGCAGCGGAAGGGAGGGAGGAAACTGGGTATGGTGAAAGAGGGGAAAAAAAGAAAACCAGTCAAAAACTATCTTTCATATATATGAAAACTGGAAACTGAATGGGTCGGTGAGCCTCAATTACCTAGAAGATGCCATTCATCAAAGATCTGAACTATGAATGTGATTGGGCTCTTAAGCCCAAGGAGATGCAGCTTCCTATTTCAATACTTAAGAATACCTGAGAACCTAACTATAACACAAATTAAGGGTGAACAAGCTGTAATTTCATTTTAGATTCCGCCATAAAAAAATCAGAAATGGAACAGGTTATTAAAAATTTGCCAGTAGGCGGACACCTGGCCCGGATGGTTTTCAATCTGAAATTTTAAAAAAACATTTTAATTTTAATAATATTTACGTCTCAGGGATAACCACAACACTTAAAAGGAAGGACTCTTGTGCATTTTTTCCAAAGTGCAAAATAATCCATTGCATAATGACACATATAGACTCGCAATGTTCCTAAACACAGATTACAAAATCTTAATGAAAATACTGGTTAATCATCTGACAGGAGGGTTGTGGGACCAGATCAAACAGGCTTTATTCCTGGACGAAAACTGGCAGTCCTAACTCATTTCTTATTGAAAGAAAATTTATATTTCTCTGACAATAACAGAACAGGTGTAATTACCTTCTTGGATAAAAAGAAAGCATTTGACCTGATGAACTGGGAATTCTTGTGGACCATACTGAAGAATATTAGAATATAGTTCCAGTTTATCAGGTCACTACCTCGCTTATACACAGGTGTTTGGACCCGTCCTATAATAAACGGTATTCTGGAGGAAAAGATTTAGAACTATTGTGGAAATAGTCAGAGATGTACCGGATCGTCATTATTATTTGTGCTCTTTATACAGTTTGTTGCGGCACAAGCTACACAACTCTCTATGAGGGAGAAAATTAGGCTTTATGCCAATGATGTGGCTTTGTACTCAAAAGATGAAAAAAATAATATTGAAAGAGGTTTTAATACAATAGAGGAGTTTTCTGTTGTTTCATGCAAAGAAACTTATGTTAGGAAAATGGGAAATTCTTCAGCTTGGCACTGCATCTGAAAATGTACCTTGTGATCAGAGCACTGGCCAGCATGAATCCATGGAATCTGTATAAGCATGAATATTTCCAAGCTTTCCATGCTAAGTTACATTTTGCTGATCACTTAAACCAAGAGCCAAACTAAATAATGGGATATAATCCCAATTAGGTTCATAGGTAGAATCAATATCTTTAAAATTGGGGGGGCTGTTTGGGCTCAAGCAGGGGTGCAGGGAGGGGGGAGTTGTTGTTCTGGGATTGTGGGGGAGGGGGGTTGTTGGGGATGGTTGTTTTTTTGTTTTGCAAGGCAATGTGAAGTTTTCTGCTGAACTCTCCGGGTTGTGCTCTCCGTGATGTGGGTATCATGTGCGGGAGTGGGATGGGGGGTAGGGGATTGAGAATCCTTTCGTGGAATGTGAACGGTCTGGGGGACAGGATCAAGCGCGGGGTGGTGTTGCAGTTCTTGAAACGAGCCTCGCCCGACATTGTTTTCCTGCAGGAGACACATTTGATTGGGAACTCCTTCCAGGCCCTAAATAGGAGGGGCTATCGCCTTGCCGCTCACTCTGGTTTTACTTCTGGCTCTAGGGGAGTGGGCATTCTGGTTAGGGCCTCTCTCCCATTGGAAGTGGACGAAGTGCTTCACGATGATAGGGGGCGATATGTGGCGCTGGTGGGGAGATGGGAGGGCAGGACTGTGTCGCTCGTGGCTGTGTATGTACCTCCGGGGTTACAAACGGCTACGTTTGCTGATTTGGGGCGTTTGGTCCTGGGACTCCCTGGGGGGGTTTTGGTGTTGGGTGGTGATTTTAATGCCGTTGTCTCCGGTTTGGAGGACTGTCACCCTCCCAGGGATCTCCCTAGGGCTCAGGCCTGGTTGGGTGGTTTTTTGGACACTTTGGGACTTGTAGATTGCTGGAGATTGATGCATCCGGGACAGGCGCAATACGCCTTTCACTCGGGGGCCCATGGGAGTCTCTCTAGACTTGACTATATGCTTATGCCGGTGACCCAAGCTGGAATGATTGGGGAGGTGCGTCATTTAGCCCGAGGTATCTCTGACCATTCCCCTCTATGGTTGCAGCTGAGGGTAGTCTCTGGGGCAGAGGGGAGAGTGGCACCCATTAACACCTGGTATCTCCGTAACCCTAAGATCCGCGCGGAGTTGGTCAAGTCCACTGATCACTACTTTACTGATAACGTGGGGTCGGTGTCGTCGGCCGTCTCCCTATGGGAGGCTTATAAGGTGGTGGTCAGGGGGCAGGCCTTGTCCCTTATCTCCCATACTAAGAAGTGCGAGAGAGCGGAGGTGGTCCGCCTGGAAGCGGAAATAGCTGTAATGGAGGAGGACTTGGAGAGTGGGGTCACTGAGGAGAAATTGCATGTTCTCAGCCTCAAACAGTCAGATTACAGAGCGTTAGTCACGGAAGGGGCTAAAGAGATGAGTAGAGAGCAGCAAGGGCGGTTGTATGATGTGGGGGATAAGGCCGGAAAACTGATCGCTTGGTTGGATAGGAAGGAGAGAGCTAGCAGGGTGGTGCCCGTTGTGGAGAGGAGTGATGGAGTGCGTGTGACTGACCCGGTTGAGATCGTTGACTGCTTCGCAGCTCATTTCCGCGGAGTATACTCTCCGGTCTCGTTGCGATCGGAGGAGGATTCCCAGAGCCTGCTTAGAGACATCGCATTGCCAACCCTATCGGAGGCCGACGCGGTGTTGATGGAGGCGAAGTTGTCGTCAGATGAGATCGCTTTGGCCACTCGTTCGATTGCTTCGGGTAAAACGGTGGGTCCCAATGGTCTTCCCATCGAACTCTACAAGTTGCGTCCCGATAAGATAGCACCATATCTTCGAGACATGTTTTTGGCGGCACGTGCGGCGGGCTTCCTCCCCCCTGACCAACGCCTCGCCAGCATAGTTGTGATACACAAAGAGGGGAAGCCGCGAGATCGCTGCGCCTCCTATAGGCCCATTTCGCTGTTGAACGCAGAACCCAAAATTCTGGCTAAAGTGTTGGCTAACCGACTGGTTCGGGTCGTGGGCGACTTGATTCATCAGGATCAGTCTGGTTTTATACCCCATCGGAATACCGCTCTAAATCTGAGGCGGTTACACGGCGTGCTTGCTAGAGCGGAATTCATACGTGAGCCGGCCATCTTGGCATCTTTGGATTCTACTATGGCATTCAACACTTTGGAGTGGCCATATATTTGGGCCGTGTTGGCGAAATTTGGGTTCGGCCCGGAGTTTATTGGTTGGGTAAAATTACTATACGCTGACCCACTGGCTCAGGTGGTAGTGAATGGTAGGGTGTCGGCTCCCTTCGCTCTGGGGAGAGGTACGCGGCAGGGGTGTCCGCTATCACCCCTTCTCTTTGCACTTTCTTTGCAGCCTCTCGCCGCCTGGTTGCGTTGGGAGCCGTCGTTGCGAGGCATTAGATGGACGCCGGAATTCGAAGACCGTGTCTCCCTTTACGCGGATGATATCCTTCTGTATCTCACGTCTCCCCGGCAGTCGCTAATTGTATTGGTGGACGTGCTGAATTCTTTTGGCCGCAACTCCGGCCTGGTCATCAACTGGGCCAAGTCGTGCGTCTACGTCCTCTCGGGGGATGCCCCCCTGCTGCCGCGGGGTTGCCCAGCTCAGATTGTTACCCTGGGGTTCAAATATTTGGGAATCTTTATCTCACTGGACCCCGCGGTTCGCTATGAGCGAAACCTTCTGCCTCCCCTCCAGCGATTGAAGGCCGACGTAGCGAGATGGCGACGACTTCCGCTCTCGCCGCTCGGACGGGCGGCATTGTTTAAAAAGATGTCGCTGCCTCGTTTCTTGTATGCCTTGCAAAATACTCTTGATGTCGTGCCGGCCCGTTATTTCCGGGAGGTGGAGGGTCTTCAGCGCCAACTGTTTTGGGACGGGCGGCCGCGGATTGCTCTAGCCAAGTTGACGCTCCCTTGGTATGATGGGGGTGTCGCCCTCCCCGATATTAAACGATACTATTGGGCGTCTCAGTTGGCGGCGGTGAACCACGGGATATATGGTCCTGCCTTTAACCCGGCCTTTGAGATGGATAAACTCCTGCTTCCGGGTGGAGACTATAATAGGGCGCTGTACTCGGTGACCCAGGACACGCGGTTGACGGGACCCACGCGGGTGGCGGTGCACGTGTGGCACGCGGCGAATGCTGCGATGGGGTGGAGGGATCGCTTGACTCGGGCGACGCCGTTGTATGCTTCTGGGCGGTTGGGCTGTTTGTGGAGATCGAAAGGCTTTGAGAAATGGGATATGATTGGTATATGTGAGGTGGGTGATCTGTGGGCGAAGGGAGCTTTCAAAACGTTCGAAATGCTTAAAATTTAATATAAATTAAACGATAGAGAGTACTTCCGGTATGCTCAAGTCTACCATGCACTTTGTTCGGTCTTTCCGGATGCTACTGCTATCCCCGAGTATTCCCCACTGGAGGATAGAGTGTTGGATGGCTATGTGCCCGACAGCACTATTTCCCTGATTTATAAGAAACTTATTAACGATCGTGCGGACGTGCTGCTCCGTTTGAGGGAGGCGTGGACGGGCGATGGCTTGGAATTGGATGATGAGGACTGGGTATCGGCGGTGGCCTCCCCGAAAGAGGTGGCGATCCCGGCCCGCCTACGGTTTGTACAGCTGAAGATCCTCCATAGAGTGTATGTCACAGGGCCCGGTTTGCTGCGTATGGGTTATTCGATGGATGGATTGTGTAAGCATGGATGTGGCCTGCCGGGCACGTTCCTTCATATCTTGTGGGAATGTTCGGAGGTTGTGCGATTCTGGAACGG
Source organism: Triturus cristatus (assembly GCF_964204655.1). Taxonomy (NCBI): domain Eukaryota; kingdom Metazoa; phylum Chordata; class Amphibia; order Caudata; family Salamandridae; genus Triturus; species Triturus cristatus. Next base: position 1,094,697,761 of record NC_140592.1, on the reverse strand, counting down.
TATCCACACCGTAATGGAGGGGGTCACGCATGTGGCCCTGTTGCCAGAGGCTAGGAGGTGTTTGTTGAATGTCTGGGAACCGAATGATTGTAATGCGGCACAGACGCAGTGGGTGACCTTGGGGTATATGGTGGCTAAGCGTAACATTGCACAGTTATGGGGCTCCCCGAGGCCGCCCACGATTGATGTATGGAAGGAGAATATGGACTGGTGTATGTTTAGGGAAAAGAAGGCGTATGTGGCGAGAGGTAAGCCAGGGAAATGGACTAGGGTATGGGGTCCGTGGAATCTATATCGGGGACGTATCTGCACCCCGCCTCTGCCATTAGAGGTCGATATTGCGCTGACCCCCTAGCCGCGCGTTCCGCGGGAGGGCTTGCGGTGTGCTCCATGCTTTGTTTTCCCATTGCCCCCCTCTACAGCTTCCGGACAGGAACTGCTTTGGACACTATATGTTATTCCCCGTCCCGGGAAGAGCACGCTGCTACTTCGGACTCTCATTGCCTTGAGTGTGTTTTATATTTAATACAAAATGAAACTGTTGTTTTCAATTGCTCCTGCTCCTGGCCTATGGCCCCGGCCTGTTATATGTGCTTACGAACTGCCGGGCGCCTTGCCTATGGTTCGACGGATTGTGTGGCGTTACACTGCGGGCCCTCGGGCTCTATGGCGGCCGGCCCTGGTGGTTGTAGGCCCTTGTTTGTATTTTATTGTGTGCTAACGGTTTCGAATAAAAAAAATTTAAAAAAATATCTTTAAAATTACAATTCTGCTCGAAGGCCTTTTTCGTTTTCATATCATCCTATTTTATGTGTCCAAATTGTTTTTCAAAAAGCTAAATGCAGTGCTAGTAGACTGGAAGAAACGTTGCTGCACACAGTTAGATGGAGTGAGCACTCCCAGAAATAGAGATATAATATGTGGCCACCTGTTCGGAATATCGGAAAAGATTGAACAATCCAGTATGAGCAAAGGCGATCGACAACATCCTGATGGAAGCTGTGATAGGTGTTGGTATCAAAGGATTCATATTCAAATTTGGCTATCCAAAATGTTAAAAAATTTCATATTCGTATGTCAGACTTTTGGTGCCATTTGTAAGCAGCTGAAAATCCGTAAATACCACCAATTGACACCATTGTGGGAAAATGATATGAACCATAGTGTGTTAAGTTTTAATAGCAAAAATCAGGGATAACAGCAATAGGAGAGCTATTGAAAGATTGACACTATTAAATCTTTCCTGAGCATTCAGGCTGCACATGATCTTCCTATTGGAGAAACCTTTTTCAAATATTTACAACTGTGGAGTGGCTTTTTTCTGTCATGGATTCCTAGGAACTGGAGACGATGCCAATGTACACTGCATATGCTGTACAAATATAATAAAACACACAAGATGATGGACGGAATGTTGCACATTGGCAAAACATTCACCCCCAGTCACAGATCTGGGTTTAATCCATCGTTATTTTGCTCACAACGCCACCCCAGTTCAGACACGGCCATATGCAAATCAGTCTTGACGTGGCGTAGTTAGCACGGGACCCACGTCAAGGGCATACTCTTCCCGATGGATTTAGGCCCAGATCTCTGTACTGGGGTGAATGTATGACATTGTTCTGCATTCTGTCTATCAACTGTTGTTTTTGCATTTGTCACCCCGAGTGGGAAGGGTATGCCCAGACGTGGGTCCTGTGCTCTCCATGCCGCTGGAATCAAGCTATCCTGACTGAAGAGGGGTGAAACCCCGAAACCGGTCCTAGGATGCTTGTTTCCAGTCCAGGGAGGACCTGGCTTGGCAGTTCGGGCTGGACTGTACCCATGAGGCACAGGGTCAAGACTGATTTGCATATGGCTAGGTTCAAACTGTAACGACATGGTGAGCAAAAAAACGATGGATTTAGGCCCAGATCTCTGTACTGGGGTGAATGTATGACATTGTTCTGCATTCTGTCCATCAACTGTTGTTTTTGCATTTGTACAAATATAATGGCAACATGGGAATTACAATATTTCTGGTAGCATGTGCAGGCTTGTTTAAGTGAACTGGCTAGCCAAAGGGTGGTAAGTCGTGCTAAAACCGCCCATCATAGTTATATTGACAGTGCCTATAGCCACCTCGTCTAAGACAGCGTATTTATTATTCTTTGGTTTTGAAGACTAATTGCTAAAACAAATGGAACGATACAAAATCTCCCACGAGTGAAGGGTGTAGATGAAGAATATTGCTGGTCAGGAAAGATGTTACTAGGTCAGAAACAAATTATCGGATAAAAATGAGTTAAGTGTGGGGACCATACTTCGCAAGGATCACTGATTCTAAGCCAAGGTTGGATCTTTGAACAAGGCAGAAAAGGAAAGGTGATGAGGGAGCATATGATGCATCTCTTTATTGAAATAGACAACTAAGATCTTGAGCACCTGATCTTGATGATGGAAAGATGATTAAAGAATTAACATTAAAATCTACACATCCATCTCTAAGGTTATTTCACATTTTATTACGTCAGGCGATAGAGACCGGCAGTGTTTTGAGTAGGCAAACTCTAAGCATATCTGTACTGTTCTATAGCTTTAGAACAGAACAACACTTGGTCAAAGATGAACTGTATTGTAATAAGATAATTTTTGACTTGATAACTTTTTTAAAAAAATGAATACCTTGGCAACTTCACCAGAGCGATAATCATTATGTTCTTTTTACTCTCCAGAACACCGATAAAATCAGTGCAGTTTTATGCACTACTCTTATCTAAATGTGCCTTGGAGTGATGACAGTAACTCTTATCTACGTAAGAGTCATGGAGTGATGTCAGTGTGTTAAGTTCCCTGTGTATAAAGCCTTTTTGGCATGAACAGATGTTTGGTGATTTTTCATTAAACATGATCCGGCGACTGCCATGCAATTCTGATTCCAGGTACAGCTAAGAGGGAGTTTAAATTGCTGAAAAAGTATAGTTGATATCACAAAATACGTACAGGCTATTTTGCTAGTCAGATTTAGAGAACCCATCCCAAACCTAGAAAAAGTTGTAAATTGGTCATTTTTGAAATTATTGAAACATATTTTTAGATGTATTGAACTTGTATTCTGAATTTTCACTTCTCTTTCTTCATAGAGTTGCGACAAATGTAGGAAGATCACTGGAAGGAAAAGGTAATTATAAATATGTTTTCATTCTATAGGATTTAGAAAACATAAACTATGTTTTTATTTTTCATGGCTGTAACCATGACTCAAAATAAAATACATTGCACAGCTGTGTTTTGCAACACTGTCTTTGGCTGGAATGTGGGCACTTGATTGAGACATGTGGGCCCGGTGGAGAGAAGACAAACTCTGTGAAGAGACAGGAACTTGCCTGATAGTGGCCTCTGTACACCCATGACCTTAGTTCTCCTCTCAATATGAACATAATGCAAACAATTGGGTGGACAAGAATGGGTATTGGGAGATATATAAACCTCCTGATCACTACTAGACTATTGTGTTCTCCAATGGGTGCAGGGGAGACTCTCTTGCATCTGAAACGTAACCTAGTCCTAAAGGAGGATTCCAGCCTACTTCCCTACTGAAAGAACAGCTAATTGATAGAGGTTGTCAGACATGTTGGTGAGTTTAGGATGACATTGGTTTCAAACTAAGGTCATGAAAGCAACTGATTAATGAAAAAGTTAATCTGAGGATGAGGAATCTGTATCTATTAAAACATTTGGACAGTCGTTACACAAACCCATCTACAAAGCATGAGTGCAGTACAGTATTGGTGCAGAGGACGTAGGATGGGGAAGTGGGGATAAACGTGGGAAGTGGATGAACTTAGAATGCACATGTATGTGAAGACAAACATTTGCAAATCCAGTAAGTCTGGCTTGCAGAACACATGCTATTTACATACCCTGCATGCATAACTACTACATATCATATTAAAGCCAGCCATATTGCCTTTTTGTAGTGCTTGCAGAGAAGCAGCAAAAATAATTGCTCTCTGTATAGAAACACATATAGGAGAAAATCATTGACTGTGACAAACAGTGTGGTGATTGAATGTACTTTTCAGATGTAAAATAGTCCCTCATGTATTCAAATAGAAACTCTTTCTAGATCACTGAAAGATACTCCAAACAGCCTACAGCATGAGATACGAGGTAAATTCTCCACTGAGTGGCGCTAAAGCCTACTCTGTGTGTACTTTAAGGAATAGCTCTTGCGTTTAGCTGCACTGCCAAAACTAATTTTTAAAAAGGGTCAAAATATTCCAGCGACTAAACTATTAATGAACATATAGAATTGTAGATGGGGATGTTTTGCACCGAGGGGTTCCGAGTGACATCAAATAGACAGCGAGAGCATTCAAAATCATCTGCCCCTGCTTTCAACTGTTATGCAGAGGTATTGGAGTAACGGAGAGACATACATAACAGAGCCTCTACTCAGTGTCCCTAATGAACAAAGAATGTGTGGCTTCATGCTAAAACACCCGCCGCTCTCAGTAGCTTCCCTTCCCTCTTCTCCTCAAGCTGTGCTCCTAGCTCTTACAGGCTCTATGAGCGCCCAACCAGAGGAGCCTGAATTTCCTTTAATGGTGCAGTGAGCTAAAAAACGGTGATGGATTAAAACCATGATCTCTTGACTTGGTAAGAGTATTCTACATCAATCAGAAACTCTGTCCATCACCACCCCCTTTTTCCCAAATCGATTTTATCCACACTCAGTGTGGGAGGGTATGCTCAGACGTGAGTCCCTTGCTCATTGCACCATCAGGATTCAGGCAAGCCGGGCCGACGAAGGCTGTGATGCCAGAAACCGGTCCCCGGAAGCTTGTTTCCTTCCCAGTATAAGAATTGGCTTGGTAGTTTGGTTTGCCCTGTTCCCATCATGCACTGGGACAGGTACAGACTAATTTGCATGTAGCCAGGTTCTGAGCTGGGATGGTGCAGTGAGCTAAAAAACGGTGATGGATTAAAACCATGATCTCTTGACTTGGTAAGAGTATTCTACATCAATCAGAAACTCTGTCCATCACCACCCCCTTTTTCCCAAATCGATTTTATCCACACTCAGTGTGGGAGGGTATGCTCAGACGTGAGTCCCTTGCTCATTGCACCATCAGGATTCAGGTAAGCCGGGCCGACGAAGGCTGTGATGCCAGAAACCGGTCCCCGGAAGCTTGTTTCCTTCCCAGTATAAGAATTGGCTTGGTAGTTTGGTTTGCCCTGTTCCCATCATGCACTGGGACAGGTACAGACTAATTTGCATGTAGCCAGGTTCTGAGCTGGGATGGTGCAGTGAGCTAAAAAACGGTGATGGATTAAAAACATGATCTCTTGACTTGGTAAGAGTATTCTACATCAATCAGAAACTCTGTCCATCACCACCCCCTTTTTCCCAAATTGAATTTCCTTTAAGACATAGCAACAGTGAATAGCAGCTTTTGTTAACAAATATTGCTACGGCATAGCAGTGTGCTATTGGATTTGAATTAAGTTATTTCCATTAGTGTCTCTCTACCAAAGCCATACATAGCAATGGAATCCCCACTTTGATGTGGGAAGGAACAACGCATCTCAGTATACATATTACAGTGTACATTGTGAGCAATGAATGCAATCGCATCATTATTTATGAGTAATTGCCTACAGATTACCAAGCTTTGGCTCTCATGTTTCAACACCAAAAGACACAGCAGTTGGTCGAACTTCACCTAAATCTTTGCAAATCAGCTCTAGTGCTGTGTATGGTAAATAGCTGTTGACAAGGCGCTGTTTCATGCAGTCGTTTTAACTTTTGGTCCAAGTGTATGGAATAGTCTTACACCCTGTTGAATGGGCCAGTGGTTCATTCCAGTTGTGGTTAGCTATTGATTGTTTTTGTACACGTTTAAGTTACGGGGCCCGAAAACAAGTGGGCTATTCAGTCCAGATATAGACGCTGTCTCCTATTACTGCATATATCAGCGTTCCGAATTTTGCAGTCATTACCGACCTTCCCCCAACCGCAGTTTTCACGCAGGTACATTTCACCAGGTGAGAACTGCTAATATTTGCTTGAGGAAAATGCATGATAAATCCCGATATGCAAAATTAAGTTGTGTAAGAACAATTTTCTCATATTATTCTCCATTTAACAAGTGCCAGTCTCTAAAAATGTGGTATTTACCGTATCCGATAGCACCTCCATCTTCAGTAGCACTGGTAGTTGGGGTTTTAGTGTTTAGAGAACATTCAGGATGATCAGTTGAAAAGAGAGGTATCTGCTACTAGCCCAAAGGCTCTGCCTCAGCTCCATCATCTGATTGTGGCAGGGATTTCTACCACCTAAACAAACATTTCAACAACATCAGACCACCTGAAGCACCTACAACATCATCCAGTCACCTCTTTGTAATTGTGGTGCTCTGCATGGTTCAGCATTACCTCTTGATGCATCTTCAGTGGGAAGAATGTGTTCTATGAAGTGCTGGTTTCAGGGGTGCTAGTGCTACCCTGGGTAATGTTTACAATTTGATTCATGATAGCCAGGTTCTACTGGCCAATAAGAGATGTTCCTGCCTGAAACACCTAACAAGCTTTAGATGCAGCCAAAGTATAATGGTCACCAGGTTCACACAATTGCTGCCATGTACTGTCTCTTAAATAAAGTGACAACATTCTAAGAGGGTATATTTTACATCTAACAAGCTCAAAGTCATACTTGGGATTTTTGATTTTTTTTTAAATTTAAAATTGTAAAAAATATTTATTCATCTGTCTTGTTAAATGCTATTCTAAAACTCTTTTTGATGAATTTAAGCATAATATTTACACATTTTGCAAATATATATGAATAAGAATAAAAAAAATTCTAATTGCTTGGAAGGAACACCAGCTGATGCAATCATCCTGGAGGCGCCATTCACCAACATTCGGGATGCAGTAGCCCATAACCCGTTTGCAAAGGTAAGTAATTACACCGCCGTTTCAGACAGTCCTGTTTCTTAGCCAGTGTTACATTTTGTGTAGCCAGGAAATAAGTTGCATTATTAATGATTTGACCGGTACAGTTATAAGTGCCATTGTAAACAGTTTTTGAATGTCTGATTTGTGTTTGGGGTTTATTGTGTGCTGTACAACAACCCTAGGAAACTCATTGACTTTTGAATTAGGATTTATTCGTTCCAAAAAAGTCTTTATTCGATTTTCATCATAAAAGACATACTATACATAATAAAATTCATATAAAATAGTTATTTCATACATAACAAGAAATGTGTACATAATAAAACCAATAAAAAAAATAAAAAAAAATATTAAATATACATATTATTGAAACACAATGACTGTACATAGTAGATAAATATAATAAACACATAGTACCTAACCCTGTAGCCATAAAAATAACAGTTATTAAAATCAACAGAATGACATATGTGACACAAGTTAGATTTTAGCCTTCCGAGACCTAAGAATCCAAGCCCAACTGACAAATTTAGCAACACCTTTAACCACAGGTTTTGAAGTGTCAAGATTTCAAAATTCTACTAGCTACCTGTGCAGAACGAGTTCTCATTAGTCGACATACGGGACGGAGCCATACAAGCCGTGGAAATAGATATGCCGGACAACAGAAAAGAAAATGATCCATGGTTTCTATCTGGTCCACACAAAAGGGGCACTTATCACTACCAAGAAGGCTCCAGCTTTTTGTTAGCCCTCGCAGTGGTAGGGAGCCCACTCTAAACTGGTGATACAGTTTACGATCAAGTTGCTTCGTAATAGTGTTCCAATATCCTTCATAGGCGGACTCATCCTTAAGAGCAAGGAACGTTACTGTCATAGAACTACCCGTAAGGGAAGCAAATCTCTTGGCCTTAATCCTGCACCAGTAAGCATCCCTGAGAACAATTTTCGAAGGGAAAACAGCTGTGTCCGGGTTTGCCCAAAGATTTCCCATCCCTATATCAGTCAACAATGATTTAATTTCAGTCAACCAAGTGATCCTATGTGAGCCCTCAAGCCCTTTAACTTCCAGTAATGCTTTGGCATAAATAGACCGTTCCGGTGTGGTCCACAGACGACGCCAAAACGCGAGGGGTCTATACCTTACCAAGTCCTCAATGGGCTGGAAACCTAAATCATATAATAATGGAATACAAGGTGTTGATTGAGGAAGCCCTATTGCAGACCTAAGAAATTTATTCTGTGCAATCTTTAATTTAGACAAATTGCTAAATCCCCACAATTCAGCACCGTACATAATGGCAGGGAGAATCTTGGAACCGTAAATCTTCATCAGGGGAGCTATAGGTTTGGTTAAAGAATAGCTATGCTCTTTCAACAAGGCTCCACCTAATTGGGCATGTTTAAGAACAAGGAGGTCTAACTGTTGCTTCCAGCTAAAATTCTCGCTGAAAGTAACCCCCAGGTAGGTAAACACAGCCGTTTGTTCCAAAATAGCACCTCCCATACGAACCTGCGCACTAACACGCCTTGGGCCATGGAAAACCATAAACTTAGTCTTCCCTACATTTATTTCCAACTCATGTTCATGGCAAAATAACTCAAAACGAGACAGGGCCAACTGCAGGCCCTGTCTTGTCTTGGAGATCAAGAGAGTATCGCCCGCGAACATGAGGAGGGGGATCTTCATACCAGCCAAAGTGGGAGCATCTGTCGGGTGATTAGAAAAATAACTTCTAACCCTGTTAATGAACAACGAAAACAGGGTAGGGGCAAGCACACACCCTTGTCGAACTCCCTTTGATACCTTAAATCTTTCTGTCACCTCCCCTGGTTTACCCCAGCGGACACGGGCATACGTGTTATCGTGGATATTTACCAGGATCGACACCATCTCTTTAGGCATACCCATCTCCAAAAGAACTTCCCATAACTTAGCCCTTGGCACAAGATCGAACGCGGACCGTAAGTCCACAAAGGCTGCAAAGAGCTTACCATCCCCGAGGAAAAACCTCCTTCCAATATAAAAGGACAACCCTAAATGCTTGGTCCTGGGTCCCTATGTGGGACCGAAACCCCGCCTGGAGGGGAGTCAAAACATTAGTTTCGATCATCCAACTCTGTATGCGACCCAGTACAAGGCGAGCTATGATTTTTTGTACTGCGTCTATAAGACTAATCGGCCGATAGTTGGCCGGGGCAGAGCGATCGCCTTTCTTATAGATTGGCAATATGTCCACCCCAAGCCACGAGTCAGGGACCAAAGCTCCACCCGCAAGGCCGTTAGCTAGCATTGTCAAGTACGGGACCCATACATCTTGTTCTTGTTTAAATAAATCAGCGGGGATACAGTCTGGTCCCGGGGCTTTGCCACTCCGAATACTTTTTAATACAGACTTCACCTCACAGGGAGTAAATTCCAAGGGGGTTTCAAATACAGGGGAAATGTAATAGAAGCGGGCTTATCGCTGACCTTAAACTGCTCCTCAAAATACGCAACCCACTGCTGGGGCTCAACATGAGTAGTGGGCCGCATATCATGGGGGCAATTGCCCCATTTAAGAAGGTGCCAAAATTGAACCATATTTCGGCCTTCACAAGCCTGGTATAAATTAGGATTTATAAATACTTCCAAGTGACGAAACCCTGGGCTTTTCTTTTTTTCTAATTCGAAAATATGACCAATGGGTTCCCATGAAACTCAAAAAATCTCTGTTTACCGTACTTTTCTCCTTTCTTTAATTCCCTCAATGTCTAACAACCACTGAACTTAGATGTTAGGTTTCATGAACAGACTATAGCTTATTACTTTGTGTAAAATCAATACCAATTTTAAACTCAAAAAAGCACTATTAATATTCAGACTCATTGAGACATTGGTACTGTAACTTTTACAAGCATTGGTAATGCCACTAGATCTTGTTTCTAACTGAAAGTGCCTCTTTAGCCCCTGATGCGGTTAGGCACTGATTAAATCATCATACACACACTATATCTCTCAGACTTGCACTCATTCATCCCTTCATTCACCCACAGACTCACTTATGCGTCCACAGTAAAAAAAAACACAATCAAACTCAACAAGCATATGCAAGATAAACTAAAAGAATAAAGGTACAAAAACTAACACATGCCACTTCCAAATTTTGGCTGGTGTGTTATTGTAAGAAAAAATTGAATTACACAGGCCGATTTGACATAGTTTTGCACCTAGTGTATAGTTATTTCAAATATGGCCCCCACATTAGAAGCAAAGCGTTGGCCATCTTGAAATGCCAAATCAATAATACACAATAGACAGAACTATTCATGATGGCTGCCTGATTTAGAAGAAAAGGCCATGCAGGATTTGATGTACTGCAGCTGGAATGAGCTGCAAGCGAGTGGTGCAGTAGCACTTTATGTGGAGTGACATTACACTTTAAAAACAAAATTAAAAACTTGAGAAGGAAATAAATCAAACCGGGCATATAAAAGGAGAACATGGAAAACTAAAAGAAAGACCCACCAGCCTGGAATTGCAGCACACTTGTTTTTGAATTTTTGAAGTGAGCTGACACACTTTCCCTTGTTTTGTGCTGTCAGTAATGTAAGTAGAGTGTGAATGACACCCTAACAGACCAATGATAGAAGAGTGTTGACCTAAAGACCTTCTAAGGATGTATATGTTTGTGTCTATATGTATGTATCTATTTTTAATGGTTTGTGTTCGATTACAAGAGCCTGGCAGACAACTAAACCTGTAAGGCTCTCCTAAAATGGTCTAGCAAGGATTATCACAATGCATATCTTCTGCCCCTGTGGTTTGTCAAATGGGAAAATCGACACCAAAACTTTTGCCTACTAAGGTAACTTGTGAGCTTAAATGTAAAAAAAATATTTTCTCCAGGTTTTGACACAGCAGAATAACAATTCAAAATTAAAGGCCAATTCGCATTAACATATGCTTTTCATAATAAATAAGTGAAGCCTTCTGCCTGTGTCATAACGTTTCATTATAGCAAAAGGTCAGAACTGGTGTAATGTTTCCTAAAGAACTAATCGGGTCTGCAGCCTTTAAAAGTGATCTGTCACCATAACACCTTTTGCCTGCTATACTGAGTGTTAGCTTTCCCATTAGACAATCATCAGGCAGACAGTCCTAAAGTTGTAAATACGTACAGATTTACAGTGGAACATTCTCCCCGATTGAAGCCTAACAAGGATTCTAAAAGTCTAATCTTCTTCCTGCAGGGTTTGTTGGGGATGTGGGGTGGTAACCGACATCAAAACTGTTGATGACTATGGTAATCTGTGAGATTCCATGTAACAAAATACCTCTGCACAGAGTTTAACACCGTGTAATAGCAGTCCACCTTGAAATGCCAGTATAGTACCAGAATAACCGGCATTTACAATTGTGCTATCATACTATCATAGCACAATTATCAACAATCTAAGTGTCTACAAGGTAAGTAAATATAGGTAAGTATAGATTAAATATGCTTAATTCTACATATATGTATCTTGATAATATCTACATATATATTCAACATTTGTAGATGTGGAGTTCAGAATAGAAAATATATAGTTACCTACATATACTTACTGTCTCGTATTTAGGCTGTCGATATTTTTTCCAAGCTATTATGGTAAGAAAATATAAAAAACTAGATTTTCTGGCATACAGTTAATAAACAGATCAGGCCTATAACCTTGATCATTTGCTTGTCCTCATCCGTTCTGCTGTATTAAGCATAAGGTTTAGAACAAGGCAAAAAGTACTAACAAGGTTTAGGACAGGGCAAAAAGTACTAGCACTCTTTTACAGTGAAAGTACACAGTTTCTGCCCAATCAAACACTGTGCTCTAGAAAATCAGCATTTGAATGGAGCCAGTCACCCCTTGTAAGTAGTACTTCTGAAAACTCTTTCTGTACATAAGGCTAGCTAGCTGTCCTGTCCCAGTTTTCACGTGTTGCACTCCTCAAAATTAATTAGAACCTTACCTGAATGAACACTAATACATGCCCTAAGTGTAGTTGAACCAATAAATAAACAAGTAACTTTGGGCCATATGTGCAAAAAGTAGGGATTGTGGTTTCCTTATTGTTATTCTTACCAAATCCAAATTTGGAAACATTCATATATTGATTTCGAGTGGGTCGCAAATCAACACACCTAATGATTAATGAGGTAAGTCACAGTTTACAATCAATTAGGAATGATAGCCATCACAGGGACCTCCATGTCTGCAATTGCTTTTTAATAAAGCATTTTTTTTAAATGCAGCCTGTTTTTCTTAAAGGAAAATGGAATGTGTTTAAAAAAATAGAAAATCAAACTTTTAAGTTTCATTTATTTATTTATTTTATTTATTTATAATCTTATAAAGTGCAATAGTTACCCACAAAGGGTTTTCTGGCGCTGCTCATGTTTTTAAGAGCAGGCATTAGCCCCTGGGACTCTGCTTGCTCTTAAAAGAATATTTTTATTTACATTCTCAAAGGGGAAGGGGTCTCATGGAGACCTCTTCGCATTTGCGAATGGTTATGACTACCTTTTTGTAGCTGGTAAAAAATGAATGTTTTGCAACTGTAATTCAGTCGCAAAACATCAATACATACTACTGTGATTCAGTAGTTGGAAGGTGCACCCTAAACACGCCCCTGCGATTCTGTAACCGTTACCAAAGCCTCATTGTCATTTGTACATTACAAAATGCTTTTTGCAGTCGAAATCAAGCTAATTCTGTTCCTATTTGCGACTGCCAAAAATTTGCAAATATTTAAAGGATTCTCATTTTTTTATTTCCTGAAAGTAAAAATATGTAAGTTTCTTTTTCTGTTTTGTCTGTTAATTGACCTGATACATGGTGTCACACTTAGTTACATGTACTGCACTAGGCTCTTTTGTGCTGTTGAAAAATCAGTGAAAGAAGAACACTAATGTATTAGTGGCTGCAAAAGAAAAAGTTACTTACCTTTGGTAATACTCTTTCTGGTGGGTACTCTATCTATCCACAGATTCTTTACCTTAAGAATATTCTCCAGGTACCAGACTGTATCCGCGAATGTTCATAGCAGTGCTCCCACACGCCGCTAAGTGGTATAGTGAGACTCTGCGACAACCTCGTTCTGCCCTTGGAAGTGGTGGTGCAGAGCCACATATTGGTGCCACCCCTGCACGCTGATGTCAATTTCTTTATAGATTCTCCCCATACCATGGGACGCGATGGAGATATCAGAGGTGCAGATCTCTTATTTGAAAAGTTTCTAGATGGTCAAAAGAGACCACTCCACAGAACAGGGAGTTTGGATCGCAGTGAGGAATTGTAGTTAGATAGAGTAGCCAACAAAAGAGTGTTTCCCAAGGTAAGTAACTTATTCTTGTGATGAATACTTCAAACCCTAGATTCTCACCTTTAGGACACCGAAACAGTAAAGGGTCTGTAGAGCGGGCTCAGTCAAATAGTCCTGCAGGAACAAATGGCCGAAATACCCCACGCATCGGACCTGACTGTCAAGAATGTAGTGCTTTGTGAACGTGTGCACTGACACCCATGTTGTGGTCTGGCAGATATCAAGAAAGAGCACTCAACATACCAGCACAGTAAAAGTAGCCCTGGTCCTGGTGGAATAACCCTCATTCCTTCCAGAGCGAGCTTCTTGGCGAGTGTGTAGCAGACCTTAATGCAGAGAACTATCATCTCGACAAAGTCCTTTTCAGCACCACCTAACTTTTCTTTGCCCCAAAGTATCCCACAAAAACCTGATTGTCTAGACAATGGTCATTGGTTTAATTGATATAAAAACCTAAGGCTCTTTTAGGTTTTAATTCGAAGAAGCATCTCCTCTTGCTTTGAGGGGTGAGGCGGAGCAAATAACGTTGGGAGGGTGATGGATTGTCAAACGTGAAAATGGAACATGAATTTAGGCAAAAAGGCCACCCTGATACTCCACACCAGTTTTTCTGGTAATAAAAAGTTATACAGGGGGGCTGCATTGATAGAGCTTGTAGCTCACTCACATATCAAGCTGAAGTGATCGCAATGAGGAAGATGGTTATGAGAGTCAGAAAACGCAACAAGCAGCTGTGCATTCACTCGAAGGTGAAACATATGAGAAATATCAGAAGCAAATTCAGATTCCACTGTTGTAATACAAACGGTTTGGAAGGGAACATGTACATCAAACATTCAATGAACGGCTTCAGTGGGAGGAGGCATACATGAGTCTGTGAGTTCTGCCAGCATTCAGCAACAAAATGCTTCACTTCATGGTCCTGAGCGCATTCGGGTGAATGAAGGCACATTCCTCGCATGACTTGGGGTTGTGTCACAAACCCAAACAACTAAGGCACACCTCGTTCGTGTCTGTCACAGATAGCTATTTTTGGCAGTCATGGCACTGTTTGAACTTTGTAGTGTTCTGTGGGGACATTGTTCTCTTGCACACTGGAAAATAGTTCTGGAGGAATTTGTCAATTGATGAACAGGGAGCAGAGCTTCAGAGCCACGTTCAATGGGTGGAAAGAAAGGAACTGACATTAGCGTGCAGGGGTGGCGCCTATGTGCAGCTAGGCTTGGTAACTTCTGGGCAAAAGGAGTTTGACACAGAGCTGCACAATGCCACCTAGTGGCATGCAGGAGCACTGCTCTGAACCTTCTGGATCCAGTCTAGCTCCTGGGGAATATTCTAACAGTGAGGAGGCTGTGGTTAGAAGTATCTATAAGAATTTCTCAATCATTTATCAACATTGTTGGACGTGGCTCTTTCTGCATAGTCACCCCCAAATATGTTGCCTTCCTCCACCCCTTTTTGCTGAATTCATTTTTGTTGGCTTTAGGACTCGTACTTTGGCTTATTCAGTTTACATATAAGTCCCTAGTAATGTCTACTACCTGTGCCCACGGCCTGTAAATTAAATGCTACTAGTAGGCCTGCAGCACTGATTGTGCCCCCCACTTAAGTGGGCCTTTAAACATGTCTCAGGCCTGTAATTGCCTGTGTGTGCAGTTTTAAACTGCTGTGTCAACCTGGTAAGTTATACCTCTGCCAGGCCCAAACCTTACTTTTTAATGCATATAGGTCACCCCTAGGGTAGGCCCTGGACAGCCCAGAGGCAGGGTGCAGTGTATTTGAAAAGCAGGGCATGTGCATTTAAGTTTTACATGTCCTGGTAGTCAAACATCTCTTACATTTGTTTTTCACTACTGCAAGGAATATCTCACCCGTAAGATAACATTGGAGTTGCCTTATTACATTTTAGAAGTGTAATATCGAAATGGGAAGAGATGATCCCTTCAAGTTTGGTGTCGCTGGAATCACAATTTAAAATCCTATCTTTTGGTGAAGTCGGATTTAAAATTACAATTCTGAAAATGCCATTTTTAGAAAGTTGGTATTTTCTTGCTTTAGCCATTTGTTGCCTCCAGCCTGGCTTTGTGTATCACACCTAAACAGCCACACACAATGGAAACGTAGGTGTGCCTGAGCGGGCCATCCTGACAGAGTGGGAGGAAGGAGCTGGACCTAGCCTCACTTACACCCGAATAGGCTGTATCCTGTCCCATCACAGTAGGGTAGGGCAGAGCATCTGTGCACTCCAAAGTCATCTCTTTGAAGTCTTTCCCAATTCAAAGGCACTACTGAGTGTAGGTACAGGACCTCAGACACCATCACTTCTGGACCTGTGGATGCTCTGCCAGGAAGATTGACTGCTGTGCTGCTGAAGGATTGCCACTGTGCTGGACTGCTGCTCTAGAAGAACTGCTGCCCTGCTGTGCTGGCCTGCTGCCTTCTGCCCTCCTTGCCTGGGTGAGAAGGTCTGGACCTGCATCACTTGAACCCAGAGTGACTCCAAGGGCTAGTTGTCTGGCCTCCTGATCTGAAGCCTCAGTGATATAACCGGTTTCCAACAACCGTGTATCTACACCTAGATTCTGCCATCTGTGAGACTATCCTGGCAAATGAGTGGGCCTAAGGTGCTTACCAACAGAACTGATGCATCTTCTCTGCTGAGCGGCACATCCTCTAGCCAACCCAATGCATCTTCTTGGATGAGTGACGCATCCTCAAACAGAACTGATGCATCGCTGCTGCTGCTTGTATTGGGCCCGGCGCAGAAGGTCTTCAGCGCCCTTCGCATCTTCAGAACCGACATATCGCCGAAGGCGCAGTGCATCTTTGACCCAGGTCGTCGCATCACTTGTCAACGGCGACTCGACAACAGCTTCCACATTGCAGTCTCGCAGCTCTTCAGAACAAACCCATCGCCCCGGCAGTCACTGCATCCTTGACGCCAGGATTTCACATCTCAAGCCCCCATCGACGGGATCTTCCAGGATGACGCACAGGACCCTGCACCGCAGTCTCGCTGTATCTCAGAACTGACGAATCGCTTCGACTGCGCAACACTGCTCATGCCCGTGCTCCATCGTGCTCGGTCTGAAGTTGTAACTTTGTCACGGTCTGGCGCGACCCTTTATTCCTTGGTGGTGCTTGTTGGCACTTTTATAACTTAAACCTTCAAAAATCAATATCTGCGATTTCCATGATTAGATTTTTGTCATTTTGGTCTTGTTTTATTTATTAAAATATATATTAAATCTTTCGAAGCTGGTGTGGGATCTTTATGTGTAGTGTTTTCACAGTTTTTGATGTACAAATGTTTTAAACATTGCCTCTATGTTTAACATGACTGCTCGGTGCCAAGCTAATAGAGGGTGAACACAGGTTAATTTAGGGTGTGCCTGTTTCAACTCTCATTAGGATTGTGGTTGCTGCTTTACTAGGGCGCATACCCCAGTCAACCCACAACCCAATTTCTAACAACCATTGAGGACAGTGTTGGAATGAATGAAATGTTTTCATAATTTCTGGATACAAACATAACTGTCTAGACATCTACTAACAAAACCTTACTTTTCATACCCTCTGGCCAACCAAGATCCGTTAAAAAAAATTCTGTCCCTTCTGACAAAATATTGTGATCTCCTTAGACTAGAGAGTGCTTCTGTAGGTTTTTAGATAATTGCTAGCTTTCTTGACTGATGACTAAGAAGTGCAATTTCTAATAGCTTATTTGCTTATGGCTTTAGTCAGGCCACCAACCTGTAGAGCGAGAAAGGCCATTTGTCTTAATATCATGCCTCCCTATTATGCCCATCTGACTTCACATTAGTTGATGAAGCCACCATGTTTGTCGGTCACCAAGGCTACTCCATAGTCTTCAACATTTAGCAAGATTAGCTTTGATTGACATTTTTGACTAACATTGCCTAACATTGCACAGGAGGTCTTTGAGCCATAGGAGTCAACCGGGGTGTACAAGGAACACAGGGGATGTAGAGTAAATGAAGGTGCAATGGTCCCTCATTTTATATGTAAAAAGTCTTTGCAAATTGAAATTAAAATTGGGCTTTTTGGAGGCTATCCAAGAGACCGCTTTATATTTCTTAGCAACCTCATGTAATAAAACAAAAAATATTAATAAAAAATTAAATACATACATTACATACATTAAATTCCTTTGCGTCACCCCTCTTCATCTGATCTATTCAACTGACATTTCGCTTCTGCCCACCGCAGCATGCATGATGGGTTAGCCAGTGGCTCTCATGCACTATTATACATGGAAGCATTTTTTCCTGAGTACATGTGCCTAACAATAAGTGTCCTTCAGTGCCAGGGATATCTGACCAATACTTTACCAATGGCTTTTCTTTTGATTATTTATCTTTATTTTTTATATACATCTACTTGAGATATATGTGCCTTCTCTGTCAGCTTTTCAAAACACTGTGATTTTCCAGTCATCTCAGACTTACTGGACATAAACATATTTTGTCAACAATATTTTGGTCCTAGTTCCTACTTTTTAAATTGTGAGGAATTGTCTGTTATTTGTAATTTAACGATACAGTTCTACAGCTTAATGAAAATTCACAGTCACTGTGATGTCTTGTAGTTTCAATTGATTTGCAATTAAAAGTTGTAGCATTTAGGACTGCATCGTTCAGTTTTAATTGTCAAAGAATGCATTGGTGTTCAGGAGAATTTATTAAATAGGCATCATACCCCACAAATTAAAGGGAATTTGTCAAGATCTTTGACATCGTCGAACACAGGAGTTCAAGATTGAACACTACATCGTAGTGAAACAGATTCAGTGGCCATGATTGTGAGCATTAGATTTCATTTATTTAGAATTGATAGAATCTGAAGGTTGGGCTGTGGGGAGTTTTGATGTGAGCTTTAACTGAGCTCTGACAAGGCCCAAACAATCTAGTGCAAAGAGAAAAATGGTTTCTGCAATGGATACCTTGGTTCACCAGTGTTTCCTAATTAACAAGGCGTCTTCTAAGACAAATGTTAGGTTATGTTATGTTATGTTGTTAGGTGCCATTTGTAAAGCGCACTAACGCCGAAGCTTCCTGGCGCTGTTAGACGGGGAAGGAGAAAATGGAATACAGAGCAACCTAACATAGGGGTGGGAAGAGATGGGTCTTTAAGAGTTTTCTGAATGAAAGAAGAGAGAGGGAAGATTTGATAGACAGAGGGAGGGAGTTCCAAAAAGTGGGGGCCAAATGAGAGAAGCGGCGACCACCAAATTTCTTGGTTTTGTTTTTAGGGATAATTAGTAAGTCATTGCGGGCAGAACGAAGATTGCGTGTGGGGTGGTAGGGTCGGATGAGGGAGTTGAGAAACCCTGGACTGGGGCAGTGAAGACATTTAAAGGTGAGACATGCCACCTTAAAGGCGACCCTTTGATTCATTGGGAGCCAATGGAGGCTGTGAAGCAGGGGTTTAGCGGATTGCCATCTAGGTAATCCGTGGATCAAGCGGGCTGCCTGATTTTGTACGACCTGAAGGCGGTTAAGCAGATAGAGTGGAAAACCGTGGTAAATAGAGTTGGAAAAATCAAGACGAGAGAGTACAAGTGAGGTGACAGATTGAGTGAGTGCCGCAGAGGGGAGAAGGTGACGGACTTTACGAATCCTCCGAAGTTGGAACATGCATGATGAAATTACCGCTCCAACTTGGGCTTTGAGGGAAAGTTCAACGTCGATAATTACACCCAGACTTTTTATTGTTTTAGCTGGGGTAGGAGGGGAACCAAGCTCCGGCGGCCAGAACTGAGGGCCCCAATGGGTGTGGCTTAGGCCGGGGAGAAGGAGCTCAGTTTTTCCTGGGTTCAATTTTAATTGATTCTGGTCCATCCAGAGTTGTATGTGGATCATTACTGCGTGGAACGTATTGATAGCTAGTGGGGAATTAAGTGAGAAAACGAGCTGCAAATCATCAGCATAATTGAAGATTGTGATGTCCCATTTGAGGAGGGATTGAATCAGTGGCCGGAGATACAAATTAAATAGAAGCGGAGAGAGGGAGGAGCCCTGGGGGACTCCACAGGGCGTAGAAGATTTTTTGGCCGTATAAGGGCCCAGGCGAACTGCCTGTGTTCTTCCAGTAAGGAAGGATCTGACCCATTCGAGAGCAGGGCCTCGGATGCCAGCCTGCCCGACACGGTGGAGAAGGATGTTATGGTCCACCGTGTCGAACGCGGCGGACAGATCCAGAAGGACGAGGGCTTGGGGATTCCCAACGTCAGCGTTGCTCCTGAGAGTATCAAGAACTGCCAGAATGACCGCCTCGGTCGAGTGGGCAGGTCGGAAGCCCGCCTGGTTAGGCTCGAGGTACTGGGAAGATTCAACAAAGTTTGATAGGCAGCGGGTGACATGGGCCTCCAAGATTTTAGAGAAATAGGGAAGGAGGGAGATGGGACGATAGTTCGATGGCTCGGCAGGGTCAGCACCCGGCTTCTTAAGAAGGGGCACTAAGATGGCCTCCTTAAAAGAGGTGGGGACACTGCCACTGGTGAGTGATCTATTGAGTAAGTGTAAGATGTTATCTGGAAGATTAAGGCAGATGCTACGCAGAACATAGGGAGGGCAGCAATCATTAGGGGAGCCCGATTTCACACGGGTGGCAAGTTCCGCTAAGGAGGTCGTGTCTAAGACAGGAAAGGAAGTGAAGGTCAAGGTGTTATTGAGGGAAGGGTCCAGAGGAGGAAGCTGGGCGGGGGGAGGGATAGATTTTTTAATTTTGATGACTTTTTCCAAAAAAAAGGAGTTCAAAGTATCACAGGTGGCCTGAGTAGGGGTCTGAGCTGGAAGAGATCTTTCATCAGTGGTTAGCTCGTTTAGAACTCTGAACACTTCCTTGGATTTATTTGTAGCTGAAGCAATCCTATTGGAGAAGTGTTCCATTTTTGCTGACCTAATAGCAGATTTATAGTTATTACGTGTGGCCAGGTAGGCCTGTCTGGCTGAGTCAGAATAGTCGCGCCTCCAAGTGCGTTCTGACTGGCGAGTTTTTAATTTCAGAGTCTTAAGGTCGTCGGAGAACCACCTGTGAGAGTACCGATGCCTGGTACAAGGGAAAGTGACCAGGGGGGCGAACCGGTCGCTGGCGGACTCCAGCCAGGAACCTATTTCCTGTTCCAGATGATCGATGTCGCTGGAAGGGTGAGGATCGGGACAAGTTTCGATAAGGGCGGAAAGAAAGCCCTGGGCATCATAGGTGTTCCATTTTCGTGACTGTCCCCCGGCCATTAGGGGAGTGAAAGTCTGGCCGGTGACTGTGATGGTAGTATCCACCAAGTGGTGGTCAGACCAGGTACAGGGGAGAATAGCTGGTGAAGACAGGGCCAGATTACAGGACCAAATCTGGTCTAAAATATGGCCCCCGATATGGGTAGGATGAGAGACATGCTGAGTGAGGTTCAGGTTCGCAAGAGTCTCAAAGAGCTCAGTGGCGTGAGGGCCAGCATTGGGGTTGTTGAACCAATAATTTAGGTCACCGAAAATGGCGAAGTCAGAGTGCACTGTTAATAACGCGGATAGTTGTTCACTCAGGATGAAGGGGAAGGAGGGCATAGAGTGGGGAGGTCGGTATAATAGGAGAAAGGTGAGGGTGCCAGTGTCGGTTTGTACACTAAAAAGTAAATTCTCAACCCCCGGTAAGACAAGGGAATTAGAGGAGATAGAGGTAAGACGTTTAGATATAATGGCTGCCACCCCTCCCCATAGGTGGTATGTGTAGCACTGCTAACCAAACACTATAAAGAACTTAAAGTTCAAAAGTATGTGGCATATAATGTAACACATTAATAACAAAAATAGAAGATACAAGATTGGGGATGTGGCAAAATTCACAGGTGGTCCATGGATTTCTTCAGGGTAAGTTCTACTGATGCTGATCCACTTTTCAGGCACTGTGAGCACCTGCTCCCTCTGGTCTGGTCAGACTTATCTCAGCTCACAGTGCTCAAAGAAGTTGTTTTCGGCTGGTACACCTCCCTAAGCAGGCAGGCCATTCGTAGCTCTGCAACATATCCACAGCAGTGGGGTCTTGGATCGAGTTCCTCCTGCAGGCAGGCTCTTCTCAATAGATGAAACCAACTAATCAATTATCCCTGTGGGCCCCTAAACGGGAAACAGTTGCTGTCGGTTCTGCAGACAACTAGTGCAGGTAGACCCTCAAAACAGAGCAGATGACCGCTCTGACAGATCCACTGGTCTCTTGACAGACAGACACAAATTCATATTTTTCAGAAAATCAGGGAAAGCTTTGCTCTTATTCAGTTCCAAGCAGATCCTCTCGCCCCACAATGGCAAACACATGGATTTTTAATTGGTACAATATCTAAACCAGCCCTAATAAAACTCTCACACTTCCTTCCTCCTACTTTTATGACACTAGAATCAGAATAAACTTTATTGGATCTAAATAAATAGACCATAAAGGTGTAATAAAAGAAAATACATTTAATATCTGAACATGTCTTTAGCAGTGCATAAAAAAACAATTCCTGAGGGCACTGTCATACTTTGACATTCCCCGGTTCCTGACATCTGAGCAACAACATTACAAGTTCATATTCAATTTGGATGGTAAGGGTGGAGTACAAAAACTCAAATGATGATCTGCTGTGCTCTCCTACCAGCATAATTGTCACCGTTGAATGTCTAAGATGCGCTAAGGGGAGCGCCACTATTCCAGCTCACTGTAGATGTTTGCTCCAGGGAAGAACAGAGACCGGACTTAGTCCAAGTTGCAACCCGCATTTGCAGGCTTAAAATGAGGACCACATTCTCACGCCTCTAGACATGAAAACGAAAACAGGGAGCCGCAGCCCTGAGATGGGAAAAGGGCAACGAGGGGCAGCTAACCAAAGTACTGTTAGTGGAATGTAAAATAAATAAGGCTTAATACAATCAGCAAAGCTCAAGACTAAAAAAAAGAATTTAGTAATGTGTGAGCGGGTGAGAAGAATGACTCAAGACTCGACGTCAGTCAGGGAAGGTTTTATTTTGGTATAGTCCCTTTTTGTAGGCGAAGCCAGATTGTTTTAAACCGGTAGGGGGTTTTATCCTCAAGGGGAACAAGTCTCTGCCTCCTGTCGGGGATTTGTGGCTCCGGCTTCGTATCTCGCGATGCTTCGTCCCTTGGTCAGTTGTGGAAGAGTAGAGGACTCCGAGGTGCCGTAAACAATCCCTCTTGATTCTCACACAGGGACGGGGAAGTGAGGACAACACTCTGGTGCGAATTAGGCTACGGCCGGTGTGCAAAGGGATCAGTGCAAGTGAGGAAGGGGATAGTTTGGATACAATCGAGTCGGCGAGCGGCGTTATCTTAAGTTTCCGCCTTCTCCCGCCTCCCGACCCAGCCCGTGAAACGGTCACGTACCTGGGTTAGCCACGCTCCTCCGTGGGCGCGGTACGTGGTTGCGGAGTCCTCCTGTCTCCGGCTTCTCCACCCTCGGCGTCCTTCCTCGCTCCTCCTGGCGTCCTCGTTCTCCGTATTCTCGCTCTCGTTCTCTGTACTCCTTCTCACGTCCTTCGTTCTCCAAGTCTCCCGCTCCGGTGTTCATCCACACTCCGCTATGATTGGCTGCTGGCCTGTGGTGTCATCATACGGGGCGGGGTTGTCCGTGAGCTCATCCCAGTTAAAGGGGAAGGCGTCTGTTGTAGTCGTGTCCTCGATTCCTGAAGCTGTCCATTCGTCTTCCTGCAGAGTATAAAACATAGGGTCCGTGAAATCCCGAGCCTCCCACCACTCAGCCCCGTGCTGAATGTCCTCCCTGCTCTCCTTGTGACATAATGTTATAAAGTGCAGTTTCGAAATCAGGCCACCCCAATGCGAGAACTCTACCCGCAGGCATGATAATGTAAACATAACCGAAAGAAGGAAAAATCCACATAGAGGACCAACATGGAACTGCAACATCTAATTATCATGAACCGTTGATCATTAAGGGCCCGGGAATAACTTTCCCGCTAATCCCCTCGGACCTCCTAATCTTTGTTACCAGTGTCAGATGGGTATAAACAGTTGTTATAATTTCATCAGAAGCTAAGTGTTGCAGGAAATAAAGTGCCTGTGTGCAATGCCTTAAGGAAAATGTGTTCAAAAGAACGTTAACAGTATATGATCTGGGTTTAGAATAAAATCTACAAAAAAATATGACATGTAAAGTGCTTTGTGGAGAGATCGAGTCACCGGGACAAGGATCAAGGTTACGCTCCCAATTATTACCGGGAGGGAATGCCACCAGTCAATGGAATAGATGAAGTCTAAACCTTGAGGAAATTCTGAGAGTGCCCGTGTTCTGCTTGGGTTTTCGGATCAGATAGAACCCGCTCAACAGAGCCTCTCTAACCCAAACCAGAACGTTACCCCCTCCCTAGGGCCTATTTACACCTAAATAACCACATATATGTACCACCTAAGGACAGGGAATTCCTACTATATATACCAAGACCTACAAGTCACAGCCTCGCGGTCCCAAACGGACCCAGGACTTCCTGCCCAGACGGCAGCCACAGCCTCGCGGTCCCAAACGGACCCAGGACTTCCTGCCCAGACGGCAGTCACAGCCTCGCGGTCCCAAACGGACCCAGGACTTCCTGCCCAGACGGCAGCCACAGCCTCGCGGTCCCAAACGGACCCAGGACTTCCTGCCCAGACGGCAGCCACAGCCTCGCGGTCCCAAACGGACCCAGGACTTCCTGCCCAGACGGCAGCCACAGCCTCGCGGTCCCAAACGGACCCAGGACTTCCTGCCCAGACGGCAGCCACAGCCTCGCGGTCCCAAACGGACCCAGGACTTCCTGCCCAGACGGCAGCCTTAGCACGAGTTCATCCTATAATTACCACGACATACAACAAGGGAATCAGTGTTACTATATATCAGATCACACAAAGACAGCTAGTTGAGCACAACTTGTTCCCCAGTTCGAGGGGCTCCTTTCTCCCTTATTCAGTTACCACCTACCTGATCAGGATTAACATCTGTTCATGTCAAGTCACAGCTGACTAGAAGAATAGGCTACCCTCTTCTACAAGAACACGCAGTACATGTTGATTCACTATAATTACCAGGACATACAACAAGGGCACACAAAGACTGCTAGTTGAGCACAACCTGTTCCCCAGTTCGAGGGGCTCCTTTCTCCCTTACTCAGTTACCACCTACCTGATCAGGATTAACATCTGTTCATGTCAAGTCACAGCTGACTAGAAGAATAGGCTACCCTCTTATACAAGAACACGCAGTACATGTTGATTCACTATAATTACCAGGACATACCACAAGGGCACACAAAGACTGCTGGGTGAGCACAACCTGTTCCCCAGTTCGAGGGGCTCCTTTCTCCCTTATTCAGTTACCACCTACCTGCAAGTCACAGCTGACTAGAAGAATAGGTTACCCTCTTATACAAGAACACGCAGCACATATTGATTCGCTACAAACTGAATACTTTATTTAGTTACTACATACACGCTCACAGAACATAATACATATCACATAACCTGCAAAGCTACAAACTGAATACTTTATCTAGTTACTACATACACGCTCACAGAACATAATACATATCACATAACCTGCAAAGCTGCGAACTGAATACTTTATCTAGTTACTACATACACGCTCACAGAACATAATACATATCACATAACCTGCAAAGCTGCGAACTGAATACTTTATCTAGTTACTACATACACGCTCACAGAATATAATACATATCACATAACCTGCAAAGCAAAGTGGAAAATTAAGTTGTACACTCTAATAGTAAGGGGTTGACATCACCTTGGTCGTATGTAGCCTGCACTCAATGGTCATCTAGGTTCCCTTCTCGTCTGCGCCTCGGCTTCGCCTGGAAGTCACACCTCCACAGTCACAGATCTACTCCCTTCTCTTTTCTCCGAGTCACTGGGACCTCTTCCTCATCGGCTACTCTCTTCTCTTTGGCTATTCTGTTAGAAGAATATCTGTCTCTCGGTTTTTCTCCACCTTCAAGTTTGTCAGCTGTCTTCCCTGGAATAAGTAGTAGCTTTCCTGCTAACGGCCAGGTGCCGCCTACGGACTAAAAGAAAAGTGCCAGTATCTGCCTCAAACTTTCACTAATATAGATGTGCATTTCCTCATGGAAAATTCCAGCCCGTAACCTGCCGCCCACCAAATTCTTGTACCTCCCCGTGCCAAGGACACGTTCCCAGCCGGCCGGCCTGATGTAGTGTCTTCGGCATGAAGAAAAATACAATCCTTCGATAAGGGCCGGCCTGAACCGGTTCTCTCCAAGCGAATAACACCTCCTAACTAAAACACTGCCTATGACCTAGAAACATCCCAAGCTGCCAGAGCAGGAGGAAAGATGGAGTCTCTCCCGTTTAAGGCCTACCAGGCCTGAATTCAGCACGGCTCCATGAAATACCCTCACTACAGAACAGATTACCCCTAATGCTAACGAATCTATCCCCTAGGATATGTATGCAAACCCTGATCTATGGGGAAGAACACAGGATCATGTCGGAGTGCCTAATAAATAGGCTCTATACACTACTCTAACCCTTAGACTTGAATGAAAAGAGACTGAAGTCACATTAATAGCAGTACATTTCACCCTTGACTTCAGTCTATTATACATAACACAGGATCATGTCGAAGTGCCTAATAAATAGGCTCTATACACTACTCTAACCCTTAGACTTGAATGGAAAGAGACTGAAGTCACCTAAATCACCCTTCAACACAATAAGACCGGAAAAATCGAGCAGTACAGCCCGGCAATAAATAGCAAATATGACTTTCAGCAGGGGCCACCGAAATGTAAGATCTAACAGAGGGAATATTTCTAACTTTGTCCCACCTTGCATCCCCCAAACACTAATCCCTCAGTGACCTTTTGGTGAGAGAGAAGGGATGAGGGATGTTCAAACAGCTCTGGTCTAGACAAGGCCAGAACCAAGTCCCTAATCTCCCTCAGCCAATGAATATCAAGGGCACGGTCCAATGTGCGGCAATCTTCAATTATCGCTCTGTTTAACACCAGACTCCAAACGCGGCGCCACACCATAAGAGGGCGGGTCTGTATTTTGTCTTCCAGGGGAATTAACCTCAACTCATTAAGACAAATAAAAATGGCAGTGCATTGGGAGAGCAAATGATGGGCGAACCTATTTTCAGAAATCTGTAACCTGGTTACTTTATTAAAGCCGAAGACCCCAGCCCATAGACAGTTGCGCTTGGGCATGTCACAGGGTAGATCGCTAGCTTGTGATGCACTGGCCTCCTTCCTAGTTTGGCAGCAAATCGAAAGAGGGCGTTTAGACTCTGTGCAAGCTCTCTTTCTGGTTTCCACCTGATGGTGCCAAGACCTAGAGTTATTAAAGACTAGACTCAGATAACTGGAATTGTTCGTGGTCTAGATGGATTTAAAATGCAGAAAGAATTTTGAGTTAAATTTAACCTTGCGTTTAGGACTACAAGACACATGAAAAGTTGTACTGATGTTAACTTTCAAATCCAGCCCTTTCATGAAGGCTGAAAAACCGTCTAAAAGTTCCTGCAGCAGTAGGGGGTTGTGCCCCATAAGGCCAGCGTTATCTGCATACAGCAGAGCTGGAATAGGACACTGTCAGTATTATATGGGAAGATGCCTTGTGAATGGCACAGCACATGCTCCAGAGTTCTTTGCACAACATATGCAAAATGATGGGACCTAGTTCCAGTCATTTGGAGATCTCCTCTGCCTCCCATCTCCACCAAAGTCACCCTCCCCACCCTCAGCTCAGCCAACTCGGCCTCAATAGAAGATGACTTTCCCAATTTGCCAAGGGGAGGGCGCCAAAAGTATAGCTTGGCCCAGGATCTGAAATCTTAAGCATGGCACAGGCCCTAGTCAGAAATTACCTATTCAGATTATATTATCTGTATGCTATGGATTTGATCTGCTAACATTTACCATTCAATCATTCAAATGAATGACATTACTTTTTTTCCAGCAAGGGAACACTATACAACATATCTGTCATAATGTATATGCAGTCTAGAAACACATACAGTGTTTAGACGTCCCTTCCATATGTTTATTTTTCACTACCACTTTCGAAATCTTTATTCTTGAGAGTTGTACATGGGAGACACAAAGGGGTTGGTCCATTACGATGGCGGGCGGACAAAGTCCGCCCGCCATTACAACGGAGCCAGGTACCGACCGCCGCAGTTGTGGCGGTCCCGCAATGCATATTATGATGCGCCCGCCACACTGGCGGGCGCATCCTGGGCCTATTACATTGCGGGTGGATCTGCTGGCTGCAGACCGGCCCGCAATGCAATAGGAGTGCTCACATCATTGCCATGCACTACATGGCAGGCACCACGTAGTGCATGGCAATGAGGGGGGTACCCCCCATGTGCACCCGACACCCTGGGGGCCCGCAACCCAACACCAGACACCACATGCCTTTCCATGACGACAACGTCGCCATGGAAAGGCGAATCTCCACATGCATCATAATATGGATGGCGGTGTCTTGCAGACACCGCCATCATATTGTGACCCTTTTCTGCCAGGTCGACGAGTCGACCGGCGGAAAGCGGCAGATGGTCTTTCCGTACGCGGCAGACCCCCCAGACATACTAATATGGCGGGGGGGTGGCCCCTCCCGGGCCAGCGGTGGCTACCGCCGGCCCTGTGGGGCGATCCGCCTGCTATCCTAATGGACCCCTTACATTCCGACCCCCCACCACTCAATGTCAGCCCATCCACCCATGCCTTACTTAGACTAACATGTATGGTTATTTGTTAAAGGAAACATGGCTTTTTTAAAGAGAGTACATACAGAGTTACTGACGCAGTTGAAGAAGAAAAGTGTAAGAAAGTGGGTGGAGTCACTTACATAGCAGTCTCTTTAAACATATTTTAATTACTGTAGATGTCTGTGCCATTTGAGAAAATACATGTTTTACTTATTTATTATGAAACAAATATAGAGTATGTTTCTTAGGGCCCTTATGGAACTAACAATGTTCTTTGTCAAACATTTTTCCTTAGCTTTATCGCTTTTTTCCTGGATTTGAATATTTTTTTCTCGAAATACCTGCACTGAACAACATTACTTTCCGTAATGATGAAAAGTAAGTTAAGCTCAACTGTTTTTTTTTCCCTTTAATTCAGTACATAAACTCTTCAATCTCTGCACGGAACTAACATGAGGGCTTTTAAAGAATTATATGTTGGAACCAAATGTCATCCTCACCACCAGTTAGATTTTATTTGGGTTAAATATCATTATAAATTAGACTGGGTATATCTACAAAATACATATAAAACCTATATTCATACAATCATTATTAGGGATGCACTATATAATTCTGTTCAACTACCTGCTAAGAACAAATTACTATGAGAATTTTAACCTTTAAGCTCATTTTAATATGTTTAATATTAGAATTGGGCATCTCCCTAAAGTAAGATATTTTATAACATTTGGCACAGGTAAACAAGTCTGATCCATCACAAGTTGAGATGTATCAGTGCTGTGCATTTTGTCGATCTTCACGATGGTCGCCCGGGCCCGTGTTTTTATGTTGGTTGCCTGAACTTATGTTCTGTAATACTGGTGTCTTTTACATGCTTCTTCCCCCATTATTCCACACCAGCTTTGACCAGGTAGAAAGTATCACTGGACAGGATCTGGGGAAGGGATGTTGGTGGGCTCTGGGGCCATGGGTTCAGGCCATCTGTCTGTCCCAAGGTGGGGGACATTGTCTGCGGTAGGGGCCAAACGGTGATGCTGCCTGAAGCCCCAACCAGTTGAGGTGCACAGTGAGGGTCAGTGTCTCCAGTGCTGGAATTTTGTGGTCCTGAGTTTGCTGACCCAATAATTTCAGGCTTGGTGACACTTGTAATAAGAGGTGGCGTAATACCACCTCGCAATATTGTGCTGGGTGTTGCACCTTTTGTAATGGGACCCCCACTGGTACTCATTTTAATCACATGGAAAGAAGAAAGGTTGACGCTGCAGATGATGCTTTGAGAAAACACGTGACATTTGTTTGTAATTATTGTAAGATTTTATTAGTTTCGTTACACTTCCTGAAAACGTCTTCATCTTTGAGAAAAATGGAAAATATTGAAAATACATTTTGTATTATATAATACTTATTGACGCTTTCTGACTTAAATCCTCCAAATAACCTTTACTCACCAATTTGTTTTCAGGCACTGAACCCACTGAATCTAAATTATTCTGGTAATGTTTACTTTCCTGTAAAGGAAAACATGTTGTACATCATTCTGAGATGACTCTCTGCCATTCTTTCTGTTATACATTTTTCTTACAGCTAGCAGTGGCCGAGTCATTGTGCCTTTTTACAACTATGGCGGCCCATCGGACCGCCGTAGTCGTGGTGGCGGTCAGACCCCCGCCACACTGCAGGACCACCCGCAGTATTATCAGTGTGGCAGTCGGACCGCTACTAAACTGCTGCTACCGCAGCAGTTCAAGGATCCTGTGGCAGTCTGGCAGCGGTTCAAGGTCAAAATATGCTAGCGGTGTCGTAGCGGCACCGCTGAGCATATTTTGAGTTGCCCAGCAGCTATAGTAGACAGGGCTTTGAGCCAAAAATAAATGCCCCTTTGAGGTTGTAAAGAAAAAAAGGAGAAATATGTTTATTTCTCCTAACTTTTCCCACTTTGCACTCTACAGCGACATCGAAAGTGGGAAAAGGTTGAAAGTTTGTCCAGGCATAGTATTTTGTACTAAAAGGGTACCTTCCAGTACAAAACCTAAGGCATACATGACTATGTACTATGGTGCAAAAGTATGTTTGTGGTGCTAGGCAGCATGATTGTGCACCAAGCCACACTAACACATCACCCTACAACAACAGCACACATTAAACACAATTCCTCAGCATCATATCCATGATAAAACTCAAAGTCATACATTGTCTAAGTGTTTGCTCCCTCAGTGATACTTCCTGTCAAGTTATACTGAAAAAAGGTATCCTATGTTTAATCAACAAACCTATTTTGAAAAAGTTAGATTAAACCTACAACATCCACCAATAACACATCACAGCCACATAATTAGAACAGGTAGCTCAAAACTTAACAACAACTTGAAACCAAGCAATGGCAGTTGTCCTCCTTAGCAGAATGAAACAAATAGAATGTCCTTCAGCAAACGAATCAGCGCACAATCTTAATTTCTTTAAATTTGTGGTAGCATTTCTATATTTTCTATTTAAAGGGAGAAATAAATAGGTATCACTGGTTCCTTGCTGTGTAGATCTCTACATTGTACAAGGGGTTTATGGTCCAGTTAGTTTCAAATTTTCCATAGCTGGATTATTAGGCACCTCATTTCATTACACACTGCTAGGTATTCTGCAGAATTTACTTCTTTACTGTTCTCACCTAGCCTGCCCTTCCTGATTGCTCTCCTGAGTGTGGTCTGCTTCTGCGTCAGGTGTGCTAAACAGTCTCCTCTCACTACCAATCCTAAGCCTGGTTTGCAAATGCTTAGTATGGGCTCATGCTAGCTTGCTCTGCTGGGTCTCTCTGCCCCACTGTGCTGTGCGGAGGAACTCAAGGAGAGTTGACAACATAGTTCAGACTATCTCACTGAGGCCCGACACTGACTGGCCTTGCATTTCAATGCAACTGAAAACTAATAACTTTAACCCTGTCCAGTACAGGTCCAGTGCCCCAGCCTGTCCTTTTTAGTTGGGTGCACATTGTTGCTAGTTGGGAAATTTCAAACTCACACCCTCTAACATTTTTGACTAAGCTATGCCACTGTCCTAGGTCTGTTGCTGAGTGTGTCTGTACTAAGGTACATCAGAGAACCCAAAGTCCAGCTTCCTGCACAGCTTACTTCCAGGGATGTAGCCAAAGCACATCCATTGTTGTGGTGCCAGATGCCATCTTGTGGGCCTGCAGATACATATGAAAAGTAACCACAGTCATATCATGGACATGTGTAATAATATTGTGTTTATATTCTCACTTGCGTCAGACTTTGCTACATTGAACTATGTGTATGCACGATCTGTTTACTGTGGAACTAGAATGTTTCATTCACCTGGCCCCTAGCTGCTGCTTCAGTTGCATCTGTAGTCTGCGGCAACCAGATCTGGTCGTTGGGCTGTCTTTTAATTTAACATTTGCACATTTACTGGGCCTCTACCTCTTTTGTTGTTATTTTGCTGCTGTCTCTACAGGAGTTGCTTATTGTGCATTGGCTTCATCACATAATGTGAAATAGCTATTTTCAAAGACTATTTCCAAGCATGTTCAGCCCTTTTAGGTCTGGTTTGACAGCTCAACCCTTGTCAGACCTAATGAAATCAATAGCAAAATAGCTTTAAGAAGAACTACTGAAAAAGGTGGTTTGGCTCCACCTACATTTTGATAATTTTGAGTATGTCTTTTTATTGGGCAGAAATTGTCTGCTTCTGCTCAGAAAGTGCTAGAGGCTATCATGGGTGTTCCATGTCTAACAAGAGTGGTGTTCCCTCTCCTAACGTGATAGCTGCGTTCAAACATAATAATGATGCAGTTTACATTGTAATCCTATTGGCTTCAATGGGGTTTCTCCTCAACTAACATGGCTGCTGTGTTGAAACGCAAGGACGCTTTGGTAAAGCTTGCTTCCCCATACTTTCAGAGAAACAAGGATAGTAAATGCAATCTCTGCTTGCCAGCTCAGAGTTAAACAGGGATCTGAACTAGAGAAAAAACAACACCGCTCTATCCTGTGCAGCAGCATGGCCGCTCACTAACGAGGGTGTCCTTGAAGTTTCTGGCACGGTGCAGTGGCACCCGGAAGAAAAGCTCACAGCAAAATGAGCAGCAATAGGGTTGCTGAAGGAAGAACAGAGGAGAGTTGGGCGTGGGGGGCTGAGGAGGCATTGTAGAAAGGTGGTCCAGACCTGCATCTATTATGTGGAGAACGACCACCATAGTAGGATGGGGGACCTGGATCTCCCATCTGCATTGCGCTCCATCCAACCCTTCTTCCCAGGTCTGCTGGAGTAGTGGAGTCAGTCCCCTGTAGATGAGTAGTGTCCTCTTAAGAATTTTATGGGACCCCGGCAAGACATATTTTGGGGCCGCCTGTTTTGAACAACTTTGAATTTTATTTCACATTTTCTGCCAATTCAAGCCTGCACAATTTCAAATAATATCAAATTATATTTACATTTTAAAAAATGTGGTGAAATATATCTTGCCCAGTGTCCCAAAATACAAGAAGGTGGTGGGAAAGTAGTGCCTCAAGTGGTACCTGGGCTCACAGGTGGGCAACTTTGCGGTGATGGTGTTTAGATCCCATGTGTGAATATCATATTACTTCTCACATTAAGTCAGTCTCTACTTTAACTAACATGCAGTTAGATAAATACAAAAAACAACTCTAGAAATGTAAAGGAAAAACACATGCAAAAATATACAAACATATTAGGAAGTTACATGTTTGTCTGAAAAGTTATCATATAATTCAAACCGGAAGTAATCCTAAGGTTTTGTGATGTCTGATTTTATACCTATCTAAGATTGACCTAATATATTAAAGTTTTGGGCAGATCTGTCTGTTTTAAAGGAACAACTGCACCAAACTGGAATCTGTTTTATTCAGCATTATGTCAATTCAGAAAGTTAGACTCAGTCAAGAGAGAGTGATGCTCTATATAGGTTGTTTTCGGAGGAAGCTATTTAGTAGGGATGAGCGTAACTAATGTAATTTGCTATAGTAGGATTATGCAAATTTATAGCAAAGTTGGGAGAGATTACATGGAATTACATGAGGCGCGTAACCCAGCATTTAGTGATATTTTCACCCTCATGTCCAAAATGGAACAGAGGATGCATTTTGCGTGAGGAAAATCGAACTAAATGCAACAGAACTCGAACAGCAGCAACTGCTCGCACTCACTAAGTTTGTTGCTCCTGTGCTCCTACTGTAGGAATTTTGTGCCAAATAACTCATAATTTTGCGAAGGGAATCACTTAATTTTTGGTAATTTCATGTTAAAAGTTTAACACAAATTTACCTATAATTACTCAGATTACTGCAGCATAATTAAAATGTTACCAAGGCCTACACTTTAGGTTTAACCTGCCAGGCAGATCAAACTGTCTGATTGCGAAAGACATATTGTGCACTTTGAAGAACATACAGAGGCTTGCAGCTCACACTTTGCTTACCACTGGTTGGCTTTGCTCTCACTCGCATTTGCCTGCTTCATATTTGTGGCCCAACTTGTCAATCTTGTGTTTGTCCCTTACTAGTCTCTTTACCATTGCACTGGTTGGCTGACTTCATTAGTTCCACTAATTGCTTTTAGTGAACTAATTTTTTCATTTTGTGTAAGCACTTAATGAGAGTGCATGAGTTTTCCGGCTATCTCCCCCATGTGCTTTTATCCCACATCCTTCCACGTTACTCTCTCTCTCCTGGGCTTCTCTCTCACCCTCCCCGAGTTGAGCTCTCTTGTGTGCTTCTCTACATCTCGGATCATCAAATAAAAAATAAAAAAATACACGTCATTTTCTATATGCACCCATGCGTATTTCTTTGTTTATTTAATAATTTCGAGAGCGCTGCAAATACCTATAAAGGTGGTGGCGGCGGCGGCGTCGGCGTCATCTTGTATTTTTTGTGTGTTTTTTTTAATAACCATGCTGTACAAAATGATTAAAAAAAGATTAGAAAAACCAATAGGTTTAATGTGCACAACCCATTGGCTTTGCCAATGCTTGTTTTTAGTAGTTTCCTGCCTGTATTAAAGAAAAGATGGCATCCCTTGTGCCTGTCCATGCTTCATTTACATGTGCCGGATCGTTTTTCCACAGACGTCTCATCTGCTGTACCTAACTTGCATTAATAAACCGTTAAATCAAATAGTAAGTGAAGTGAGGGAAAGATTTCCTTAGGATCGTTGTTGGAAAATGCCTCTCTCTGAAGGGTCACCCAAAGCTTTTTACCTTCCTCATCCTCTCCTTTATGCTGAATTCTTTTTGTTGGTCTTAGTATTCTGAGCACTTAACCACTGCTTACCAGTGCTAATGTGCATGTGCTTCTCCCTAAACATGATGCCATTGGTGTATACCGGATTGGCATATTTGATTCACT
The DNA here is from genome assembly GCF_964204655.1 of Triturus cristatus. NCBI lineage: Eukaryota > Metazoa > Chordata > Amphibia > Caudata > Salamandridae > Triturus > Triturus cristatus. The sequence continues at coordinate 1,094,663,341 of NC_140592.1, read as the reverse complement.
GGTAAGTCCCTTGTAAAGTGGTATACCATATACCCTGGGCCTGTATTTGAAATGCTACTAGTGGGCCTGCAGCACCGATTGTACCACCCACATAAGTAGCCATTCAAACTTGTCTCAGGCCTGCCATTGGAGGACCTGTCTGCGCAGTTTAATGCCACGTGGCATTTGAAACTACTTGGCAAGCCTAAAAACTCCCCTTGTATTACATATTTCACCCCTAAGGTAGGCCCTAAGGTTTGGGTGCTGTGTAAGTAAAAGGTAGGACATGTACCTTGTGTGTTTTATATGTCCTGATAGTGACAAACATCCAAATGTATTTTTCACTTCTGTGAGGCCTGCTCCACTCCTAGGAAATCATTGGGAAATGCTTAATCTACCTTTCAGCTGTAATTCCTGATTGCAGAGGAGTAGCTGCTTTATGTTTTAAATCTTTGACATGGTAATGACAAATCCTCTTTACTAGTTTAGGAGTGCCACTTTTAGAAAGTGGACATTTCTCCATGCTTAGCTCCTTGTGTGCCTTCTAGCCTGTCTCCAATACATGTCTGGGTTTTGGGTGACAGCAAGACTTTGTGCATTCCCTCTAGACAGCCACAAACACAGATACTTCAGGGCATCTGCATACTGATGGATCTTCCTGGGCAGGAGGGAAGGGAGGAGCGGACACCTACACTCCAATAGGTAGTGTCCTCACACAATGTACTGATCAACCCCCACCGGCAGCCTGGCTGACAGGACTGGGCTGAAAGGGGACAGAGTCACCCTCACTTTAAAGGCACTTTTTTGAATAAGTATTGAGTCTCTGACCCCTTCTGACTAGTTCACTTTTGGGTCCTGAGGAGACTTTGCCAAGAGGAGGAGCTGTGCTGCCAGGAAGAACTGCCACTTTGCTCACCGCTATGTTGTGTTGGTCTGCTTCCTGCTTTATTGCTGTGCTGCTAGGAGGGACTGCCACTTTGCAACTTGCTCTGGTGTGTTTGCCTGCTGCCTTTTGCAGTGAGAAGGACTGAACCTACTCTACAACCTCAATACACTAAATAACTCCAAGGGCTTGTTGGCTTGTGCCCTGTTTTGAAATCTCAAGGCCACGTCCCGTGGGACTCTGTCACTTGCCGGACCATCAGCGGGGTTCTGACTAGGAGCCATGATCGACCTCTCCTTGCTTTTTATTTTGCAGAGATAAGCGTGTGGAGTGCTTCATGTTTCATCCAATCAGTGTGTGTGGAGCACTTCATGTTTCACCTGATCAGCGCATGTTGAGTGCTTTGTATTTTACCAAGAGCGCCACGTGTCCCAGCGTGTTGTGCTTTCTCCAGAAAAGCCGCTGCACCGAGTAAAGTGCCTGCATCATGAGTCTGGAGGGTTGCCCCAGCAACGTGGAAACCTTCGCCGTCAACCATGCACCACTCTCCTGTGGGCAGGGCCCGGGTGCCAAAGGAAGCATAACCTTGCACTGCATTCCAGATTGCAGCGGACCGCCAAGACTTTCCAGACGGACCAAGGACACCTCAGCACTACTCCTCAAGATGCCTGCCAGGTAATGTGACTGGAGGAACGGGACCGGCGAGGCCCTGCGGGGCAGCTCTCAGTTGTCTGTTACTCACAGGCTCTAACTGAAGGCACATCATTGTTGAATTGTACTTTTTGTTGATTGCGTGTCAGTCTCGAGTGACCCATAGTTAGATCCTATTTGAGGAAGTCGGCGCCTGCACAGTTCAGAGCTCATGCTGGCCGGGATCACCTACGAATCACCCTGGTAGAGCAAGACCACAACAAAGTCCATACTCCCAAGTGCTTGTTCCAGCACTCCCCGTAAATATTACTATAATCTCCCTCAAGAAAGCAAACACATTACTAAAACTGTGTCTTTCTATGCTTATTTTTAAAACGTTATAACACGAGTAATCTTGATTGGATTTTTGTTGATTTTCTCTTGCATTAATCAGGTAAACATAATCTATTTTTATAAATCTGTGTGGAGTCTTTTTGTGGTGTATTCATTGTTACTGTGTGTGTTGCACAAGTACTTTACATTTTGCCTCTATGATAAGCCTGCCTGCTCTGCGCCAACCTACCAGAGGGTGAACACAGGTAATCTCACTTGTTTATCTAGCTTACCCTGACTAGTGTGGTGGGTTCTGCGTGGCTTGGGTGTATACCTTTGCTAGCCAGAAATACCATTTCTTTTTTTATGAAAACATATTGTTCGAGGCATATGAGCTGTAGATCACACACTGTGCATAGATCACCATCTGTTGTTGGGCCTGGATGTTTGCACTTTGTTGTTGTCCTGGAAAGTCTTTGGAAGACACGGGATAGGTGGCTCCTCCTTTGGACAATAGTGCGCATGGGCATCGACTCCATCGTCAGATTGTTGTTTTTCCGCCATCGGGCTCGGCAGTGTTCATCGCGCTCCAGTTCGGTGCCGTTATTGATCATCTTTTCGACATGAAATCCTCACCCATACTTCGGTATTGTTCGATCGCGTTCCCCTTCGACGCGCATCTCTCCAGACCTTCAAATCTTTGATTTCGGTCGTCGACGCAGGCCTTCGGGCCTACCTGCGCCATTGGGCCTTCGGCTCATGGAAAGGACTCCGTTTAAAATGTGTCCTAAATGTGGATCCAAGTTTCCACATGCAGATCTTCATGAGGTGTGTAACCTCTGCCTTTCACCCGAGCACGAGGCAAAAGACTGTCCAGCCTGTGCCTCTTTCCGCTCCAAGAAGACGATCCGGGGCCATCGAGCTCGAAGAACAATGGCTCGATCTTCGACACCGATTCCTGACAACATTTTCCAGGAAGGCATCAATGTACCGGGGCAAGAGCAGATCCAACACAGCGCCGTCAGCTCCTCCGAAGCCAACGACTCAGACGTCAAAGACATCACTCCGGGGCAGCGGGTCATAAGTACTGACGTCGATCCCTCCCTACCCCCCTTTCCAAAAAGGCTTCGGTCACACCTTGCCCCACCTTCGGGCTCGGCAAAGAAGCCAATACAAAAGCCTTCAGGCCACCCCGGATCGAGCCAGCCTGCCGTCGGTGCCGAAACTCCATCCCCAGCACCGAAAAAGAAACCAATGCCTTCCTTCGCACCAACGCCTACCTCCGCATCGACGTCATTGGCGCCAAATCCCACTGGCACGGACGCCCCGGCTCCGAAAAAATCCTCGGCACCGAGCAAACACTCGGCTCCAAAAACCTTGGGTTCTCAGCCTACGAATCCGAAAAAACCACCGGAACCAAAAAAACTGTTGGTACCAAAATCACTATCTGAATCGAAGAAGATTCCAGGCCTAAAGAGCACAAAATGACTCCAAAACCCCTGACACACAAACAATCGGTCCCCAAAAAGTCAGCACCGAAGGAACACACGTCACTGGAGGAGCTTTTTCAACCGGATCCGACCCAAAAAAACACTTCTAAAAGACCCTAAAACAGGTCAACTCATACATAGCCCTTCAAAGAAACGGAAAATGGACAAACCTGTGCCAGCTCCACTTCCTTCCAAAAAGAGAGACATTGCTACTTCTCCCTTAAGGATTCCTTCTCCTCCTCCCCCTCCACACCACTCTCCTATCCCATATTCACCTCTCTCACCATCTTCTCCACCGCCAGATGATGATGACACCTCTGACGACATGGGGGAGGATCACCCTTTAGGGGAACCCAGTCCTCCTGGTGCCCCAAAAGATCATGGGAGGATTATGACACACCAGATGTCCCAGACACACCTCAGGACGACATCTACTCATCTAGGCCACCCCCTCCTGAGGACACTACAGGGTTCACTCAACTTGTACATAGGGCAGGAGATTACCAAAGGGTAAACCTACATACAGACCCTATCGATGAAGATTTCTTCATGGACACTTTCGAACCATCCCAAAGGTCCAGTGCCGTTCTCCCCATGTTAAAAGGGGTAATCAAACACGCTCCTGAAGTGTTTAAGGGTCCTATAAGGGCCAGAGTTATTAACCCCAGGGTAGAAAAAAAGTACAAAGCTGCCGCATCTGACCCTGTTTATATTAAAGGCCAAATACCCTTAGATTCCTTAGTAGTCTCTAACGCCAGGAAAAGGATCATTTCGCAAACCACAGGAGATGCCCCACCTCCTGATAAAGGATCAAAACTGCTGGACGCGTCGGGCAAAAGAACAGCGTCCCAAGCAGCTAACATGTGGAGGATTGCCAACACACAGGCTTTGCTCGCAAGATATGATAGGGCACACTACAGCGAGCTAGAGACCCTACTACAACACCTTCCAGGTCAATACAAGACACAAGCTCATGATCTCATCCAGGAAGGCAAGGTCATAATAAACATATCCATTCGTTGTGCTCTCGATGCTGCAGACACAGCATCCCGGGCTATTAACACCAGCGTCATTTTACGCAGACATGCATGGCTACGCATTTCTGGCTTCAAGCCGGAGGTCCAAACTACTATATTAAACCAACCATTTGATCAAGAACACCTGTTTGGACCCAACGTAGATTCATCTTTAGAGAAGATGAAAAAGGACACAGACACTGTCAAATCAATGGGAGCTTTGCAATCGCAAGCTCCCAGAAGTTATTTTCGCCGCTCCTCTTACAGAGGCGCCTCTAGAGGTTTTTCCACCGAAAACCCCTCTACTTTGTACAAGAGTCCAACACAGACCTCATCTAATAGAGGCTATTACAGAGGAGGCTACAGGGGCAATAACAATAAGGGTAGAGGCAAAACTACCAACACTCGTACCGCCTCCACCCCTAAGCAGTGACTTCCCTCCACTCCCCCCGGACCACTCTAGTTCGGTCGGGGGAAGACTGCTACAGTTCCTACCAGTCTGGAACAACATTACCACAGACAGGTGGGTGAGACAAATCATCCAATCCGGTTATTGCCTGGAGCTCACTTCAACTCCCCCACTCATTCCACCCAGACAGCGTCCAATGTCGGAAGAACACTTAACGCTTCTAAAACAGGAGGTACTTTCCCTCCTACAAAAACATGCCATAGAACCAGTTCCCCTTCATCACCAAAACACAGGGGTTTACTCCCTGTATTTCCTCATTCCAAAAAAGGACGGAACCCTGAGACATATCTTGGACCTCAGACCATTAAACCTCTACATACAATCAGACCATTTCCATATGGTCACTCTTCAGCAAGTCCTCCCGTTACTCAAACAGGGCGACTTCCTTGCCACATTAGATCTCAAGGATGCCTACTTCCACATACCCATTCACCCTGCTCACAGGAAATACCTTTGGTTTGTGGTAGACGGCCAGCATTACCAATTCAAAGTCCTCCCATTCGGAGTCACCACAGCACCCAGGGTCTTCACAAAATGTCTGGCAGTGGTAGCAGCCCACTTAAGAAGACAACAGATTCTCGTCTTCCTATATTTAGACGACTGGCTCATAAAAGCCAAGTCACATATCCAGTGTGTAAATCACACACACGCCACAATACAACTACTTCACGATTTGGGGTTTACCATAAACCTCGCAAAGTCTCACCTCCAACCATCCCACATCCAACAATATCTGGGGGCCACAATAGACACCTCAAAAACCCTTGCATATCCCAGTCCAGCCAGGATTACAAGCATGCAAGCTCTTAGAGCAAGATTCCAACCGCAACACTCACTTCCAGCTCGAGTGTTCATGCAACTAATAGGGATGATGGCCTCTTCCATATTGATAGTACCTCATGCAAGACTCCAGATGTGCCCTTTACAGGAATGCTTAGCACGTCAGTGGAACCAAGCTCAAGGTCAGCTGACAGATCTTGTGTTGGTGGACGGCCGCACACATTGCTCTCTGCAGTGGTGGAACACCCAAAACCTTTACAAAGGGCGACCGTTCATAGAGCTGGTTCCACAGATTGTGCTAACAACAGACGCATCGCTCACCGGCTGGGGAGCTCCTCTAGTTCATCACACCATACAAGGCACATGGACACCTCAGCAAAGGCTACTCCATATCAACCACTTGGAGTTGCTAGCAATCTTTCTGGCACTAAAATCATTCCAGAAACACATAATAGGCAAAGCAGTATGACAGCAATGTACTATTTACAAAATCAAGGGGGGACGCACTCTCTCCAGCTCTCTCAATTAGCACAGAGCATATGGAGATGGGCCATTCCTCAGAACATTTTCCTGTCAGCTCAACATCTCCCAGGAACTCAAAATCACATGGCAGATCTTTTAAGTAGACAGACACAACAGATTCAGGAGTGGGAACTTCACCCACAGGTTCACCAACCGCTCTTCCAAATGTGGGGCTGCCAGAGATAGATCTCTTCGCCACACATTACAACACAAAATGCCCAAGCTTTGCCGCCAGATATCCACACCCATTGTCCAAAGGCAATGCGATATGGATGAATTGGTCAGGTAAAATTGCGTACACTTTTCCGCCTCTCCCACTCATTCCATTAGTGGTGCGCAAGCTGCAACAAAAGTCGCTCACACTGATCCTAGTTGCTCCAAGGTGGGCCAGCCAACCCTGGTAGAAAAACAAAGATAAGATGGTGGTAGGGAAATTCTCTGCGCTGAGAGGTGACAATTCACATACGATATCTCCATCGAATGCCACTGCTTCTGGTTACCTTACAACGACCACCTCACGTTGTAAATGTGGAAGGTCCACCTTGACAAATACAATGATAGGTAAACCGAGCACAGGCAAAAAAGTTCTAACAAAATAAAGTCCAGCTGCCAATCTTGTTCAGATTCTTCTCAGATTTATTTCACACATTTTCATATTTCAAGCAAGTCTTCAAACCTCACTGGATGCCAACACGTGTTTCGTCCAAATGACAGTAAGTCAAGGACTCCTCAGGGCTAAAGACAAGATGAAATGGCAAAATCAATTGCCATTCTAGTCTCAATCTAACTATTACTTAAAAAGTAATTAAAGAGTCCTGTGTACTACACGAAGGAATTATATAGAGAAAAGAGAGGGAAAGTAAGTAAAACTAAACAAAAATTTTTATAAAGTAAAATTGAAAATAAAGTAAGGCCTAAATGCTAAAAATAACATATATAGTGAGCACACTCCACCAAGTGTTAAGGCCTAATAAAGTAGCCTAAAGTATAGGTCAGTCAGATGTGTCCATTAATATTTAAGAGAAACCTATTATCCCAGAGAGAAAATATTTACAAGGGGATATACACCAAGTTTGTGAAAAATAGTCAAAAGCAAAGCCTCACGCTGTCCCTTAGACCAAAAGTGCTGGTGGTAAATGATAAGTCCACCGACATATCCATGCACCTAAGTAAAGTAATGTCTTCAATGGCTGACACTTACCAATGGCGCAAAATCTAAATCCAAATTGAAAGATGCAGAAGTATAGTTCCAACTCCTGTATAAAAAAGATAACGCCAAATTCAATCTAAGGTTTTTCAATGTCCTATTAAGCACAGTATAGTAGGTGAGATAATCAACAATCTCAGTATTGATCACCCTGGTAGAAAACATTGCTGGAACTATCAGTAGTCCCGCACCAAAAACTATGCCTCGCCCCACAACTCTTAACACAGAACCATGGAGAGAGCAGACACCCAGATCCAGCACAGCTCAACCTAGCGATCTGGCTCCTGAAGTCCTAGAGTTTGGTTATCTCAATCTTCCCCCTGATTGCATGAACATTATCAAAGAGGCTAGGCGCCCCACCACTAGAGCCTGCTATGCAGCCAAGTGGAAAAGATTTGTTATATACTGTAACAATAACAACATCAACCCTCTAGATGCGTCCACTCAGCACATCATATGTTATCTTCTGCATCTTCAGAGATGTAATCTAGCATACACATCAATTAGGTTACATCTTGCTGCCATTGCAGCTTACTTACAAAATAGGCAGCACCTGTCACTGTTCAGGGTGCCCGCCATTAAAGCATTTATGGAAAGCCTCAAAAGAAGAATTCCTCCCAGGGTACCTCCTTCTCCAATGTGGAATCTAAACATCGTCCTCACAAGATTAATGGGTCCTCCATTCGAATTTCTGCATAAATGCGAACTACAATTCCTCACATGGAAAGTTGCTTTCTCTGTTGCCATTACATCTCTTAGAAGAGTCAGTGAGATACAGGCAGTAACTATTCAAGAACCATTTTTACAACTCCATCATAACAAAGTGGTTCTCAGAACAAATCCCAAATTCCTTCCTAAAGTTATCTCTCCCTTCCATCTGAACCAGTTTGTTGAGTTGCCAGTGTTCTTCTCGCAACCACAAATAGTAGCAGAAAGAGCTCTTCATACACTGGACGTAAATAGAGCACTACTTTACTATATAGACAGAACAAAACCTTTTCGTAAAACAAAACAACTTTTTGTATCCTTCTCACTGCCACATAAAGGCAATCCCATATCAAAATCTGGCATTGCAAGGTGGATTGTCAAATGTATACAAATTTGCTACCACAAAGCAAAACGTACACTATATATTCCCCCTAAAGCCCACTCTACCCGAGAGATAGGGGCTTCAATGGCATTTTTAGGGAACATTCCCCTAGATGACATCTGCAAAGCAGCTACATAGTCTACACCGCACACATTCACAAAACTCTATTGTGTAGATGTGCAGGCAAAACAACAAGCTAGTGTGGGCCAAGCTGTATTCAAAACACTATTTCAAACTGCTGCAACAGATATTGGTGGTCGCCGCTAAGGAGGAGTACTGCTATGCAATTTATGCACAGTGTGTGATCTACAGCTCATATGCCTCGAACGGAAAATGCAACTTACCAGTATGCATCTGTTCTTGGCATGTAGAGCTGTAGATCCACACACGCTTACCCACCTCCCCGGCTACCTTTATCTGTTCCAGTATTATCTTATTTATATACAACATACATGGACATCTATTTCTATTTCTTACAAAACTCCATCATTTCCCTTCTTGGCGACAAAACAATCCGACGATGGAGTCGATGCCCATGCGCACTATTGTCCAAAGAAGGAGCCACCTATCCCGTGACTTCCAAAGACTTTCCAGGACAACAACAAAGTGCAAACATCCGGGCCCAACACCAGATGGCGATCTATGCACAGTGTGTGTATCTACAGTTCTACATGCCAAGAACAGATCCATACTGGTAAGTAGCATTTTCCTTATTAAATTTGTCAAAGTCAAAATAATATGTCCATACGATAAAAGACATACAAGTCATCAAGTAAATAAATAGGAGTGGAATACATTCCGCATCTTTTCACGTATCGCAGGATTACAAACAAAAAGCAAAAACAGCTGCATCAAACAAAGCCAAATTCTGTGCTTGATCTCATACATCATGGTCCTGGTTACTTGCAGCTCAAATATGTGGTTGTGGTGTTGATATAAACTCTCCATCCCTATTAAAATGTTAAGGCTTCGTTCATTAGTTGCCCAACCTCTGTGTTGTGTGTCTCCAAGGGAATGTTCCTGTATGTGGCCCACCTCTTATATTTTGGTATGCTTCAGTGGGCATCCACGGGCTATGAATACAGGTCGCTCTAACTCCATAGCGAAGTCCATGCCCCCTTTCCACGGCGTTACTCGAGGAGGGGTGTCAGTCTTTTAATTTTTAGCTATATCTCATTTTGCAAGGGTGAGGCCCAAGAAGTACAAATGTTTTTTTATAATGGTTGCCCCCAATTTCGTCTGAACAATGTAAAAGGGTGAGTTTGGGAGATCTGGGAATATCCCATGCTAGTACTGCAGAGAGGCTTTGAAGCACCCCTTGCTAAAAGCGATTGAGAGTAGAACACATCCAGATTGTGTGTAGGAAGGTGCCATACTCTGAATGAAAGGGAAGGCACTGAGGAGAGGTGATCAGCCCTGCACAACATAATCTATATTGAGTGTAATATACCCGATGCAGGTATTTAAATTGATTATAACAAAGGCGAATGCATATTGCGGCTTCACGTGGTGATTGGAGAGCCTCGGACCAGTCATCGTCATCTATAGGTCCTATATCTGTGTCCCAGGAAGCTCGTAGAGTGGCAAGGGTTGTGGGCTATTAGTCACTAGGGTATGATACATTTTGGAGATTTTATTGTCCCCTAGGTTTCTAGTTAGGAGCTTACCCTCTAATGGGCTGAACTTGGGCAGGGTGGTTAAGTCCTTAATGTAAGAGTGTTAAGCATGCCGTAATTGTAAGTATTTGTGAAACTGGTAGTGGGGCATGGAGAACACCTTTTGAAGGTCCTTTAGGGTATGGCCCTTCATGACATCTCCTAAGGTAGAGACTGCGATGGGATCCCAGCCGCTGAATGCTTTAAGGTCCGCTACCTGTGGAAGTAGGCGATATTCCCACAGCGGGGTCTTGCATGTGAGACGCCCCCACAAACCTATATGTCAAAGCGTCTGCCGCCAAGTCATGATCACTACCTGTGTTGCAGGGGGAAGCCCTTAGGAGCTGAACCGCTGTACAGGAGTGGGTTTGGGGATGGTTCTCTCAAAATCCACCGATTGATTTTATATGCGGGTTCGTCCCTAGAACCATACCACCATTCATTTAGGATCTGTAATTGAGCTGCTGCAGAATAGGAATGTATGTCCGCGGTGGTGATGCCGCCGCAGTAGGTAGATTGCATACATGTGCGTAGAGTGACCCTTGCCGTGCAACCCCCCCCCCCTCCACATAAATTGATCCAAGGCTGCGTTCATTTGACGTAACCAGGACATAGGAATTGGGTAAGGGTGAGATTGTAGTTGGTAAAGTAATTTTGGTAATGAGACCATCTTGAACATAGCCGACCTGCCATAAAGTGAGATGGGGAGTGCATCTCTGCTTTAACCTTAGCTGTCGTTACTTCCAGTTTTTTCCCCCAGGAGAGGCTTTGGCTATCTGATACATAAATGCCCAGGTAGGTGAAGCCTTGTGTTGCAAGCGTCAGACCTTCAACCCATCTCCCGCTCCCAAGCGACCCTCTAAGTGGCCAAATTTGAGATTTGGTAGGGTTCATGTAGAGGCCAGATGTTTTGCCAAAGATGCGCATGACCTGGAGTATTCGGGGCCCTGCTCGGTGGGGATCGGTCAGGAAGAATAGGACATCATCTGCGTATAATGCAATACAGTCCGATATGTCCAGAGTCCACTCGAACCTTCGATAAAGTGCATTACGTCGTACCCAGGCTGCAAGTGGCTCAATGGCAAGAGCAAACAGCAAAGGAAAAAGGGAGCATCCCTGACAGGTGCCCCGGTAAATAGGAAAGTGGGCCGATGTTGTTCCAGCCACCCGCACAGATGCTGTAAGATTTGGATATAATAGTCTAATCAATGTAATAAGACGGGGACCCGTGTTTAAGTGTCTCATTAAAATGAACATATAAGTCCAATTCAATTAATCAAATGCCTTGTCCATATCTACTAGGAGTAAGACAGCCGGTCTGTTTAGGCGATCGATTGCAGCGATGGCATTATGTAATCTCCGGATGTTGTGTCGGATTGATCTTTGCGGCATGAAGCCAGCCTTATCGGGATGGATCATGTCCGTGAGATGTTGGAGCAATCTGTTTGCTAGCACTTTGGCTAAAAGCTTGGCTTCAATGTTTAGCAGAGATATTGGCCTATAGGACAAACAGAGGTCTGGGTGGGCGTCCTGGTTTAAGGAAGACCACGATTTCCGCATGTCTCCAGTCAGTTGGCAGGGTTTTCTTTTGGATGGCTTTGTCAAGGGTGGCGAGATAGCATGGCCCCAGTTTTGATGCAGATGCTTTAAAAAACTCACAAGGGAATCCGTTAGGTCCTGGTGATTTTCCGGAAGTGATCCCAGACGCGGCAGAGATTAATTCTTCAAGGGAGATAGGATCATCAAGGGAGTCACACGCTGCATCGAACAATGCCCTATATGGATCATCTTGAAAAAAATCCTCTATCTGGGATTCTGATATGAGCTCATGCTTAGTGTACTGGGAACGATAAAATTCAGCAAAGGTCTCGGCAATAAGTGTATGGTTAGATATCGTCTCCCATGTAGACATCTAATAATGGGTATTTCTGTCGGTTTGAGAGTGTATTGACACAGTCTATGCAATAGTTTCCCAGACTTGTCCCCCCACTGGTAGATCCTATTTTGCTTGGCCTGCCATGTGTGTTTGAAGGATACTCTGATATCTTTTCTGCAGAGCCGCGAGTTGTTTGGGAGTGCTATTACTGTTAGGCTCTTTTGCGCGCCTCTCCGATATGAGTATCTGGGCTTCGAGTCGGATGAAGGTCAATTTCTTCTGATGTCGAGCGGCCGTGCATTGACTAATATCGAACCCGCGGATGGTGGGTTTCATGGCCTCCCATGGTGTGGAGGCAAAGGGGGCAGATTCTGCCTCCACACTATACTAGCAAGTCTGCATGAAGATTTGTTTTATAGTGTGGGTTGTGGAGGTGCCACGACGACATTCACCAATGAAATGCAGAGCGCCCGGGGCCTATTTGTAGCTGAATTTGTACTGGGGAGTGATCTGACAGGTCTCTGGGCAGAATCGCTGTTGCGACTTTTCTATGGATGTGAGCTCTGGTAATGAAGATATAGGCCAGTCTGGAGAATGACTTATGTACTGTTGAAAAATACATATAACTGGTGTCAGTGGGGTGAAAAGTCCTCCAGGGGTCTGCCCATCCCAGTGCCTGTACTAGGGGCACCAGTCGAGACTCCCTGGGTGTGTGATGTGTCGCTGTGGGGCGACATCTATCCCGGACAACGTCTAAGACATGAATCCAGTCCCCTCCCACCAGAGACAATACGTCTAGTAATGAACCCAAGTGTCGATGAGGTGCTCTGTAAATGCCTGACTGAGTAGTGGAGGGGCGTATATGCTGCCAATCACTAAGGGTTCTCCCAAGATCGTGCCATGTATAAGCAGATATTGGCTCATCGTGTCGGCCCATGTATGCATATGTGTATACGGAATTCTATGGTGGACTAATATGGCGACTCATAAACCCTGAATGAAAAACTTGTGTGAAACCGTAGCGAGCAAGGCATGGGATGCGGGCCCCCAGTAGGTGAGTTTCTTACAAAAGCAGGATATCCGCCCGTCAGTGCTTCGCATATTTAAGGATTGCCCCCCGCTTGATCTTGTCGAGGAGGCCCCGGGCTTTCCATGAGACCACTTTAATTGCTCCGAATGGAGCTGAATTATTCGGATGTGACATCATTGGATGAGATTTGAGAGTTAATTACAAATGTGACACAAGTACCAGTAGATAAAGACATGCTGTGGGCGCATAGAACCGCTATAACAAACAAGCATCATAGCTGTAACACCCCCCACCCCTCCCCACCCCAATACCTCAAAAAACACTGAAGTATCTGTCATGGAAGGTATACAGATCTCAACCCAACCGGGGATAAGGGCTGAAACAGTCCAAAAGTTCCCCAATGGTCCCATCCATATTGTATGTCTTTGGGACCTGAACTATAGAATGGCTTCTACGTAGTAGCCCCTATTGTTGCTGATACATAATACATCAGGTAAGTGACCATGTGGGTCCAGGGACAGAGATGTTATAGTTAACGAATCTGCCATCTGGGTGTCAAGTTGTTTGTTTCCGCTAGAGCGCCAGGATGATTGTGACTGTCATCGCTGCTTGTCCTTATGAGTTTTATTCTGCTGTAGGTGTGGGTCTCGATGTGGCGGTGTGCAGGTCCTGATTGATTGACGTTCATCTGTCCATTGAAAGATCTCTTCAGGGGTGTCAAAGAATAACGTGCTATTTTTATAGCTGACTCAGAGGTGGGCCGGAAAGAACAACATATAGGAAATTTGCAGTTCACGGAGGCACGCTTTGGCAGCGGTAAATGACTGTCTCTGTTGCTTTACCAGTTTGGTATAGTCCGGAAAAATCATTAATGGGTAGGACTCGAAAACTAGGGACTTTTGAACACAGGCTTGTCTCAGGATCACGTCGCGGTCGTGGTAGTTGATGATCCGTGCGATTACAGGGCGGGGCAAGCACCCGGCGGCGGCTTGGCCACAAGTGCTCGGTGAGCACGCTCCAGAACAAAGCAAGAGGACAAGGCATTGTCTGAGATCCAGGATTTAAGCCATTGTTCTAGAAACACGCACATGTCCGAGCCTTCACACCCTTCAGGAAAACCCACGAATCGCAAGTTATTGCGGCGAGCTCTCCCTTCTGCATCTTCAGCCAGTGTGGCCAACCCTCGAGCGAGTTCCTCCAGGGTACGGACTTTGCCTTGTAGTGTAGTAATAGCATCCTCTGCTCCAGATATTCTGTTTTCGGCCTCCGACAACCGTTCTACTGTGTTGCAAAGGTCCTGCCGCAGTAGCATGACATCAACTATAACCGCACCGATGTTTGCGTCCCAAGTGTCCCTTGCTTGAGTAACCGCCGCATTATCTGCGGTGGGGGTGTCGCCAGAAGCAGTATGACTGGTTGCCTCACCAATATATTTGTCCATTGTGCTCTATTTTGGGGCATGGCCGGAGGCTTGGCCTTTAGACATAGTGGCTGTGGAGGGGTTATCAGGGATGGGCAGTGTAGGCGTCTTGATGCAGAATGTAGGATGTGGGGTCTCGAACCTTATCGGGGGGAGCGTGCGCTTCAGGGGCTGGCCCTACTTGCAAGCCGCACCAGGGCCTGGCCCAGCCGCTTCCCCAAGCAGGACCTTGCCCCACCATCTAGAGGGCACCTCCCTGTGGTCGCAGTCTCCGCTGTACAATATGACCTCAGCTACTAGGCCTGGCCAACCCTTCACTGGGTCAAGTTGCCCCCCCTCAGATGGTACAGTTAGCAGAGGCTCCAGCCAGTTAGCGGCTTGTTTTCACAAGGACACTCATGGCCTATGTCCTTTGCCCCCCATGTTGCCCGTATGGAAAGCTCTGATAGCCGCCCAACTCGAAGAAGCAATTGCGGGCTATCCCTCACCACCGTACCTGCAAATCGAGATGACCTCATGGGCAGCCCTGCGCCTAGGGCCCCTCCGCTCCTCAAATGCTCCATCAATAGATATGCGGCCACTCACGCCAGGGCTAAATTGGAGAGATCCACAGCCAGCAGGCCGCCAGGTGGCACCCCGGTCCTCCGAGCGAAAGCGGATCCGCGGCCTCCGGCAGCCCCTGCGGCCCAAGACATGGCCTGGGCAGTGCCTCCACTCACCACAGCAGCCTCCTGCAGCCGACGGGAACCGGCTCAGCTGGCGGGACACCGACACCGTCCCTTTGGAAATGAGGCAACTCCTTCTGTCCGGCAGGGCCTCGGTCGACAACGCTCCTGAGTGGTCTGGGGTCAGGTCAGCGCCCGCCACCCTGCTCCGGCGCTCCGTAGCGTCAGTGCATCGTTTTAGGATCAATGCAGACTGCACCCACCACCTCATTGTTGGGTCGCTCAAGCTCAGCGTTGCTGTGGGAAGTTTCTGTTCCGGGGGGCACGGATCACATCCTGGGGTACCAGGCAGCAGGGCAGATGTAAATTAGGGCACGGGCTCAGGGTTTACCGGCAGGATAAAGTAGGATTGTGGCTGGGCTGCGGGAGCTGGGCTAAGACGCGTCCGCCATGATGGACCGCTTGGCCACGCCCTCCAGAAATCCTATTTCTAACATGGGTGATAAGCGGTGAGGCTAGGGCTTGTGTTTGTGCAACATCATATGCTAACTCATTGTTCACCATAATTCTGTACTTGGACCAATTCAAATTTTTCCCATTCTCCCTGATTTGACATCTTTAATTTTCCCCAAAATCTTTATTCCCACTCCCATTGTATTTCTACCATGTCTGTGGTCCTGCCTGGTGCAATGGAATTCGAGCTGGCCAGTCTAGAAACTTCCTAGCTTGGAAGTATACCTTAGTCTACCAGAAACCCCATTTCTAACAATCGTAAATTGCCAAATACGCAGACTGCCTAGTTTAGATTTCACTTCATGTCTCTTTCTTCCTTCACCAGCACATTAAAGCCAGATCAGTTGGCATTGCCAATTTATCTTATTTATGTATCATACTATCTATTTTGCTATTCTAGACCCCATGTGTGCCATAGTGCTTTACATAACAACACATTTGTACATAAGAACAGTTATGCTTTATCACATAGGAGAGTTTTGTTAAAGTTCCTATACTTGAGACCAGCTACAAGGTGTATAGGAAAATGACCCATATTCATTTGCGCAAGAGAATCCAGTAGTCTAGGCTAATACACAACCCATTCTGTAGTTGGACAATTTCGTAGAGGAGTGAGTGCCTATAGATACTTTTGCATATACAGGAAAATTAAACTTGTTGCACAACCATGCTGCAGAATGCATTATTCGAGCAAAGCCCTTGCGTGTGCTGTGGGCTGCTATGAAAGATCAGGATTCTTGCTGTAAATGCACCAATTCAGCTGGAATTCTATTGGAGGGATTTCTGTATCATTGCGCACTTTTGATGCTCTTTTATAAACAGGCTAGGCTAAACAGACTTATCATGTTGACTGAATGAATTAAAACAATAGTTGATGCATGAAAACTTCCCTTCATACAATTGGCAATGTTACAAGAATTCACGAAGCTAGTGCAAAAAGAAAGATTCACCTTTTGGGTAGAATCAGAGATCAGAAATTACCATAAGAGTGTCACAGATTGGGACTGCATGACCCTAACTGAAAAGTCTTTGGACATTTGTACTAAGAAAGCATGTAGAACAGTGGTTCTTAACTTTTTGACTACTCTGGACCCCACTTAATCATTTCTGGAAACCGGGGAACCCCACTGGATTATTACTGGAATCTGGGGACCCCCAGTGAGTTTTTATTAAAAGTTGGGGACCCAGGCTGAAGCATTTTTATTTACTTGTACTGCAAAATAATTACACAATACATACAGAAAAAGCATTCATCAAACAAATACATAAATGATGCTATATTTTATCCAATTCACAAATAAATTAAAACAGAAATCACAATTTTAATGGAACAGTTGGAGCTTTTCTAAATTCATTTGAGGCCACTCAAGGTCCATACTATATTCTATTTGATGCACTCGCACTGCTTCTATGTATCAGTCTGAGGATACTAACATCATTTTTAGCCTTTAATTTAAAATTCCTTCACATTTACTGAACGTTTAAAAATTTTCTATTTCACATTTTGCTCCATTATTTATGTACACTTTTATTAATCTGTTAATATTATTTAATTTTCTAAGCAGTCGTGGACCCCCGGAGTAAGCTTTGCGGACCCTCATTAGTCCCCAACCATAGGTTAAGAATCACTGATGTGAAGTACTGCAGTCATTGTCTTGTTTCTGCTTGAACAAGAACAAATACAAAAACTCTGGTTACTCTTTCTCCCGTGTATTTAAGAGTATGATTAACATAGCTGGAATTTACACAATGAGTTGATAACTAAAGAGTTTTTTTATTTTATTTGCTTATTAGTTTCAAACAAGGTAATGCTAACAAGATCCACATTCCATTTCCATAGATCAATACCAAACAAACCCCTCCAGCCCCCCCCCCTTTAGGCAGAAGAAGCCACGGTCTAGTACATTGACAAAGTACAAATAATCCACTATTATATATAGGCAGAGCTCTACTAATGAGGTCACAATTATAAACCGCCGATGAAGACCCCTCGAGTGGGCACAGTAAGAACCATTCACCTTGGATGACGAGGGAATTCAAATCTATAGCAAGTCAGCAAGTACATGAGGATTGTGCATTTATACAGATTCACTGCAAGTCCGGCCTTGTCAACAAGTACGCGGTGAGCGGAGCCCAAAAGTCTCTTGGACGAGATGTTTCAGGTAACTCTTCTTCATAAGCCAATAATTGAGATTTACAATACAACAGCTCACGCAGCCATTTTTTGATTGTCGGACTATGTTTTGCACCCCAACATTGTGCCACAGCCCTCTTGGCAAATAATGTAGATACAGCAACTATGCGTCTATTACAGGGCTTGAAGTGATTCATATAGCCCAAGAGACATACCGCAGGTACACATTGCACAGGTTCCAATTCAATATCAGTAAGTAGTTTTGTCAATTCAGACCAGAAGGCAAAAACACCAGCACACTGCCATGCCACATGCAAAAAATCTGCATCTGCCATGCCACACCTCACACAGTTAGCGGTGTCACGTAAGCCATATCGATGCAGTTACACAGGAGTATAATATAATTGATGCAAAAATTTGAAATGAATAATTCTGAGGTTACAATTAGCCGTGAGACGGCCTGTCAGAGTGCAACACGCCGTCCACACTTCGGGCGTAAGGGCTGTCCCCGAGGCCATCTGCCAGCGAACACAGAAGGAGTGATCGCTTTCTTCCCGTTCTCGTAAGGACGCGTTATAGAGTTTAGTGATTAGCTTATGACGCTTTTCACCCGTCAGCATCACTTGCAATGCTCGCAGAGTAGTGGGTTCTGCAGGATAGTCTGGGTACACAGTTTTAACTGCTTGTCGCACTCGGATATAGGTAAAGCTAAACATAAAACCGCGATCAGCGCCCCTCTGTGCCTCCTGCAATGTTTTAAAGCGTCTGCCCGAATACAGGTCCTCCAACGTCAAGATACCCACTTTGGCCAGCTCGTGCCGAACCTGCGTCTCGCGCACCGCAGAGATATCAGGATGCGATAACAATGGCAGCGATGGAGCATACACGTAGGGCAACCGAGCTCGTTCAGCCAGCATCCACCAAGCCCATGCCGTACAGTGGACAGGGTTGATCTCCGTCCGCGGACCACTCGAGCCCCCCAATAAAATTGCATCGAAAGGACCGCATCCGATTCTATTGCCACGTGTGGTTGAAATTTCTGTGGAAAGTGCCAATAGTGCGCAAACTGTGCTTGGGCACAGAGGTAATATAATCTAAAGTCGGGGGCCTCAAACCCTCCCCGTTAAAAGGGCTGCGCCAAGAGATCCCAACTGCACCTTGGCTTCTTACCTCCCCACACAAACGTTAACAATGTGGATTGAAGAGTGCAGAAGAACGCTTTGTTCAGTTTGATAGGGATATTGACAAAGTAGTAAAGCAATTTAGGAAGAAAGGCCATTTTAACGACCGCTATTCTGTCAGCCAAGGAGAGGGGCAGGCATGTCAAGCGCACAACCTGGTCCACAATACGCGTGACTGCCTGGCCATAGTTTTCCGATATCACGATCTCTGGATCCCTATGTATCCAGACCCCAGGTATTTAACAGGGTCCGACGACCAGGTAAGTGGATACTCCAGGTCAATCTCTTTAGTGTGCGCCGTCAACGGAAACACCACTGACTTTGACCAATTTATTCCGAGACCTGAAAAGCGTTTGAATTTAATATACTCCCGGAGCAACTCCTGTAGATATACCGCCGGTTCTCGCACATATAACAACATATCGTCCGCATTTCGAGGAAAACATGGCGGCCGCAGGTTAGGCGGTGCGCGCGTCAGCATTTGGACCTCCCTGAGCTTCCGTGGAAATGTGTGCAGCTACCGGCGCTCCGACTCCACGGCGCTTCTTTGATACGGAGGTCTCTTCGGCTTGAAGTAATCTGCGATAACTTTCCTTTTTTATCCCTTTCCCCTACCGCCCACCTTTTGGTTCATCACGGCCCAAAAGTTTGGATCGCCTGACGCCTGAGCGGCGTCGATGTGTGTGAGCTCGAGCCTGGACCCCTCCCCCGCCTCTACTCTACGGTGGAAGCAGGCAGCCGTGGAGCTTAGGCGCGGACGCAGGGCGGCGGCTAGCGGGCTCCTGAGGGGGAGTTCTTGGGGTTTGCGAAGCGAAGGTCACCCAAGGGAACCCAGGGAGCCAGAAGAAGATACAGAGGACAGAGCAGTAAAGGCCAGAAAGACTGTAGGTGCGGCTGGTATCCTCCGCCCGTTCCCGGATAACAAAGGATTGAGCAGTAAGGAGGGGGCTCAGGTGGGGGGAGCGGGGTCGCCAAAGGCCAAAAAACATAACAGCGGTACACTTTCAGAGAGGGGACGCAAGACCAGAAGGAAGGGGAAGGGTCCCACGAACAGTGCCCTGGGGGAGAAGCAAGGTGCCGGTCTCAATGCCCCTCAACAAGCTACCGTAGAGGCTTTAAAGGCTTCAGAGGCACCTGAGGAAAAAAGAGGTAAAGGGGTTATACTCCTTAAGATTAACGCTAGCTCCCAGTCAGCCGGTAGAGATACCAAAAAGGAGATACGTAAAAGTGCGATTCGCATAACCCCCCGCTGCTTTCATATTTTAGGGTGCGGCCCCAAATTCTAGATATTCAATTAGGCTTAGAGGCAGTCGGCGACCTCAGTAAAAACCCGGTGGGAGCTATGAGCAACAACAATAAGAATGTTACTGCGAATAGTGAGGATACATTTAGCTTGGCAGACCCCTTTGGATCGGGACCCACAGTGGATGTCTTAGTAAAGGGTGCGAGGTCCTTACCGGATCCCGGGGGCCTAGGCCTCCTCGCGGACCATACTGTGGAAGATGGGGGGGTTAACGCCATTATCGCTACCAACGGTGATCCCACTGGTGAGGGAAAAGAATGTGGTGGTGCATTGGAGGTGCTTTTGATTGCTATCAGGGAGGAGATAAGGTGCGGTTTTGCGGAATCAAAAAATAACCAAAGTGAGATCAGGGCTGTATGTGAGACTCTCGAGAAGAAGGTTGATGGTCTCTCCGAAAGAACAGAGCATCTGGAAAACTCGGTAGGGCGTCTAGAATCTAGTCTGGAGTCGGCAGAGATTAAGATTCAATCCCTGCTAAGGGACGGTGATGTTATGAAGGAGAGAGTTGAGTCCTTGGAAAACTACTCTAGAAGGAACAATCTCCGTCTACTGAAAATACCGGAGGGGAAGGAGGGTAGCGATATCAAGGCATTTGTGGTGGCTCTAATAAAAGACTCATTCAATCTCGATGAAACGACAGAATTTCTCGAGAGGGATATACAGAGGATACATAGAGATCCTTTCCGCCTCAACCCCGGGAG
This sequence comes from Triturus cristatus, assembly GCF_964204655.1. Lineage (NCBI taxonomy): Eukaryota > Metazoa > Chordata > Amphibia > Caudata > Salamandridae > Triturus > Triturus cristatus. The sequence continues at coordinate 1,094,642,464 of NC_140592.1, read as the reverse complement.
AGTGAAACCAAGAAAGATCCTGGTGAATTTTCTCACTTATTCCCTCAAGGAAAAAATTCTTAACCTAGCATTAAAGGCGAAATCAGTAAAGGATACAGGCTTTTCTTTTGAAATCCGGTCAGATCTGTCAAAAACCACCTTAGACAGACAGTGGGAGTTAGGCCAAAAGATGGACAAGTTTAGGGCAGTAGGGGCAACAGTACAGATGAGGTTCCCTGCCTTCCTGAGGGTGATGTATAACAACAAAATGTATAATATCCGATCCCCGCAGGAGGCAGACGAGCTAATAGCTTCCATCAGTCAGCAGTCATGAGAAGGGAACTGATCGGGATAGATAATTAAGAGAAAGGGGAGAAGTCACAAGAGAAAAGAACTTAAAATAAGGGGGAGGGGAGAGAAAGGGGGGAAAGGTTTATATGGAAAACAAGAAAGAGGAAGAAGGGGGAGAGGGGCAGAAAAAGAGAAAAAAGGGAAGAGGAAAAAAAAAAAGGGTATATTAAAGTCAGGAATCCGGGAGGGGAAAAGGAAAAAACAGAAAAGAAAAAAAAAATCCCCAAAAAACTTTAGTAAAGGAAAAATGGATAAATATAAAAAAAAAAAAAACAACTAATAAAAGGTGATAAACATGTTAAGTTAATTTGGGTATCATTGGGAGAAGTGCCCCCCCTCCTCGATCCCACCTTGCCATTTTTGACATCCCTCATGCTCTCTGCCATCACTTTGGCTTCAGTAGCCAATTGGATAGCAAGGTGGCGGTAAGCCGGGTCCCTTCCCTAATAGGCATTGTGGGGGTTCAGGGGATGGTCTTATGTTTGACGCAAACTGGCGATTCACCAGGCCAGTATTAGTAAGGGAGGGTTTTCCGGGGGGTGGGGGGAGGGTGAGGGAAAGAGTTAAAAGGTTCTCATAAGTTTGTCCTAGTTCTCCCTATATTTTGTAAAAAAGCTTTTGAATATGTTCAGGTTAAGAGACGTCGTTTGGTTCACTTTGGAGTGACTGGTTTCATAGGTGGAAGGACAGGAAAGACAGGAAGTGATAATGCATCATGACTGGGTTGCAGTTTTTATCCTGGAATGTCAATGGCTTGCGTGTGAGGGCCAGGAGATATAGAATCTTACAATACTTGAAAGACTCCCCCGCGCAGGTCATTGTCATCCAGGAGACACATTTACTTAAATATGAAGTGAGGGATATGCTTAAGAATCTGAAGTGGGTGGACAAATGTATATGTACGGACCACAACGCCAACATACAAGGGATCCTTATAATATTTAAAAGGCAGATCAAAGCCCAGATTCTGGAACAGAAGGAAGATCTTAGCGGAAGATGGTTATTTGCGAAAGTACAGTTAGAAGGGCAAGTGTATACTCTAGTGGGTTATTATGGCCTGAATCAAGACGACCCGTCTTTTCTAAATAAAATTCAGAACCACTTGATTTCATGCCAAGACCCCATAGTTTGGGTGGGAGACTTTAATATAGTCTTGAACCCCAAGCTTGACAAATCGTCCAACTCAAGAGCAATGACATCTTCTAAATCCAGGCAAGCACTTATAGCAATAATGTCGAATCTGGGGTTGGTAGATGAATGGAGGCAGAGATCGGGTAATATACTAGGGGTTTCCTTTCACAATTCTAAGTATAAACATAAGTCAAGAATTGACTAAGCCTTTTTTAGTCATAAGCTGAAAGACGATCTGAGGGAGATAGTATATATCCCTTCCCATCTGTCTGATCACTCGGCTATCTCATTTACCCTATTACACTAGCAGCGGACCAGGCATACCTCTTGGTCCTTTGACCGGACGATCCTGCTTGAAGAGGATGAAATCTGCTTCCTCGTCTCTGAGGTAAACACATTTCTGAAAATTAATCTAAACTCGGCCTCGATAGCCATCGTATGGGAAGCATTTAAAGCCTTCCTAAGAGGTTGCATAACAAATAGAGCCTCTTATAGATGCAAGGTTTACAGAACTGCAATTACCAATATAGAGCAGGAACTTAGGCAGGTAGAGCAGAAAGGTGTCCCAGTTTCGGTAGAGGATCACGAGAAGCGGGCAGCGTTGAAGACAAACCTTGAAAATTTACTTCAGGATAGGGTGGCCAAGAGATGGGAGGCAAGTAAGCTGTCACATTTTGAGTATGGAGAGGCGGCGGGTAAAATCTTGGCTTGGAAAATAAAAGCAGACCAGGCCAAGAAATATATTAAGGAAATAAAACTGGTAGGGGAAGCTAAGGCTAGATCCTCCACCACAGAAATAGGGATCGCCTTTCAGGAGTTCTTCCAAAACATCTATAAGGAAGACATTGTGGAAGACCCAATGGCCAGGGAGGCATGGCTTGATAAGTTTCATCTCCCCACCTTCTCGTCAGAACAGCGCGATCACTTGGAGACCAAAATATCAGAGGGTGAAGTCAGTAATGCCATCAAACAATTGAAGCGAGGGAAGGCGGCTGGCCCGGATGGCCTACCAGGGGAGGTGTATGGTGCTTTAGGTCCAGTTATAGTTCCATCTCTGACTGCCCTCTTTAATGCTATATTTTTTGAAGGCATGGCCCCGCCAGAATCGTGGAATGAGGCAACGATTGTGCCGATTCCTAAACCTGGTAAGGACCCGGCTGATTGCGGGTCCTATAGACCAATCTCACTCCTAAACAACGACTACAAGATCTTTGCGGCCATCCTTTCGGGAAGGTTGGGGAATGAGATTGGTTCGATAATCCATCAGGACCAGAAGGGATTTATAAGGGGGCGACAGTTAGCAGATCTCACCCACGATCTGGTTGGAACAATAGATATTGCCGCTACCTTCTCTCTTCCTTTGGCCACTTTTACCCTGGATGCTACCAAAGCATTCGATAGGGTCAATTGGCCCTATCTGGCCGCGGTATTGAAAAGATTTAATCTAGGGGGAAACTTCTGTCGAGCTATCTCGCTTCTTTATAAGGATCCAAGGGCTAGAATCCTGGTTAATGGGGCTCTTACTGAGCATTTTAAGATTACGAGGGGTACTAGACAGGGCTGCCCGCTTTCTCCCCTCCTATTCAATATGTATATTGAACCTTTTGCTCAAATCTTGAGAGAAGAGTATAACATCCCCTCTTTTGAGTTTGAGGATGGGTTAAGCGGATAGGACTCTATGCGGACGATATACTTATCTATACAACTGACCCTGTGCAGGCCTTTCCCATTATCATCAAAAGGGCTAAAGAATTCGGGCAGATTTCGGGGTATGAAATCAATGAAGGAAAGACAGAGGTTATGACTTGGAATATCCAAAACCCGAAGTTGGTAGTCACTCCATCTATGCGCTACCTGGGAATTAGGATTACGCAGGAGATTGGTAAAATTGCACACACCAATCTGGACCAGGTCTTTCGAGAATGTCGGGCATTACTAAAAGCCTGGACCTTTCTCCCATTGACAATACTTGGGAAAGTTAGTTTAGTAAAAATGTCCATCCTCCCCAAGTATACATTTATTTTTAATACTATCCCTCTAGCTTTCGAGTCTAAGCAAATTCAAAAATGCCAGCAAGATATAAATTCATTTGTTTGGAACTATAAAGCTACTAGACTGTCCTGGAAAAAACTGAGAAGGAGGAGGGAGAAAGGGGGGCTCGCATTACCAGACCTACAATATTATGCCTGGGCGTTTCAGCTGTCATACTCCAGGATGTTGCTGAAATCTCCATCAAGAGCATCAATTGGCAAAATGTTCAAGGCTATGCTGAATGGGGCGGATTTGCCCCCTGATGGTTTTCTTTTTAAATTCGGGGACCGGAAGTTCTTCAAGAAGGTGAGGTTAAAGACCCTAAAATCTTTGGTTAAAGCGTGGAAGTTGATTAGAGAAAGAGTAGGGTTGCCCTATTTTTCTAGTTTTGCCCCAATCTGGGACTCCCCAGGGCTCCCTCCCTGTTTGAGGGATAGTCTCGCAACTTCCATAAGGGAGGCAGGGATAGTAAGATGGGGACATCTGCTAGTGGGAGAGGCACTGGTAGGTTGGGAGGAGTTATATGGGAAGGTCGGCCCAACACTATCGAGATTCAAATATATGCAGCTCGTTAGCTGGTCCCGGGAATTGAAGAGGAAAAGGATAGATTTGGGGAGGAGTAGCTTCCTGGAAGAACAGTTGGTAGAGAGACAAGAGGGGGGAAAGGAGGTAGCCTTTTGGTATTGGGCCATTCAGGAGGAGGTGGATGGGGATTTCACTCTACCCGATGAGCAGTGGGGAGGGCTCATGGGTATGCAGTGTGAGGATCTATGGATAAGATCGTTCACTCTCCTGTATAAAGTGGTTAAGCCGGCTTGGCTGAGGCGGAATCATCTGTTCACTGTCCATCGAGCCTATTTATCCCCCCAAAGGCTAGCTAAATTTCAGACCGGAAAATGCTGTAATAAGTGCAATCTCCTGGCAGCCTCCAACGTTCACATGTTTATGGACTGTCCATCTATCAACATCTTTTGGGAGGAAGTAAAGACTACTTTGGACCCCATTCTTAAGACATCCATATCTGTTACATTGCCGTTAATTATATTTGGGGTGGATGACAATATCACGGGGCAGGCAAAGTGCTTTTTGTTTTACGCAATTCTTCTGGCCAGACGGCAGATTTGCAAATATTGGGTTGACCAGAAGGCACCATCACACGCAGGCTGGCTATTGTCCCTATATGATACATCTAAGGTGGACTTGGCCAGATCATGTCGCCAACGTAAGCTCTCCTTTTGGAACTTGCTGGTTCAGTGGAAATAGAAACGCTCTGCAGACTTTCCAGGGTTTTTTTTTTGTGGTTTTTTTTGCCCCCCGGGTCCGATGATTATCCCATCAACTCCAGGTTCCCTGGTGGTTCCTTCCGAAAGGCTTTGTTAAGTCTAGATGGAGTAGTGAGGGGATTGGTATGCCCTCTCACTTTTTTCTTTCCTCCCATTTACAACATCCTGGAGAACGTCTTTCGCCAGTCTATATTTTCCTGGTGTCCGGGTCTGAGAGAGAATTATACCTAGTTCCAGACGACATCCAAGGTGATCGGCGTTTCTTTTAGGGATTGTGGGGCAGGCAAATGAGGACAAAAACAAAAAAAACAAAAAACATATCGTCCGCATATAGAGAACGATCAGCGGTCTTTGTCGGAATCTCAAAGCAGCTGCCCCATGCAATTGCCAGAGCTTACAGGCTAGGGGTTCAAGTGCGAGCGAGAACAGCATAGGTGATAGTGGGCATCCCTGCCGTGTTCCGCTCTCAATGGGAATCGGGCACGACACCGGGCTACCGGTTGTTTGTACAGAACCCTAACCCATTTTTTAAAAAAAGGAGGAAACCCCATTTGTAGCAAAACCTTAAACATGTATGGCCATTGCAGGGAGTCAAAAGCTTTTGCTGCATTTAGCAGCACCGCTACTGCTTGAAATTTGGGATCAAAATAATGCAGAGTGGAAAATATAGTGCGGAGATTTTGCGTCGTAGACCGTGCAGTGACAAACCCAGACTGGTCAGGGAGCACCAAGAGGGGAATAAGTGGCTGCATCCTGGTGGCAATCGTTTTGGCGAGAATCTTCGCATCTATGTTGTTAATCGACAGAGGTCTATAGGAGTCGCACTGATCCGGAGGTTTATCCGGCTTTAATTAAAAGCGTCAAAAGTAACGCCTCCTTGAGTGACGGCGGCAGTTCCCCCTTCTCATATGCCTCCGCATATACCTCTAATAAATGAGGAGCAAGTTCCGACACATACGTCTTATAGAATTCGCTAGGGAGACCATCCATACCAGCTGCTTTGCAAGTTGGCAGCGACATTATGGCCATTTTAACATCCTCCTCATAAAAAGGCTGCACCAAGTATTCCCGATGGGAATCGGAAAACCAGCCTAGTGCAACGTCATCTAGATACTCGCCAATTTCTTCAGGTGACAAGGCCCCTTTTGCTGCATACAGTCGGGTGTAAAATTGTACAACAATAGCACTAATCTCCGGAGTTGAATAATGTGCTGCCCCGTTTGTGTCTCGCATTTCTGTTACGTGTGCCTGGGAACGCGGCGCCGCAAGTTTTTGTGCTAGGGAACGACCAGGCCGCCCTCCCTCATCATAATAGCGGGCCGTCTTCCGGCGACAGCAGTGAAGTAACTCCTGATCCACTGTCCTATTATACTCCGTTACAAGTATACGTATGTCCGCTAGTTTCGCAGAGGAGGGGTGGATCTCGTACTCCCGCTCAAGGACTGCAACCTCGGATGCTAGTTTTTTAATGCGACGCCGGATATCCCGTAAACTCCTGCCTGTGCTCCAATACAGACGCCCCTGATACTGACTTTAAAAGCCTCCCAAAGCACTCCCGCACTTTCCACTGAGCTCTCATTTTCCCGAAAGAAATTCCTGATTGCCTCCGCTACCGTTTGTTTGAAAACTGGGTCTATTAATTCAGTAGGTTGTAACCTCCAAGTGAAGGGAGGCCTCTCGCAGGTGGGGATCTGCTTAGTAAGGAGCACCGGAGAGTGATCCGACAGCGTACGTGCCTCATGCTTCACCTCTATAACCCAGGAACAGGCCTCCTCAGATACAAGCCAGCAGTCTATACGGGACCAGGAATTATGTACAGATGAGACAAAGGTACTTTCCCGACCCGCGGGGTTACGAAGTCGCCATATATCGCGCAAATTACCAGCGTCGCATAGTCCCAACAATACTTCCGACGCCTGTTTTTGTCTCATCTCACTGCTTCCTTGTCTATCTAGAGTCATGTCGAGGCAAATATTGAAATCAGCCCCCCAAATGAGCACAGCAGGGGGAAAGGCAGAAATCCTGCGCCACACATCCGAATAAAAAGAGGGGTCATCTGTGTTTGGGCCATACACATTCACCAATAATACAGTCATACCGCCCAGTCTCCCATGCAGAAGCGCCACTCGTCCCTGCTCATCACTCTCCATCTTAAGCGCAGTGAATGGGACACCCTTTTTTTATAACAATAAGCACCCCTCTAGAATAGGAGGAGTAGGATGACTCAACCTTAGTGGCAGCCCATCGCGTACCCACCCGTTTTACCGTTTCAGTAGTGAGATGAGTCTCTTGCAAAAGAGCCACATGCACTCCCATACGATCCAGATAGGTAAACACTAATCTTATCTTTTTCGGTGTATTGAGTCCCCTCACGTTCCAGGTGAGGAACTTGACATTGCTAATCATGGTGATATTTCATCTTCCATAGTAAACAAATCCTCTATACCCCAGTATACACTCTGCCCTCTACAGAAATCCGCCTCAGCATATATAAAAAACACAATGTAGTTCTACCGCAACTTCAATGAGGTGCCCCCAACCCATCAACCCCCCACCCACTTCAGCACCCCCAACTCGCCAAAGCCATCCCATTCCCCTAGAACCCATCCCCAACTCTGAACAGAAAGACAAAATAACCGTCGGGGTACACCCAGCAGGGGCGCTTGAGAATATCTAGCCTCCCAACAAAAGGGAGGTGGCTGAGCGGGTCCATCACTATGCCTGAACCCAAGCCTATACCCATCTCCGTAGTAACATAGGCAGGTAAGTATACATGTGCTAACTAGAATCGTCCACCTAGACAAATAAAAGTCAAAGGTTACTCATTGCAGAACCAATACAGTATAATAACAAAAGGGAATACAGCTTCTCAGTCGTACAGTGCTGGCATCCAATATTACATATTCATTCCCTCATTTAATCCTGAGCCTCCGCTTCAGCCGCAGCCTGCGACTCACGCCGTTGTCTTTTAAGTTTTTTAGCACGCTCTAGTGCAGTCTTGGGATTTGTAAAAATCTTGCAGTCATTGTCCGGGCCAACCTTCAAGCACGCAGGATAGAGCATGGCATATGGGACTCCTTCGGATTGTAAACATTTCTTTACAGCTCCAAACTCTCTGCGTGCCGCCTGCACCGCCACAGTAAAGTCTGGAAAAAAGGAGAGCGTATTACCCTGATACTCAATTGTTCCCTTGACTCTTGCCATGCGTAGTATAGCATCCCGGTCCCTATAGTTAAGCACTCGGGCAATAAAGGGGCGAGGTGGGGCGCCAGGTATCGGTCGAGCCACAAGAGACCTATGAGCATGTTCAATAATGAACATCGACGACAGGTGTTCAGTGCCAAAAAATATCCGTTATCAACTGTTCAACAAACGCCTCCATCCTCCCCACATTTGTGGACTCCGGCAGCCCCGTGATTCGAATGTTGTTTCGCATAGAGCGTGCCTCCAAATCCTCATTATTTGCTTGAATGAGGGAAAGGACTTTTTCCATATTTAAAGTCTTCACTTGAATATCACTCAACCCATCTTCGGCGGCCGATACTCTTTGCTCAACTTCCCCCATGCGTGCGCTGTGTTTCTCAAGTTGAGACGACATGTGGTCTAACATGTGGTTCACAGCCGCCATGGTCCCTTTGATAAACTGGAGACTACGCTGCATAGCAATAAGAGTGGTCTCCAAAGTGGATTGCCCTGCGTCATGAGCGTCCGCTTCGGAATCGGAAGCCGCCTTCTGAGAAGGCTTGGGGTTTTTTCGCGCTTCGAATGTGAGGCGTGGTTGCGATTTGTCAGCCCGGCCCATTGTAATAGTCAATTTAGGTTCCGCAGCCCTCCAGAGGACACCAGTCAACCCACAGGAAACTGTCCGCAGACCACTATGCAATGAGCCACCTTGTCAAGCAACAGCAGAGCCCCTCACTCCACCCAGCGGGAGCTCCACAGCGAGGACCTTCCCTGCTTCAAGAAACTGATTGTAGGAGCAGGCCCAGGGACCACAGCAACAAGGGGCACCACACCTCCTCAGCCCGCCTGCACCAAAGTCCGCAGCAACAGCACACAGGCCATACGCCCTTTTGGTCTAGCGTTGGCAAGAAGAAACACGGGGGAGTGGCGCAGTTCTCAACAATTTATGGTGTATATGCCAAGATACAGCACTGAAGGCTGCCCTGCACCCGGACCAATGCAGCTAAGATTGCCCAAGCAGCTTCTGATTAATCAATCTGTCCCTTATGTAACCAAGACCGCTGCTGTCAGAATAGTAGGCCTCAGTCCCTGCATGCATATGACATTAGGTCGCTGGTGTGCTAACCGCTTATTAATGGGGCCAAAATTCCCTTCTGCCTGTACGTCCTATTTGGTCACTACTCAGGATCTCTCTGCCCGCCTGAAGATCCAAACTCCGGCCCACCACAGAGCCCAACAGCGCCTCCACAGTAGTCTACGTACCCCAGCCCGGGCCAGCAGCTCCCAGGCCGCAGGCCGCAGCCCGCACCCGGCCCGCACCCACCTCCGCAACCGCAGGCCTACCGCGGGCCACGTCCCCACTCACCGCCACCCGACTGGGGGCGCAGACACCGTCTTCCGGCGCCGCTGTCCCCTCCGCAGCTGCCTCGTACAGTGAACCTCCCAGAGCCGCGAGCAGCTCAGCGCCCGCAGGGCCGATGATTCGTCGCGGCCGCTCAGGAAGCCACACCGCAGAGCCGCGTCAATGGCGTCCGGCAGCCAGGCCCCGCCAGCACTCCTCCCTACGCCGGAGCCACAGCAAAAACCGTTCTGGCGGCAGCGTCTCTGGTCCGATGTGCTGCAACTCCTCACCACAATAACTCCATCACCAGCACAGAGCCAGCAGTCCCACGCCACAGGAGGAGTCCTGAGGCCCCCGGCACTCAGAATCCCGCAAACGCCGCCATGCTGCAGTCAAGGCGCAAACTTCACCGGAGGCAGATCGTCGTCATACCGTCGACTCCGAACAAGCAGCGGCCACCAATCCATACAGTAAGAGCCAGGCTGTTAGTAGCACCTCTTCAGTCAGTGGGATGGCTGGTATTACAGGCAGATATTAGTCGGATTGTGGCTCAGCCAGGCAGAGCCTCACTCAGGTGCGGCCATTTTCGCGGTGCGCCCCTCGATAACTGAAGAGTTAAAGAAAATTTAACACGTTGCATGTATGAGAACATACTATGAAGGGTTAATATTGGGCTGTAAGTGTAATTCTTTTTATAACATGGCTAAATGATTTATGGCATTTGATAAGGTCGCCAAGAAAAGACAACCTTTCAAACAAGCATTGGCAATGTTAGTAGGTCTGGCTTTAATGTGCTGCACAACGCACACTCTCAAAGGCGCATCACTAACCCTGCTCTTACATGGGCTGAGTCTTTTACATCTGTTTTACTGGGAATAGGAGCAAGAACCATGAAGGATCGTCTGCCTGCTCTGGTGCGAAGGAACATGGGCATACTCAAAAATGCAACTGAAGAGAAACAAAGCATGTGAGAGGACACATAGGACTCGAACTGAGAGCTGAGATAGAACAAGGTCTTTGTGCACCATGCAAAGTATCTTAAACAAGATCTGTTTATTCAATGGAAACCTGTGGACAAAGTCCAACTCTGATTTAACGGAAGCACAGCATGCTAAATTAAGTATCAGACATGGCATGTGCATTTTGCAGAAACTGTAGGCAACAGATAAGGTATTTAGGTAATCCACGCAAGACGCCATTCCTATAATCTAAACAGGATGAGATGGCTGCCCAGAGCACCAACCTTCTCCATTAAGCTTAGAGGCGAGGAAGAAATTTCCTTAATCTGTTCAAAGGGGAGTAACATGTACCAGTGATCTTCTTCACATGGAGGCGGAGGCAATTTCAACTTTAAGAGAGCAACAGCATGTTTTTAGTGATTGTAACAGGGATTGTCAGTTGGCCAAGAGCCAGTGACTTCCAAATGGGAGATTCCCTAGATACAACAACTCAGATTTATCTGCGTTAATCTTCAAAAGGTTATTAGTTCAAAACAATAAAATCAAAAGAACATTAAAACACCTAAAAGAGTTAAATAAATGTTAAAGAATTACACAAAGTACACAATTATTAATAAATTAATGTTCAGTGTTTTTGTTTTTAAATAGTAAAAATACACAATGAAAACAAGATCTCTGTAGCACTACCTGAAATATGTAGCAGAAATTCTCTTAGTGTTATCCCCTTAACTGCTATGGCTTTTTTTTTTCTTTTATTGAATGTTTGGGGTAGTTTGTGCTTAGGCCTCCAGGGCTTGTATATGCCCCTGGAGGCGAACAACTAAACAGTCAAAATATATCTAAATTTAGAGTTTTTGTGAAAAATAGGGGGGGAAAAGTGCTCTGCAAAAGTGTCTGTAATTTTTCCTAAAAATTACATAAACAAAAGGTTTGCTGTGCTAAAGTAACCATATTCCCAGCTTTCCGGAACAAGCTGTGCTGAATCAAAAGGCTGATTTTTGTTTTTTTACCCAGTTTGTCATTTTTCAAAGAGGCGGCCCTTTTGTCAAATTCTTTTGCTTTCAAACTGCTTCCAGTCTGTGATGGAAACCAATGGGGAAACTCATGGATGATCCAGGAAAGCTACAGATTTCTGAAAAGAAGACAGAATTCGTAATTCAGCGAGGGGTTATTTGTGTAGGTCCCTCAAAGGTTCCCCAAAGAAATTAATTGTTGAAATAAAAAAAATAGTGAAAATAAGTAGGGAAACGCAGCGTTTGTGACAGCGTTTTCATCTGTAATTTCTTGTCACTGTGACTGATTTACAAAAGCAATATACCATTATGTCCGCTAGACCCTTCTGGTTGTGGAGATATATAGGGTCTGTAGGTTGCATAAGAACCTAGGGTACCCTGGCCAACAACTGAGCTGCACCTTACAATGGCTTTTCATTGTGTACAAGTATACAGCAATTCATATGGTTAAAAAGATAAAGTGAAAAATGGGTATCAAGGACACCAATGTATTTCTGAAATGGACACCAGATGTGGAGTGCAAGAGCAGGGATTATTTGTACATAATCTGAATTTGCGGGTAGCCACACTAGCATGTGATTCAGAGGGCATTTTCCAAAATTCCTTCTTTCGTACACTGGGTTAGATTTGAAAGGCACAAATGCATAGAAATCCTATTAGTAATGACAAATGTTCTACTATTCTGCGTTTCCACATGTCTCCCGATAAAATGGTACCTCACTTGTGTGGGTAGCCCCAGTGCCCTTGACAGGACCTAAAACACAACATGGACACATCACATTTCACCCCTGAAAACTGAGGCTTTTTTGCTATATGGGTAGCTGTGAAATTTGGGCCCTCTCTCAGCCGGCACCTTTTTCAAAGCTAGACACCTAAAGGAATCCATAGTGGGGTTCTTCCCAGGTTTTATTACCTAGAAGCCCTTGCAAACCTCAAACTTTGATTGAAAACACACATTTTCCTCACATTTCTGTGACAAAAAATTCTGGAATCCGCAAGGAGCGACAAATTTCCTACCACCCTGAGTTCTCGCATGTCTCCTGATAAAAACGTTACCCGACTTGTGTTGGTGGGCCTAGAGACAGCCACACAAAAAGCACTAAAGTGCTGCGTGGAGAGATCAGCGGTAAGGGTAGCTGCTGTATTTGGGGCAGTGCTCGTCCACCACCCATGGAAACCTACCAACCATACACATTTGTTTTAAAGTAATCACCAAGGGGATTCCCAGGTGGTGTACTTTACATGGATCCCACAAGGTTCTCCAATCCACTTTTCCCTGCAAACCTCAAACTTTGCTTAATGTCACTATTTTTCCATAATTTCTGTGATGGAAATTTCCGGAATCCACAGAAACTTCCTACCACCCAGCGATACCCCACTTATCCTGGTAAAAATGCTGCTCCACTTGTGTAGCTGGAACCTGTGTTCACAACAGGAACGGATCAGTGCAAGGTCAATGGGAGCCCTCGCAGGGGGACTGTGGTTACGCCGGGCTTTGTGGGTAAGACAAATGTTGTGGGATCCACTCAGGTCATACCACCCTGGAACCCCCTTGATGTCTACCGCGCCCTGGGGGTGAGGGAGAAGCACGGGCCCATGACCAGAGGACTCCTCCTCCCAAAAAATACTATAAATCTGCAGGCCATGGTGTCTAGTTAATTTTCTGCAGATTGGGGGGTGAATTTCCCCATCCATCACCCAGGGAGCAGAAAATGTAATTGGCTCCAGAGTGATGTGGAGCACAGGCCCATGCCCACGGTGCCCCCCACCCCCCCATAGAATAATGTATAAATGCAGTCCCTAGTATTTAGAGGCCATTCTGTCCCCTCCCACCCCCCGGGAGGCAGATAGGGGTAGAAAGTCCAATCGGCCCCCGGGTAGGGGAGCACAGGCCCATGGCCATGGCGGCCTCGTCCCTCAACAAATACTGCATAAATGCAGTCTCTGGTGTCTAGTAGGCTTTCTTCCTCCTAGAGGGGCAGATTGGGGGTGAATACCCTTATCCAAACCTCTGTTATCCTGGGTCCTCTGTACCCCAGACCCTCATACTGGGCCTTTTTAACACTTGCCTTTAAGAGTAACTAGGCAGAGCAGTCCAAGGCTGGCTCAAAGGAGGTGCTCCTGGCTAGAAACTCAGACCACAGCAATGCATAACATCAACACTCAATAAAGTAATGTCCAGTCAGTGCTTTTTCTTTGAAAAAGAGACACACTCTGTTTCAGCTGATTTCAGGTGGAATTACAAATCGGAACCCCTGCTAAAGAAGCGTTGTAAGTTAACCAGGGTGCAAATCTAAAGAAATATGATGGAGGCAATTAAACCCGTAAATCTGGACTGCTCCCATTGCCACTTGAGGTATCATGTGGCCAAAAAAACCCTGCAAAAAATGTGCGCACCAACAGCTCTAATCGTAAATAACAGAAATGCCCCTTTATGGGCCTACTGGACTATGTAAGGCTTTTCACAATCAAAAAGGGTAAGGCTATGGGCTTTGTCAAGTTGTTCACAATGTACATTGAGAAGCCTACTGCCTTTGTGCCCAAATTTAAAAATCAGTAAATTAAGCCTCCTAATTTTTACATGACCATAAAAATGACCATATTGTCTTTGCCGAGAGAGAACCATCAAATATTTGAGGCGGACCCAAAAATATGAATTTGCATGAACATGAATCGGTAACTAAATACACCAAGCATTTACTGTGGCCATACCTAAAAAGGAACCTCTATTCTAATCCCCGTCCTACTCATTTGTCAGAGAGTTGACAAGGTAAAAACTGTTCCTATTTTATTCATCAAAATGTAAAACCTCTTCTCGTGGTGTTTGCCAATTAGATACAATGTAAACCCTTTTCCTATTGCAGTTTTTCTTTGGCTCTCCGTGTATAACCCCTTCCTACTAAAATTCGTCACAGGTTACATACAAAACAAAGCCCCTCCCCGTTTTATTTGTCTGTGTTCACAATGTCAAACCTTTTCCTACTGTATTTTTTGCCGATTTACACCGGGCAACAACCCTTCTTATGTAATCTAACACAACTATTTTTCAGTCAAATGCTTGCAGGGAAGATGATAAACATTCGGGCAAAATCACAGCACCTCTCTTAGCATTGCTTCTTACAGCTGTTTCTCTGGTGAAAGTATAATCGCTGGCTGTCAGATGGGCCAAGCCTAAAAACCAATGAAATTCTGAAAAAAAGCCATTGTTTTCCATGGGAGGAACCCAAACGCCTGTCTTCAATGTTAATCTGTGGAATACAGGTTGGAAAATAGTTGTCTGTACACTTTAACACAGTGCAATAACCATCCATCCATAAACGCCTTTAGGCTTTAACATAGGTTTTTTCACAATAAATTTGGCCTACTGCCCTTGTCACAACTTTTTGATTTAACTAATAAACAGAGCAGACCTATAGCATTTACAAACCAGACCTGAACCCATGATCATTGGCTCGTCACAATAACAAACTCAGCCCCACCATATTGAGCTTAATTTTTGGAATACAAGAACTTCCACAGCTAAAGTATGCCCTTCATACAGTATGGAGCTGTGGGGCACTCCAGCCCTTCTGGCGCAGCGCAACCTCTTGCTTAGAACAAGTGCTTTCTTATCAACTCCCCTTTGAACCTGTTATTCCTTTTGCACAGAACAGATGGGATTGGGGGAAACAGATATAAACAACACCTCTTGTTCTTGGGGCTCAAATTGGCCAAGCAAGACATAGCTCAGCGCTGGAGGGAGACCTCCACACCCTCGGTGGGGGGGTTGGAAACGTGCTATGGACAAATGCATGGGGATGGAGGTCGCAGTATTCCAGGCGCTGGGTTTTCCGTCCATCAATTGTGTGTCGTTTGCTTTCCCACAGAAGCACAGGAACATTTGGAAGAGATGGGCTGACTACAGGGGCATAGATCTGCCTCCTAGACGTCCCCCAGAGTCCCTTATCGAGCAATAAACACATCCATACGGCCGCGGGCATACTCTTACTTTATAGATCCCCTACTCCAATGTTGGTGACAGACATCTTCCACGGAGTGAGGGTGTTGCCTAGTTTGTGCCTGGGTTTTTCCCTGTTTCTTTTAGTTTTTTGTTGACGCTTTGAAACATGGGTACTGTTCAGAAATGCATTGTATAATAATGTTTGTGTATGGGCCTCTAAGGCCATGCTGTACCGCCAAAAATTTCAATAAAATCTGTTCACAAAAAAAAGTATGCAATGTCTGCCCAATCAAATACATTATTGGGGAAGACCAACATGTGGGTGGAGCAAAAGACCCTCTTCCAGTGGTGCTTCCGAAAGCGCTTTTTCTGTTGATAATATAAAGTTAAGAACAGCTGTTCTGCCAATCTAGACCTAAAGACCCTCATTTTATTAATTTAGAGAATAAAATGCTGGACATTTTTAAAAAGCTTTGAGAAGACCTTGCACTATCAAGATCTAGGTTTTAGGTCACATTCAGGTATCCAGAAAGAAGGTACAAAATAATTAAATTGGACTTCCTCTTTGGAGGCCCAGGGCAAAGACAGGCGATGGAATGGCAGTGGTCTATTTCCTTATACCAAAAAAGATTACAATTCATTAAAATTTTCACAACTGAAATTCAACCAGCAGTGTGCTTCTATATGTGATTTTCTTGATGACTGCCCTACTGACATGGACCCCAATCCCCAGTTGCAATGCCATGTAAATATACGATCTTGTATACTTCTTATTACATTAATAAATTAGGTCATTTAAAAACATTGAGACTTGATTACAAACCAGTAAAAACACTAAACTATTGCAAAAGCAAATTACTCTTATGGGATCATTTAACATTACAAATGTGTCCTGGATTTGTATAATTGTTGGTTTAAGTAATTAATAAATTTCTTTTTGTTGTGTTTCCTTTCAGTGTAAAAATACTGTCAAGTCCCCTTTTGATCTTGCATGCAGAAGATGACCACATTGTGCCTGTGGAATTGGGTAAAAAGGTAATCAGGAAACTGAAAATCCTATTTTAGTCATGCTTGAAGAACTTTCTTTTTTAATGAATTGTTTATGTATGTATGTTCGCATCTCCATTTTTCTGGAAAAAATTAGTTGAACTCATTATACAACTGTGTCTATTTGATTTTGTTTGTAATAAAGGCCCAGATATACTAGGGCTTTGCACCGGTGCTAGAAAGATACAGAGCAATAGCAATGATTTCCCTTCAGGTGCAAAAGGTGGTGTGTGCTGGAAAGGGACCCTTTTCACAGCATGATATCTACATTGCACCACTTTTTGTAAACTGAAGGAGGCTCAATGCAAACACTCATATTTTATGACTCAAAGCTCGATCTTCTAAGATAGCCACAACTAGCTTTGGGGCATTTTTACAAAAGGACATCGCCATAAGAACGTCACTTTTAGTGAAGTTTTGGTGGCGATATCTCCTCCTCCTTATTTACAAAGCGGCGTTAAGCAACTTAACGTGGCTTGATGCCACCTTGTAAATAAGGCCCCTTTTCACTCTTCACTTAGCGTGAAACACCAAATTGCCATTAAAGATTGTTTATGTGCAGGAAGGTGTCCCTTCCTGCACATAAACATTCGCCGCTGCAGCGCAGGCACCCTTGCAACATTGGCTAAGGGTGCCTGTGCTTGCGCTACCCAGCTGTTTTAGCACCAGCGCTAGGGGATACGTACGGGTGTGCCGTATTTTTGTAAATACGGTGCATACCTGCCTTTTAAAAAGTGTTAGATTGCGGCGTTACCAAAATTGGAGAAATACCATGCTCCGAAAATTTATTGTAAATATCCCCCGTGTTGGAAACTAACATGTACAAACAATTGCGAATATTGTAATTGCTTGTAGAAACTGATTCCTATGTACTGCTATGCACCGCATACATCTAGTGCTTTGGAACCTTCTGTGTGTGTCTATACGTAGCAATTTGCACAGGAAGATACCCTTCCAGAACAAATCCTATGCTAGACAGTGCACACTTGCCTCTGCGCCATGGTGCGAGGGTGCGTATCCCACAAGTTACTTTGCACGCCAATGCAGGGGATGACATCAGCAGCAGGTCAGTCTTTGAATATACACCTCTGTGCATTGTTTTCTCTTTTTCACAGTGCAATGCAGCACGTTTTACATTGTGTGAAACCTGTGTAAATATGGGCCAATGTTAAGTGGGAGGGAGAAAGGTCAGCTTTGATGCAGTCGGCAGGGTTGCACGAGCGTTGCTGTGCAGAGCCCTGCGACGCATGCAAGGGATAGCCTGCACCTTTATCCCTAGTGCACCTTCCAATTTGGAGTCCTGCTGAGGTCAGGACTCCACACGGGAAGGTGCACTAAACACTGCAAGAGGATAATGTAGGGCATGGGCCATTCCTCTAAGAATGAGGTATTCTTCTGGCTGATTTATTTTCAATCAGTGCACGCGGAAGGTGGAAACCAGAAAGCTAGGATTGGGTGCTTGGACCTGCATTTGATAAAAAGGTTACTACTTACAATTAGGTAAAGACACTCTTTACAACGCTCTTAACAACTTAAAATGAAAACTCATTGCAGGCTAATGATATCCCCATAAAGTGTGATGATTTTGACTTTCGCCCAGGTCACAAAAAACCTCCGGGTCTACCCCAGTGAAAACTATGATGTTCAGTTTCCCCTTTGTTTTTATCTATTTTTCATAAACATATTTGTTTGGATTATACATGTTACAGAATAGTCAGCAGTTACAATTCCACTGAAACCTCTATTTGTTGTATTTTCTTTTTAACCTGAAATGTTTTTTCCCCCTACCACCAACCAAATTGGGTTCCATCCATGCACTTCCCCTCATTTTCTCACACGTACTCAAGCCACCAAAATACTGCTGTTCGAACTGACATCTGTGGCGTGGTTTCACCCTGACTTTTTGCCTTCAGACCTTCTCTTTTTACTGTTTTTGCTGAATCGCTTTTGCTGGCTTTAGGACTCTGGGCACTTTACCACTGCTAATCTGTGCTAAAGTGCATATGCTCTATACTTAAAACATAGTAACATCGCTTATCCACAATTGGCATATTTAATTTACTTATACGTCCCTAGTAAAGTGGTCTATATGTTCTCAGGTCCTGTAACTTAAAAGCCACTAGTGGGCATACAGCTCTGTTTGTGCCACTCACTCAAGTAGCCCTGCAAACCTGTCTCAGGCCTGCCACTGAAAGGCCTGTGTGTGTAGTTTTAAACTGCCATGTCGACCTGGCAAGTTAACCCACTTGCCAGGCCAAAACCTTCCTTTTTTATTACATATAGGTCACCTCTAAGGTAGGCCCTGAACAGCCCATGGGCATGGTGCAGTGTATTTAAAAAGAAGGGCATGGAGTTCTTAAGTATTACATGTCCTGGTAGTCAAATACTCTTACATTTCTTTTTCACTACTCTAAGGCCCATCTCTCCCGTATGATAACATTGGGGTTACCTTATTACATTTGTAAGTGTAATTTCCCATTGGAAAGAGTTGAGACCCCTGCATTTAGTGTCCCTGGAATCACAATATATCGTGAAGTTGGACTCTAAATTGCAATTCTGAAAATGCCTCTTTTAGAAAGTTGCGATACAAGTCTGGGGTGGATGACAGCTGGCTTTGTGCATTCCCTCTAGACAGCCACACACAAAGGGAGCTTAGGTGTGACTGATGGGCCGTCCACATCCTGATGGGCCTTCCTGGGCAAGATGGAAGGGAGGAGCTGACACTTACACCTGAAAGGGCTGTATCCTCTCCCCACACAAAGGGCTGCATACCTCCCTGTAGTGAGTCTGGAGCTAGGGCAGGAAAGGCAGAGATCTCTTTGAAGTCTCCCCCACTTCAAAGGCCCAGCTGGGTATTAGTTCTGAACCTCTGACACCACCTACTCAGAACACTTCCGGAACTGAGGACATTCTACCAGGAAGAAGGACTGCTGTGCTGTTGGAGGGGCTGCCACTCTGCTAGACTGCTTTATTTTGCTGGCCTGCTGCTTGTGGGTGGGAATATTCTCTCCAAAGAGGGGTTTGTTTTGGGAAAAGAAAGACTGCATATGCCTGATGCACATAAACGTTTCTCAAGAAGGAAGTTTTTCTCCCTGTGTGTCTCATTGTTTTCCTGCACTGGAATGCCATACAGCTGACAGCTGGAAATTTCAGCATTTGAAGAGAGTGCCCACCTGACATTGTAGAGCCAGTGGGCCTGTGGCAGCTGGCACGCTGGGTTGACAGTTAAGGCCCTACCATTAGAAAACCATGCGGTAGAAAAGGAATATCCGGTTACAGCTACACTATAAATGACCCTCTAAGTTTGGAAGCGCACATAAGTGTGCGACAGGCATTTGTTATGATTTTGAATACCTGCAAATGGGTGACTTTGTGTGGTCCCATACTATTCTATTCTCTTTTAGATTGTCATGTCAGTCTGTGGAAAATGATGCATAGCTGTTTTCACTCGACTGGTTCACTTGTGGGTGGGCAACATGTGAGACTCCGGCCCACAGCACTTTTTGCCTTTTTGACCTCCCATTTGTGCATAGTATAGTGATTGATTTGATGTAGTGAGAATACATTGATCTGCCCCAGCACACTCAGACGGATAAGTTCTGGAGTTCATTGTTGCACTTTTTATACTAGCGAATGCCATAACTCCATGCATAACATTGTATTTTAGTCAAATACTATTTTATCCAGTTGCATGTTATTCTAAGTTGAAATAATGCATGCAGATGTTTAAACGCAGAACTGGGAAAAGAGTTAACCTGCAAAAAAATGGCTGTAGGTTTTAACATTTTTTAGCGATTATGAAGTAAATGTATTTGTTAAATGCATTGTTTCAATGTTTATATTTATCTACAGTTATACGAAATTGCACAGACATCTCGCAGTTCCAAAGATAATGTCAAGTTGGTTTTATTTCCTGCCTTGATGGGGTACAGACATAACTACATTTATAAGGAGCCCAGCCTTCCCAACATTACAAGGTAAATATTCAGATTGGCAATCTTACCCTCAAATGGACACAGTCTAGCATTTTGCCTTGTGTTTTGCTAACAGCTGTGGATGCTCAGCATTATAACTCAACCAGTGATAAAACTCCCATCACTCCACACAGGCAGGAATAGATGCATATAGCTTTTAAATGGGCACATGTGCCGGAGACTGACAGGGGCCTCTGCTGACAACCAATGACCTGGTGGGCGTTAAGCCATCTGCAATGTAAAATTCATGGGCCGGCTTAGCTTGTGGTGCGTTGCTACCCTCCCTTTTTCATTGAAACTCAAATAGTGTCTCCATAGAAAATAGATAGGAGAGTTGACCTAAGAACGATATCACAAGAGATGAGTAGAATTCCATGGTTTGACACCCAATCTGTGGATGCTGGCTGAAGGTAGGTGAATGCAAAGTGGTTGCAAAACTGTGCGCATCTAACCTTACACTTGGAAAATCGATTGAAGGAAGGAACCAAAGGGACATGTACATTGATGCTGTTTTCATGATGGTATTCCTGATGTGTGCTGTTTCAGGAGTTATTTTATGCATTCCTGACAAGTATACACATGACATTAGAAAGGAAATTTAGTATTAGGAGGTGTCCAGTTGTAGGGCTATAAGGTTAGCTTCCCTGATTAGAGAAGTTAATTAGCTTATCAAAAGAGAGGAAGGTTTTTACATGTTACTGCCAGAAAGGGGCGGAGAATTTTTTTTGAGGTTGAGGCTGAGGTAATTGATCAAATATTTAAGATTTTGTTTTAAATGGATTTCGTTTTTAACGGATGGGGGTATTGGATGATTTTTTTTTTACATCCATAATAAAGGAGAATTGTTAGGGCAACAGTGAGCATAGAAACTTTCGAAGGCTTTGATTTTAGAATTGAAAGATTTGATCACCCATTTTCCCACCCCAAGCTGGTCTTTTTATTTTTCTTCCAAATCAAAACTTAACTAGTATTGACTAGGCCTATCGTGTCGGAAGGTTGAAATCAGATTCATCATCCCTCTCGTGTTAGCATAATCGATCATTTTGTACCTTATTCAGTCTAACGTCTAATCTTATTACACATTAATTGTGCTGACCAATGGTTAACGATGTGTTTGTCTTATCTGTGAACATTCTTAAGCACAATACAATATTCGGATTCTTGTATTTTTCTAAAATTAAATAAAACTTTTGGAACAAAAAGCAGAATTGTCAAATTCTTTGCATTTGCGGACAGGAGCAACAACTACAAGAGGGGTGCAAGTATTAGTCGTAGATTTAACAGTTTCATATAGTTTTGGAGAGAGTTTTTCAACAAATCAATGTTTCTTTTGATAGAGGCATTTTTAGTTGTTTTCTTTGTGTTCATATATTGTTTCTCAATTAATTTTAGACGGAATAACTGTCAAGTTTGTTTGGTGGCTCTGACATTTTGTTTGGGGAACCAAGGAGACTATTTCTTCTAGCTTTGGGATGCTTTTTCTTCAGTGGCAATATCTCCTTTATCTAATCATTCATCTTGACATTATACTTAGTTGTGAGATTGTTGATCTCCATTTTCTTGATCAGGTCAAGTTTGTGTTTTTATTCTCTGTAACCCATGACGATACAAGTTTACTTAGGCCGGGTGTAGTGATTGTTTAAGAAAAAAGTGAAAAGCGAAGTTAGAAGTGGCCTAGTCAGTCAACTGATATAGGATTAATCATAGTGTTGTTACTGGCCGATGAGATGTAGTATGGCACTTTTGTCTTGGGGTTTCAAGGAAAGTTGAGTCAGGTCATTGTTAATTAAGTTGATGGATAAGGTAAGAAGGAGTATCTGATTGTTCCAATTAAGTTTGGAGTGTTCAAGAAATATTCTATCAGTAGATTTAATTGGATGGGAAGTCAAGTGTTTGTAACACTGATTAATGATTAGTGAGTTTTCTCCTGAAGGCTTGTGCATAATGTTAAGATAGGTGCTTGGAGGAAGACATAGGTAAGTTCTACCATTAGATATTGGAAGGTAGAAATTGAGTCTGATTTAGTCTACAACGAATGGATTTGTCATGCAGTAGGGCTACTCCACCTTCCTTCATGACTTCTCCAAAAGGGGCGATCAAGTGAACTGGCAGTAGGAGATTATCCATAAATGTTTGGGATGCTTTGTTTCGCCGGGTTTCGGTGACTATTATGAGATCGGGACTTTGTGATGAGATAGTATGTGATAGAAGGTGTCCCTTCTTGCACAAAAACAATCATCCCTACAACGCAGGCACCTTTGCACCGTGGTGCAAGGGTGCTTGCATTGGCGTATGGCAGCCAATTGTGCGCAAGCGCAGGGAAACAGGACAGGAATGCGCCATTTCTGATAGATATGGCGCAATCCTGCCTTTTTTTTTGCTGTACAGCAGCGCCGCACAAAGGGTTGCGACCCTGCCCTACTGCAAAATATTGTAAATGGGGCCCTATGTGTATAGGTCTACTGAGGTATAGAGTGCACACAGCAGGCAGAAGAGAAGCTAAAAGGTACCTAATCTGAATATATCCCAGCCATAACTGCATAAAACCATTTGATTAACAGTAGTTCAAAAAATTCATGAAAAGTACTCCCACTTTTACTATGCAGAATCTTTACAAACTAAGCTTCAATATGAAAGCACATTGCGGTACCAGTAACTCGCAACTGATGTATCTAAGTATCTAAGTAGTCTCAGTCCAGACCCTTGCCAATCAGAATCAGAGCTTGCCAGCAAAGATTAGAACATCATGTTTTGTTAATGTTATGTTATGTGCATTGACATGGCCTCCACCTGCCCAGTGTCTAGTACCCACGTTTCCAGTGTGGACAATACATCTGTGTAAGTAGTTTTAAGTAATTTTTATTAGTTTCATTAAATAGACCTTAGTGCAATAGTGAAAGGCATATAATAGAGATCATAAATTATTATTATTATTATTAAATGAAATTTGTAGAGCGCACTGACACCATGGGATTCCTGGCGCTATAGGACAAAGGTGATACACAATCTGTGGTTAATGCAGGGTTAGCAGGGTGGGGGAAAGAGAGAGGTTTTGAGCAGCTTCCTAAAATGAAGGAGGGAGCTGCTCGATTTGATGATCAGGCGAAGGGAGTTCCAGAACTTCGGTGCCAAAAGGGCGAACCTTCGTCCGCCAAATTTGTAGGTTCTGGTTTTGGGTATGACAAGTGATTTAAGATGAGCAGAGCGAAGATTGCGATTTGGACAGTAGGGAGTGATGAGGGAAGTCAGGAAAGCAGGGCAGGGGCAGTGGAGGGCTTTGAACGTGAGGCAGCCCAACTTGAAGGCCACCCTCTGTTCTATGGGCAGCCAATGTAGTGTATGCATCCGAGGTTTGGCAGATTGCCATTTTGGAGATTTGAAGATGATACGAGCTGCCTGGTTTTGGACCACCTGAAGGCGGTGGAGAAGGGTTTTGGGAAGTCCGTGGTAGATGCAGTTGGAAAAGTCCAAGCGGGAGAGCACAAGAGATATGATTACTTGAATCAGAGCAAGTGGGGGGAGCAGGTGACTGACCTTCCGAATCTTTCTGAGTTGGAAGGAACAGGATGAAATCACGGAGCCGACATGAGGTCGGAGAGAGAGTTCGGCGTCAATAGTCACGCCAAGACTTTTTACAGAGATCGATAAATAATGCACACTACATACACAATAATTTGCTTTAAAAAGACACACAGGTAATTATAATAGAGTAAACGATAGATTAAAAAGGAGAAATACCCAGATAACTATAATTAATAGATTAAAAGTGATAATCAATATAACTTGTATGACATGCATTCAAGCATATTTTAACTACTGTAAATTTCATACATATCTTAGGTCCACTAAAACTACTACAATAAAACTATAACCTCAATCCCCCACTGACATCTGTGTTAGTAGTGTTTAGTTTGGGCAATAGGTCTGCTTCAATATTAGTATGTTCTTGCATTAGTTGGTCTACTTTGCTCCCTTGGACTTCCTGGAGCATATTTACGAGAACTAACGCATTGGCATAAATGCATCAGATTTCTTGCGGCTGCCGTAAATCCTGCCGTAAATCCTGTAACAACTCCATGGATGCGCTAAATTTACAATACAGTGCTCCATGGCGCAAGGATTTTACTGAGGCAACAGAAATTCTGACCAATCTTTTGGCACTAAAGTGCCACATTGCTGGAGTTGTTTGTAAGACTGGCGCAACTCGAGCAATGCTTCAGAACACAGAGGTGAGTCCCATTTTACAAGTCCTGCGTCAATCCTTGTGCCTGGTTTGAGAAGGCGTAGGGATGTTGAGGCAGTCAACTCATAGAGTGACGCAGTGAAAAGTTGTAAATTTCACTGCGTCAGTTATACGTGGCTTGTAATGTGAAAACGTCTACCCTGCATACATTCTACCTAGCGTAGGTATAATGTGACGCAGGCCTTTACAAACTGATGCATTGGGCCCAATGTGTCAGTTTGTAAATATGGAGCAATGTGGAGCACTGATTGCGCCGCTGCTGCGTCAAAAAAAATGACGCTGTGGCGGCGCTAGCTCCTTGTAAATATGCCCTCCTGTTCCTTCTGCACTACCTCTTAGAGACGCATATCTCTTGTGATATTCTTGGAGTTATCTGAGTGTCAATGTCCTTCTTTATCTATATAGATTCCATCTTCCTAGCATCATCTTTGACATCTCTATTTTGTGGCATTCTGATAGCTGATTGACCAACATTGAGGGGCATATCGCCACTAGAACATCACTTTTAGCGACGTTCTGATTGCGATATCCCCTTTTCCTTATTTACAAAGCGGCATTAAACCTCTTAACATGGATTAACGCCACCTTGTAAATAAGGCCCCTTTTCGTGCTTCACTTAGCGTGAAAGGGGTGTGCAATGGGTGTTGCATTGGGTGTTCCGCTACAACACTCATTGCTTTTTGACGCTGCCCCATATTTACAATGATGGGGCAGTACCAAAAACTAAGGTCAGGTAAAACCTGGCTTAGTAATGGCGATACGGGGAGAAATTATTAATTTCTCTTGGTATTTTGCAGAATGCAGCACACATAGAATCAGCACATCGCCTTTGCAACATGGTGCAAGGGTACCTGGGTTGGCACTAGGCAGATTTTTTAGCACAAACGCTAGGGGATACACAGGGGTGCGCCGTATTTTTGTAAATACAGCGCATTCCTGCATTTAAAAAATGTCAGTGCACCGACATTTTATTGTAAATATCTCTCGGAGTGTATTTGGAGTGATTCTGTTTCATTCTGAGCCTCCTGTGTGAAAACTCGAATTACTGTCTATGCACTAGTGTTTGGTTGTAACATAAATACTCTTAAGTTAACTTAAATGAAATAGTGATGCAAATCTCAATTTACACGCATACAAGGTCTTAGACAAATAATTTCTTCGAGGATGTAACAACTTCTACTACTGTATTTCTTGCAGGCAGGGCCACAGAAGCAAATAAACAATCGCCAAAAGCAAGCTTATTTGTGAAGTCTTAGACCAACACTTTCTCTGTTACATTAGAAACTGAACATTTTGTGCTTGATAACAAGAAGTAATAATGTAACAAATAATAGAAGTATTGAAAATTAGCTACACTAACATTCTCTATTTTGTTGTTATCTGCTCTCAATTGTTTTGTTTCTGGGAGGGCAGAATGCAGTTCTAGTGTGTTGTTAAGATTAGAAATAATGTATTGTCCTCCATTTTGAAGCTTCTTTGTATTATATCTATCAACATCCATGAAAATGTTTTTGCTAATTGACTGCATTGTTCTTTTTTTCCTAGAGATCTTGTGAATAGCATCAAAATATGATTGCGTCAAACAGTTCAATCGAGTAAAGGATCTGTATAAATGTATCTAAATAATTTATTAAAATATGGCCAAAGAAAGAATTGTATTTGTGGTTTGTTGTGTGCAAGCACCTTTGATGATGCTGTGCCTGTAATACAGGGTTTCTTCTCATAATTAGACAAGTATCAATGTATTTTTTTTTTATTTAACAAAGGTTATATAGTTTGAACAACATGCTCAAATGATGAAAGCAAGTTTGTTTTTCAATGATGTCCAGCACATGGCAGAAGTGATAAGCAGTACAGTATAGTGTGGCTGCATCTTATTGTGCACTGTGTAGTTTTCTCTCCAGGACGACCAAGACGTAGTAGTGTACAAGAAAATATAATTAAACAGTTAAAAGACAATGTCAAGTAATTAAAGATTTATTATGCATAATTAATAAAATAATTGCATACAATTGCAGTTGCCAACAAAAGTACAACACTACAAAATCATTGCACACTGCTCCAAGACAGAAAGTTGTACCTTAAAAACATCAAGCAAAAGTTAAAATGATTCTTTCGGTGAAGTGTAGCAGTTATTAAATTATCAGATTTCATCGCAGTCTCTTGGGTTCTTTGATCAGCTCCTGATAGAAATTTGGTAAATCGACTATTCAGAATTGTGTCCATAGAATTAAAGCATGCGATGGCAGCCAGCCTGCAAGAACAAATGCCCCGTTGGTTAAAGGGCACTCTTAAGAGTGCTATTCTTCCTATACCTCTAAGGGCAAGAGGTACAGAGTAGGTGGACAAGGTCCTCGGTATCTGACCTACATAGCCAACAGGAGATTGAGGGGCATATTTACAAGCCCCTTGTGCCACCGGAGCATCGCTTTTTCGGACACTCCGGTGGCGCAGTGTGCTGGCCCATAATTACAAGGCCACGCAAAAGCCACCCTGTGTGGCTTTTCATGACCTTGTAAATATGGCCCCCTTTCACGCATCACTCTGCGTGAAAGGGGCGTTCCATGGGTTTTGCTGTGGGTGTTGCCGCGCAACACGCATGGAATCTGACACATGCCCAGATTTACAAGGTTTTGTAAACCTGGGAATGCATCAGATTCTAACGCCTCCCAGGGGAGGCATAAAAGTGGCACAACAATGAGAAATACCTTTATTTCTCCTCGTTTTTTCCTCTTTCTATGTTTGTTGCATTCTGCAGCACACACAAAAGGAGGAAAACGCCATCAATGATTGTTTTTGTGCAGTAGGATTCCCTTCCTGCACAAAAAACAATCATGCCTGCAATGCAGGCACCCTTGCACCTTGGTGCAATGGGTGCCTGCGTTGGCACTAAGCAGCCTATTGTGCGCCAGTGCAGAGGAAATCACTGGGATGTGTCGTATTGTTGTAAATACAACGCATTCCTGCACTTTCCAAGATGGCTTGCAGTGCCATGCTGCGTCATTATCTTGTAAATATAGCCCTGAGTCTTCACTCAAAAGGCAAGGCAAAATGTGCAAAAAAGCAGATAGAGCATTCATTTTTTATTCAGAGACAACGAACAGCCAGCCTCTAAATAATACCATGGTTTGAGGATTTTATAGTCATTTAATAATATCCAAGCATGAAATCTATTTGCTAGAATCCCTTTGCCCTGTGCTGCCGAGATTTTATTAATTAAGGAGAATATTGTTTATTCATTATTTGCAGCATAAAGCCAATTCATTGTTTTATTGTACTGCTCTACAGTTTATGTCCAGCCACTGGTACAGATCACGATCAGAAGTAGGAAGAGTCCTAACCCCTATTTTTCCGATAAGAAAATCCATAATTTCACCGTCTTACCCCTAAATGCCATTATTTTGGACTATGGAAAGCTTTGATTTTGACCTTAGGACAGTTTGGAGCTGCCATGCAGGCTCTAACTTCATGTGCATTTCCTTAAGGCATAGAAACCATTTCTACTATTCTGTTTAATCAGCATTTTTGACATGTTTTTATATGCTAGCTGTAATATGCGCAATAGGTAAAAGCTGACTGAATATCCGATTCCAAATGTGAGCTTATTCGTTTGCGATGAGTAGTGTTTCCTGAAAATGCTGTAGCTCTTTTACCGCCTGGTGCCGATTGTCCCGTTGGACGTTGGTACTCAGAGCTGAAGTAATGTTGTACAGTCGAGTTCACATATTCATAACAATACTCCTTTATTATTATATCCAATGGCACACAGAGGGCACTATAACTTGACCCACACAAAATGTAGGCTCAGTGTGTTGAACAGTCCATTAAGTAATCAATTTCTACAGAAAATCAAGGGGCAGATTTTTTAAAAAAAAATACAGCCAAAGAGGCTGCGCTGCATGACCGGGAGCAAGAGAGCGCCATATCTTCAGAGTTATGTCTCTCTCCTCCCCTCTCCCTAGTGCCGGCACCAATTTCAGCTGCCGAGCGCCACACACACACCATAGTGCTAGAGTGTGTGCTTGAGTCTGGCACAGTTCATCTACCGGAAGGGTACCCTTCCTGTACAAAATACTATGCCTAGACAAGTTTTAAAGCTTTACCCACTTTGTGTGCTGCACAGTGCAGCACGTATGGAACGTCGGAAAAGAAAGGAGAAATAAAAAAGTTTCTCCTGTTAGCACCTCCTTTAAATTGATGTTAACTTTTGGCGCTAAACCCTGTCTACAGTTGTATGTAGATACGGTTTTGCGTCAGAAGGCATGGGTGGTTGTATGGGAACACCCATGTACCACTCATGTAACGCCTCCTTGGCACTAAGTAACGCAAAGCAGCGAATCATGCTACTTTTAGGGTACTAATGCGCTGGGAAATTAATTCCCCAAAAACATTTGTGCTGGTTAGCGTCACTTTTGTGATGCTAACCCAGTGCAAAATGTTTGAAAATCTACCCCAACTCTTTGTTCAGTCATATTGGACGCAAAACCCATGATATGGGCTGTGAAACAGGCATAGAATTCCAAGCTAAGTCAGGATGTTTAAAGTAAACGCTTAATCGCCTTTCACAAACTGCTATATTTAACTTTGGGGTCAGCTTGCACAGTCCCTAATCGGTTAAGTACAACTGCATAGTGCCTGCATCTATTATGTAAGCTGTGCAGCTGTACATTTAAAAAAACTGGTAAAAAGCTCAAGTCCTATGTCATAAGCGAGACTCAATCAATCAATCATTTGTAGAGCGCACTACATATCCGCAAGGGTCTCAAGGCGTGGGGGGTTGCTACTGGTCGAACAGCGAGGTCTTGAGTAGCCTCCTGTAGGTCAACAGGTCTTGGGTCTGTCGTAGGCTCAGTGGGAGAGTGTTCCAGGTCTTGGCGGCGAGGTGGGAGAAGGATCTTCTGCCTATGGTTGTTCTACGGATGCGAGTGACGGTGGCGAGTGCAAGGTCAGCTGAGCGGAGCTGGCGATGTAGAAGGAGAGTCGTCCGTTGAGGTAGGCTGGGACGGTCTTGTGGAGTGCCTTGTGTGCGTGGATGAGGAGCTTGAAGGATATCCTCTTGTTGACGGGGAGCCAGTGCAGGTTTCTCAGGTGGGGGGTGATGTGGCTGTGGCGTGGTACGCCAAGGATCAGTCGTGCAGAGGCGTTTTGGATGCGTTGTACATTTGATGAGCTTGGTTGGAGCTCCAGCGTAGAGCGCGTTTCCGTAGTCTAGTCTGCTGCTGACGAGGGCCTGGGTGACTGTTCTTCTTGTGTCTGTCGGGATCCACCTGTAGATCTTGCGGAGCATGCAAAGGGTTTTTGAAACAGGAGGGGGAGACGGCATTGATTTGCTTGGTCATAGAGAGCGTTGAGTCGAAGATGATTCCCAGGTTGCGTGCGTGGTCGGTGGGTGTCGGGGGTGCCCCCAGTGTCGTCAGCCACCAGGAGTCGTCCCAGACTGAGGGGTTGGAGCCAAGGATGAGGACCTCCGTCTTGTCCGTGTTCAGCTTCAGTCGGCTGATCCTCATCCAGTCCGCGACGGCCTTCATTCCTTCGTGAAGGTTGGATTTGGCGGTGATGGGGTCCTTGCTGAGGGAGAGGATCAGTTGAGTGTCGTCGGCGTCGGAGATTATGTTGAGGTCGGGCAACGTGTGCGAGCAGGGCCATGTAGATGTTGAACAGTGTCGGGCTGAGGGAAGACTGCATCCATGCAGCATGCTTCTAAAACTGTGCAGTAGCAAAAACGTATCTCTTCAACTCCAGTACATATATATGTCATAAAGTCACTCTTGAGGCATAAAACTTAATAAGGAAAATACAAAGCTTTAGTCAACATGGATTTTTATTGTATAGACCAGTGGTTCCCAAACTTATGACTCCTGCGGACCCCCATTGAGTCACCACTGGAAGCCAGGGACCCCCAAGCAATTTGTAGGATTTAAAATTCAAACATTAAAACAGTAATTCGAATAAAATAAACACACATGTGCACACAAAACAAATAACTGAATTAGTAAGTATTTTAGGGGGATATTTACAAGCCCCTATCACCATGAGAATGTCACTTTTTGTGACGCTCCTGTGGGGATAGGGGCTTCGCTCTATTTACAAGGCAATGTTAACCCACTTAACATAGCTAAACGCTGGCTTGTAAATAACACCTCCATTCACCCAATACTTAGCGTGAAAGGGGTGGGCAGTGGGTGTTGCGGTGGGCGTTCCACTGCAACACCCATTGATTTTGAAAATGGGAGGCAGCGCCAAAATTAAGACTAGGGAAAACCTGGTCTTAACTTGGCGAAACAAGGACAAATGTTTTAATTCTCCCCGTTTTTGCGAAACGCCTTCAATTGTTTATGTTCAGGAAAGTGACCCTTCCTGCACATAAACAATCTTTAAAAAAAATGACATTTTGTAACTTCTATATGTGCATTAAGCAGCACATATAGAAGTGACAAAACGGCATTTCCAAATTGTTTATGTGCAGGAAGGGGAACCTTACTGTACATAAACAATCTTCCCCTGCACGCAGACACCCTTGCACCATGGAGCAAGGGTGCCTGCATCGGCGCCACAAAGTTAAGTGTAGCGCGAGCACAGGGGAAACGCAGGGCTGCATCATATTCTTGTAAATATAGATGCAGTCCTGCGTTTCTGAAGTGGCAGAGCGTGTCGTTAAGCCAAGGAGGCTAATGACACTCTCTGCCACTTCTGTTGTATTTCATATTGAAAGAATTTGCAAAAAATGAAGAAAATTAATGGGAAGGTTGGTGCTGCATCTCCATGACTAACTTTTAAATGGTTGGTTTTATTTCGCAGTACGAGGCTTCTGCTTCTGCCAGGGCCAGACTGGAAACCCAAAGCAGCCCTGGCAAATGTTTTCAGACCAGTCCCCATACTGTGCACACCAAGTGCAGTGAGTGAGCCTGACCACTACAAAGGGGGATTTGGGATGCTCCCCCCCAAAAAACATTTAGGAAACAATGGTGCAGTCTACAACTCAGTTATCATTACATATTGAATTGTGTTAGCTTTTAAAGAATAGTCATTTAAGTCCTTACAATAAACCAGCATACGAAAAAAAAAAAATTGGGGTTCTTCAGTGATTCCCCCACTATCACCCTCCAGCAGTGCCTCTCATCTCTCCATAGCCCCTCTGTCACATGTATTACGTTTTTTATGGCATGCCTCATACCATTGTAGGATGTCAGAGCACTTTACATCACACACATATAGCGACAGTGAATCATACATGTAAATCAGTGTATAGAAAATGTCACATAAGGCAAAGGGGACTACAAGGTGTAGAATTCAAGTCATTCATACTAGAAGGCATTTTTAAATAGTGCTTGGTCTGGAAAAGCACAAACTCAGGATTCAGAACATAACACAGTGGTTAGCATTGACTTTAACAATAAAAATGTATTTCAACCCAAATAAACCTTTTTAGCAGCATCAGGATAATGAAAGACTGGTAAAAACATGTCACTAACTTGTACCTTGCAGTTTGCACGCAGCTCTTTGATGACAGTTTATAGGTCACTGTGCTAGATTACGATTGTCACTTATGAACTGCACAGTAACAAAATAATCTCTTGTTTTTTAAAATGCATTATGCATGTTCTTTGCTGTAGGCATATTAACCCTCTGTGCTACATTAGATAATTCGACGCTGCCACTGGACAAAACTCTCATCTCTCTCCAGCAGGTACATTAATCACTGGTGTTATCTTGACACTTTTATTGTTGTTTGAAAACTGCCTATTATACAAGATACTTTGCAGTGCTTTTAAAACTGCTGCCTGCGGACCCCCTGGGAATGTGTCACGGACCCCTGGGGGTCCGCGGACCACAGTTTGAGAAACACTGGTATAGACAGACACTGCAAAGGTGACTTTCATTAGCTTTTAAATTTTTTGTCTTGGGCGAACAGGCTGTGCTCGAGGCCTTACTCGCTTTCCTACAGTTGAGTCCCCTGTGACTATCAGGGTAATCGGGTGCAATTATACCTCATTCCATCCATGGGGCAGATTCCCACTCTGGCGGATCGAAGACATGCCTAAACAAAAGCCTTCCTGCCTGTCGATTTCCTTCTAATCTGGCTGATTTGACAAGCTCTATCAGAACTAGAAGAGACACTTTCCCCTGCAACAGAATGGAAGAGAACCAACTGCTTGAAACTCAACTCCAACAAAACAGAAGTACTGGTCTCTGGAAACAGGAACTTCCTGTGGGATGTCACCTGGGAGCTGACAGAACTAGGACCAGCACCTATACCCACCGACCACGCTACAAATCTGGGGATCAACCTGGACGACAAGCTCAACATGATGGCAGAAGTCAACGCACTGAGCTCCACCTGCTTCCACTTCCTTTGGATGCTGTAAACAATGTTTAAGTGCCTTACACAGAACACCAGTGAAACTGTCACGCAAGCACTCATCACAACCAGTCTCGACTATGGCAAAGCACTGGTTGCTGGAATTTCCAAGCTGAACAGACTTCAAACTATTCAGAACACTGCACTATTACTCAAGCCTCCCTCTGGACCCACATTTCACCTCACCTCAGGGATCTTCACTGGCTCCCCATTCATAAACCGTTCAAACTCATCAGGTATACCTACGAAGCCCCACGCAACACTGGACCCACATACCTCAATAGCTGCATACACTTTCACAATCCATCTAGACAACTAAGCGTAGCCTCACTCTTACTCACACACACCCCGCTTTCACAAAAGCAGAGCAGGTCGCGTGTTCTCCTACATCGTACCCAAAACATGGAGCGACTTCCTACAACACATCATAGCATCTTCCTAGCTTCCTAGCTACTGGAGTTTTGCAAGAATCTGAAGACCTGACTCTTTTAATAATGCTGCAGGGACCACATCTGCCCAAGCTCCTGGACTCCCTCGCGGGTGACAAATTGACATAACATACTATAGCAAGAGACAGTTAGTGTGCCTATAAGCAGAGGGATTTAGCTTTCATCCTAGAGGGGCTAGCGGGTGTTGGCAGTGGAAGACACTATGATGTGGAGAGGGAGGGAAACCATGTGGTGCCGTCTTCTATGAAAACAGAGAGGAGATTGGGGTTTTTAGGCATAGAGATATTTGCACTGAATACTGGGTGCAAAGAATTGGTGTGATCCCCACAAGCTATACCACTCTAGATTCCTCTGAGACTCTAGTTTTCATAAGACTTCCTTGGTGCCAGTCGACCCCAGGGCTAATTCAAAGTGAGTCTCCATGTTTGCATTTTTGGTCATTTCTTGTCTCGGTTGGTAGAACCACCACTTACTGGAGGTTCCATTTTTACCATTAGGAGTGAGGGAATGAGGGAGGGAATAATGGGTGGTGGAACTTTTGCCATTGCTGCCAATTCCAGCTGCTTTTTGTCAAACAAAAGTGTTGCTCAAGGGGGCGGTATTATGACAACCCAAACAAAAAAACGATTGTGATCAACATGTTTCAGCCATCTCAGCCCTGACCGGGTCTAAAGGCTTTCGTCACAACCTTAAAGATTTAATACAGATCCCTTAATTCACTATACACCGGAACATGAAAATATACTATATCCAATTAACATAAATCTAAAGTTGTGAGAATACATGCACACATTCGTGCCACTCTTTCACTTATGCACTCCTACGTTCCAAAATGTATTTTTCTGGTGGATACTATATCTAACCGCAGGTTCCCAGGGCCAGACTGGTCTTTTATTACAATCGGCATTTCTCCAGGGGAGGGGAGTGTGGATGGGCGGAGGTCCAGGGGGAGGGGTGCGAACCATTGGACCTGGGTTTGGAAGCCCAGGGGTGCTATTGGCACCAATGTGACTTTATGCAGTTGATGGTATTTACGATTGAAGCATTGAGGTTAATTGCAGCAGGTCAGGGAGGCTCCAAGAAAGAGACACAGGAATGGATAAAGAAAAATCGGAGAAGAGGAGGCGGGAGAGAGAGAATAGATAGATGGAAAGAGGAAGGAAAGGCTGGGTTGAGAATTTTTCACCAGGACTGCTTTTGGTTCGGCAGTCAAGTCGTGCAGAGTCCTCACCTTTTGAATTTCCCCAGGCATCAGACTGGATCTGGAACTTTTTCATGGCAAATACTCCAGTGCGATGACAGGTGGTGCAGGCAGACTCTGCACGTCCTAGCTCCAGCAAAATGTAAAAAATCTTACAAGGGGAACCAGTAACATGATTTTTGGAAGGTTTCAAGTAGAAATAGCAGCAAGAAGCACAAAGTGCAAATGATAGACACTGGTCACAGTAGAGCAGGACGTAGGTGCAGTTTGACACTGACTGCAATGGAGCGCAGGTTAGATACACTAACCAGGTTTGTCCTGGTCAAAAGATTTTATATTCTGATTTTAGCCCTTCAAGTCCAAATCCACAACAGGATTACACTTCTAAAACCTCCCAGAACCTCAAGGGAGGCACTTAAAAACTCATACAGTAGCAGGCAGAGTCCAACAGGAGAGTCCAGTCCAGGTCTATTTGCCACTCGTAAACGGGGCAGTTGCAGGAAAAATCCTCTTGTAGCTTGTTCTATCCCTGTAACTTTAACAGGAGGTCAAACCTTATAACCATTGAAGTCAATTTCTTTGTCCAGGCTACAAAAGGGAGAACAGTTCCAGTCTTCTAGGCTCTTCTCAGGTCTCAACAGCAGGTTCAGTCCTCCTCTAATCTCCCACTGATCCAGGAATGTTCTGAAGTGGGTACCTGTAGATGTCACATTTTTGCCTGGCACATGCTACTGGCTGCAAATTACCCCTGGGGATGCCCTAAGCAGTGGACCACAGTGGGGTTAACCCTACCTGTTGTGGGAATTTTCAAGATGACATAAGACTGTGGTCTCACTAACCTTTGGCTCGGAAGGCTTGCTGGGGGTGGGAGGGTGGGTGGGGGAGAGTGTACTATGGGAATCCTAGTGTCCTCCAATATTGAACACTAAAATCCAGTTTTAGGCAGTCCCTGTGCCCCCAACATTCTAAGAGGCAGAAGTTTAGTAGAACAAATCTAAGATTTCAGCAACCAGACAATCTATTTACACAAATTGTTTTGCCATGGTTTCCCTCCATTGAAATGCAACCAAACTGTTAAATGAAAAACCCCAGCAGACCTGTCAAGCAGGTATTGACACTCCAGAAGGATCCAACACTGATGTCAACAAGAGGCCCACTATGATAGAGGCCGGTCGGGGGAGGAGGGATTTCAAAAGAAGTGTGCAGGCATGGGTATTAGCTACATCTGCTTGAGATAGGGTAGGCCGCTTTCAACTTATTCTAGTCCTAGGGTCCAGCTGACAGGCCATACTTTTAAGGGCACTACTCCACCTCCCCAGACCCAAAGCCTTTTGTTCCTGTTCTGGGAGCAAGTTCCCACCTCATTCAGGCCTATTGAAATGCTAATTAATTGCTGGCAGAAGCGGGCAGATTTAGCTTCCAGGGACTATAGGCAGGGCAAAAGTAACCTTTTAAATGTCATCTTTTTCAAATATTTATTACAAATCTGATTTTTACAGTGAACTGAGCTTAAAATTAATATTTCAAACAGTCCACACATTTAATTTGTAGTTATTTCCTAGTTGAAGATAACGTTTATTAAACTTAATTTCTGACAGACTTCTGACCGCAGATTCCTAACCTAAGAATATTCCTCAGGCGTCAGACTGGATCAGGAAAATCTTGAGCAGGACCTCTGTGAGCTGGTAGGTGGTGTCGTTCGTCTCCGCATCAACGGCATATGCGTTAGAAGTGAAGTTGCGGTGCCTATATAGACACCACTCAGGGCGCTGACATCCGTTCCAGTCGTCTTGCGCCAACAGCTCTCCGAATTTTAGACAAAACGTTTTTTACTTTTTGACAACATTTTTGAGGTTTGCTACCAGTGTGCCTAGTGTATTATGTCCCATGCAAAACCATCAAGGTTCAAGTCTTGCTGGGATTCCCACAGGCAAAAGTCTGTGTCCGACTCCCACTTGGTTTGTCTATTGTGCATGGGGTCAGGCCATGACCCCAGGGCCTGTATCAACTGCAAGTCGAAGCGCCCAAAGGCGATTCGCAAGCGGCGATGAAGCTCCTGACATCGCGTAAGGAGAAGGCTCCACGCCTCTCCCAGTCCAATTCACGTTCCTATGGAAAATCTTGGGGCTGCTCACAAAGCCATTCCCACAGACAATCATCTTCGCGCTCCAAGACCTCATCAAAAATGAGTACGTCAATAAAACAGGAACAACAAGTCGAAACGCTCTTTGGCTTTTACCTTTTCAACATTGTGCTTCCAGGCCCGCTCCCACACTCCTCCTGCAGAGCCGGCATCGGGTCCTGCTCCGCTCTACCCCAGGTTTCCTGGTTCTGGAACAATGCCTGCCCAACTTAGAGTTTTATGACCCCATGCAGACCATATTTGGGCCATCAACTCCCTCTGGGTGCCTTCGGGGCCCACGGAGCCGAAAGGTGCTCCTGCTGGGTTACCGTTGGCAGATTCGCTCTTTGTGCAGAAACCAGTCTCAGCATGCTGTCCAGCAACCAGTGCCACACCTCAAAACCCCTTTAGCATGCCTTCCATCCAGCACAGCCATTCTGTTGGCAGCAGAATCAGGAAAGTGGGTGCTTCAGATCATCCAGAAGGGTACACCCCGCCATTTTTGGAAACACCTTCACTCTGCACAACATCACAAGAATGGAGGACCATCTCTTCTTGCTTCATGAAGAAGTGTAGGCTCTTTTCGCCAAAGGAGTCACCGAGAGGGTGCACACACAAGAAGTAGGACATGGTTGTTATTCCCACTACTTCCTGGTGCTGAAGGAGTACAAAGGTGTCCGCCCTATTCTAGACCTGCGTCCTCTCAATGCCTTCCAGAAGAAAGAGAAATATCAAAATGCTCATGCTGGCTCAGGTCCTGTGTGCCCTGCATACTAGATGGTTGCGCTGGACCTTCAGGACTTGTATTTCCACATCCATGCCGGGCCGGCCCACAGGCGTTACTTGTGGTTCATGGTGGGTCATGAGTATTGCCCCTGGAGTGTTCATGAAAATGATGGCGGTGGTTGCTGCCCATCTGCAGAGGTTAGGGGCTCTAGTTTTCCTCCACCTCAACAACTGGCTGTTGAAGGGGGCTCACCTCAGGAAGTCATCACCTACCTCCAGATTATGGGGGTCCTTCTGCATTCACTGGAGTTCACTATCAACATGTCAAAGTCACACTTGCCTCCCTCTCAGAGGCTCTGTTTCATCACAGCCTTTCTGAACACAGTGTAGGTCCATGCTTATTCTCTGGAGAGGAGAGTCTGGGATAGTCAGGCTGTGACTCTGATGTTTAACCTCTATCCTGGTTTTCAGTGAGAAAGACTCTGAGGCTGCTGGTTCTCGTCGCCTCCTGAAGTCCCCCGTTGGCACAGCATCAGGGGAATCTCTCTGACTTGGTCCAGACATTGGAAGGAACTGCAAAGCATCTGCAGTGGTGGCTGATGAACCATTACTGGGTTAGTGGCAGACACCTTTCACTTCCCCACCAAGAGTTCACAGTGGTGACAGATGCATCATTCCTGGTTTGGGGCAGCCATCTGGGAGAAGTGGAGATCAGAGGACTTTGGTTTCCGGCAAAATCTCAGCTCCACATCAGTTTGTTGGAGTTGAGTGTGTTTTGCTTGGCACTGAAAGCCTTTGTTCCATCCATCAAGGAAAGGCTTGTTCAGGTGTTCATGAACAATACCACCGCCATGTAGTACTGCAACAAACAGGGTGGGGTGGGGTCAAGGACCCTGTGCCAGTAGGCTCTTCGACTCCGGACATGGCTGGAACTATACAACACCTGGCAGAATCTCTGGCACCAGAGCAGACAAACTCAGTCGTTGATGCCTAGCAGATAACAAATGGCATCTACATCTGGAGGAGGTGCAATGTCTCTTCCGAGACTGAGGAGAACCATGGTTAGACCTATTTGCCACCAGTGGGAACGTGCAATGTCAGCACTTCTGTGTGCTGGAGTTTCCAAAGCAGCTCTCGCTCGTAGATGCATTACTCCTCGAGTGGGACTCGTGTACGCCTTTCTGCCGATACACTCAATCAATCAATCAAATGATCTTTATTCGGATATATTGAAAACATCCATAAAAGTACATAAAAATTATTTCATATATTCTCATACGGAAGTGCAAAGTCAGTGTGCAAATATGCAAAGGATACTTCTAAAAGCTAACAGGCCAAATCCATTTTGTTTACATCAGAAGCTCAATAAAATACATCTTTAAAATTTATAAAAAGATCATCCCAATGAAGTAAAAAAATAAAATAAATATTCAACACATATTGTCGTACACCTAATGGACAGAAATGCAACATACAAATAATATACAGGTATTTAAAATAATAAACATGATTCAAATCGTATTCATTGAGGCGCGGGAGCGGACAGCAATTTGGAGAAAGTGACTGACTCTATAAATTACATCCTCATTGCTTAGTGTCCGCAAAGTTCTAAAGGCCTCTTTGAAGTCTGTCAGAGCATTGACTTTAAAATAAGGAATGAGAAAATATTTAGTATATTTTTTATAAAAGCCGCAAAACAATGTGAAATGCATCAAACTTTGCTTACCACCTTGGTTACATGGACAGGGTAAATTTCTTAAATTATAGGAGTAACCTAGGGGGAAACAGAGTAAGTTTACCACGCTCCCGTCCCTAAATCTGAACAACAGGCTCCTATTCCATCTGCCCAGTACCTTACACAAATAACCTTGGGGTTTATTAAATGGCCTAGTACAATGTTCTTGTATGTGTAGGTACCCAAGGATGGCTGGCTTTCTGAATTCAATATTTTCTCTATTCGTTCGATACAAATCAAATAAGGCCCTTTTCACTATGAGCTTATGTGATGGGTTTATTGTGTCAGGTGCTGAGAAAAGATGCCCCATTTCTACACTTTCTAAGCTCGCCTGTACCGCTTTAAGCCAAGGGATGTGATTTACCCGCTCACATTTTAAACAGTCTAAGATTATGTCGCGGGTCAATGAGGCAGCTTGGTTACGCCAGATTTTTAACCAAAATAAAGCGGGTCTTGATTTTATAAAATCCTCTATGTAGGGGAGGTTCAATTCTCTGTGGCATACGTATGACGGAGCCGAAAGGACCCCCCCCAGTACCTTCCTACAGAACTTATTTTCTTCTACCTGAATATTGGTGCAGCTCGAGTATCCCCACACCTCGGCGCCATAAGTTCCCGTAGGGACGCACTGGGTTTTATAGATTTGTAGTAGTGATGAGGTGACCTCGGCGTGCCTTGGTTGGCGTAAAGTGATTAAAGAATTAATGGCTTTACCCAGTTTGTTCCTCCCTCTGGCAACATGAGGTTGCCAGGATCCAAAATCAGAGAACAGCAAGCCCAAATAAGGGAAAGTGCAGGTGCTGTCTAGGATATTATTCCCTGCCATTATATGTCGAATTTTATGTCTCTTTGGCCCACAAGACATTATATAAGATTTTTTAAAATTTGTACATAAGTCGAGGTCGGCCATAAAAGAAACAAAGCCTGAAATTAAAGCGCGAAGTGCATTAGGTGTACGGCCTATGAGTACCGCATCGTCGGCATAAAGAAGTACAGGTAAAGAAATGCCATTGACGAGCGGGACATCAGTGGTTAGTTTATCTAGTGATGAACTTAATTCATTTATATATAAAATAAAAAGTAGGGGAGCCAGGACGCAACCCTGTCTTACACCCCTACCAATTAAAATCTCGTCCGAAACCTCACCATCATTGTTGATGCGAACACGGGCCTTTAAATCTCTTAAGTAAGCCAAAAATTGGACCAGAGATTCATCTAAACCATAGCTCAGCAAGGCTGTCCATAAACGAGATCGGTTGACAAAGTCGAAAGCAGAGCTTAAGTCCATAAAACCTAGGTAAAGTAGGGATTTTTTTGCTATGATATATTTATCTAAAACTAGGTTTAGGTTCAAGCACTGCTCAACCGTCCCTACATTGTTTCTAAAGCCTAACTGGCAAGGGTGTAAGATTTTATTTTCCTCGGCCCAAGTGCTGATCTTATAAAAAATGACCCTGCCCAAAATCTTCAGTGTATTATCAATCAGTGATATTGGGCGATAGCAGCCAGGGTCGAGTCTATCGCCTTTTTTAAAAATAGGGACGATTGTACTGTTTGACCAGGTATCGGGCAATGAGGTAATGGACAAGTTGTTAAAAACATTACACAGTAATGGGGACCATAGGTCGGGCTCTGATTTTATTAAATCGATGGATACTCCATCAGGCCCTGGCGCCTTGTTTCCTGCGCTCTGGAAGATTGCATCCTCCACTTCTGTTATTAAAATGTTCGGGAACTTAAAAGGTTGACGGTTTTCAGTGGGAGGAGTCGAAGCCATATAGATATTAGTGAAGTGCTTCACCCATACATCCCCTGATATACTACAATTTATGGGGGTAATGTTGGAACCAAATGTTTTCAGGTTTTTGACCTCTTTCCAAAACCCAGCAACATCCTTTGTTGCTGCGGTACGTACGAGTGATTCCCAATGAGTTTTTAGTAGCTCTTCAGAACGTCTTTTTAGGGTGCATTTGTAACTGATCCTCAGGGACCTCACCAATGTTTGATTGGGTGGATCGGCTTTTAGGGCAGCTCTCAAATCTCTATTTGCTCTAGAGCAGGAGTTGTCGAACCATCTAGGATTAATATCAGAGTTGATTTTAACTGGCTTAGATATCTCCTTTTTTATGGTCCTACACAGCTCCATGAATGCTTCTATGATCGCATGGTCAGGACACTCGAAAGATAGGCAGGTGAGTACTAATCTGGATTCGGATTTGATGACTCGGGCTAACACCCCCTTGTTGTCAATCCCCTTCCAGACCACCCTGAGTTTGTCTGTTGATGCGACTAAGTTTTTTGCCCCTATTTCTATCCGGTTCACCCTCTTATGGGAAAGTTTCAGAGTGGATAGAATCGGGTGATGGTCACTGTGTACAGACCTAACTACTTTGGCCTCTAATAAAAGGTCCACAAGTGCGGAGGTCATGAATACATAATCGATTGTGGATGCACTCCCATGCCCGACAAAGGTGGCCACGGGACACTTATTTTCCATGATGTTAACCTTTTCCATAACATTAATTAAGTCCCTTGTGGCCAAATGGTTGGATAATTCTTTGCCTCTTTTACAAGGAGGGATTTGTCGGTGAATGTGTGCGTTAAAATCTCCTCCTACACATATCCCATCAAATTTACCGAATTTTTGTCCTTCTAAAATATCATCAATAAAATTAAACAACCTGATAAAATTCATATTGGGATGTGTTTTAAAATCATTATTGTAAAAATGTATTAAACATATTCTAACGCTACTGATGTAAAACAATGCCTGGAAGTTCCTGTCATGTGTTACCAATGGTTCAATTTTAATATCTGCGCCTATTTTAACCCATATGGATAGTCCCCCGCTTGGTCTGCCTAACGCAGGAATTGGTGCGGTTTGGTTGAAACAACGGTATCCATCAAAAAACAAAGGAGTGGTGCACCAGGTTTCCTGAAACATCAGGATGTCAATTTTAGAGACCCAGTCCACCCAATCCCCGTTTGTTACTTTAGTATTTAAACCAGCTATATTCCAGCTCAGGATTGTCAAGTTATTGATAGATGTTACCAAGGGGGAGGCGTAATTCTTATCCTTAACCGCCTTAGCAGCATTAGCAGTCGTTTTGGTTGGATCCAAGGATAGATCCCCTGCTGGGTCAAGTATATTAGATTGATTTCTACTCAATGGGTCAAAGGAGATAATTGGTGGTCAGTCCAGGGTACCCAAGTCAGACAATGCACTATACCTATTGTGTAAGGGAAGAGGTGATAAAGTAGGGCTAGGTAATCTATGATGCGGTCTATAAAAATAGCCCAATGGCAAAGAGATTATGTCACTGGGAAGGGGAAAACGCATGTTAGTACTACCGAGGATAAATTTGACTGTAGAGGGATTTCTGAAATTGATAACAATACAGTCCCCTTCTATATTCTTGGGTGATGGCCCAACCCAACTCACCCGTCTAGTGGTCAAAATTTCTCTCATAATGTTAGGGCCTACTCCTTTATGTTTGCATAGCCAGTCTGTGCATTTGTTGTTTAGTTGCATCCATGACTCGCTCTGCCCCTCCCTTAACTGTGGTACGCCTGCCAGGATTATTACATAGGGGCAGGCGTCGGGGGGCAGATGAAGGACAGGCCCTAAATGCGTTGTTGGCCTAATGGTGGTTGTGTGGCCCTTATCTAATCCAATGGTAGTAGGTACCTTCCTCCCTGTAGATAACAAAGTGGGAGCATCATTTGGCGTATTACTAACCTGACTAATATGGCGTGTTGGTTCTGCCTTCCTCCCTAAGGATGACAAAGTGGGAGCATCATTTAACGTATTACTGACCTGACTAATATGGGGTGTTGATTCTGTAACTTTATTAACGCCTCTGGGTATGGTACTAGGGGTGGTCGTTTTGTTAGAAGCGTTTTGTCTTTCAATCAAGGTACCCCTATTTGCAGCTTCTAGGTCTTTAATAAAGCGCTCACCCCTTGTTAAGTCAAGACTAATAGCCCCCTTCCTTTTTGCGTCTTCATTTTTGATCATGGTTTCAATACGATCTAGTCTTTTAAAAATATTATCAAACTGTTTGATCATTTGAGATTCTAACTGTTTAAAAATGGTGTCCACAATGGTTTCCATAAAATTAACATTTGACTTGTTAAGTGTGGAACTTTCACTAACTGGATCAGTCTGTGTACAAGTACAGTTTATGCCATTTCTGGGGGGGGTAGTGTTCAGTGGTCCTTCAGCCAAGTGTGCTTGTTCAGTCCTGGCGTTACTACCCTCTATTGTTTTTTGTTTCCCTCTAGTCCACATGCTCTGTGGTGTGGGTTGATCCTTATTGCATGTGGCTGGTTTCCTTTTGTTAGTTGACTGTTTCGTGGGGCCTTTTTTCCTTGTCCCTCCAGTGGGTTTAGTTTTCGAGGATGCCTGGGAGATAGGGACATATTCAGTAACATCAAGCTGAGAATCAAGGATAATAGTGTCACCTTCCTCCTCGGGGGTGATAGAGGGTGGATGAAACATGTTGGGCTTAGTAACTATCACAGTTGGGGATAGGGGTAAGGTGTATTCTGTGCTAGAGTCCCCGGGCTCAGAATGTGTGCGTAGGAGCCCCAATGACATCCGTCTCTCGGTACTCGCGATTTCATTTGCGACCATATTAAAGGCATTATCCAGCATGCTTTCTAATGATGGAGGTATGATGGGATGTGTCATTACCGATTTGCCAGTTTGATTTGCAAGGCACTTCCCACTGATAGACATTTTCCGTTTCTCTCACCTGGTAATCCCCGATAAGTCCGCTTAGATGGGTGGCCCGCCCGACCGCTGTTGACCTCTGAGGGCCTCAGAGGGCCCGCCCTTTGCCCGGGCTTAGCCCGGCGCCGACCCGCGCGCGATCCCGCGTCGCGGAGGCTCCCGCTGGCTTTATGCGCCTTCAAGCACGCTCTAATTACGTGGGCGGGTTCGTCCCGCAAGGGTTGCTGGGAGCAGTAGTCTCCCTGCGCACAGCGGCCGTGTAGGTGGAGGATACGGCAGCGGCAGGGAGACGCTGTGGTGTGCAGGTGTGGGCGTCCTCCGTTGGTGCAGGGACAGCGTGGCACAGAGAGCAGGTAGGCTGTGTGGCAGGTTCAGCAACAGACTCAAAAAGTGACCGCCGATACACTCCTACCGAGAGTTCTTAAGAAGATCAGGACCGACCGACCCCAAGCAATCTTAGTGGCTACAGATGGGGCACAGAGAGTAAGCTATCCAGAACTCCTGAACATGAGCATCTATCCTTCAGTTAGGTTGCTCCTTAAGGAGGATCTACTGTAGCAACAACATTGCAGCATACTGCACCTGAACCTGTGCACGCTCCAATCTCATGCATGGAGATTGAGCGGACGATAGTTGAGGGTTTTCGGGATTCCTCCCAAAGTTTGTGATGTCATCTTGATAGCCAGGCATCCTTTCACTTCAAATATCTTTGGTGTTCCTGACACCACGTGTACCCCCCTTTCTGCACCTTTCTGCATAGTGGAGAGGTTTGGTGCAGCGGCCAGGGTAGCTGACTTTGGAGCACAGGGCTCATGTTTTGATCCCCCGGCAGCAGATCAGCTCAGTA
The DNA here is from genome assembly GCF_964204655.1 of Triturus cristatus. Taxonomy (NCBI): domain Eukaryota; kingdom Metazoa; phylum Chordata; class Amphibia; order Caudata; family Salamandridae; genus Triturus; species Triturus cristatus. Next base: position 1,094,597,814 of record NC_140592.1, on the reverse strand, counting down.
CCATGTGACTCAGGGCAATAGCTCACTTAATTTCCATGACGGCCCCCAGTGCCTTGAGACCCGTAAGGGTGAGTATTTCGCCTTTTACAAATACTGGATTTACGATTTTTTTACCTCTTGCTGAGGGTTTGTGGTTTGTTGTTTCTTTTTTTTAGCCCGGCAAGCCTTGCTCTGGGCACCATTAAAGGTTATTTGTTGCCATCTCTACTTTTTTTGTGGCTGCTGGTTGAATCAACCCTATTTAAGTCACCTGTTGTGACTCTGATTTTGAAAGGTTGTTCCCATCTTCTTCCATTGTGATGCCCCAATGGGACCTCAATCTGGTTCTTACTTTTCCTATGTGTTCTCCCTTCGAGCCCCTGCACAGATGCCCTCTGCAGCTATTGACTCTGAAAGCAGCTTTCCTGCTAGCCATTACATTGGCCAGGAGGATTAGTGAGCTTCAGTCACTGCCGGTCCAGCCTCCATACTCAATATTCTTCCCTGACAATCTGGTCCTTCTAATGCGTGCCTCTTTTTTTCCAAAGGTGATCACCACTTTTTACAATGACCACACCATTACTCTTCCTGCCTTCTAAGCTCTGCCTCATTCATCAAAGGAGGAGGAGAAACTCCATCGTTTGGACCGAAAAGGGGTCTGTCATTCTACAGTGATTGCACCAAAGGCCATTGGGTGCACTATCTGCTCGTCATTGAGTTCACTGGAGTGAAGAAGGGAAAGGCTGTGCACAAACGAACCATCTCCAGATGGATAATACTCTGTATAAAAATCTGCTATGTACTGGCAAAGAAGCAACTCCCTGAGGGCTCACTCCTCCATGGCCAAAGCTACCACTACTGCGTTAGTGTGAAGAGTACCTGTCCTGGACATCTGTCAAATTGCTACGTGGACTTCTCTCCATATGTTGACAAAATTCTTCTCCTTGGACAGTCTGCTCCAATGTGATAGGCATTTCGCCCGTTTGGTCCTCCAGGACATTTTGGTCTAAGCCAGTTTCCAGACCCACCTCCGCCAAGGTATTGCTTGGGTATCTATTCTGAGGTAAGGAATCTGAGGTTAGATGTCTCTATCCAAAGAACAAATTACTTACCTTCGGGACACTTTTTCTGAAGGAGATGATCTAATCTTCAGCCTCACCAACCCGCCCATCCTCTGCAAACTGGGCTCTTTTCCAAAAAGATTCCTTTAGACACTGCACACTCATCAACACAGTTACATTGTTTTTTCCCTGGCTCTGTGTTTTTGTGAATTAGTCACAAAGAAATTGATGTCAGCATGCCTGGGTGGCCCCTATATAGGCACGCGACATCACTTCCGATGCAGAAGATGCTGAGCCAAACGACGTCATCCAGCGGTACTTCTTAAAGATTTTCCGAATCTAGTCTGACACCTGAGGAATATTCTAAGGTGAGGAATCTGCAGTTATATAGAGTCTCTACAGGAAAAGCGTTACTGAAGGTAAGTAACTTATAACTTTTTCATTGTATCGTAGTATAGCCAACCGTGCTACAGTGACAAGCTTTTAGGGGTTTTGACTGTTAGGGCATATTTTACATTAAAGTTTTACATGCCCTACTTTTAACTACCATGCACCCTGCTTTATGAGCACTAAAGCCTACTTCGGGGTAGTTCAATAGTTAAAAGGAAGTTTTAAGCCTGTCAAAATGGGATGATTTACAGGTCAAATTTGCAGATAAAAACTGCACAGCCAGCCTACAATGATTGGTCTTGAGACATGCTTTACATTGCCACTGCAGTGTGTGGCTGGAATTCTGCACTAGCCCTCCAGAAAGTTCTTCCATCCAGTTCAGGCGGTTTCCACCTAGTAGTTCGTGTTGGCAACCCGCTGGGCAATCACCCCCTCGTCTAGCGGGATGTTCTTCTCTGGAGGCTAACGACTGACTGCAGAGTAAGCCCCAAAACCACCTGGGATCTCATGCTCTTTCTCCAATTTGCAGGGAAACCCTCTCTAATACCCTCTCTTGTATCCCGCTCCCGTGTATAACCTCTGACCTGGCGCCTAGGAATATATTGACAACACCTCTCTCGCATGTAGGGATGAATCATCTAATATTCCTAATGGGCAAAGGCTATGTTTCCATACTTCATCTAGGATATCTGTGATATCTTGGAATATAGCTGGGTTGAGGTCAAAGGACACATCTCCCGATTGGCACACCTTTATTGAGTATTTCGACATGTGTCTTTTTCAGGAAACCTGGCTGGTGGGTCCCCTCTACTGTATAGGCTACTTAAATTATCATGTTCCAGCTATCAGTGGGGAAAAAGGTCGACTTTCAGGGGGTCTGACAATCTGGGTCCGCCAAGGGATCGGCTTCGATGTCCAGGCACTCCAGAGTCAGAGTAAGGATATTCTTGCCATCAGGCTGAAGTGGGGTCAGCAAGGCATCGTTGACATTTATAATGTCTATGCAAGAGGATTAAAGGGGAAAAAGTCGGACGTTTTAGCGGCTCTCGACAATTTACTAGACCTGTACTCCTGGGGTTCCAATGTCCTAATCGCTGGTGACTTTAATGTGTCTTTCGAGCCTCTTACCAACGAAAAATGTGAACTCACTGCTGAAGAAGATGCTCAGTGGGGTATTCAAAAGTAGAATTAGCACCCATAAAAAAAATAGTGGGAAGTGGCAATTCAAATTAACTCGATTTGCCTGGAGAAAGGCCTACGGGTGGCAAATGGAAGATCTCCATCTGATAGACATGGGGCTAACACATTTAATAATGGCCACAGTGCTAGCCACATAGACTATCTGCTGACCAACTTGCAATTATGGCACGCTCTTAGGGATATGATTGTGAAACAGCTGTTAGAGAGCGACCACAACCCCCATTGTGCGACCTTTGATTTATTGCCACAGAGAGAACTTACATAGCCAGGTAGCGAACTGCTTACTCTTGAAGTGGTCCCCTCAAATGATAGGAGACGACTAAAATGGGTTAACATACTTGGGAAAACCTGATGTTCTAGCTATTATTTCCATGGACATTGATAGCTGAGCTAGAGGCGTGTGTGGCCAATTCTGCGGTTTCTGGGTCCATAATTAGCACTCATGATAATTTTTTTGCCCAGCTACGTACTCATTTCGTTAGGCAATGTAAGACTAAGGGCACTCAACCAAAAAAAGCGTGCCAGTGGTTTAGTGAGGAATGTAAAGCGGTGCGTAGATCCCTAGGAGATGCGTTTAAAGAAGGGGACCCCGGCAAAGAACGGTTATTAAGGCAAACTAATAGGAGAGCCCAGGAAAAGGCCAAGAAAGTATGGGACGAAAATAGATGGCAGGACCTCGGACTGGCATGTGCCAGCAAAAGTTCTAAGCAGTTCTGGAATATAGTAAAGTGGGACAGGGGTGGCCAGCCATCACAGCTGCAAAATCATGTTACCCAGCACCAATGGGTCTTCCATTTCAAACCCCAATATCCCTGTAGCGTAGATGAGAGTGAGGTGGAAGAGCCCCCACATTCGCACTATCAAGGCACGGTTTTTGACGAGGCTGATGTCAGCCCCGTCCTTGGAGCAGTAATGGGAGGAAAAGCACCGGGCCCAGACGGTATCCCGGCCGATATATTTCTTTATGACAATACCAAATGGTGCCGGTATATAGTGCTGCTGGCAAATGCAATCGCCCAGGGTACACCAGTCCTAGATTCCTGGAAAGGGGCTGAGATTATCCCCGTTTTAAAAAAGGGGATAAATCGCACCCTGAAAACTATAGGCCTATCAGCCAATAGAATACCTTCAAAAGATAATGGGGCGGTTAGTTCTAAACAAGGTGCAGGATTGGATAGATGAGCAGGGCATTCTATCCCCACTGCAGGCCGGTGTTTGGGCACACACCTGTACTATTGACCAGGTATTTTGATTCATCTTGCTATGCTGGAAGACAGTGGTCCTGGACAAGGGCAGCTTGTATGCTGCCTTTGTGGACCTCAAGTCAGCTTTTGACCTAGTCTCCCGTAGCAAATTATGGGCAGTACTGCAAGAGATGGGGATTTCCCCCGAACTGTTAACCCTCATTGCTAGACTTTATGAGGCCAACTATGCCCAAATTCATTGGGGCGTGCAGTGTAATGTTACAAATCCCTTTCCCATAGAGAAAGGTGTGCGCCAAGGTTGCGTAATGGCACCCACACTATTTTCTCTATTTATCAACTGGATTGCAACATTTTTGGAGTCTACTCCTACTGACACCCCACCTTAGCAGGGCTTAAAATCCTGATTTTAATGTTTGCGGATGACACGTTAATTATCTCAAAAACGTAGAGCGGTCTCCAGCGAGCTTTGCAACTTTTTGAGGAGTTCTGTTGCTTACGGGGCTTGGAAATTAACGCGTCAAAAACGAAATTTATGTCTTTTAACCCTCATAGAGCATTTAGAGGAGGCATAGTGTTGAACAAGCAGCCCCTAGAACAAGTCTCCGACTTTACATATTTGGGAGTCATTATGTAGAGGGACCTGAGGTGGAATCGGCAGCTTGATATGGCTTCGCTGAAGCACCGGCAACTAGCTGGAACTTTACAAACTGAGTTTAACACCTCTCTCACAAAACCAGTTAGTCCAGTGCTTCAAATATATAACATGAAAGTGGTCAGCTCCGCCTTATACGGGGCCGAGCTTTGGGGGTACGAGAATCTCTCCACGTTAACTGCAGCAGAAAATAGGTTCCTACGCAAAATCACCAACATCCCGCAAAGCACCCAGTGCGCCCACTGCTTTATGACCTAGGCAGGAAGGCACTGTCCGACATAGCAAGATTGCGTCCTGTACTTTATTGGCGGAGAATCTGGTGCACACCAGAACTGGTAACCTATGCTGCAGGCCTCAAGTTCCTAATCAGAGCAGACTGCTTCAACAAAATAAAATGGCTGCAGGAGGTCAGAGCCACCCTAATAAGTATTGGTATGACATCACTATGGGAGAATCCGGCGGGTACCCTGTTCAAACTCCCCCCCCCCCCCCCCCCCCAAAAAGGCAATTCTAAAAGTAAAGTATTGGGAATGGATGACCAAAATGCTTATAGGAATAGTGACACTTCTTCACTCACAGGAAGATTCCTAGAAGTCAAACCAGTCCCAAGATTGGAACAGTACTGGGATACAATAACTAAGCCGCATGATCGGAAGTTATACTTCCGATTTAGGGTAGGCTCACTACCAGTAAGATCATTTATAGCAAGATGGGGTAACTTAGGTGACGAATCCTGACCCATTTGTTATGCCCAATCGGCATCACTGGCCCTTCTGCTGTTTGTCTACCCGAGCATGGCTGACACCAATTTGCAGATCATTGGGCACCTGAAGGCATGGCGTTTTGCTAATATGATTGCACTCGGAAACCTCAACCCCCATTGTCATTGCATAGGCAAAATTTCCGGTATGGACTTGGGCCATCTGATCACAGACACTCCCCGTAGACTGAAGGCCTGTGTTTGTTACTATTCTTCTGTATATGAATATATGGAGCTGGCCACTTGCATAATAGATACTGTAGCACTGTTCTGGTATGATCGGGCATGTTAGTGATGTAATTATTTGTTCCCCTGCTTCATGTAACACGATGAATTGTAAAGTGCTTGAAAGGTTTTATAAGTATTCATATTTCCAGTCGTTTTAAACTGTTTTAATGTATTTTTATCGCTCTAGAGGACAGATTTTAAACATTTAATAAAAAGGGGTTTTTAACCGTATTCATACATGTGTCTTAAGAAATATTTTTTTATTATGGTTTGATGATATATCTGTCGAATAAAGCTTATTTGAATTGGATGGCACAATGAGTGATTCAGTCCACTGGAAGCATTTCATTTACAGCCCTTGGTACCATATACTGCGGTCATATGAGTAAAATGTCACAATCAGGAGTTTACCTATTTTACCATGTTAGAAGGAAGGGCACAACCATGTTACCACAGGTTAGCAAGGGTAATGTGCACAGAGGCCTATGGCCATCAAAAACAGGGTTCTACAAAACAAATTAATCTGTGGTGACCAAGCAGATATGGCAAATTTCCAACACAGTCTACAGAATCTAACGTGGGACCTTTTTAGAATCCTACAATTCCACTCCACAAAACAGGAAGGAGGAAGGGGATAAAATATCCACCAGAAAGAGAGTTGGTAAGTAACATATACTAGATGTTCTGCACTAGAACACCGCTTGCCAATGCAGTCGTAGCAGCCTTGGGTCTGTTGGCATGGACCCAAAGGCACTCAAGGAGGCTCTTTGTTGGCAGTGCATAACTTGTCTTTAAGCACAGGGCAATTCACATGGAAATGGTACCCTTTTGGAAAGTCTTCTACTTGAACCTGGCAGAGACAACAAAAATCAGATAAAACAACAAGTGGTCATTCGTCCAGTTGATATAAATGCTAAGAGCTCTCTTTAGGTCCAGTCTGTCAAGACAGTCCTTCTTTATAGAGGGCTAAGGCAGAGTGTAAAAGGCAATGAGAGTGATGGACTATCCACATGAAAGGGTGATACCACGTTGGGCAATAAGAAAGAGCAAGCACCAATTTCTCTAGGAAAAATGTGGGGTATAAAGGTTGAACTAACAGTGCATCATGCATGGTGCTCAGAATGGCACTGAGAAATACCATCATGATGGTCAGCAACCTAAACTGTGCATGGACTTGAAGGGTGTACACATTAAGAACGCAAGGGCCAAATTAATGCTTTATTGAGTCATAATGAAAGGTGCAGGAAGAAACAGGTATGTGAGGCCCTTTAAAATTCGTGAATGATAAAGGTTGATCAGGCAACCGTAGAAATGTTGACAGGGCCGACAGTTAACCTTTAACTATGCCCACCCAACCCCTTATTGGGCCACAAATAAAAGGAATAATAAACATCAAAGATTTGCCCTGCAGAGGATCAACTTGACGGTCTTCGTACCCGGTGATAAACATTACCCAATGGCTGAAATATATAGGATATGATAGTTTGGCAGATGGGTGACTAGCTGTAAGAGTAACTACTACTACTTCTCCAGGCAAATCAAAACCACCCATTTGGTGCTGCTCAAACTCCATGCATAGAGGTTTAGTGTGTGTAGATTTGGGTAGAGAACCATGCCCTGCTGTTGAGACAGGAGGTCGGATTGGCAGGCGTAGAAGGGCAAAAATGTTCAGACTCCAATCTGGGTACTGCATTCTCCAGACCCAATCTGGAACCATCATGATGAAGTGATATACAAAATATGAGGCAAGAGAGACATAGATGAGAACACGCATAGGAAACCTGCCTACCACTGCAGGTGGAAAGCATCTCTCCAGAAACCTCCTGTCAAAACTCCAGTGTACAATTATCAATGCAATGTGCATTCCCAGCATTGACTAAAACATTCCACCAAGCCACATCCCATTGGGTAAAGAGTCTTAGGCTACCTATGGTTGAAGATGCTATTGGTGATCTTTCATCTGATGTCTGCTAACATATCCGCCCAAATGACTAGACCTTCAAGGTTCATCGTGCATTATCGGAGATGCAGTGCCTCCTGGGACACGATTCCTCACTTCACACTGTGGAAATTTAGCTTGCGAACTGAACATTATCTGCGCCATCTTGTCTCTCCCCAGCGCGACACACAGGAAAGCGCACGGCAGCCATTTTTAGGCACCCTGGTCTCTCCCTGCTCATTGCCGATCGCCAGCGCGTCCCCCTGGCGCTGCGAGCATTCCCCCGCGCGCCGGCCACCCGCGCTCTCTCATACACAGGCCATAAACCGTCTCCTTCTGCGCGACCCTGCCATGGAACCACATCCCACGCCTGACCGACATCCCATACATGGTCATGCATCTCTTTGATAACCCCCTTCCTCTGCGCTCAATTGTCCGAACCGATCCCAGGCCATCACCTAGCCCTGCGGATGCAGTTTATTGCCCCTACTGTAAGGGAAACACCCCACATCAAAGGGATTACAGTAGATCAAGGCCCCCCACCCCCTGAGACCCGACCGGTCACACACACCCCCGGGAATTGGCGGAATGTCCAGCTGTGTGATAGCCATCTCCTACTGTGGGTGGGGTGGGGACTTCCACTGTAGATATGTGTGGGAACGAACTTGAAGTGGGGATTCTGAGGATGTTCTTTCATGTATCAAAGCGATCTCAAGAATGTGCCATGTATGATAAACCTGCAATAAAGTCATAAACCTGTTGTTCTGCTTGGGTTTTCGGATCAGATAGAACCCGCTCATCAGAGCCTCACTAACCCAGCCAGAACGTTACCCCCCCCCCCTCCTTAGGGCCTATTTACAATAGGTAACCACATATATCTACCACCTAAGGACAGGGAATTCCTACTATACATACCAAGACCTCTTATAATCGGCGGCCTCGCGATCCCATACGGATCCAGACCTCTCTGCCCATACGACAGTATCACAAGTGGCGGCCTCGCGATCCCATACGAATCCAGACCTCTCTGCCCATACGACAGTATCACAAGTGGCGGCCTCACGATCCCATACGAATCCAGACCTCTCTACCCAGACGGCAGTCTCAGCACAAGTGGCGGCCTCGCGATCCCATACGAATCCAGACCTCTCTGCCCATACGACAGTATCACAAGTGGCGGCCTCGCGATCCCATACGAATCCAGACCTCTCTGCCCATACGACAGTATCACAAGTGGCGGCCTCACGATCCCATACGAATCCAGACCTCTCTACCCAGACGGCAGTCTCAGCACAAGTGGCGGCCTCGCGATCCCATACGAATCCAGACCTCTCTGCCCAGACGGCAGTCTCAGCACAAGTGGCGGCCTCGCGATCCCATACGAATCCAGACCTCTCTGCCCATACGACAGTATCACAAGTGGCGGCCTCGCGATCCCATACGAATCCAGACCTCTCTACCCAGACGGCAGTCTCATACGACAGTTCATCCTATGATCACCATAACATACAAAAAGGGAATCAGTCTCACTATTCATCAGATCACACAAGGACTGCCAGTTCGAGCATAGCCTGTTCTCCGGTTCGAGGGGCTCCTCTTTCCCTTATTCAGTTACCACTTACCTGATCAGGGTTAACATCTGTTCATGTAGCCGCAGCTGACTAGAAGAATAGGCTACCCTCTCATACAAGAACACGCAGCACATGTTGGTTCACTACAAACTGGGTACTTTATTACTCATTACATACGCAATCACATAACATTACAATATAACACATAACCTGCAAAGAAAAGTGAAAGATTAAGTTGTGCACTCTAATAAGAAAGGGTCGACATCACCTTAGTAGTGTGTAGCCTGCACTCAGTGGTCATCTAGGTTCCCTTCTCGTCTGTGCCTCGGCTCGCCTGGAAGTCACACCTCCGCAGTCACGGATACACATCTGCACCACTATGCGCTGTTCTCTTCACCCTTCTCCGAGTCACTGGGACCTCTTCCTTATCGGCTACTCTCTCCTCTCTGGCTATTCTGCTAGGAGAGTATCTGTCTCTCGGTTTTTCTCCGCCTCCACAATGGCGTCTGTCTTCCCTGGAATAAGTAGTAGCTTTACTGCTAACGGCTAGATGCCGCCTACGGACTGAACATGTAACTGCCTCAGACTTTCACTAATATAGAGGTGCGTTTCCTCATGGAAAATTCCGGCCCGTAACCTGCCGCCCACCAAATTCTTGTACCTCCCCGTACCAAGGACACGTTCCCAGCCGGCCGGCCTGATGTAGTGTCTTCGGCATGAAGAAAAATACAATCCTTCGATAAGGGCCGGCCTGAACCGGTTCTCTCCAAGCGAATAACACCTCATAACTAAAACATTACATTTGACCTAGAAGCATCCCAAGCTGCCGGAGCAGAAAGAAAGATGGAGTCTCTCCCGTTTGAGGCCTACCAGGCCTGAATTCAGCACGGCTCCATGAAATACCCTCACTACAGGACAGGTTATCCCTAATACTAACGAATCTATCCCCTAGGCTATGTGTGCAAGCCCTGATCTATGGGGAAGAGCACAGGATCATGTCGAAGTGCCTAGTAAATAGGCTCCATTCACTACTCTAACCCTTAGACTTGAATGGTAAGAGACTGAAGTCACATTCAATCACCTTTCCTCACAAGAAGGCCGGGAAAATCGAGCAGAATACCTGTGTATAAGAGGCCAGGCCTCAAAGATGGTTAGAGCACCTCATGACGATACCTTGCTGTCTGACCTGATGTGTTTTCGTCCGGAGAGAATAAAACATTGTTTCCTGCCTTCCAGTCTCTGGCGCCTGCCTCTTTGTTGGTTTAGCATCGAATGGTATAAGAGGCGATTACCGCCGGGCAATACTTGAAAGGTTACCGACTACGACTGCCGCTACCATTTAACAATTGGCGTCCCAAGCGTGGGGCCCATCAGCGACACGTGGATCCAGTGGGAGAGCTCCCAACGACAGAGTGAACGACTGCAACGATCGGGAGAGCTCCTGCCCGATAGACCCTCGTCTGGCAGCCGATCATCCGAACTTCACTGGTTCCGAGCAGACCTCTCTCGAGTGATCTACGGTCCTGACTGGGAACCATCAGGAGTGCCGCGGCAATAACGGAGAGTAGAGGACGATCGGGCGCTGGAGGCGGAAGACGAGAAACTGTCCACGCGGTCCGGGTAAGGTTGTGAAACACGACAAATTGCGAAACGATTGATTGATTGATTGAAATACTAGTATTTGCTTATTGATTGTTCTCTTTGAGATATTCGCTGTCTACAAACGGGGAGGAGTAGAAATACTCTCTCTTCCTTTGCAGATAGTGAAGGGTAGGTAACGCAGACTTTTGTCCCCATTGTAACCCGTCGTGCCTATTTTTATCTCCCCACTGATTGATTGTCCGAATATTGATTGTTTTGAAGGATAGTGCTCTTTGAGATATTCTCTGTTTGCAAATAACGTAGAATAGAAATATTCTGTCTAGTCTTTGCAAATAGTGAAGGGTAGGTAACGCAGACTTTTGTCCCCATTGTAACCCGTCGTGCCTATCTCTTTCTCACCATTGATTGATTGATTGTCCGAACACTAGTTGTTCGATATTGGTTCTTTGGAGGTATTCTCTGCTTGCAAATAACGTGGAATAGAGATATTCTATCTAGTCTTTGCAAGCAGTGAAAAGATAGGTAGTGCTGACTTTTGTCCCCGTTGTAACCCGTCATGCCTATCTTCTCCCCACTGATTGGTAGTTGGTTCTGCCCGGACCGCTTATTAGAGGTGAACCATCCGGCTCCACTGGAAGGCACCCCTAATAAGGACATGTTCACTAAATACGGACTAGTCGCCGTAGCTTACAGCAAATTAGGGCATAAAGATCGCTATATAGAAACAAGAATAATCAAGCGAGACCAGTAGACCGATAACGGGATCCTTTTGACCCTGCAAAAATAAGAAACGTTAGGAAATAGCCCTCTTGCGAGGAATGTGAAACCAGGGGAAGGAGCCAAGCTCACGGTCGAGGTAGCCACGAGGTAGCTCGACTCCGTCGCTCTCGCTGTCTAAACATGTCTGCCCTACTGCCCACCCCGCCCAGTAAACACGACAAAATCCTGCACAAACGGAAGCCTGCTGATACCCACCATCGACGTCACCGAACTGGGCTAGATCGCGCACAATTGGGCTATGTCATTTTTCCGATTACGTAGTAACATCCTTGTGCTCGTTACCAGATTGCAAATATGTACAAACACTCCAACGAAGTAGTATAGTTATAACATTTTAATAACTTATAGGTATAACAAACACGCCAACAGGGTAAACACATTAAAACACGTTTTTAAACAACTATTTACATGACAGTCCTCGCCCCTCCTTCTTCGAAATAGCAACATTGACCTGCTTTGGGCGGTCCTTTTAGTCGGCTTTGGGCTATAAAAGCCATGCAAAATCCATCGACATCAGTGGCGGACGATTGTGCGAATAGGCCGGAGGCTACACACAGCGCCGAGGCTCTGGCAGCGCCAAGGTGGAGTCCACCACGTTGTACTGGCCTTCCCATTCTCCGCTTCGACCGGCAGCGAAGGGTGCCCTGGCAGGGGGGAAGCGACACGGACGGGCCTCCCCCGCCTCCCCAGGTGGAGGCTCGCCAGCAGAGAAGGCACCCCTGCCGTTTCACTCGCCGGCCAGCTGAGTTGCACCCTGCCGTTTCTTTCGCCGGCCAGCTGAGTTGCACCCAGCCGTTTCACTCGCCGTCCAGATGAGTAGGCGCCCCTGCACTCACCGGCCAGCTGCAGCAGGACAGCCATTCACGTCTCGCCCGCCGGGCAACCACTCAGGCGCAGGTCCACTAAGATTGCCATTAGCATTTGACTCGAGAAGTGGGTCCCCGCAGCCGAGTGATCGGGAGACCCACCCCGGTGGCTGTAACGAAGAGCTGCTGCTGCTGCTGCCTCTGGACTCTGGCTGTCGGTTCTTCAGATCCAGGCCTGGCCCACCGAAAGGCGGCCCTGGACTCGGAAGCTTGTCTGCTCGGGCGTGGGCCCCACCCTTGAAAAACACCCTCTCAACTTTGCAGATTCTGCGGGAGTCATTGGCATTCGACTCCCGTGGGCTTCCGGTGGGGGCAACCGCCGCTATTTGCTTGCTTATTCCACATTAACTTGTCTTTGCCCCGGGCGGCAGCCATCTTGCCTCCGTTTGGTGCCGTAAAAGAAAGACTGATTCAAGGCGTCGGCGGAAGAACCCGCCTGCTGCCCCGCCCCAAGAACGGACCACGGCATTGCTACAAGATCGCGGTGACGCCATGCTGACGCAAGCTGACGCTAACGAAAGTTCTCGAACTACCGAAAGGGATTCTGGTCCGGCAGCTAGTTAGTGCGAAGACTTAGACTGTGCACTGGACCCACCCGACCTCGCCCCAAAATGGCGCCAATGTAGGAGGGGCCTGCAACTCCTTATGGCGTCCCGGTTACTTGACATTTATGTATGCAATATTTCCACACATGATGGTCGGAGGGACGGGGAGGGTACTGAATTTATGCTAAAGTAGTGTTGCTCATGATACTCGACGCCTTTCACACCGTGGCCGGCCTGTAGCGGTTGTAGGCCCGTATTTGTATACTGACATTGTTTTAAATAAAGGGCTTCTTAAAGGAATTACGGAATCAGCGTCCTGACAAATCATCTAGGTTGGTAAAGGTTTTTGAATTAATGATTGTTACTCCCAAGCAATAGAAAGCAGATAATGCAGACCCTATTTGCCTAAATTTTGGATTGATGAAATTTGTACCAATCACGCCCGTCTTTTTCAGAATTGTTGGAAAATGGTTGACTATAGCTTAAGGTATCTGCCGAATGCAAGGTACGGTACCTTGCCCCATAATACGCGACCGATTGAGAAACAAATGCACGACAAGGGAACACGAATTTAGGAGACGAATAAAATGGAGCATCTTGTATAGTCGAAAGGAAGGATATAGTAGGTCTGTGGTATTACCCGCTCCTGCCGCTAGCCTGGTACGTTGTAAGTAGAACTTTTTCGTGTCTATGCGCGCTGATGTGCTTTGAATGCTGCACACCCCCCCTTCTTTTCTTCTCTATAGGTCACATCGGAGTTCCGACTGAAGAATGGAGTGGACATGGACCGCACCGTGCTCAATGTAGGGAAAAACATAGACAAACGTTGTGGGATGGTGCGTGAAGTGCAGACCACCACTGGGAGCGTGAAAAACTGTATGGTATGACTGTGCGTATGTGCCCTGATTATACGGTATGAATGTGTATGCATTTCATAGGCTTGGGTCGCTGGAAGAGAACGTCATCGTATGACTGAAGTGCTTGTCTATCGATCAAAGGGAGGGGAGTGAAAAAGTCCGACACCCCCCCCCCAAAATGAATTACGGAAAATACTGAAAATACGCAGCATGCATAGGAAAGAGGACAGGAAAGGAGAGGTCCCCGTACTTAACGTAGCTCTGTGTCTTCGTCTTAATCCCTGCGCTTGATGTATGTACTGTTACGCCCTGCCCGGTATTTGTGTGTACGTGATCGCCGAATTTATGTTTTTCCCCCGCTTGTGTTTTCTTACGTAGAATTGACCCGTGCTACTCCATGTTGTGTGTACACCAAGTAGCCTATTATCATACCCATGTCTCTCTCTCTCGTTTTATGTCATACTTGTACCAAATAGCCTACTTGATGCGCACGTCTCTCTCTTTCTCTCTCTCTCTCTCTCTCTCTCTCTCTCCCTCTCTCTCTCTCTCTCTCCCTCACTGAAGGCTCTCTTGCTCTCTCTCTCTCTCTCTTTTTGAATAAATTAACGACACTATACCTCCTCAGTATGTGTATAATTGGCCTCAAACACGGCGGTGTTCGAACAAATTGACAGAAACAAACAAAAAAAAAAAACGACCGTACTTTACCACGTTACTACCTCTCCTTTCTGCAAAATGTTGAATTTAATTGGCTGAGAAAGAAAGGACAGGTAAGACGACTGATGTCTCCCAATCTGGCCCTCAACACGGGGACTATATGTCAGTGGTTTTCGTTTCTAGAGCTTTAACGACACCATCTCCACCGCCCAGAATTGCCCCCGCCCAATTGTTCCGAACTAGAATATCCAAGCACCCCGTCCTCCCAGAATCACCCCAGCTCTGTACTAGCCGTCCCAGAGCATTCCGAACAAACCAGCTGATGACTTTATTTTCTAAAGGTACATCGCCTAAACTAATGAGGGTTACCTATTGTCTCCAGCAAGAAAAATGTTTAGCTTGTGTCCTTCCCCGAAATAGATCCCTGTGAACCCATGACAGTAGCACCTCGCACTTTTCTTTTTTCATAAACTTAGCAGTCCTCGGAGGAGAATGTGTATTAACAGAACTTGTGTAAAGAAGAACGAGTCTCTACCGGAGAAGCCGGTTCGAATTTTTGATAGACCAGAAAGTTGACAGATATCAGGCTTCCTACAACGATTATAGGACACAGGAATCAACACCTAGCAGGCCAGACGATGGACAGGAACACCCACAGAAACCTGCACCACAGCAATGATTAATAAATTAGTAACACACACCGACATAAGAGTTAATAGACATCAATCATACAGCGACCGATAAAAGCATTTCCCCAACTACTCGGTGATTGGGAGAGAGGATGAAGTGTGTAAATGTCTTCCCTGCCAACTCTCTAAGATTTTGTTTCTTGTACTCATTCCAAGATAACCTGCGGCCATCGGAAGAGAGGGGTCGGACGTGACGCACAGCCTGGCTACGGACCATGGAACATCTATGGCATCGACCAAGGGGGAGCCACAAAGCAAAGGGATGCAGGACGAGGCACCATTCACAGCATGGAAAGCAATAGAACGAAAGGCTATCCCGAAGCCCCCTGCTCGCTGACCAGCGTGCCTGAAGTCCCAACCCGTCGGGCCCGATTGATGGGCCCAGTGCTGAAAGATTCTGCTCTCCTTGGTCCGCTTTTTGATCCGATCCCACTCCACCCCCTCTTCCCTCGGCCTCCCAAAGCACCCCTATTTTTGACATTGACTTTACAAAAGAAAAATGAGAAGCGGGTACCCCGTCTCAAGGTACCTATGATAAGACCAGTCAAGGGACAGGACAGAACTGGACTGTGATCCAAGAACAAAGGATGGTCACACCCTGCTACGTGAAAACTTGGATTTGAGCTGGACCTTAGCTCCACCGCCGGTGCTCAACAGTGCCAACAAAAGAAGAAGAACAATAAGAGCTTACCAGTGATGGCTCGTTATAATAGGACACTGGAAAGAAGAACTCCCTTCCCTGACTGTAACTCATGTTAAGTTGAATTCCTCTCCCAACCACTTTTATATTGACTATCTTCCAATCGAGTTTTCGTGATATTGCATCAGTCACTTCCAACTGTACGCTGATAAGTTAAGAAACTCTAACCTTGTATAATGGCATTTGTATAACACCAGCCGTGCACATGACTATGCTGCCGCACGAAGTCTGGGCCTTAAGTAATATACGAAATATCCCTTGTTTTGCCAGAAACATTTTTACTTTACGGTATCCTGTTTGTGCTCGAGCAAGCTTCTCTCCTCCTATCTCTGGGTCTGACATGTGGCGCAGCTGATGTAATTTTGTATGCACTGCCTCCTCGCCTATCCCATCAACTACATGTAATTATGTACAAATGTGTCAGGTTATTCCCGTCCGCCCTAAAACTCGGAACTTTGAAGCGGAGCGAATGAAAGTTTTTTATGAGGTGGAAGTTCGTAGTATCATGGGGATAGATCCGAACTAAACAAGCTGGCGAGATATGTTAAAAGGGAGGACTGTGGAAATTTAGCTTGCGAACTGAGCATTATCTGCGCCATCTTGTCTCTCCCCAGCGCGACACACAGGAAAGCGCACAGCAGCCATTTTTAGGCACTCTGGTCTCTCCCTGCTCATTGCCGATCGCCAGCGCGTCCCCCTGGCGCTGCGAGCATTCCCCCGCGCGCCGGCCACCCCCGCTCTCTCATACACAGGCCATAAACCCTCTCCTTCTGCGCGACCCTGCCATGGAACCACATCCCACGCCTGACCGACATCCCATACATGGGCATGCATCTCTTTGATAACCCCCTTCCTCTGCGCTCAATTGTCTGAACCGATCCCAGGCCATCACCTAGCCCTGCGGATGCAGTTTATTGCCCCTACTGTAAGGGAAACACCCCACATCAAAGGGATTACAGTAGATCAAGGCCCCCCACCCCCTGAGACCCGACCGGTCACACACACCCCCGGGAATTGGCGGAATGTCCAGCTGTGTGATAGCCATCTCCTACTGTGGGTGGGGTGGGGACTTCCACTGTAGATATGTGTGGGAACGAGCTTGAAGTGGGGATTCTGAGGATGTTCTTTCATGTATCAAAGCGATCTCAAGAATGTGCCATGTATGATAAACCTGCAATAAAGTCATAAACCTGTTTATAAGAGGCCAGGCCTCAGAGATGTGGTTAGAGCACCTCATGACGATACCTTGCTGTCTGACCTGATGTGTTCTCCTCCGGAGAGAATAAAACATTGTTTCCTGCCTTCCAGTCTCCGGCGCCTGCCTCTTTGTTGGTTTAGCATCGAATGGTATAAGAGGCGATTACCGCCGGGCAATACTTGAAAGGTTACCGACTACGACTGCCGCTACCATTTAACAACACCATCCTGCTTGTACTAATACATGGCAGTTGTGTTGTCGATCTGATAGAGACATCTAGCTGCAGATTCCTTACCTTTGAATTATTCCCAGGTGCCTGACTTCATCTGGAAATGTTTCTACAACAGTACCTCTGTGCGTTCGGTGAAGGCATCCAGCGACTGTCGACGTCACATCTGGTGGACGACGTCGTTATGGAGTCCATATAAGCCCTCACCTGACGCTCTGACGTCAGTTTCTTCCTTTTTTTTAAATTAATTTATTTAATAGTTTTTATGATCAAAAAAACATACAGTACATGCAATTCAAACAAAAGATCAACAAAATCACAGTTAGTCACAGCGATCTCGAGTATACACCAAAGAATATTACTGGTAGGGTATTGCATGATATAATGATCGATTTACCAGAGTGATACCTACACACATTTCGAATCTAGTTTTCTCATAGGGCTTCTGCATTTATGCACACTAGAGGACACCCAGAGGGGCCCGGTATACAGGTGATAAATTCAGTTGAGTACAGGACAGGACACTTATTGCCTTGTACGTACTTGATGTTACCTTCCTGTCATAGCTACTATAGTATCGGGAGTGGCCACCTACCAATTCTGTCACACCCCCCTGTATGGGAGCCGCGCTTCTAGTGGATCATTTCTGGTCTTCTAAGTAACTCTTATATATGCTCCAACAGTTCTTAGGGTGGCTTTGTGGGGGGGAGCAGTTCACTGTGTGATTCAGATTGTGTATTGCAAAGCAACATATCTCTGGACCATTGCATCAGAGTGGGGGGTGGACCACGCACCCAATGCATAGCTACCACTCGTTTCGCTATCAATAACCCAATGTCTATTAGGCGCCTTGTATCTTTACTAACCCGTTTAGAGAACCCCAATAGAGCTAGCAGTGGATCTGGTCTAAGGGGTTCACAGGTGATATCACTTCATTTTGAGAATATTAGAATCCAGAAGTTAGCTATTGAGGGGCAAGAAGCCAGCAGACCCTTCACCACATCTTTCGCACTTATCAGTATCCCGCAGACCGAACCTGTATAACTGGACGGGAGTATGGTATATTCTAATAAGGAATTTAAACTGGATGAGACTGTGTCAACCGTTCAGGGAAATACATTGTGTTGCCTCGCAGCAGTACTCCCATGTGTCATCGTGTAACGGGACATCTAAGTCTGATTGCCACTCTAGCCTGGCCTTAGTGTAGTGATTCCTACGAAGTTCTTGCGTTTTGCTGTAAATATGTGAGACTAGTTACTCGGGGAGTGTGTGCGTAACATTGTAGAAAGGGGCACAACTTCCGGAGGTTCCAACAACTCCTCGCCCAGCAACTCTAAGTGCGCGTCGGACTCTATAAAAGTGGAATATCGTTAGTGAGGAAACATCATGCGTATTAGAAATTAGTTCTTCCCAGTCCCGTCCATCCCATCTGCAAATAAATCTCCAATTACAGATATATCCAGAGTTTGTAAGACGCGCACTACTTCTGGTTCTCTAATGGTTGGGAGCCAGGCGCACCACTCAATAGGTGTTAAGGGGGAGTAAAGGATGGAGACAGCTTGATGGTTTGTTAGATTATGCCAGGTGTGCGTAGCATTTATTGAGTCTAAAGTGCCAGTGCGTCGTATCGCCCTGCGGAACAGTGCTGTAGCCAAGTGGGAAGGAGATACTGCTATCCTTTCTATGTGAAGATGGGGAGGGGGTGTGTGTTGATGTAACCAGTAAAAGGCGTGCGAGCATTGAGCTGCCTGATAATAGAGATCCATATCCGGGGCTCCCAGCTCACCCATAGAGTAGGGGAGAGTAAGGATATCCCATCTGGCCCGTGGTTGTTTACCGGCACAAGCTAAATTGACCTGTGAGCTGGGAGGACAATTGGTATATTTAAAAACAAGAAAAGGAGTATAGGTAACATTACCATCTTCATAAGGGATATCCGTCCTAGGAGCTAAGGGGAGTCGAATCCATCTATTTATATCTTCTTCCATTCTATCGATCACTCTGCCGCAATTCTCCTTAAATACTGTTTCCGAGCACGTATGCACTTGGATCCCCAGGTATCGTACCAAATCTGTGGACCAAGCTAAGGGGAATTCCAGATCTACTGGAGACATGGCAGGGGTGAGGGGAAATATAGTAGACTTTGATCAGTTCATTTTAAGCCCCGAAAATTGCCCAAATTTCACTACCTCCCTTAACACTGGGGAAAGGTTAGATTCAGGGTCACGAATATATAGGAGTGTATTGTCCGCATATGAGGAAATTATCAAATTATAATTGGGGAAATGGATCCCCCTGTGACTATGGTATTCCCTGAGGGCACACACCAATGGCTCCACAACTAGCGCATAGCGTAACTGGGATAACGGGCACCCCTGACGGTTGCCCCTGGAGATTTCTAAAGGGGAAGTGACAATGTTGCCCACTCTCACTCGGGCCGTTGGGGGAGGTATGAAGTACTTCCACCAGACGGATAAAAAGGTCCCCTAGCCCCATGAGCTCTAGCACCAGCAGCATAAAATTCCACTCAACAGAGTCTAAAGCTTTTTCCGTGTCTAGGAAGATCGCCGCCGCTTTAATATCTGGTTTAGTGTGCTGAATTGCACCAAACACTGGGCGTAAGTTGTGGGTTAATGTACGCCCAGGGACAAATCCTGCCTTCGTGGCCAACTAAGGACAGGATAAGGGGAGCCAATCGATTGGCAAGGACCTTGGTGAATATTTTAGTGTCCACTTTTAAGAGGGACAATAGCCTATATGAAGCACAATCATGTGGAGATTTACCAGGCTTTAGAAGTGCGGCTAGCATAGCTTCGCGCATCGTGGGTGGCATGGAGCCACACTCACCCATCTCCTCAAATAAAGAAATCAAGAGGGGGACCACCTGCTCTCTGACCTCTTTATAGAAGGCCACCGTAAGCCCATCTTGACCTGGAGCGCTATTGGCTCGCATTGATCGTAGTGCATCGAAGACTTCTCAGGCCTCTAGAGGTCTCATCAGGTAGGCTCAGTGGTCTTCTGACAACCAAGACAGTTTTATGTGGTCCAAGTATTCCAGCATGTTAGTATCTGTACCGTGGGATTTGGTGCTATATAATTCGGAGTAATAACTCCTGAAGCGCTCAGCTATAGAGTCAGGGTTGGAGTCTAAGCTAATCTCAGTGGGGCCTGAACTCTCCAGTCTACCTCTCATTAAAGCCGCTATTGTGGCGCCGGGACGTTCCCCCTGGCCATATGTTCTCGCCAGGGCATATTTCCCCAGGAGTTTAACCTCCCTGTCGGCCTCTATGTGATATTCCTCCAGTGTAATTTTGAGTTAGTCCATAGCCTGATCGCTGCCTCCCTCGAGGGCCTCTCGCTCCAAGTCCGCCAGCTTCCTCTCCAGCGAAGCTAAGTGTCCTCTAATAGGTCTCAAACCCCCAGAGTGTTTAGCAATTGCTATTCCTCTGATATAAACCTTGAAAGTTTCCCAGATGTTCGCAAATTGCGGGACTGACCCTATATTAGTATTAAAGAAAACTTCTATGGCTTCTGACAGCTCCACCCGAAAGACGACACCTAATAGAGCATATGGGGGAATCTCCAGGTAAATGGAGGTGGGCGCTTTTGAGGATACTCAAGGTCCAGCAGAATTGGAGAGTGATCTGAATACGAGCGAGGAAACACCTCGCATCCCCGCACGGCGTGCCTCAGTGAGCCAGCCAGAAACCAATAATCTATTCTGGTGTACAGATCATAAGGGGCAGCATAGTGTGTAAATCCCCCTGAGTCACCAGATTGGGAGCACCATACGTCAACCAACCCCAGTTCAGCAATCGCGTCTACAATCGCCTTGGCTGCTAATGACTGGCACCTAACAGGGCCTCCGGATCGGTCAATAACTGGATTTAACACACAGTTGAAGTCACCTCCCCAGATTTGCGGCAGAGAGGGTAGCAGGTGTGCTAAGTTGAGGAGATTTTGATAAAATTGTGGGTGATTGTAGTTAGGGCCATGCCTTTCCCCTTACATTTGGAGATAGTGTATCTGCCCTCAGCATCTGTATACAGTTCTTTGAAGGATAAACCAGCCCTAGGGTTTACCCAGGTAAGTACCCCCGTGCATGTGTGGAGAAGCCTGCAGCATGGAACGTGCAGCGTATCTTCCTGCACACAAACACTGGGTTGTCTAGAGGGAGGTGGGTTTCTTGTAGTAGCGCAATATCTATATTATGCCTGGCTAGGTATGCCATCATTTTCCTGGTTTTACGATGGTCGTTCAAACGATGCTGGACACAGGTTACTGTGTCAGTCGTGAACTCGGGCTGCGTCAGGATTAGCTGCCTTCTTCCTATTATCACCGGTTAGGTTCCAGTCCCCTAGTACTCTTCCTGCGTTCCCAAGGGGGCCTCTGACTGGGGAGTGCCGCCTCAGCAGCTCTGGTATGTTGTGTGGTGGTGAGTGTAGTAGGTAGGTACCTTTTCTTTGCTTGGGGTGCCCTCCAGATGCGATTAGCAAGAGTCTGAAACCCTGGTCTGCATCAGATGGGCCCGTAGCATATGTAACTCAGAGTCCCCTAAGGACCTGTCGGAGCTATGGCGTCGTTCTCCTGGTTTCACTGGCCCCTTCCTTCACTGGAGCGAAGACAAGCAAACTGGCCGCAATTGAGGGTTAAGGGCACCGCAGGGCGCTGTTGCACCTGCGTGATTGCTTTGGCCGAGGCCCCCCATCTCGTCCCAGCACTCCTGCCGCAGGCCGCACTCAATGCACCCACCTCGGAAGACATGGCGTGCAGCACTCTCCGCCCTGTCCTAATATCAGGTCACGGAGTGATGCCCATGGGTACACAGGAATGCTGCTCTGCAGTGGGCCTCCAACCCGTGTGTTCAGGCCAACGGTTGGCTCCAGGCCCGTCAGGAGAGGCCCTAGAGCAAGTGATGCAGCGCAGGGTACAGCCTGCAACGGCAGAAGCACAGCGCATCCGTCGCAGGTCTCTGGGCCCTCGGCACGAAATTAGCAAAATATTGCGGGCCGGGAGCTTCAAGCTTCAAGCCGCAGCAGCCATCTGCTCCGCTTCCAGTTATCCAGCTGACGGTGTATTCTGCTGTCGGTGAAGAGCGGTGCGGCAGGCAGCAACACAGGCCTCAGTCGCGTTCTCCCCTTTATCCGCAAGCTCTCTCTCCAGGCGTGGCACCAGAGGACAGCTTGGGCTGTGCTCTTCTACCTCCTCCGGTTTAGGAAGCGGTAGCTGCTTCGTATGTGAGGATTATTTATGAATAGTTCTGGTGGCTCGCGGAGCTCTCCGTTCACGCGGCCATTTTGTGCTACGGCAAGCTCCGCCCCCGACATCAGTTTCTTCCTATCCACGGCTCCACGCGGATCTGGAGAGCAGTACCTCCGGCCATTTTTGGCCTATCTCGACGAAATAGTGTGCTTTTTTTCTGGTTGTTTTCGGGGTCCTGTGGACTACAATGTCAACCCCACAACCTCATTCTATTTGCATGTGGCATCTGGGTGTGCACCATGACTCCGAAGGGTGCAGTTCATGTCTTCATCTTCGGTTGATGGTGTTGCAGGAGCGCCACATGGCACTGTTGTTGGCGCTGTGGTCCAAGGTCCCTAGTCAGTCGCGGTACTCTTCATCCTCTGAGGAACGCTCAAGAGCCAGCTCCTGCAGTTTTGTCCTCGCGGTCGGCTGGTAAGTCATGCCATAGGCAGTCGGCGCCATGGCCTTTCCCGACTTTACTGTGTGCGCGTAGTGTCTGACATGCCTCCTATTCCTCCGGTTTCAAGGTTGGAGCAAAAATCTGTCCCGCACCTGCCGTTGTTTCACGGCACCGAGGCGACTTTGGATCAGAAAAGGGAATACCAACTCTCCCTTCATGCCGTTTTTGGTTCTCTGCCTCCCTCTGGTGCACGTCTTGGCCTGTAGGAGGTTGGTAAAGCCTAGACTGACTCCAAGCTGGTGGTACCTCCCTCGGTGTCAGTGAGGTTCTTAGAATACCCTTATCGGCTTCGGTGTACAGCCCTTCGGGGTTCCCATCTGTGATGTCAGTGTTGGATCTGACGTCAATGGCGCCAATCGCCCCTACTTTGTCTCTCATGCCGAGGTGTCCCCTCTTTAATGCCGGTTGATGATGAAAGCGGCGCCAGTTTTTTTTTTGGGCTAGTTTTCTCTACTTTCAGAGGAGCCCCCTGCTATATTCTGCTTGGGAGACAAGTATTTTGGTGATGTCGGTGATGACATAAGTGACACTACTTGGCCTCCTTCGGAGTTTCATTGGGTGTCTGACTTTGGTGAGGCTAGTAGTAGCCTTGCCCAACCTTCGGCTTGTTTTCTCCTCCTGACCTCGCTAATGAGGCTAGCTCCGCTTTTGCTGAGCTTCTGCAGAGAGTTGCTGTGACCACTGATCCGCTCCTTGGGTTGCTTCATCAGGGCCAGATGGGGGCTGAGCCTGTGCGCCCCTTCAGTGAAGCCCTCTTTGTTATTCTGTTTGGCTAAACCCGCTTCAAGGGCCTCTGTGGACCGGTCTATAGCTCATAGGCCCACCCTACCTTTGGAGTCCCGATCTGCCCCTTCCGACAGTCTACTCTGCGCAGCTTTGTAGTTCAAGCTGCTACAGTCTCCCCCGACATCAGTGCTTTGCAAGGAGTCTAGAAGTCTAGATACTCTTGGTCGATATATTTTTTCCGCCATCAGTTCCGCTTTGCTGTCCATTACTACACTTGTGTTTTGGGCTGGTTTTTTGACATGTTGTGGGATTCGGTCTCGCGCCTTCTCCCCTCCATACCTGAAGATACCCGGGACACACTTACTCAGCTGGTCCAGGATGGCCGTTAGGCGGCTAAATTGCTGATTCTTTGTGGCATAGACACCACAGATTATGTCAGACGAACAATGGCTCTTTCGATAGCTCTTCACCAGCATGCATGGCTATGCACCTTTGGCTACTCTGAGGCTGTTCAGTCCACCTTGGTGGACATGCCTTATGATGGTCAACATCAACATCTGTTTGGTTCTCAAGCTGACTCTGTTTCACTGGGTTTTTGGGATAGTTGGGCGGAGTGAAATCTTAATACCTGCTTGCTATACCGTCCTCTTATTTCCCCTGTACTCAATTTGTCCAGGGATAGTCTCCTTGATTCCTTTTCTGTGTGAACCATTCTAGGGCAGTGCCCATTGGCTTCTTCTTTTCACACGTCACCTCTGAGTGGGATCTGGTATGGTGCTCCTGACCTGGCATGTATTTTCTTTTTCTGCGTTCTTACCCGGTCGATGACAGGTTGTGGTCCCCGATTGTTTTTTGAGACGTATCTTATTTTTTGGTCCTGTTGGGTTTCTACATTGGTGCCTTCACAGTGCTCTTTTGCTTTCTGCCCAAGTGCCGATTGGGGTATTTGTATGATATTGTGCAGATGCGCTGTTGCCTTGTTCCCTGTCCTAGAAGGTACTTCGTCTGTATGCCTTACAGTTATTCCTCCATCGGTTTCAGACACAACAGTACCCCTTATGGGGATTCAACATACTGTGCTTTGGTGCAAGTCGGAAGATGGTACATGGGGGTTCTTATTCCTCCTGCCCTCTCCCCGTTGGTATCTGTTTCTCCACACTAGCCAGGGGATTCTTCCTTCCCGTCTATCCAGTGCCCTTCTTTCCTAGCAGACGCAAGGGAAGGGGCATGGTTCTTGGCTTACAGTGCATTTTCTGGTCCGGACCTGGATGATGTTCATTCTTTTCTCTCTTCGGGCATTAGCCCTTCTTGTGCTAGCTCATGCTATACAAAGGAAAGATGGGCTCCTGCGCTTTTTCTTCTGTCCTAGGTCCCTGTGGACATGCCTTGTCCGTATCTTGCCATGGGTGGCCTACTCTGCCGATCCTTTTTCTTCTATGCCTCTTCATGGCCCGTTTATCTGCCCTGCACAAAGCTACTGATGCTTTTTACTTTGGTCGATGTTGTGTTGTTGGAGACGTTTCCATCACACTTCCGATGCCAACCTCAACGTTTGGTAACTGGTCTGGCTGTTCTTTAGATGTGCCTTTTGGGATTTCCGGCTCTTTTTCATTTTTCTCGAACATGGATTTGTTGATCCCTCCCCCACTCTGGGTTGGTTCGTACAGAGGTTGGTGATCCCTGTGAATTATTTTCCAGGAAGTTTTCCATCGCCTCTCAAAAGCACGGATACTGTTCTAACCCCTTGTTGGGTTTGCTCTCCCTTTAACTAAAGAACATACCAATTATGACAACACCCTCACTCATGATGTCACATGGCTTGTTTTGCCGGTATAGGTCATACCGTGCACACGGAACTTTCCTTTTACTTATAGCCTCCACGCTTGTTAGACTTTAGGCACTGCCTCGCCATCTGTTACTTCTATTCTTTACACTTGTTCTTTGGTTTAGACCTTCCCTTGTGGCGCTGGTCTTTCCATACTATTTCCTCCATCTTGTCCGCCGGTTCCGCCAAGGTTATTCTTTCTTTCAGATGGGGACTAGTTATCTGCATAGGCCTCCCTGTGTTGGCAGTGTTCAGCTTGACACTTCTCCATATTGGTCTTACTTTTCTATTCTTGCTGGACTATTTCTCCCCTTTTTTTTTCTTTTCACAGGTCTCCTGGCCACCTGATTATCAATTATAATGTGATGTACAAGACGTATCAGAGGAGTATCTTTGTAGTTTCTTTACTAGATCTTAGTTACAGGTTAGCATCCAAGCATAGCATCCCCACCAGGAGCAGCCTGTCTGCTGCTCAGCCCATCTTCAACTGTCACACCTCACCACACAGGCACCCAAACATTCCAACCATCTCCATCAAACCAACATTCCACTCAGAACACTCACACTGGCTGAGCAGCTAGGAACCAGGAAACATAGGAGAATTGGCACTAGTTCCATTTATGCAGATCAGATTTCATAACCTTACATGAGGGATATTTGGAGTTTTGTTTGATGGCGTGTAAGTCACCCTGTGTTACATATTTTGTTTGATGGTAGAAGTCACCTTGTGCTACACGTTTGGTTTGCTGCCCTTTGGTGAGGAGCAGCTGTATGGTTTCTAGTCAACCATTACTTTTATGTAATACATGTGTCTACCAAGCGTTTCAAACTGCTAGTTTGCGTCGTGCCTCCTCTCATGCCTGTCTGGCCAGTGGGTGTGGTTGGTTGTAATCATAGGTGCGATTGTGTTGTTCAGCTAACATGTTTTTTTTCTGCCATATTACATGCTAAATTTTATTAAATGTATAGAAGGGGAGGATGTGTGATATATTATCTTGTATATTTATCTTTGCATTTTCTCATTGCTTTTCAAGTGTTTCTTAATTTTTTTTCCTGTATATTTTTCTATGCATCGTCTTCATCATATCTTGTACTATTATCGATTGATTCTACTTTATTTTGTCTTGTATATTTTTCCTGTGCATCTTCTTTATATTTTTTCTTTAATGCGTACATTGTATATTTACAATACCGTATTCAGTTTTGCAGTTTCATATCTGCGTTATATAAAGGGGGAGGATATGTAGTATTCTGTATATGTATTAATCCTATTACTTTCTCCCTAGCTGCTCAGCCAGTGTGAATGTGCTGTGTGGAATGTTTGGGTGCCTGTGAAGTGAAGTATGACAGTTGGAGTATGGGCTGAGCAGCCGGCAGGCTGCTCCTGGTGGGACTGCTCTACCTGAGCTTTGCCAACCTGTAACTAAGACTTAATAAATCTACTTAAAGAACATCTCCGCTACTGGACTTCATTACTACAATGTTTTCTGCCTGCTTTTTTCCTTTTACATTAGGCCATGTGGTTCATTGTCAGCTCGCTGTTCCATCTTGGCCCATTGTTGTGACAGTTTGTATGTGCCCTTCTTAGGCACCTGTTATTATACAGTGTTTCTTTCTGTATCTGCTTGTGTATATTCATGCATATATATTTTCCATATCTTTTATACCTCCCTTTTTTAGGTATCTCTTTAGTGAGTGATCTTCTGCCTCTTACAGAAGAGTGTATATTTGCTTACACTGTTGTACTTTCTATGGACTGTTCTTTCCAACTCGTCTTTATTCTTCTGCTATGGTGTATTTTCCCATGTTTTTGCACAAGTGGCAGATTCAGTACGATTCGGCTTTCCCCGCATTGTTTCTGGTGAGATGCCTTATTCCCCCACCTCCCTTCCTGGCAACCGGCCTCTCGCTTCCTTCTTATATCAGACTGGCTAGCCTAGTCTGGGATATTTCGTAGGATCGGTTCGCAGACCCTCCTCTGGGGACAGTGTTGCTTGGGTATCTCATTCCAAGGTAAGGAATCAGTGGCTAGACATCTCTGTACGATGAATAAGTTATCTGTCTTCGCTAAAGCCTTATCTGGTAGAGACCAGATCTAGGCACAGATTCTTTACCAACCCTTCCATCCATCCTCTCCGCAAACTTATTCTCCCTTTCCTTTCAAATCCTTTCTATGTTCTCTTGTGCCTTTCATGGGAAAACATTCTTTGTCTCTACCAGATAAGGTGTTACCGAAGGTAAATAACTTATTTGTTAATACCTGAACTGTCTTCCCTTTGAAAGATGGAAGACCAAACATGTGGAGCTTTGCACCTTTTAGTCAAATAGGAGCTTCTGCTTTCCTTGCAACCAAATTCCACTGATCTTCACCTCTGCATGATAAGGTACCGTTTTTTTCTAGGTTTATATATTTTGTAGAAAATAATAGGGAATAATGATGTCTATGATTTAATACGTAAATGCTGAATTAACCAGTAGCGACTCATGTCCCGGTTTGGGGAGGAACGGAGGACAAACAAAAGAGACAACAAAAACAAAAAGAATAAAAACATACCCGTTGCTACGCTGCATCACTTCTCTTCTGTTCTGTAGTCACTAGCACACACTCCTAGAATCCCCTGTCGCCAATCCCGACGCTGCTTTCATGATGCGGTAAGCAATGTCCGAATTGGCCTGAGCGTCGAGGATTTGCACTCCCAGTGATACTGGAAGCCTGTGTTTGCTCTTTCCAACGCAGCAATGCATCTGGGGTTGGAAAGAGCTTCACTGTGCATGACAATTTGGCTGACCTGAGATGGCTGGCCAAATCATCATGCACAGTGACAACACTGCCCTTCTCTCCATGAAGGTCCGCCACCAAGCCTAGTTAGTGGAAGAAAAATAAAACGGTGATAACATTTTTTATTATCGTTGTATTTTTAAAGGTTTGAGGCTGAGGGATGTGGGGGGTGATGCTCCTCCACCATAGTGGAGGAGCCGCAGCTGGCATAAATTTGATCACAGTTGGAACAAATGTAATATGATATTTAGAAATTAGTTTGTTAACGTAAGTTAGTTATGCCACATTTATATATAAAAACACAATTTCTGATGTGGTGCTGCCATTCACTCTTGCTCTTTCCCCTCCCATCTGGTCCCCCAGTGCACCTTCTCTCCTCACTAACGCTGCAGAAGCAAAAACAAGCTGATTTATTAGATTTTTACTTCGTGTGTGCTTTGAATAAACTTCGAGTGTCACATGGGAAGGAAACACGAGTTCCGTTGCTCAAGACTACTCTAAAAATGCAGTACAACACAGAAAATTATTTGTTTCCATTCATAGTGAATTCCATGATCTTTCAATACCATTCCAATTTGTGGGTCCAACTCGCTTCAAAATCATTTTCAGTGGGAAAGCAAAAATCTACTGAACCCCATGACCTTCGTTACTTTAACTCAATGCTAGACCACACCATTGAAATGAGCTGCTTGCTTCATTTGCCATGATCTGATGTTTCTCTATTTTCTGCTATTGATATATTCATTCCACAGATTTGTGCCAGCCCTCCAGAACTTCCCCCAACACCTCAGTGAGGGTCTGATCAACACATTACAAATGCATACAGTTGTTTCTCTACAGTCTAACAGAGGAGAGAGGTCTTCCATTTAACTATCCTTAATACAGTTCCAACATCTTCACCCAATTTCTTTTTAATTAAAAATTGCAGCTTTAACAGTCACATCACATCATTACCCTTGATATCCACAGTTGGGGCTTTTGTAAGTCTTTGTCAACAAGATGTTTTACTTGCTCTACACAGCTTGTCTTGAGAGGAATCCATCTCCAACTAATTGTTTTTTCCTTACAGGCTAATATTCTTGTATTCTAGACTAAATTGCACCTATGTGTTACCTCAGCAACTGTCCAAGTACTCTTGGCAAGGAACTCACTGCTTTTTCCCTACAGGTTATTGTAATTTAGACTAATCTACATTTGTTCAATAACTCAGCAACTGCCTAAGTAGTCCAAGTACACCAAATGTGTCTTACTGGCTCCACGCAGCCTGCTTTGAGAGGGACCTCTCTCTAACTTCTATTTCTAGTACGAGTTAATGTTATTGTAATTTAGCCTAAATTATACTTGTGGGGGAACTCAGCAACTACAAGTTATTGACCCTTTGTACTTTCACTACCTAGATCCTAATATTGTCATCATTATACACCAGTATGGAGCTGTCAATTATGTGTGTGTGTGTATATATATATATAAATCTTTATATTCTAGTCAGATCCAAAATAAACATTATGATGCACCTTCAAATTATACTGTGACGGGGTAGGGGACATGCCAGAAATGGACTCACCTGTTTGGCCCTATTGGTCACAAGACCCCTCTATACCCCTTTGTGTTGTCACACAGGCTGACGAGGAACCAGGCCGACCGAAGGAATGGACTTCCTACCCTCCGCAAGACTGGCTGCCAGAAAAGGTACAGGGTGCCTTTAAGACGGGAATCCCTTGGTACGAGACTCCTCCCATGGATGACGTTTCCTGTAGCGGGACTTCAAAGGGAAGCAAGATCAGGAAGTTGTCGGACGGCGTTTCCCCGGAGGTGGAGGACGAGCTGGAGTGGAGGAGAAGAGCGGCGGAGAAAGAAGCGGATTGCGGGAGAGCGGAGGAGAGAGTACTGGAGTGGCGGCGGAAGGAGTGGCGAGAGGAGCGGACGGAGGAAACGAGAGCAGGCACCGACGAGACTACGGGAGCTGAAAACGACAAGCCAGGAGGCCAACGATCCTGCGAGGCGCCCTGCCACGTTCCCAGGGGAGGAGCGTGGCTGGAGCAGGTACGGGGGAAAGTCGCAGGCTGGGTGGGGAAGGGAAAATCCCTTTAGACAATCACGGTTAAACTCTGTCACCCGTCAACACTCCTGTGTTACCAACCCTCCCCCTGAGCACTTAGCCACGAAATAGAACTCCCCTTCACGGTGTCCCTCACTCCTGGTCCCGGCATACCCTCTTATTGGGCAACACGCCTATACTTGCTTTCCTTTGCATTTTGGGAACACCAGGGAAGAGAGACCAGACCGGAACGACGAGTCGGAAGCCAGTCACGAAGGGGAACCCTGCAGCGCGGCTACCTGTCCTGACCACATCAGACCTCCTCCTGTTCTCTGGTGGTTTACTATAAGATCAAGACTGTGAAACACCTTGCAATAAACATACTCCTAAACTACATACGCACCTTGTGCAGCGTCTCTGTCGCCCCGAACCCACTACACTGGTGTCAGAAGTGGGATATCTACCGTCTGTATGGAAAAGATGGACGCCCTCATCCAACACCTCGTCCAGGGGCAGGAGAAATCAGACAGATGACATCAGCCCAGGCAGACAGGGAGGTGTTTCAGACCACGATAAATGCGCAGCTAGAGCACCTACAGAAAGCCGGCACGGTCCCTCCCCATGCGATGCCCCTAGAACACCGCCCTCATTCCGTCCCAAGTCCGTCAGGGATAGCCTTGCAGAAATACCTTCCTGGGGATGACCCTGACGTGTATTTGATGAACTTTGAAAGAGCCGCCAGAGCCCTGGGGTGGTCAGAAGACAAATGGCCTTTCTTTTTGGCTCCCCTACTAACAGGTGACGCCCAGTTCGCATACCAGGTGGCTAACCCCACAGGAACACTACCATACTACACGATAAAAGAAATTATCCTTGACCACCTGGGGCTTGATGGAGAAGCTTATAGAGTACGCTTCAGGAAGGAACATGGGTTGCCCGGGGAGAATCCCAAGACATTGTTTTTTCGGCTCAAGATGGAAGCCGACAAGTGGCTGAAGCCCTTGACTAGCACAAAAGAGGAGGTGATGACAAAAATATACCTCGAGCAATTCATGGAAGCGTTGCCATACGCCACTCAGAGGTGGCTGAGACAACACTCCGGACTGACGCCTGAACAAGCCATAGACATGGCCACCAACTATTCGAGAGCCCAACCAAAAGTAGCCGGATGGGAAGGAGAGAAGGGACACAAAAGGGGGAACCTTGGGAAAGGGGACAAGAAACCGAAGGGTATGCCCGAGCCCCCTAGACCCAGACCGATACGGGTGGAGGGACCCCCGGTCAGAGGACCCCAGTGCTTTGAATGTGGGGAATGGGGTCACATTGCCAGACTCTGTCCCAGGAAGCGTACAGCTGATGAGCCGATGGAGGTCGGATACTTGCCCAAGTCCATACTGTATTCAGCGGAGATGGGGAGCTCCTTTTATGTGAGTTTAAGATTGAACGGTAGGACTGTTAGAGCATTGCTTGATTCTGGCTGTCGACAGTCGGTGGTACAAAAACATCTGGTCCTACCTAATCAGTATATACCAGGGGCGGTCGTACACATCCGCTGCGTACATGGTGATGTGAGACCTTATCCTCTCGCCCAGGTTACTCTCCATCCCAGGGATACAAAGCCATGTACCGTGAAAGTAGGGGTGGTGAAATGTTCCTAGGGGTGGATAATCCAGAGTTCCTATCCTTGTTCACGGGGTCTAGTTTCGAGTCACCTTTGAGAACTGGGGAGATCAGGGCAGCCCTCATGTCTCCCGAACCCTGGGTCCTGGACCATAGTTTTCGGTTTGCACAGGCCAACAATACCACACTCTTTAATGCATGGGAAAGTGCCCATATGTCCGACTCCCAGGGGATTAAAAAGTACCCCCGTTTTCTCATAAAAAACGGGCTCTTATACAGGGAGGGAGCAGAAGGAGAAACTCCCCAGTTGCTGGTTCCGGTGTCATTTAGGGAGCAGGTCCTCTTCTTTGCTCATGCGCACCTTACCGCCAGACATAGCGGGAAAGAAAAAACCACGGACAACATAACGCATTTCTTCTACTGGCCGGGCGTATACAAGGATGTATACAATTATTGCATGCGATGCGACACGTGCCAGAGGAAAAACATACAGCGTCCTCCTGCAGCCCCACTACAGCCGTTACCTTCCATTGGAACACCTTTTGAAAGGGTCGGGATGGATCTGATCGGGCCCTTGCCAAAAACGTCGAAGGGGCATGTTTACGCGCTGGTAGTAGTGGACTATGCTACACGATTCGTTGAAGCCTTTCCGCTACGAACCCCGACTACCGTACACATAGCGGAGAGGTTCGTGGAGTTGTTCTCCAGGGTTGGGTTCCCTAAAGAGATCCTCACAGACCAAGGCACCCCGTTCACCTCCAAACTCATGAAAAAGGTGTGCAAAACCCTGGACATACACCAGTTAAGAACCTCGGTGTGCACCCGCAAACCGACGGCCTCGTGGAGAGGTATAACCAGAGCCTAAAGAACACTCTTAAAAAGATGCTCACAGCTGAGGGTCGTGAATGGGACCGGCTGTTACCGCTCGCGTTATACGTCTTGAGAGCACAAAAACAGAGTAGCTTGGGTTTCTCGGCCTTTGAGCTCTTATACGGACGACAACCCAGATCACTATTAGAGATCACAAAAGACATATGGGAATCGGAAGGAGAAGCGGAACAGAGGTCCCTCCTAGACTACACCCACCAACTCAGGTCCAAGTTAGGGAAGTTAAGAGCCCTCGCCTGTTCCAATCTGGAACAACAGCAGTCCCGACAAAAAAAGTATTACGATCGGGGAACCAAGCTGCGTAAGCTACAGAAAGGTGACTGGGCCCTACTACTCCTACCGGGAATAGCCAACAAGAAAAGAAACGAGTTGGCGGGTCCATATGAAGTCCTGGAAACAATCGGAGACACGACCTATAGGTTACGGGTGTCCCCTTCCAAAACCCAAACATATCATATAAACTTGTTGAAGAAGTGGATTGGTCCGCCTCCGAAAACCGCACAGCTTCTTATACCCACGAGTCACAGCCCGACTTCCAAGATGGAAGAGCTCGTCGTAAACGAAGGTCTCACCCCACAACAGAATAGGGAGCTCAGGGACGCGCTACTACCATACAGAGACATTTTTTCGGATCTCCCCGGTAGAACCACTCTGGTGGAACATAACATTGAGACCCATCCAGGAAAAAAAATAAAACAACGACCCTACAGGATCCCTGCGGCCCGACGGGAAGCCATACGTAACGAAGTACGCGGCATGCTGAAGTTAGGGGTCATCCAGCCTTCAAGGAGCGATTGGGCCTCGCCTATCGTAATGGTCCCAAAACCGGACGGGTGCCGGCGTTTTTGTATGGACTTCCGCGCCTTAAACGCCATCTCCACATTTGACGCCTATCCGATTCCGCGAGTAGATGAGCTCATTGAGAAACTAGGAGATGCTGTATACATCACCACGCTTGACCTAACAAAGGGGTACTGGCAGGTGCCCCTTAGAGAGGAGGACAGGAAGAAAACTGCGTTCATCACGGAAGAGGGACTGTTCGAATTCACCGTTCTTCCGTTTGGGCTTCATGGGGCGCCTGCCACATTTCAGCGCCTGATGAACACCATACTACAGCCATATAAGGCCTTCTGTTCCGCCTATCTTGACGATATCGTCATTTACAGCAAACACTGGGAGGGGCACTTACAACATGTCCAGACAATCCTTGCTGCGCTCAAGAAAGCCGGGCTGCACATAAATGCAAAGAAGTCTCGAGCTGCATTCCATCGGGTAAACTATCTGGGTTTTGTATTAGGTGATGGAACCATAACCCCCCAAAAGGAGAAAATCAGAGCCATCGAGGGTACCCCCTTCCCACGCTCCAGAAGAGACCTACGAGCATTCCTGGGACTTATCGGTTACTACAGACTATTTATCCCAGGTTTTTCCGAATTAGCCGCCCCCCTGACCAACCTGCTAAAAAAAACAGCCAAACCCCGAGACCTCCTACACCCCTGCCCCCGAAGCCGAAAGGGCCTTTTCTGACTTGAAAAATACCATAACCACTCGACCGGTGTTAGCCTCCCCCGATTTTACCAAACCCTTTATTCTTGCCACAGATTTATCCGACGTGGGGATAGGGGCTGTTTTATCTCAGGAGGGGTTGGACGGGCTGGAACATCCTGTGCTTTTCGTCAGTAGGAAGCTCTTTCCTCGGGAAATGAAATACCCCACGGTAGAACGAGAGTGTCTGGCCATCAAATGGGCTGTCGATAAATTACAGTACTACCTGGAAGGCAAACCCTTTGTGTTATATACAGACCATGCCCCGTTGCGTTGGATGTATCAGAACAGGAGCCTCAATCCCCGAATATTGCGCTGGTTCCTGTCACTGCAGCCTTATTCATTCACGGTGAAACATAGGAAGGGAAGGGACAATGGTAATGCAGATTTTTTATCTAGGGTCTTCCCTCTCCCCGAACGGGAGACGCAAGGGGGGGAGGCATGTGACGGGGTAGGGGACATGCCAGAAATTGACTCACCTGTTTGGCCCTATTGGTCACAAGACCCCTCTATACCCCTTTGTGTTGTCACATAGGCTGACAAGGAACCAGGCCGACCGAAGGAATGGACTTCCTACCCTCAGCAAGACTGGCTGCCAGAAAAGGTACAGGGTGCCTTTAAGACGGGAATCCCTTGGTACGAGACTCCTCCCATGGATGACGTTTCCTGTAGCGGGACTTCAAAGGGAAGCAAGATCAGGAAGTTGGCGGACGGCGTTTCCCCGGAGGTGGAGGACGAGCTGGAGTGGAGGAGAAGAGCGGCGGAGAAAGAAGCGGATTGCGGGAGAGCGGAGGAGAGAGTACTGGAGTGGCGGCGGAAGGAGTGGCGAGAGGAGCGGACGGAGGAAACGAGAGCAGGCACCGACGAGACTACGGGAGCTGAAAACGACAAGCCAGGAGGCCAACGATCCTGCGAGGCGCCCTGCCACGTTCCCAGGGGAGGAGCGTGGCTGGAGCAGGTACGGGGGAAAGTCGCAGGCTGGGTGGGGAAGGGAAAATCCCTTTAGACAATCACGGTTAAACTCTGTCACCCGTCAACACTCCTGTGTTACCAACCCTGCCGCTGAGCACTTAGCCACGAAATAGAACTCCCCTTCACGGTGTCCCTCACTCCTGGTCCCTGCATACCCTCTTATTGGGCAACACGCCTAATACTTGCTTTCCTTTGCATTTTGGGAACACCCGGGAAGAGAGACCAGACCGGAACGACGAGTCGGAAGCCAGTTACGAAGGGGAACCCTGCAGCGCGGCTACCTGTCCTGACCACGTCAGACCTCCTCCTGTTCTCTGGTGGTTTACTATAAGATCAAGACTGTGAAACACCTTGCAATACACATACTCCTAAACTACATACGCACCTTGTGCAGCGTCTCTGTCGCCCCGAACCCACTACACTGGTGTCAGAAGTGGGATATCTACCGTCTGTATGGAAAAGATGGACGCCCTCATCCAACACCTCGTCCAGGGGCAGGAGAAATCAGACAGATGACATCAGCCCAGGCAGACAGGGAGGTGTTTCAGACCACGATAAATGCGCAGCTAGAGCACCTACAGAAAGCCGGCACGGTCCCTCCCCTCGCGATGCCCCTAGAACACCGCCCTCATTCCGTCCCAAGTCCGTCAGGGATAGCCTTGCAGAAATACCTTCCTGGGGATGACCCTGACGTGTATTTGATGAACTTTGAAAGAGCCGGCAGAGCCCTGGGGTGGTCAGAAGACAAATGGCCTTTCTTTTTGGCTCCCCTACTAACAGGTGACGCCCAGTTCGCATACCAGGTGGCTAACCCCACAGGAACACTACCATACTACACGATAAAAGAAATTATCCTTGACCACCTGGGGCTTGATGGAGAAGCTTATAGAGTACGCTTCAGGAAGGAACATGGGTTGCCCGGGGAGAATCCCAAGACATTGTTTTTTCGGCTCAAGATGGAAGCCGACAAGTGGCTGAAGCCCTTGACTAGCACAAAAGAGGAGGTGATGACAAAAATATACCTCGAGCAATTCATGGAAGCGTTGCCATACGCCACTCAGAGGTGGCTGAGACAACACTCCGGACTGACGCCTGAACAAGCCATAGACATGGCCACCAACTATTCGAGAGCCCAACCAAAAGTAGCCGGATGGGAAGGAGAGAAGGGACACAAAAGGGGGAACCTTGGGAAAGGGGACAAGAAACCGAAGGGTATGCCCGAGCCCCCTAGACCCAGACCGATACGGGTGGAGGGACCCCCGGTCAGAGGACCCCAGTGCTTTGAATGTGGGGAATGGGGTCACATTGCCAGACTCTGTCCCAGGAAGCGTACAGCTGATGAGCCGATGGAGGTCGGATACTTGCCCAAGTCCATACTGTATTCAGCGGAGATGGGGAGCTCCTTTTATGTGAGTTTAAGATTGAACGGTAGGACTGTTAGAGCATTGCTTGATTCTGGCTGTCGACAGTCGGTGGTACAAAAACATCTGGTCCTACCTAATCAGTATATACCAGGGGCGGTCGTACACATCCGCTGCGTACATGGTGATGTGAGACCTTATCCTCTCGCCCAGGTTACTCTCCATCCCAGGGATACAAAGCCATGTACCGTGAAAGTAGGGGTGGTGAAATGTTCCTAGGGGTGGATAATCCAGAGTTCCTATCCTTGTTCACGGGGTCTAGTTTCGAGTCACCTTTGAGAACTGGGGAGATCAGGGCAGCCCTCATGTCTCCCGAACCCTGGGTCCTGGACCATAGTTTTCGGTTTGCACAGGCCAACAATACCACACTCTTTAATGCATGGGAAAGTGCCCATATGTCCGACTCCCAGGGGACTAAAAAGTACCCCCGTTTTCTCATAAAAAACGGGCTCTTATACAGGGAGGGAGCAGAAGGAGAAACTCCCCAGTTGCTGGTTCCGGTGTCATTTAGGGAGCAGGTCCTCTTCTTTGCTCATGCGCACCTTACCGCCAGACATAGCGGGAAAGAAAAAACCACGGACAACATAACGCATTTCTTCTACTGGCCGGGCGTATACAAGGATGTATACAATTATTGCACGCGATGCGACACGTGCCAGAGGAAAAACATACAGCGTCCTCCTGCAGCCCCACTACAGCCGTTACCTTCCATTGGAACACCTTTTGAAAGGGTCGGGATGGATCTGATCGGGCCCTTGCCAAAAACGTCGAAGGGGCATGTTTACGCGCTGGTAGTAGTGGACTATGCTACACGATTCGTTGAAGCCTTTCCGCTACGAACCCCGACTACCGTACACATAGCGGAGAGGTTCGTGGAGTTGTTCTCCAGGGTTGGGTTCCCTAAAGAGATCCTCACAGACCAAGGCACCCCGTTCACCTCCAAACTCATGAAAAAGGTGTGCAAAACCCTGGACATACACCAGTTAAGAACCTCGGTGTGCACCCGCAAACCGACGGCCTCGTGGAGAGGTATAACCAGAGCCTAAAGAACACTCTTAAAAAGATGCTCACAGCTGAGGGTCGTGAATGGGACCGGCTGTTACCGCTCGCGTTATACGTCTTGAGAGCACAAAAACAGAGTAGCTTGGGTTTCTCGGCCTTTGAGCTCTTATACGGACGACAACCCAGATCACTATTAGAGATCACAAAAGACATATGGGAATCGGAAGGAGAAGCGGAACAGAGGTCCCTCCTAGACTACACCCACCAACTCAGGTCCAAGTTAGGGAAGTTAAGAGCCCTCGCCTGTTCCAATCTGGAACAACAGCAGTCCCGACAAAAAAAGTATTACGATCGGGGAACCAAGCTGCGTAAGCTACAGAAAGGTGACTGGGCCCTACTACTCCTACCGGGAATAGCCAACAAGAAAAGAAACGAGTGGGCGGGTCCATATGAAGTCCTGGAAACAATCGGAGACACGACCTATAGGTTACGGGTGTCCCCTTCCAAAACCCAAACATATCATATAAACTTGTTGAAGAAGTGGATTGGTCCGCCTCCGAAAACCGCACAGCTTCTTATACCCACGAGCCACAGCCCGACTTCCAAGATGGAAGAGCTCGTCGTAAACGAAGGTCTCACCCCACAACAGAATAGGGAGCTCAGGGACGCGCTACTACCATACAGACATTTTTTCGGATCTCCCCGGTAGAACCACTCTGGTGGAACATAACATTGAGACCCATCCAGGAAAAAAAATAAAACAACGACCCTACAGGATCCCTGCGGCCCGACGGGAAGCCATACGTAACGAAGTACGCGACATGCTGAAGTTAGGGGTCATCCAGCCTTCAAGGAGCGATTGGGCCTCGCCTATCGTAATGGTCCCAAAACCGGACGGGTGCCGGCGTTTTTGTATGGACTTCCGCGCCTTAAACGCCATCTCCACATTTGACGCCTATCCGATTCCGCGAGTAGATGAGCTCATTGAGAAACTAGGAGATGCTGTATACATCACCACGCTTGACCTAACAAAGGGGTACTGGCAGGTGCCCCTTAGAGAGGAGGACAGGAAGAAAACTGCGTTCATCACGGAAGAGGGACTGTTCGAATTCACCGTTCTTCCGTTTGGGCTTCATGGGGCGCCTGCCACATTTCAGCGCCTGATGAACACCATACTACAGCCATATAAGGCCTTCTGTTCCGCCTATCTTGACGATATCGTCATTTACAGCAAACACTGGGAGGGGCACTTACAACATGTCCAGACAATCCTTGCTGCGCTCAAGAAAGCCGGGCTGCACATAAATGCAAAGAAGTCTCGAGCTGCATTCCATCGGGTAAACTATTTGGGTTTTGTATTAGGTGATGGAACCATAACCCCCCAAACGGAGAAAATCAGAGCCATCGAGGGTACCCCCTTCCCACGCTCCAGAAGAGACCTACGAGCATTCCTGGGACTTATCGGTTACTACAGACTATTTATCCCAGGTTTTTCCGAATTAGCCGCCCCCCTGACCAACCTGCTAAAAAAAACAGCCAAACCCCGAGACCTCCTACACCCCTGCCCCCGAAGCCGAAAGGGCCTTTTCTGACTTGAAAAATACCATAACCACTCGACCGGTGTTAGCCTCCCCCGATTTTACCAAACCCTTTATTCTTGCCACAGATGCATCCGACGTGGGGATAGGGGCTGTTTTATCTCAGGAGGGGTTGGACGGGCTGGAACATCCTGTGCTTTTCGTCAGTCGGGAAATGAAATACCCCATGGTAGAACGAGAGTGTCTGGCCATCAAATGGGCTGTCGATAAATTACAGTACTACCTGGAAGGCAAACCCTTCGTGTTATATACAGACCATGCCCCGTTGCGTTGGATGTATCAGAACAGGAGCCTCAATCCCCGAATATTGCGCTGGTTCCTGTCACTGCAGCCTTATTCATTCACGGTGAAACATAGGAAGGGAAGGGACAATGGTAATGCAGATTTTTTATCTAGGGTCTTCCCTCTCCCCGAACGGGAGACGCAAGGGGGGGAGGCATGTGACGGGGTAGGGGACATGCCAGAAATTGACTCACCTGTTTGGCCCTATTGGTCACAAGACCCCTCTATACCCCTTTGTGTTGTCACATAGGCTGACAAGGAACCAGGCCGACCGAAGGAATGGACTTCCTACCCTCCGCAAGACTGGCTGCCAGAAAAGGTACAGGGTGCCTTTAAGACGGGAATCCCTTGGTACGAGACTCCTCCCATGGATGACGTTTCCTGTAGCGGGACTTCAAAGGGAAGCAAGATCAGGAAGTTGGCGGACGGCGTTTCCCCGGAGGTGGAGGACGAGCTGGAGTGGAGGAGAAGAGCGGCGGAGAAAGAAGCGGATTGCGGGAGAGCGGAGGAGAGAGTACTGGAGTGGCGGCGGAAGGAGTGGCGAGAGGAGCGGACGGAGGAAACGAGAGCAGGCACCGACGAGACTACGGGAGCTGAAAACGACAAGCCAGGAGGCCAACGATCCTGCGAGGCGCCCTGCCACGTTCCCAGGGGAGGAGCGTGGCTGGAGCAGGTACGGGGGAAAGTCGCAGGCTGGGTGGGGAAGGGAAAATCCCTTTAGACAATCACGGTTAAACTCTGTCACCCGTCAACACTCCTGTGTTACCAACCCTGCCGCTGAGCACTTAGCCACGAAATAGAACTCCCCTTCACGGTGTCCCTCACTCCTGGTCCCTGCATACCCTCTTATTGGGCAACACGCCTAATACTTGCTTTCCTTTGCATTTTGGGAACACCCGGGAAGAGAGACCAGACCGGAACGACGAGTCGGAAGCCAGTTACGAAGGGGAACCCTGCAGCGCGGCTACCTGTCCTGACCACGTCAGACCTCCTCCTGTTCTCTGGTGGTTTACTATAAGATCAAGACTGTGAAACACCTTGCAATACACATACTCCTAAACTACATACGCACCTTGTGCAGCGTCTCTGTCGCCCCGAACCCACTACATATACATAACATACTTTCGACTCATCTCAAGGCACATCCCTTTTTCCTCGGTTAGTTCTGTGCCCTTGGTACTATATCACATCTAGATAACCATTACTGCGCCATAATTGTAGAGCTCCCAGTTGACAGTGTTCTCCTAGAAGTCTGGTCCCAAGTCAGTTTAACTACATTTATACATGCTACATCACAACTGTGCACTGTTTGTGGTGCGTGTTCTCTCGTTTCTCCATTCTATCTGCCTGTGGGGTAGTTTTGAGAGTATACTTTCTCCCAGAGGTGGGATTGGGTGCGTTTCACTTTGGTGGTTTTCTTATGGTTTGCCTAGGTCTCCACTTCCTCTCCTTCCTTACTTACTTCATCCCCCTCCCCTCGCTTTTTTTCCTCATCCTTGCTCTTTTTCGCTCTACGCTATAGTTGGCAAATGTAACCGCTCTAAGTATTACACCCATACACCTCCCAATCCCCCATCAATTACATCTTCACACGCAAAATGTAATATATTATCCCTTACCACCAAAGGTCTAAGCCATCAGGTCAAACAAAAGAAATTACTGATTATTGCTATAAGTTGAAAGGAGACGTGATGTTACTGCAAGAAACTAGGATAAATGCTAATGACACAAACAAATGTAACTAGCACTGGACTGCAGACCACTTCTGCTCCCCACAAAAAGAATGTTATTTCCTTAATAGAATTTTAAAAAACCAATTCTATATATTTATACAATCAAGGATGACGTGACAATTTAGTCATCTTTGCACATATCCATTGCGGATCCCCAAACTCAAGGCTCATTCTAAGAGGAGATTTCCTTTTTGGATGGAAATCTAGATAGTTTTTTCAATCCTAAGGGGCATATTTATGAGGACTTTGCGTCATGCTTGTACCGCACAACGTGGTACATGCATATCTCAAACCTCAGTCATAGTTATGAAGCCACGCAAAGCCACTTTGCATGGCTTTAAATGGCTCACAAATATGGAGTAATACAACGCAGCGCAAATCGATGTGTTGTCTTACTCTGCACCTTGGAGGCGTTGCAGTGGGTGTTCCCATGGATTCTGACACACTCCCAGATTTACAGGGACTTGTAAACCTGGGAATGCATCAAAATCTTACACCTCCCCAAGTTGGGCATAACGAGGAGAGATCGCTTTATTTCTTCTCACTTTTCCTCTTTCTATGTATGCTACATTCTGCAGCACACATAGAAAGAGTAAAATGCCTCTATGGATTGTTTTTGTCAGGAAGGTGCTCCTTCCTTCAAAAAAACAATCCTGCCTGTATCGCAGGCACCCTTAAACCGTGGTGCTAGGGTTCCTGCGTTGGCACTAGGTTGCCAAAACTGCACCAGTGCAGGGGGGGGAAAGCCAGGAATGCACCATATTGGATAAATACAGATAGATAGATATGAAACTTTATTTCGGTTCTTTTGCAAACCATAAAAGTACATATACAATATAAAATATATGTCACAGAGAGAAAAAATAAACACATTGCGAGTAAAGTGCCAAAAATTAAATAACTATACTTTCTTCCACGAAATAGAGTCATTACTAACAATGAAAACATAAATAGTGCAAAATACACAGTGAATCATTGCTGGTCCAAACAGTTTCTCAATTTAACAATTAATTTTAAAAATTCCTTCATTTGGAGGATACTGTCACTATGCAAAAGCTGTAAGTACATTAGTGCCGGTCTGATTTGTGTAAAATCAAGTTTTTTTAAAAGGGTTACCAAATAGCGCTTGCGGGGGAATTCATAAAACTTACATAAAAATATAAAATGCAGCATATCCTGCGGAGACTTTCAGTCGCAGCCGCAGGGAGCTGCCAATTTGTTAAAAATGTCCATCTTTGGTCTGATCAACAGATGATGAAAAAGATTTAACCTAAACCTCGTCAGCAGAAATTTTTCATGGGAGGTCAGTGAGCCAGTCAGGTATGGTTCTATGGTTTCACAGATTTTCAGCATGGCAAATTTCCTCACACTTTGTTTCTGGAGCTCCACATCTTCCCTCTGGATCCTCCTGTCCATAAGGAAGGCCCGTTTAATGAGCTCCAAGTCCCCTTTTACTTGGATATTCAAACAATTCTGGACGGCCAAGCCTAGCAAAATTGGATTTCAGATATTTTATCCAAGGGGTGCACATTACATTATCCTGACCCAAAAAATCCCGCACAATCAAATGTGTTAGTGGAATATCCTGGTTCAACCATAAATTAAGCCACCAAGTCAAAGGACGTAAAGAGAACATATCACTTAGATATTGCGTCCCTAGCTCCTCATGTACAGCAAAATTAGACGTACCTGCAGGGACACATAGAAGACGCTTCAAAAAGGAATTATGAGCAATCTGCAGTTGCTCACCACCAACATACCCCCAAATCTCACTGCCATAAGTTGCAGTTGCCACAGACTTTGCATTATACAGTTTTAACATGGCACAAATGGGTTTTTTCCCCAATTTGGCAGCAAAGTTAAAAATAGAGGCATTAACCCTCACAACTTCACCTTTCTTTTTTGCAAGGTGAGGGGCCCAATTAAGTTTGGTATCAAAGAGAACCCCAAGGTAAGAAAACGTTTTTGTTAAGGTGATTATAGCTTCGTCAATTTTAAATGTGAAGGTCCTCCTTGATTGCTGACCTACTTGCATGACAAATGATTTGGAATTGCTAACCAAAAGATCTCTATCTGACATGAACAATTTAAAAGCATCTAGGAGAGATTGAAGTCCCTTCTCAGTTCTCGAGATTAAAACCGCATCATCTGCGTACAGAAGTATAGGAATTCCCCGCCTACCGACTCTAGGACAGTCCGCCCGGACATTCTGTAACACGCTATCTAGCTCATTAATATATCCCTGGCGAACACCCTTTCCAATACTAAAATTATCCGTTACACTCAGATCTTGGGAGTATCTCACATTAGCTCTGGTGTTGTTATGTAAATCAGCCAGGAAATCAACCACACCACTGTCTACCCCCTTCTCCCTCATCGACTGCCACAGCTTTCCCCTGTTTACACAGTCGAAAGCTGAGGACAAATCCATGAAGGCGAGATGATAGTGCCCCTTTGGACTGCAGTGTACTTACTTAATATTAAAAAGAGGTTAAGGCACTGAGTTATTGTAGAGCGACCTCTACAAAAACCATACTGAGAAATGGACATGATATTTTTTTCCTCAGCCCAGTCAGAGAGTCGCAACAATAAAATTCTTCCTACAATTTTTACCACAGAGTCTATTAGTGTAATGGGTCTATAACAATGTGGACTACCTTTGTCCCCCTTCTTGAAAACCGGGACAATTGTAGAAACACCCCATGATTGCGGGCACCCATTTTTCCCAGCAGCATTAAAAACAGACTCTAGTATAGGTGCCCAGAAGTTAGGCTCGGACTTATACAGGTCCGGAGGGATCCCATCAGGCCCTGGTGCTTTTCCGGCTGTTAGCCCCTTAATGCCTTCAATAACTTCACCTCTATTAAAACTAATTGTTTCACCACTGACAGAGAAGGCAGAGCTAAGAGACTCATCCATCGAGCAACAGTACAACTTCTTATAGTGTGCTTCCCAGTCCTCCTTAGCAATATGGCATTCTAAGCCATCACCCTGCTCCTGGACCAAAAAAGGTTTCCTCATTGCTGCCCAAAATCTAGTGCTACACTGCAGAGTAGAGGGATCAAGAATCTCACTCCATGCCTCTTCCCTAAGGAATTCCTTGTGTCTAGCAATAGAGGTTTTATAAATCTTACGGCATAGCTGAACTTCTGCCTTTATCCTTGGTTTGGCTGCCAGTACTATTCTTAAATTTCTGGCAGCCTTTGAGCATTCATGATTAAACCATTTGGGACCCTTGATCTCCACCTTCTTTGCTGGAGCTGACAGCAACTTTGTGACCTTGTCTGCTAAACTTTGGAAGGCATTAAGGACATTGTGTGGCTGTGCAACTTTTTGCGTGCAAGCAGTGATCTCATCTGCACAGTCGACTTTAATCTCTTTGTACAACAGATCTGGGGTGATCTTGGACCATCTTAAACGACGTCTCCCATCTGTCGTACTCACCCTACCTAAAGAGAAGTTCCTTCCTTCTTTAGCTAACCACGGACCCCTCATATGTACAGTGAGTGGGTTATGATCACTGAACTCACTGACTTCAATAGTAAAGGAACCCACAAAAGACTGCATTGATGATGTTAATAATACATAGTCAATAAAGGTTCCCTTCCCATGACCCTTAAAAGTCGGTGTCTCAAAACACATAGTAGGGTCAGACAATGCCATAGTCGTCGTTAAGTCCAGATCATTAAGCATATCATTTAAGTGTTCCCCCTCAGTTGTGTGTTCAAAATGAAGAT
The DNA here is from genome assembly GCF_964204655.1 of Triturus cristatus. Classification (NCBI taxonomy): domain Eukaryota; kingdom Metazoa; phylum Chordata; class Amphibia; order Caudata; family Salamandridae; genus Triturus; species Triturus cristatus. Next base: position 1,094,552,836 of record NC_140592.1, on the reverse strand, counting down.
CCGCGGATCGAGAACAGTTCAGATCTGTGATACTTTTAAAGAGTGGGTCCCCACAGGGATGGACATTAAAATCCCCCATAATCAGAAGATTATGGGCACACTCCTTCATAGAACTAGTGATGAAGACATTCAATGCTGCTATCTGGCTGGAAGCTGAGCAAAAGTTAATAGCATTATAAAAATTAACCACGCCGACCATACAGTTTTCCCCCATTAAAACTAGACCAATAATTCCAGTATTGCTTGTTGAGACTCTGTGTACTTTACAGGATAATGCAACCGAAATGAATGTAACCATTCCCCCTTTAGGCCTGCCCCTAGTAGTTGCTATTGCAGGGGCATAATAAGCCTTGTACCCTTCGAGATAATGGTTACAGTCAATGGACCAGGTCTCCTGCAAGCAGATAATTTGATACTGCTTAATGTACCTAGTCCAATTGCAGTCCTCCATCTTAGTGCCCAGACCCGCAATATTCCATGAGATTACATTGTTCTGACTCGTTTTTACCCGGATTATCTCTGCGCATCCCACTTCCTCCAATCTCCCATTCTCCTGGCCCACAGATTCCTTGCGTCAGTCACATGTCTCTAGTCCTGAGAGAGTATCAAATCTATTCTGCGTTACAATATTGAAACCTTTCCCACACTGATTACCAACATTGTGCAAATATACTCCGTTAGGAGACAGTGGCTGAATAGGGGTGAATAATCTAAGCGACCCAGGATTCCGTGGAACATTAATCAGGTGGGTATAGAAGTAACCAAGTGGGCGTACACATATGCTATTCACGTTGTAAACTAAAGATGCTGCTCTTAATAAAACTGTGACAACATGTTGGGGATGCTTAAAATTAACAATAATACAATCTCCATTTGTTGATTTTCTGGATGTTCCAATCCAGTTCACCCTCCTTGTTGACAATATTTGGTCAGCAAATGTGACTGGAAAACCACAGTTTTTATTCAACCATGATACTGTTCTATTTTTTAGTGAATCATGGGATTCCTCATAGGCCTGATGAGAATGACACGCAATGGGGGGAACATTCGTGAGAACAACCACATAAGGTGCACAGTCAGGAGGGAGATTAGCATGGCAGTTGTTCTTTGCATACCTGAGAACTGGCGTTCCTTCTAGATCTACTGTGGCCTTTTTATTCTGGGTGGTTAGAAGGATAGACTCAGGTGGGGCTGGCTCAATTACAGATGTTGGTTGTATAGTTTGCTGTAAGTTTACACTACCGACTCCCAGCCCCTCAGCAACTGTTCTCTTGTCCACCACCTTAGATCTTCCTGCCGCTGCTGAGGCCAGGTGTGTTGTTAGCAGCCCTCCCAATCTCTCAACTTCTAATGCCACTGTATCTATTTTGGATATCAGGGGTTTCATCAGTTCTAAGATTTTTGCCTCTATCTTTGCTTCTATAGAATGTGTTAGAAGGGCAGGTTTCTCCGTATTTATGTTTAGATTTGTGCCAACCAGACTTATACCTTCCTGTCGATCAGTTATAGCCACACCGCTTTTCGCGACAAAATGACCTGTTTCTACTCTTTTTTTTCTGTTCTTCCCCCCACGTTTAATTTGTGCCTTTCTGCATAGTCTCACTGGCCTAGGGGAGGGTAGTAACTCTTCTTCTACGGATTCATTAATTATTTCAGGTAGAACATCATTTAAATCAGCGTGAACCTGTACTTCAGCCGTAATGGTGCCCCTGTTACCCACCTCCAGAACATCAATTACAGCCTGGGCCATCGGTGGGAAAAGCACCTCTTCGTATGAGGCAGGGTGATCTCCTCGACCCAGTGAGGCCCTACGCTCATTATTAATTTGGTTCACCTTTTTGACCAGATAGTTGTCCATGATGCCTGGCCCAGGTATACTTTTAACAAGTCTTAGACTTAGACATGGTCCAACTTTACCAGTATGCCACAATGCACGCAAATAACCAAAGTAAGTAAATGCAGGCACTTTACTCTAGCGACTGATATAGGAGACTCACTTAGTTTATACAGTCTTTGACACGGAGCCCAGGACCGTGGCCCAGCCCAGCCTCCTATGGCCTCTGAGGGCCACAGAGGGCCCGCCCTTTGCCCGGGCTTAGCCCGGCGCCCGTCCCGCGAGGCGTAGGGTGAATAAATACGGGCCCTGGTGTTGGGGGCGGGACCTCTGTCGGCGGCGCTACCCCTCTGGCTCCTGGAGCGGGTAGTTTGCAGTCCGCCACTTCACTCTGGCCCCAAGATGATAACGCTGCGTCTCCCGCGAAGCTGGAGACGCGAGGTCAATATATGCAAGCCCTGGTGTTGGGGGCAGGACCTCTGTCCGCGGCGCTACCCCTCTGGCTCCTGGGGCGGGTAGTTTGCAGTCCGCTGCTTCACTCTGGCCCCAAAATGATAACGCTGCATCTCTAAATACAGTGCATTACTGCCTTTTGCCCGTTACGTTGCTGCGCACTGCCCTGTGCCACAATTCCCATATATATGCCCCAAATTCAGATCTAATAGAGCTCACTCATGACTCTCACCTATACAGGTCCATCAACCTTACTGACGCTGACACGTTGCATGTTTTCAATGCCTCAGACAGTGATTAATTATACTTTTTAGTCACACCTTCATGACACGACCTAGAATAGATTATCCACTAGTAGATGCTAATTTGATCAAATCTGCCCCCAGCCAAAAAAATGTAACCAATCCTAGTATCTGGTAATGCCTGCATATCCCTTGAGCTCGACCTTCTTGATCTCCACACCAAAATCATGGAGGGGTAATGACATTCTAGTTGAAGCCACCGCCCTAAAACCTGAAATACAATCAATAATATCAAATTACATTAAAGAAAACTTGTACCCGAGGCTCCATGATGAACCCAGTGCTAAAAGCAAAACAACAATCTTGAAAAATTAATCATAGCACTTGAACACAAGCTCAACCATACTAAAGGCTCTTACTTCCTCCCAGCTGTGGAAAAATCTTAAATATGAATATCATAAAATACTTTGTGATACAGCACTTACCTGGATCAATTCAAACAAGGCTACCAAATCCCTTATCAAAAACAAAGCAGGTCGGTACTTAGCCAACTACCCCTAAATTCAATTAAAAAAACGATATAGTAACACCCTCGAATAATTGGAACATATTTTCACATCTACCGCTTACATTTTAGATGCTAATCAATCCTTTTACTTTAAAAACTATACACCAGACTCCCACATAGATCCTCTAGAATGCGAAGCTTACCTTAACAAATGTTCTCCTTTCTCTAGATGCAGGCAGTGCATTGAATAAACCCATAGATTGACAGGAAAATACTACAGCTATTCATGACTTGAAAAATGTCAACACCCTCCGGCCCGAAAGAGTTTGAACCTACTAATCAATCCCCTCCATCTATTCACTTATTTTGCTCTTGCTCCAGGGACAGCCTCTAATACCACAATCGTGGTACTATCCAAGGATGGCAAAGACCCTCCTGAATGTTAAAAACTATCGCCGCAAATGCTTGCTAAATTTGGACTGCCAAATTTACACCAAAATCCTTGTAAACACTAACAAAAAGAAGTACCTGCACCTATTGATTCACCCTCTTTAAACAGGATTTCTTAAAAAAAAAAAGTTGGCTAAACATACTATCAGAACAGTTCGCCATGTCCTTAAGAAAGGCAAACTTCTTTCCCCAGTCGCAGTTATAGCCCTTGACACAGTAAAAGCTTTTGATAGTCTAATGGACTTTGAGAGCGATCCTTTGTAAATGCAACTTAAGAGATCTGACCGGGTTATCCCAAAAATTATGAATTATATGTAGGACTACTCTAAGGTCTCCGGATATTCCCTCAACAGGGATAAAACCGAGGTCTTTGCCATGAATATCCACTGAAATAGCTCTGAAAGTCAGAACTCTGGTTTAAAATGGCAAAAATCCTTACTAAAATACTTGGGAATCTGGTTCGGAAAAGACCGGACTGAAACGTTTTGCTTGAATGAAAAGAAATGTCTTGAGAAAATGAAATCCCTTCTATCTCAATGATTCCCCAAATACATTACCAGTATCTGGTGGGGCCAGTGCTTAATTTGTAATAAAAAAAAATAAGTGCCAGGGCACTACCCATTGCCCCTGCCAGTACCAACAAAACTACAAAGCATCATACTCCTACTAGTGTGATGATTCAGACTATTCCTGCTCCCCAAAGCTATAAGAATAGCTGGTTTTAGCCATTTTGTACGTATACTGAATTAATATACAACTTGTGCTAATCTGTAAATGAGACAGTCCTACCATGTGGTAGACTGTCTTAAGCACCAGTGATGACAAATCTGAATCGGGGCTAAGCACCCTAAAACCACCAGTTCAAATTAAGCACTGGTAGGGCTGCCTAGAAATGATCACCCCACTAGTCAACTTCCCAGCTAATATGCTCCCACAATGCCCTTTTCAAATGATTAGACTCTTCGGTCTCCAATTTCCTCTGGAAAGGTAAAAAACACATCTCCCATGCCAAACTAAGGAAATTTTGTGGTCTCTTCATTCTTGTATAGTTTGACCCCTAAACAGCCTTCCTAGACAGACAAGGTGCTCAGTGGTCCACACCATCTCCTCCTTACCCTCAGAGCTGGCTCAACATTGAGAGATATACTCCACCCGATCCCTCTCGGTCGCTATTAACAATTTAAAAGTCATCTCATCTGTAGATCGCTCAGTACTCCGCAATGCATTAGAGGGCCTAAAGAACAAAACACTTAGCCTCTACCAGATAAGGCGCTGCCGAAGGTATCTACCCACAGATTCCTTAACTGGATCTGGAAATTCTTTCGTGAGCAGTACCACTGTGTGCAAGCAGGTGGCGTTGTTTGGCAGCAGCCATGCTTTAAGTGATGTCATTGGCACCACCTTAGTATGCTGATGTAAGTTTCTTATTGCAACTTTCCATGCTAGGAGCACGGAGCCTCGAAGAACACCGACCACTGGTGTGGAAAACTAGGGCCCTGAAAGGGCAAATGGCTCTGTTCCTAGAAATCTGTTATCACAGTGGGGAGGATGGGTGGGTCGGTAAAGAATCTGCAGGTAGCTAGAGTCCCTACCAGATAAGGCGTTACCAAAGGTAAGTAAGTTGTTCATCTGATAGAGACTTTGCTTGGGTAGCTATTCTAAGGTATGAAATCTGCAGCTATGTCTCCCCAGAGATGGGTCTGAGAAACAATCTCACATTAAAATGTCCTTAAAGGTGGTTAAGATGGCGGCTTAGGCGGACGTGTTGTTCTGCCTCTCCCGCAGGCGGCCTAGCTCAGCACCGGTGATCGGCCGCTTCCACCTGGCTGACACCGACGACATTAGCCCAGCGGGTGCCGGTGGTGGCGAAGGAGGCACAAGAGCAGCAGTCCGGTGCGGACACGACCCCCAGGGTCCGAAAGTAGGCGACGGAGAGCAGACCCGCGAGGGAAAGGCCTGTTGGAGAGGGGGCGCGGCCCCGCTACAACTGCGGCCGGGCAGGCACATCCAGGCTCGGCCTGCTACGACGCGGAGCCCGGGAGGACTGAGCAGAGGAGCCGAGCCGCGGGACGACCCCTGCCAACCCAGCGCAGGAGCGCACCGGCATCCTAAGCCGGGCTAAGCAGAGCGAGGAGGGGACCCGGAGGCCGAGGTCTCGCGGGGAGTCAACGTGACCTCGCGGCGGGGGCCGTAAGAGACAGTCAGCGGCAACGGGGGCCCTGCGGGAAGATCGACGGCGGTGGACGGTGCAGAAGGGGACTCCTCCCTCCCTTGAGCGACGGAATCAGCGACGGCAGTGCAGGCGCGGCGGACCCGGAGTGGCGGGATACGGATCAGCCGCCTCGGGGTAGCTGCAGCAACTCGGGGACCCCGGAGGAGATTGGGAGCCACGAGACCCGGACGGGACCCCGCCACCCCACTGCCGGACAGGCAAGTGATCGCTCTGTCGGCGCCAACGGCGGGGGGTCCCGGGGGTGGAAGGCAGGAGCCAGCGGCGGGGGATTTGCGATGCCCTTCCCTGGGACGAGGGCCCGAGTGCACACCCACAGACAGAGGACCGAGCTGGGGGCCGGCGGGCCCTGAGTGCGCGTGGGGTCCTGAGAGGGCCTGGTGATTGGCGCAGAGAGGGGGGGGATGGAGCCTCGGAGAGACTGCGCCCGCAGCCGTGAGGCGGTTACACAGCGACTGGACGACCCGGAGCAAGTGGAGGGGCCCGCTGCCCCGGTGGGGCCCTCCGGCCTCTACAGCGGTCAAGCAAACGTTCGTGCAGACGGTGGGATTTGCGGCGGCCGCCGCCAGCGGGGGACCCAGCGGTGTGTGGCCAGGGATCTCTGAGGGCAGGCCCGAAGCGAGTCTGACTAGGCCTGGATCTGGGGCACGCGTGCACTGGAAGGGGGAGTGGGGCCCTGTGAAGCACGCAGAGACCTTCGAGCCCCACGCCGGAAGGGACTTAAAGCCTCCACGAAGCGGGAAGCATAGCATCGAGGCTGAGGCCCGTTATCTGGTGGTGAGACCTACTGACGAGGGATAGCACGGACAGACGTGGGGGACACCCGAGCAGCGGTGAGGAGACTCGAGGTGGGGGCCCCGCCGGGGGAGGGTGAAGTGTTCCGGGTCCCTGCTCCCCCGGTGGACCGGTGGCGTCCAGTCCTCTGCGGTGGGTTTGAGACCACGGCATGGCTAGTCAGCGCTTGGCGCCCGGAGTGAACGGGAGGAGAGTCACTGGGAGCAGGGCTTCGGGGTTGCATCGGGGGCAGCACAGCGGACTGTTGGGGTTCGACATCAAGTGTGAGACCCGCTGGGGTTGACTGGATGGTAGAGGCGGCAGAGTCGATCAAGGCAGACGGGCGGCCGGCACTGGGTAACTGTCGGGCGAGGTCGTGACCTCCCCCCGGGCGAGCAGGTGGAGGAGACGGGGGCACGTTATGGTCCCCCCGAAGGGCCGCAGAGACAAGACACTGAAAGAACTGTTCGCGACGCCAAAGGTGGGGCCCTCGACAGGGGTCATGGCGGCGGTTGCGTCTGGAACCCCCGTCCACACAGCCAGAGGGAGCTGAACCGATCACTAAGTCATTTCTAGAATCCATGTTCACTGGCCTGAGAGCTGATATCCAAAATCTCCAAAAGGAATTCGCGGCGGAACTTAAGAAAGTTCGCAGGGATGTGGACGGCATCGGGGAAAGGGTCGCCGCGCTGGAGGACAAAAGTGATGGTCGCGATACGGAGCTGGCGGCGCTGCAGCAGGAGATCTTCAGTCACATGTGGAAGACCTGGAAAACCGGTCTCAACGCTACAACATACGCATCCGGGGAGTGCGAGCAACCGAGGACTCAAAAGATCTATTTGAATTCACGAAAGAGCTCTTTAATCATATCCTAGAACGCCCACTGGAGTCGGAGTTGCGGATAGACCGGGCACACAGGGTGGGTCCCCCGAGGCCCTCATCCGCCACTCCGCCCGACATATTAGTGTGTGTGCAAGACTACCGCACCAAAGAGGACATACTGCGTAACGCCCGTCAACAACACCCAGTGAAGTTCCGAGACCATGCGCCGGTTCTATACCAGGACCTATCGGCCCTCACGCTCCATAAACAAAGACTTTTTAAGCCGATCACGCGCACCTTCAGCAGCGCAACATTCGGTATAGTTGGGGACATCCCTTCCGCTTGGTGTTCCGCATTGACAGCACACTCTACCAATTGCCGTCCCTGTCAGAGGCGGCCAAGCTATTGGGGGTGGAGTTACCGGCAGAAGACAGCGCTGCTGAGGGGGGCCCAACGGAGGTAAAGACGGCCGGACCGGGCTGGCGCCAACAGGGCCAACGTAAGCGCACTAAGAAACCCCCAGTAGCGGAGATCCTCAGAGGACAGCAAGCAGCACTAGAGTCAGTCTCCGCGGGTCTGTGTAGTCTTTCGCCCAGCGGAGTTGTGTGACAGTTGAAGCCAGCATCACCACTGGATTTCTGAACGGGTCGCCGGGGGGGGGGGGGTGCTTCTCATCGTGCTACCTCACTCTACGTTGCTACATTACCATCCACTGTAAGGTGGAGGACACTGGTTGTGGACTGTTGCTGTTCAATTGTTGGGAGGTTCGGGTTGGGGGGAGCGGGTTGAGGGAGGGAATGGGGTTCCACGTTCATCATGGGGTGGGGTTGTGACAGTGGCAGGCACACAGGGAACACGCACCTCTTGCCCATGGTACATTCCTCCTGCACGGGCTGCGCAGTACACATTGCATTTCCTGAGATGGCTGGATGGAGTGAATGGCGCCGCACACGCTTAAAATATTAACCCTTAATGTTAGGGGTCTCAACAACCCGGTAAAGCGCAGAGCCGTGTTGTCCTGTTTGGAGAATTCCCAGGCTGATATTTGTCTCCTCCAGGAGACCCACTTACTTGCGCAAGACTGTCAGCGGCTCAGGTCCCGTAAGTTCCCGGTACAACTCTTCTCTTCTAGCCCCACCAAGACGGCGGGGGTTGCGATCCTGGTGGCCCAGCGGTTTAGGGGGGAGGTTTTGAAGAAGGAGGCGGAAATTAGAGGACGGCTGTTGATCTACAGGTTTGCCTTGGGAGCCCTAGCCTTTACTATCGTCTCTCTCTACGCTCCCAATGAGGGTCAAGAGCGCTTTTTGCAGTCCGCCCTCACAGAAGTCACGGCAACGAGCGACCGCCATATCCTCTTGGGAGATTTGAATCTCGTTTTTGTTAACATACAGGATAGATCTTGTCAGCGCACACATCAGGCAGGTGCACTTTCAGCGGCGGGCCTTGACCGTCTACGAGACTTAGGGCTTGAGGATTTGTGGCGTAGTTTCCACCCGCAGAGTAGGGAGTTTTCTTATTACTCTCATGCACATAAAACATATGCGTGGCTGGATTACCTTTTGGTTTCCTCCGTGGTCAGAGAGATGGCTACGACGGTAGAGATAGGGGTGGCTTCACTTTCGGATCACGCTCCGGTGTTCACTAGTAGGACTCTGCCGCCGGTGGTGCGACGGGATAGGATATGGCGACTTAGGGACACCCTGCTACACCGGGAGGAGGTGATGGGGCAGATTCGTGGGTCGATCACGGATTTTCTTGCACACAACGCCAATTCCGACACAACCTTAGCGACACAGTGGGTGGCGATGAAGGCGGTCCTACGGGGAGAGTTCATTGCTATCTCGGCTGCTGACAATCTAGAGCGACGACGCAAGCGGGAGGAGCTTACACAAAAAACTAAGGAGTTGGAGCGGATGCATCAGAGGACGGGGGCCCCCAGGGTGTGGCGGCAGCTGAGAGCCACTCGACAGCAGCTGGCTGCTCTTGATCAGGATAGAGCGGAATACGCTGCCCTTCGCTTAAAACATGCCTACTACACGGGAGGGGATAGGTGCGGGCGCCTTCTCGCGCACAAACTTCGGGAGGTCCGGAAACGCCAGGGGGTCCACGAGATCCGCCGGGAGGACGGCACGAGAGTTACCGAAGACAGGGACATAGCTGAAGCATTCCGCGCATACTACGCTACCTTGTACACTGGCTCGCGGTCGACCGCCGATGGTGGGACGGCCTTCCTGGACTCGGTCACGCTCCCAACTCTGACCAAGGTCCAGGCAGATCAGCTGGATAGAGACATCCGTCCTGAGGAGGTGATAGCTGCTATCTCCCGGTTGAAACCGGCGAAGGCCCCTGGGCCGGATGGCTTCACCGCCATCTTCTATAAGAAGTTTTGCACCTTGCTGGCGCCCCTTCTCACTAGGCTCTTCAATTCCTTCTCGATTGCGGGGGCGATCCCACCGGACCTTTTGGGGGCCCACATAGTAGTCATCCCCAAGCCAGGGAAAGATCGGACTCGCTGTGGGGCCTACCGCCCCATCTCGCTGTTGAACGTCGATCTTAAGCTTTACTCGGGAATCCTGGCCGGCCGATTAACATCGTATATGCCACTCCTAATTGACCCGGATCAGCCGGGGTTCATCCCAGAACGTCAGGCCCCCAACAATACGAAACGTGTCCTGCATTTGATTGAGAAAGCCTCTCGTACGGCGGGAGAATACATGTTGCTCACGATCGACGCTGAAAAGGCGTTTGACCGTGTTCACTGGCCCTATTTGGAGCAGGTATTGCTGCAGATGGGGCTGGGGAGAAATTCCGCACCCATATTTTTAACTGCTACAAATTTCCGTCGGCGATGGTTCGGGTGAATGGCCACACGTCCACTAGCTTCCCTATAGCGAGGGGCACGAGGCAGGGGTGCCCGTTGTCGCCGCTGCTTTTTGCTGCATATATGGAACCCCTTGCCCAGAAAATCAGACAAAATCCGGGAATTTCCAGAATTAAGTCCGGGGGGTATATTCACACCATCAGCCTATACGCGGATGATGTGCTATTGTCTCTATCAAACCCGCGGGAGGCACTGCCGGCGTGCATGGCGGAATTGGACGCCTTTGCACGAGTGGCGGGGTTAAAGGTGAACGCGGACAAGTCGGTGGCTCTTGGCCTCTCCCTGAATCCTTCCACCCGGGACCATTTGCAGAGCTCCCTCCCGTTCCAATGGGCGGAGGATTCGGTCCCCAATTTGGGGATTCAGTTGACTCCTACGCTTTCGCGAGTGGTGGCCCTTAACTATGCCGCTTTGCGCCGGAGGATCCGTAGGGAGTTAGGGCAGTGGATGCACTATCCCCTCTCGTGGTTGGGCAAGGTCGCGGCAGTCAAGATGACCATATTACCACAGATCCTCTACCTCTTTCGCACCATTCCTCTGTATCCGCCGGTGGGGTGGCTCCAGCAGACTCAATCAGAGTTGGCCCAGTTCATTTGGAACGGGCGGAAGCCGCGCATGAAGAGGTCATTGTCCACACTCGCACCTGAAACCGGGGGACTCTGGATCCCTGATCTTCAGCTTTATTTCCGGGCCGCACAGTTACGCTATCTGGTGGAGTGGAGCCGCTGGGAGTCGGAGAAACATTGGCTGTTTCAAGACCAAGCCGTAGCAGCCCGGCCTCTACAAGAAATCCCCTTCCTGCGGAAGCAACACAGGCCCCCCAGTCTCTACGCCTCCCACATCACTCGCGTTCCCTTAGAAATCTGGGATCGAACTAACGTCTCTCATGATCTCACCACCTTGCCCTCCCCGCTCACACCCCTGTTCGACAATCCGGAATTCACTCCTGGAATGGACTCGGCGGCCTTCAGCCGGTGGAAACCGGCGGGCTGCCGTTTCCTCTAACATATGTATGATGCAGAGGGGGTGCACCCGTTCCAACAATTCAGGCAGGACTACAGGTTAACGGAGAAGGAGCGGATCTGATACCTCCAGGGCCGTCATTGGGCACTCGATGGGCGGGTCCGCCCATTTGCAGACCGGCGGCTCTCCCAGTATGAGCGATGGTTAATAACACGATCATCTGATAAGCAGCTAATCTCTGATCTGTACAGAATGCTCCAACTGCGATTCGCGCACACTTACAATGCAGGAGGAACACGTTGGGAAAGGGAGCTCGGTAGGAATTTGTCTCACGAGGCGGGGGGTGGGATATACTACAGGGCCAGACACTCAGCGTACCACATGGGACTCACGGACACCCTCACAAAGATTGCGACCTACTGGTATTACACTCCGGAGCGCTTAAATGCGATAGATGGGCAGAGAGATGCACACTGTTGGAGGGGATGTGGGCAGATAGGCACCTTGACCCATCTGCTTTGGGATTGTGAGTGTGTTCGGCCATACTGGACCCAGGTGCTCGACGAGGTGGACAAGCATTTTGACACTATGATACCACGCTTCCCGGCGTACACATTGCTGGGCCTCCCAAACCCTTTGACATACCCGCTCAAATCGCGTAGGGGACGACAGATTGCCATAGCGTTGGGTTCAGCGACACACATAATACTTGCTCATTGGCGCACTCCCAACACACCAACGTTTACGGGTTGGCTATACCGATTGTGGCATGTCCTAGGTATGGAAAAACTCACACTAACCGGGGAGGGCTCCAAATATGGGGAGTTGTGGATTCCCTTTCTGGCATTTTTGTCCTCCGAGTTCAGGGAGGTTACTTGTCCTCGCTATCTGCGCCTGCTGAGGCTGACCGCGGACCGGACAGGGCTTGGGAGCGGCTGAGACAGTGGGGGAAGGGGGTCAGATGGACGTGGAACGGGGGAGGGGGTGGGTTGGGTACGGGAGGGGGGTTTTATTTTCGATATATAGTTTGCTCCACAGCATCTAATGGGGGATTACAATGGAGTCTCCAGATTGGTCCACGTTTGCTTTAGACTACGGCAGAGAAGTGTGGGACCTGTCCACCATTCAGAGACTGAGCAAGGGGTTGTTATTTACTTGGTGTGGAGCCTTGTTGTATACTTTTGAAATGCCAATAAAAGATTTATACCATAAAATGTCCTTAAAGACGCAACGGGCAAAGTGCCCATCTCTACGTACCAGACTGTCCAAGCAGTAGTGCTTGGTGATTGTGTACAGAGATTCCCACGTTGCCGTCTGGTAGATGTTCAGGACAGGAGCGCTGCGTGCTAATGCAGTGGTCGCAGATTTGGCTCTGGTGAAATGAGCATGCAAACTCTTAGGGGGTTCCTTTTTGACCAATGCGTAGAAGATTTTGATACGTCTGGAGATGGTTCATTTCTGTCCCGCCTTCCCTTTCTGGGCTCTGACATACCCCACGAAGATTTGTTCATCCTCCCAAAACTCTTTCGTGCATTCAAGGTAGAACGACCACACTCTTTTTGAGTCCAACAGGTGGAGTCGCTCCTCTTCTTTAGAGGGATGAGGCAAAGCATAAAAGGAAAGCGTGGTGATGGACTGGCCTACGTGAAGGGGAGTGACCTTCTTTGATAGGAAGGAAGCTACAGTGCTTAGGACCAGCAGGTAGCCTGGAGTTCGCTCTTCCTCCAGGCAGATGTTGGTGCCACTAGAGAGGATGTCTTGCTAGTTAGAAGTCCAAGAGGATAGTTGTAGAGCAGCACAAAAGGAGCACACATCAGGACAGTCAAAACTAAATTGAGGTTCCACTGAGGCACGATTAAAGCGGGAACAAAAGTTAGAGACCTTTCAGAAACCTATGTACAATAGGGGACTTGAAAAGGGATGGCTGATCAGGCAACCACATAAAACGCAGAGTAGAATAAAGATGGCATTTTAAGGTGCCCAAAGTTGAGCCCTGATGGGCAACAGAGACTAAACAGAAGGACCTAAGAAAGTGGGACAGAAATGGGGCCAACGTGTTTCCCTGCACACCATACCACAAATATGCCCCAATGGCAGGCATGCTTGAGGGACGCCTGGCTGGCAAAGTGACATTAGACTTCAGGCGTAAGGTCAAAAGCTGTCAACTGTTGCCGCTCAATCTCCACGCATGATTGCAGAGCAGTGGTGGGGGGGGGGGGGGGGGGAGGGGTGTGTGTGTGTGTGTGTGTGTGTGTGTGTGTAAAACCCTCTCCTGCTGCTGTGATGGTGGTTTCAGCTCATCTGCAGACATCGAAATCTTCTGTCATCCCAAAAACTGACTGGGGGTAGTTCTCTCCAGATCTGCGCTGACTGGCACGGTAGGAAAAGAACGGATGTCAGCATGCTGGGGTGATGCCTATATAGTCATTGCTCACGTCAATTCTGGTGCCAACGACCCCCCGAATGACGCCACGCACTGGCACGCAGGGGTACCGCTCACAAAAATCTTTCCTAATCCAGTCAGACTTCGAGCCACAGATTTCTTATCATAGAATTATACCCACTGTCCAATACAAATTGATCAGAAAATGAAACCAACATATGGCCTCCCTCAAGCACAATAAATACATTAAGATGGACAACCACACTCTATACTGGGAAATTGAGCATCAAAAGGTATCAATCTTGATGAGGACCTAGGTAACACCTCCTCTCCTAAAATCTTTACTGAAATCGAATCTATGTTGCACCTCTCCAATATTGATTTCTATAAATTCCTCAAATTTAAAGTCCTGCTTAGAAAGTTTGACTCAATCCATTCTCCTAATCTCCTGACTTCTTATCAAAACTCAATGCCTCAAAAATCTACACATCTAAAATCTTCAAAAACATACCTCACAACACAAATCAATCAGGGCTTGGCATTCACTTCAATCCTCTGGGAATAACCATTTCCTACTACCATGCTTAAAAAAGATCTGGTCTTCCCTCTTCAAAGATAAAATGTCACAATCAATTGCACTAACCAAATTATGGTCACTACATAACACATACTGGACACTCTAGAATTTCTCAACTGCGTCATTGATTCCAACCTCTGTTGGAATTGCAAATCTCCAACAAGCACCTCAGCCCATGACTACAAATACTTCTCCCCTCTTTGATCCCAAATACAATCCCTGATTCACAAACTTGTTGGGATACAAATGTCACTAATCCCCCCTCTACCATGTTACTAAGGATCTTCACTGCATCGCCTGCTTTCCTTATGGAGTTCAAACAGATTCTCTCCGAATGAAATGGGTCCCCTAAATTCGCCTGCCATACCTGGTGGAGCTGGCTAGGTATCACAAGAAGAATGGATAACATCGGTCTTCCTTCGGCACATAACTAACGCATCTAGAAAATGTTGGGACAGACCTACAACTCCAAATGAAGAACCCTCCCTGATCATTAGTCCCAAAACATGTTCTCAATGAATTTTCCATACAAAAGTTAAGACAAGGCTACAGGTGAAACTGCTGAACGGAATTACGCCAAATTTGGCAGGGGGAAAGGTCTTGGTCCAGAAAGCACACTTTTGTAGAAATGGTGTAAATCCGTTCAGTAGTGTTTTGAGATATTAAAGGAAAAAAATATATATATCTGGACGGTGCCCAACTGCTGAGCATGAGCTTGTGTCTGATTGGCTGCTGACACTTCAAACCAGGAAGCGTTAGCAGCCATCTTGTGTCTCGCATCGAATGAAAATATAAAAGAAAGGTTACGGGGCAATTTAATATAGCGGAGCTCTGTGTAATGATGATTTGGATGCAGTTAAGGTTTAAGATTTATTAACAATAAAAGGAGAAACAGGTGAGCGCCAGGTAGTACGACTTCCACTCCAGGACAGCAGTAGGAAGATAACCCTTTCACGCTTCTTGTGCCCAACATCACCCCTTTGCAGCTAAGCCGTTAGAAGCCAGTCCGTCGGCTTGCAGCTCTCTACCTGTGCAAGCTGGTACGCTGCTGTGCCTGTACCTCTGCGAGCTACTACGCTGCTGTTCCTTTGGGAGTGGATGGCTCGTAGTTCTGCGTCTGAGTCAAGCCGACGGGCCGCAGTTGTCACTCTGCGAGCCTGGGTGCGAACTGTTCATTAGTAACATCATGTTAGACATCAGGCCTCCTGCATAGTCCCTTGGAGTTATGGGAGGGCTGAGTGCTTGCTTTGTAGTAGTACACACTTTGGAGCAGGTCCCTTGCCGCTATCACGGAGATGGAGTTTGTAGAGACTCCCTTCCTTTAAATATCCTGATTCGCCGAGAAGCCGTTGCTTGGCTTTCGGTTTCCTGCAACCTGACTCCACGCCCCTTCCTTCTGTCTCCTGAGTGTTTCCTCTCCCTGTAGCGGTGCCCTGAATTCCTGACAACCCCTTCCCAAACTTCGTTTGCTACCGTCCCTTCTCGTAGACGGTGTCTTTTGGCTGCCCGCATTATATCAGACTCAGGCCACAGCTGATATGCCTTACGCTGCGGCAGAGTTCTGACTTCCCGCGGGTGTTTACATATCCTGAACCCGCAGCCGCACCCTGTTTCCTGAGGAAGACGCAGACACATTTGTTTTCCATTGTTGCAATATCGGATACATTGTAGCCCGTTTTCAGGCAGTGCGAGTTTTACGGTAATTCCTTACACGCGCAGTACGCGTTTCTCCCTCCTTATTTTGGCCAGAAGTACAGTGTATGTTGTAAGCGCTCATTGCGAGATGGTTTGTTATTTCACTACCCTTAAAGTCTGTAAAGAGGGTTATAATATACTTTTGCTTTGTGGAGCACTTACCCGCCCTTTTCCTTTCCCCCTCGTGTTTTGGGGTAAAAGCGCTCGAAGTAAAACTCTGTGTAGAAGTGTTAACAGAGCATTGCAGTCCTCATTTTGTCTCTGCTCTAGGCTGCTATACCTAGTCTGCCCTCCCTGGATTTAATACTGAATGTTATACCTGCACTGGAATGGAATGGAAGGTACATTTATATAGCGCAGCTATCACTCCAGGGAGCATCTTGGCGCTAGATGTCAACATAGATGGAACATGTTGGCTACTGCTGTTGTTCGAAGGATCCTGTGCATATTATACCAAGGCTTTGTATGTAGTGTCTGTAAGGGAGAAGACCCAAGTCTTCAGGGCTTTCCTGAAGAGTTTTTCTGTTGAAATTTGCCGAAGCTGCGGCGGCAATTTATTCCATGCCATGGAGCCGATTAAAGCGAGGGATTTCCCGTCCTTGCCGGAGAGCCTGAATTTAGGGATCACTAGGAGATTTTGATTAGAGGACCTTAGGCTGCGGGCAGGATGATAGCGCCTGAAGCTGTTCGACAAATACCTGGGTCCTCGCGAGTGAAAGGCTCTGAAAGTGATTACCAGGATTTTGAAGAGGATACGCTTATGTATTGGTAACCAGTGGAGAATAGTGAGGGCTGCCGAGGCCGAAGACTTCCTAGGCCAGCCCAGGACTAGACGGGCGGTTGCGTGCTGGACCATCTGTAGTCGGTGGAGTACAGATTTATTTGCTCCTGCATACAGGCTGTTACAGTAGTCCAGCCTGGATGTTATAAGTGCAACCGCTACCGCTTTCCTTGCTGGAAGGGGAAGGAGATCAAAGAACTTTGAGGGTTCTAATGATATGAAAGCAAGTGCCTGCCACGGCCACTGCCTGTTGCTTAAAAGATAAAGCATCATCGAACTTGATGCCTAGGTTACGGGCAGAGGAGATGGTGTTTGGGGGGGGCTTCGGCGTCTTCAGGCCACCATTGTTTGGGAGAAAACAAATTTTGTGGGCCGAAAGGCAAGATTTCTGTTTTCCCTGAGTTGCATTTAAGATGGTTGCACTTCATCCACTCAAAAGTGGCAGTGAGGCAGTTTTTAAGGTTCTCTTCAGCTCCAGGCAGCTCTCTGTCCAACACCAGAATGAGCTGCACATCGTCGGCGTATGAGATTGTGCTGATCTGATAGGAAGAAATCCGCTTGATCAGGGGAACCATATATAGGTTGAAAAGTACAGGGCTAAGGCTAGAGCCCTGTGGGACCCCTGCGCTGATGTATTTTTCCTCGGAGCTGAATTCCCCTAGCACTGTAACTGGACGTCTGTGGCCAAGAAAGTTCTTGAACCAAGTCAACGCCACCTCTCTTATTCCGGAGTTGAAAAGACGATCACTCAGGATGGAGTGCGAGACCGTGTCGAAGGCTGCCGACAGATCAAGCAAGATCAGGACAGCCTTCTTCCCTTGGTCCAGAGCCATACGCAGGGTCTCTGCTGTGAATAGAAGGGCAGATTCGGTTGAATGATTAGCCCTGAAGCCAGATTGGTTGGCATGCAAGATGTTTTTTTCCAAAAATTCTGTAAGTTGTTTGACAAATGCTTCCGTCAATTTAAACAACAGCAGGAGCAGCGAGATGGGACGGAGGTTAGAGAGGATGGTCGGGTCAGGCAGGGGCTTTTTTTGGAGGGGCTTGACAGCTGCTAACTTCCATTCACTAGGGATTTCAGCCGAGGAAAGTGAAGAATTAATAATGGTATTGATGATAGGGTTTACCTCGTTAACCAAAGCTTGTAGGAACGAGGGGGGGCAGGGGTCGAAAGGGGATCCGGATTTACTCAGGAGAATAGCCTGATGACTCTTCTAGGGAGATGGGGGTAAATACATTTAGGCAGGGCATGTTGATATTTTCCTGGATTGGCTCACTCATACCAGTTTCTACGGTGGTCAATATAGGTTTTGGGAAATCCTTGACCAGATCTTGGATTTTCTTTTCAAAAAAGTTGGCAATGGAATTACATAGAGACAGGGATGGTGGGATTTCCTGTGAGAGAACCTTGGGGTTAGTGAACCTGTTAACAATTTTAAAAATTGCTTTTTGGCCATTCTCTGAGGAGGAGATTGCCTCTAGGTAGTAGGCTTGTTTAGCCCGCTTGATTTAAATATGGTACTGTCTCCGTGCTGTTTTATAGAGGAGACAGTCGTTAGCCTCATAGTTTGTGCCAGCGGCGTTCTAGTGATCTAACTTCGCCTAGTTCCAATTTTAGCGCGAATGAGAACCATGGGGCACTCTTTTTGTTTTTAGTGGATCGGCGATTATTGTTTAAGCTTGTTGGATCAGAGGATTTGTTAAGTGAGATTATCCATTCACAAAACAACTGATTGTCTATTGGGGTGTGGCCAGTTAGTGTCGGTTTGCTACTTGTTACTTTCTCTAGGAGATCAGGCTGGATAAGTGTTTTTTTCCAGTCGGGTTTAGAGCTCCTGGTGATTTTCCTAGCGATTAAGCTGGGGGCATTGTTCCCCAGTGACAAGTCAAATGGGACAAATTTATGGTCTGACCAGGTTTGGGTACTGGGGGGTTTAATTGTCATAGCATCAGTTAGAACAGATACAGTCCAATATATGTCCTGAAGTATGAGTGGGTTCCCGTGTCAACAGTTTCAGGCCAAGGATGTTAATTATATCCATGAAGCAGGCTACTCCTGGTCCTTCCAGGGAGTCCAGATGGAGATTGAGATCACCCAGTAGCGTAAAGTGAGCGAATCTGACCGTAAGCTCGCTCAGAACGTCACCAACGCTATCCAGGAAATCATTAGGTTGGCCCGGAGGACGATATATCAGGGCACCAGAAAATGTGAAAGAATCATGGATATGTAAACAGAAGGCCAAGGCCTCTGCTCCCCTAATGTCTGGTAACTCAAATGTAGTACATTTCAGGGTATCACGATGGATGATGGCCAGGCCCCCTCCCCGTTTATTCTGTCTATCCAGATGTTGAATTAGAAAACCTTGCGGGACGGCCAGTGCTATATCAGGATTGCACCATGCCTTAAGCCAGGTTTCTGTGATGAGGAGCCAATCTAAGTCCCCCTCTGTGATCAAGTCATGAATGTGCAGGGCGTTTTTACACAGTGACCTATGAGACAATGAGCCCCCCTTGCAGGACAGAAGGGCGTGTGTTAGCATTGGGTACTGGTTCCGGGGCGCATATGGCTTTACAGTACCGACTGCCGACAGGGCCTACCCATGTGTCGGGATTAAGTGCGTTGTTGCAGAGTGTAGGGTGTTTGTTAAAAGCAAGTACGCGATCCCTTGACATACCAGGGTGTGTTTGTTGGCGGGAAGTATACCTGGGCCCTGGCACCTTCCTGGCGCTGACGGGCGCAGACGGGCAGGACTCAGGCGCGACTCCGGCACGACCGCGGCTCGCGTCCGCTGCGCGGAGGCATGGCCTTCCTCTTTTATACGGTCCACTGGGGAGCGTCTGACGCTTTCCCCAACCAAAAATGGCCGCCGCGGTTTTAATCACGCCCGGGGATGGAAGGTGTCCTCAGCGCCCAAGTTGGCTGGGACAGACCCGGCAAGCGTGCAGATCTGGAGGTGAGGAGGTGCTGAGATCGCGCTAGGGGGTCCAAGCGGGGTGGGGGATAGCGGATTTAAGGGTGCAAAGTAAAAGGCTTTGTCAGTCAAGCCACACGTTACACACACAGCAATACAAAGTAAAGAGCACACAATAATTAAAAATGGCACAGCTACCTCCCGGCTTCCGCCTCAGGAGGGAATCGAACGCGCACTGCTGAATCATTGGGGTTTTCCTTTGGCATCAGGAGATGTCCAGCCGGTAAGAGACCGTGTGTCTTCTAAAAAGCCAGCACTGAGTCTACTCTTTTTTATAACAAACTTTATTGATGACTGCAGCAAATTTGAAATGTATCAGTCAGTCAACAGTGACAGTCTTTTACTTTTATATGAATAACATTACAGATATGACTTATAGTGGCAATGGGCAGCATTTCGTAAACGATGAAGCACTGAGTCTACTCTTGATGTCTATTGTTATAAGGGAGGGGAGGTAGTTTCCTAATGTTATCTTCCTTGTTTCCCCTGCAGGTTGTCCTTCTCTGGTCATTCCGAGGGAATCAGCTGGGGGATTTGAAGTATATTTGTCCAGGCTTCTGATCCCCACAGCTCCGATAGTCAATCTGAGGGGTGTGAGTATCTTGAATCTTCTCACCCATAGATGGGCTTTAGGAGTGTGAGGAAATTCTCGTCGCTCCTGTGGATTGAGCTTGGAGATCTACCACAGGTTAGTGGCATCAGCAACACACTACATAAGCATTGAAAAGCCATTTCGTGATTCAGTCCGTCAGCTGGCATCTGTCCGAGGCATTTCTGAAAACATACCAGTGTTCTTTCTGTGAGCTACCCCTTTCACGCTGCCTCCCCACATCAGGAGTTACCACACGTTCTTCCCACATTACCAACATACCCCCAACAACCTTCTTGGGCCCGGAAGGGTCCCTGTGCGGTTGGACAAACAAGAATCTTAGTCATGTATAGATTTACATATAAAATATTTTACAAAACAACAAATAAAACTGAAGGGAGTCTGGTGCTGTGGTCGCTGCCACGAAGTTGGGGTCACTGCCATTCAGGACTCAGTTCCACATGTGGGATCGGCTTGTGTTGAACAGGGTTAGTGGCACCACGTGTCGCCGGCTTGTGTTGAATTCTGCCTCAATAAGGCCACGTGGCGATGACTTGTGGTGCAACGAGTTAGAAGTACCTTTGGCGCGGCGCGTGTACATAACCTGCAATGATGCGTGGTCCGGGGGGCCGCACTCGGACCAATGTCTTTTGACTATTGAATTCTGCCTCAATAAGGCCATGTGGCATTGACTTGTGGTGCAGTGAGTTAGTGGCACCTGAAGCACTCAGCGTGTGCGCACCCTGCGATGATGCATGGTCTGGGCAGGCAGCATTGGTAGCAATGTCTTTACATGCATTGAAAGAATCTTCATAGCAGTCAAAATCTCAAAGTAATTCCATTTCAGTCCGCCAAGGTTTGAAGAGTTGCAGAAGAGCTAAATAGAAAAACTCTAATCTGGAGTATCACAACTTAATTTCCTGTGATTAATCAAATTTCCTTTGGCATTCTTTACGAAACATTCATCAGATCCAATTACAGCACATTTCCCTTAATTTATTTTTTCTGTAAAAAGGTTTCTAAAACTATAACGTTGCAGTATTTCATATAGACATAAAAGTCCATACCTGGAAAACCTATTTGGATAGTATGCAAGGAACAGCAATTGAGTTATCTGCAACATATTGTATGTCCATATTTGCATCCCACATCTTCAAAATTACTGGATTGTAATCCTTGATGTATTTCGATTCTTCTGTTCTTTTTATATCAAGTATTTTTGGGTGATTTTAGAGTGATGGTATGCCTCACTGCTGACATAAAACTGTTAACTCTTCCTTGCGATGACTTATGGTGCACTGAGTTAGTAGTACCTTTGGCGCTCAGCGTGTATGTACCCTGCGATGATGCATAGTCCGGAGGGAGGGGGAGGGGGGGGGGGGGTTCGCACTTGGAGCAATGTCTTTTGTCTATTCAATTCTGCCTCAGTAAGGCCACGTGTCGATGACTTGTGGTGCACTAAGTTAGTGGTACCTTTGCCGCTCAGCATGTGCGCACCCTGCAATGATGCGTGGTCCGAGAGGGCCGCACTGGGAGCTATGTATCTTGTGTACTGGACTGCGTCATGTGCAATCGCTACTCCATGTGAATTGTGATGCCTGCTGTCCGCAGTGTAGATCAAAGGCAGTAGTCTGTACAGACATAAGCCTGCGGTACTGTGCCACTGGGTTCGCAGGGGGCCTGTGTCGAGGAGACCAGCGGTCAAGGCGGCAGCCTCGTGGTAGGGTGAGGCCCGCCACTCTGGCACAGTCGTTGGTCTTCACAGTTCACAAGTGAACCACGCCCAGAGCCCCATCTTATTTATTCACTCCTACGCGGAAGTGGTGTACGTCGGACCAGCCCACTCCAGTTATGCTTACAGGTGGGGGGGTAAATGATACAGCTACATGACTGAGATCTTCCCTAGTGTTTGACGTAACATGGTTGGGTCCACTGTCCACAACACTACAAGAACCAGTAGTATTTGTGCACATGGAGAGGTGTGTGTTTTGCATACTGGGATGTGTCTAGCACATCACCGCTACACTTTGCATTGTGTGCATGGTTATTCATGGGTGAATTGCTTCCTTCACCTATAGGTAGTTCACACCTGTCCTAATATTCAGCTATTGTGTGGCTGAGGGGCCATGCCGTTTTCGGAAAGCTCGCTGTCTTGTTCTGCGCTGCCTCAGGGGTAGGGGGGTTCCTGGGGGTGGTGGAGGGTGTTGTGGGGTTCTTGGGTGTCGGAGCTGCTTGATTAGTAGGTCTATGACAATATGTAGTTTAAAAAACAAATTAATTTTTTTTTTAAAAACTATTTAGAATATTAAAGATACAAAATATATATTTTTTCAAAATTACTGAGAGAAACATAGGTTTTGTTTGAATTGAAAAGAAATTTGTATAGCACGAACTGTCACCCTACGGGTATCCTGGCGCTTCGATTGAAGGATTACTCACTACAACAGTAGAGACCAGTTGTCAATGAAGGGATCTATCACTCGCCCCTAGGAAATAGCCAGGTTTTCAGATCCTTCCTAAAACAGGTCAAAGAACTAACCTGTCTAAGGTTCTGAGGCAGGTCATTCCAAAGACGCGCAGCGGCCACGCTGAACGCTCTGCCCCCCCCCCCCCATCTTATATTTTTTTAATTTGGTGGTTGTGATCAGACTTGTACGAGGAGCTAATATGCCTCCCAGGAGTATACCAGATGAACATCTTCTGCAAGGAAGATGGACCGAGGTCATTTACTGCTTTGTGTACAATGCAGAGAGATTTGAAACCAATTCTCTCCTCAATAGGCAGCCAATGTAGGTCTCTCAGAACCAATGTCGTAGAGGACCTACGCTGTCTATTTAGTACCAGCTTAGCTGCTGTAGACTGGACTCTGTACAAGCCCTGCAAGCTATATTGCGGTGCTCCTAAATACAGGGAATTGCAGTAGTCCAGTCTGCTCAGAATTGTGCTCCTTACTAAAAGTGAGCGAGAATCCTCTGGTAGCAGCGGAAGAACATTCCGAAGCATGCGTAGTAAAGAGAAACAGACACCAGCAGTTTTGTTGGCCTGTGATTCCATTTGGAGATGGTCGTCCACCATGACCCCCAAATTACGCACCGTTTTGACAGGGATCAGGGGTTCATCCTTAGGGGTGAGCCTAAACTCCGCCGGTATAGGTCGAGATATTCTAGTAGCAGGACAGTACACCACCTCCGTTTCCCCCCCCCCCCCCCCCATTGAACTGCATGGAATTTTTTCTGAGCCAACTAGCAGTTTGGTGCATACACTCCTGGAAAGTGTCCATGGATATCGCTAGTTTCCCCTCGAGGGAAAATCCCAGTTGGGTGTCATCCGCATAGTTGACCAGGTAGATTCCATACGATTTAATGATGGGGAACAGAGGGCATAAATCAATGTTGAAAAGAACAGGGCTGATCGCCGAGCCCTGTGGCACCCCGTGGTGTACTCAAGACTTATCGGAGGTGAACGGAGCCAGAGATACAGCCTGTTGTCTTCCCGACAAATAAGATTCTATGTTCTGCAGCTGTTTTTAAAACAAAAACGAATCTATCTTCCGCTTACTTGCACTTAAAATTTGGCGAGTTTCCTTGGCTCGCTTTGGGGATTGCGCCACTTTTGGCCACCATCTTGGTTAGCGCTCTAGCGCTCTGACAGTTGGGGCTTTTTAGGCAGGCTCATGCAAGCGTGCAGCACAACAGATGACACCTTTGGCGCGAGTGATGCATGTTGAAGGCTGTACACTGTAGCTGCTCGTTGTGTACCCTTAGTGATACTCCGGCCCCTCCCCTCTCCTAATACGAGGAAAGGTATTTGCTGGCAGTATCTGTTTGTGCACCATTGTATTTTATTCTATGTTCTGCAGCTGTTTTTAAAACAAAAACGAATCTATCTTCCGCTTACTTGCACTTAAAATTTGGCTACACACCTCGCTATTTAGCGAGTTTCCTTGGCTCGCTTTGGGGATTGTGCCACTTTTGCCCGCCATCTTGGTTAGCGCTCTAACAGTTGGGGCTTTTTAGGCAGGCTCATGCAAGCGCGCCGATGGCGCACCGGAGGCGCGCCAGAGGCAAGCCCGTCTGCGCACGTCCGCGCCAGTAGCCAGGATTTCTGGTAGTTTATTACCACCTATAACACTTATTGATAATTCACTGTGTAGATATTCGCGCGAGTATTTGATGGATCTCAAACCTGCTTGTTGTAAAGCTCTGCCTCCTTCCTATCGAATATTGGAGGGTCCTTTCTGATGTCGGGTTTGTAGATTTCAGAGTATGACTTGCCCTCGCCCCTCCTTGCCTACTGTACCACAGCTTGATTGTAAAACTTTATTTGAATCTCTGAATTATAATCCTCCTAATCTTCCATTTCCCACAGGGAATAATCGTGAGTGGAACAGTTTTTTGGCTAATGTTAGATCGCTTTCAAAACATGCCACAGACATATGGGATGTCTTGACTGACTTAAAGCCCGATATAGGTTTCGTTACTGAGACCTGGCTTAAACCTGCCTCCACCCCTGCCATTGCCTTGGCTATCCCGGAGGGTTATCGGATACTGAGACAGGACAGAATAGGCAAAATGGGTGGAGGTATAGCCTTAATATATAAAGAGGAGTTAACAGCTACCATACTGGATCAGACAGAGACCGAAGCATTTGAATGCCTTGTCTTTAGACTGGATCTCTCCGCACGCTGTAGTTGGAAAGGCGCCTTGGTCTATAGACCGCCTGGTTCTGTATTAGATTTCACCAGTCAGCTGCTAGATTTTATTTCTCCTTATATAATTGCCTCACGTAAATTTCTTCTGCTTGGATATTTTAATATCCATAGCGAAGATATATCTAATCAAGACGCAAGACTATGCCTGCAAGATCTGGCGGCTTGTGGATTGGTTAAAATCAACTCTGCTCCTACTCATATTGCAGGTCATACCTTGGATCTTATCTTTGCCAATTCACAGGACATTAAATGTGGTGATACTTAAACGCTCATATGGTCCGATCACTCATTAATAAACTTTCAACTTTTTGGTCCTATTGATCATATTCCTGCTGCAACTAATAACCCAGCCACTCGACAGTATAGACCTTGGCATAAACTGACTGCTAATCATTTTGCCTTGCTCTTTTCGATGTGGGACTGGGATAGTATGCATTGTGATGTTAATCAGCTACTCAATCTTTTTGATTCTATTGTGATCAAATTATTTGACAAAGTAGTCCCTTTGAAACCGCTCACTCACCCTCCTAAAAACACCTCCACCGGTTGGTATTAGTCTGTCTTGCGTGAGGAGAAAAGCTCTTGTAAGAAGCTAGAGCGTATTTGGCGACATTCGCATAATGAGCAAGCTAAGTCCATCTATAAGGCGGCAATAGCCAACTATCACAATAATGTTAAAAAGGCTCGTAAAATGCACATTGCATCTATACTGGAGCATGCAGGTAATAACTCCAGAATGCTTTTTCAAATTGTACGGGATTTTACCAATCCTAAATCCTGCGAAACTGGGGACATCTCTTCTCAAATATTATGCGATAGTATCTCCTCCTTTTTTATACAAAAGGTTGAAAATATTGATCAAAAAATTACCCTTTGCAATACTTCCATTCCAGTCTATTGCAGCCCCTTCTAATCTCGCCAGTGTAAACTCAATTTCTTTTCTTTTCCCAATATTACCATCTTAGAAGTACAATCTCTTCTGGAATGTACCAGATCTGGATCCCCCTTGATATCATTCCAGCCAAAATTGCTTCTAAACTTGCAGCTCAGCTTGCTTCTCCCATATGCTCTATTATTAATAGTTCTTTGAAATCTGGCAGTATTCCACAAAGTTGGAAACATGCTCAAATTATTCCCATCCGTAAAAATCTAAAAATCTCTCCTGATGAACTGGCCAACTACCGTCCGATTTCTTTGCTTCCTCTACAGAGTAAGATCATTGAAAAGCATACATCTGCATTTATTGAGTCCACTTGCGCACTTAATATCTCCCAATCAGGTTTTCGTGCTAAACATAGCACAGAGACAGCTTTAGTGGAAGTAACGGATAACATCAGGATGGCTCTGGATCAAGGTCAAGCGGCACTTTTGGTGCTACTTGACCTTTCAGCAGCATTCGATACAATCTCTCATAGAGTCTTGTTGTCCAGATTACAGGGGCTTGGGATTAAAGGACCTGCACTGAAGTGGAACTCAGGCAGTGACATTAGGTTCTTTTACTTCTGCTCCCTCACAAGTCACCAGGGGTGTCCCCCAGTAGTAGCCTGAAAGAATTCCAGGGAAGAATCCACCAGGGGTCTTACATCTGGCTTCCATGTGGAGTCATCCTTATCACTCCACAGTAGCAGTAACAGTAGGGTGTAGATTGCCAACAATTTTAGTTATGTTCTCTTCAAAGTAAATGCCAAACTCATGGCAGAGTTTCTGCGATGCGACCACCCTACTGCCCATGCAAGCTGGGCTAGAAAGATCTCTGAACACATTAAAAAGTGCTTTTGTGCTGTTTGGTGCCTGCAGAATAGAGTTGGCATAGAAATCTGCTTTGGCCTTGAGAATGGACTCCTTATACTGGGCCTGTATTAATTTCAGTTCTTTCTTTGCCCTCCTCCATTTCCTCTCGGCCTTTTTACAAGTTACTCGTAGTTGTTTCAAGTCATCATTGTACCATGGAGCAGATTTTTTCCTCCTATTTTTAAGTTGTTTAACTGGAGCTATTAAAATCAAGGGTTCCAGTTCTATAGTCACAATAGGTTTGATAATTTTCACCTGCGGAGGCGAAAAGATTCTGTTTCGGGAAGGTCGGGTATGTCCTATTTTTCACTCACTTGGACCACTCTTCCTTTTCGGTAAAACGGCTGATTGTGGTTATCCTCTAAACTAGATATCGAAATACGGAAATGAATTAAGAGTGGTCAGTCCAATTCTGAGGCAGTATGTCAACCACTTAAGTCTCTGCCTGGTTTGCAAACAAGAGGTCAAAGATATGCCCTCCTGAGTGAGTGGGCTGTGTTACCAATCGATGTAATTTGAGATTTTCACATAGGTGTCCAAGCTCTCTCAGGTGATTATCTAAATTACCATTGTCCCATAAGTTAAAATGTCCTAGTAAAATCATTCTAGAATGAGTTATGCTCAGGTCAGTGATTTTATTAAACAATGTTTGAAATTGTGCGTTAGATCCTGGGGGTCTATAGCAGACCACTGCCGTAAGTAATCTGCCCTTAGTCTCCTGAAGTGAGAAGCCCAGCATCTCCATCCCTATGACATCTACCTGTAGAGGTAGAAAGTTCAATTTTTCCTTAAAAATCCCCCGACCACCCCACCCACCCCACCAGCCCTCGGTTTATGAAATATTTTATATACGTCTGGGCACACAAAGCCCATTTGTACCGAGGAAACCATGCTGGTCCAAGTCTCTGTAAGAAAAAGAAAATCCAAATCCATATCCTCTACCATGTTGGATATCTCTTGATAATGCTTTATAAGGGATCTACAGTTGATCAGCCCACAATTTAAGGTGTTCCTTGCATGTCTCGTAAAAGCAGCAGGAGAGTGATAATTCCCCCCCAGCATCCCTCTTACCCAAGGCGAGTAGCTGTTCCCCGGAGTATCTTATCCTACTCAGACTACCACGAGCAGCATGGCTGGCGCGGAGCGCATCCGGGGCACAGACGGGCTTGCCTCTGGCGCGCCCACTTGCATTTCCTGTTCTAAATAGGCAGGAAAGTGCAAATGCCCGCAACACTAGAGCGCGAACCTGGAAGTGCACCAGACCCCAGATTCCTACCCCAACAATGGCGGAAGAGGAGCGCGAAGATTTTGGATTCCCCGCTAAAGCAGCGGGATGTGAAGGAGCAAATTTTATGTGCGGGTAAGCGGGGCAGATGCAAATTATTTAAAGAAGTTTAAAAGCATGAATGGAACAACGTAATAATTTTAAACAAAGTGACGACACAACATCACCAAATATCACAAGAAATAAAGTAGAAGACAAATGTTAGCGATATGCCAGAGTGTAGTGCACCTTCAGAGGTTAGTGCTTAGTGATTACCTTCAAACCAAAATATGAACATTGTATTAGAAATTAGTATTTAAATAACCTTTTAAATTCACAAAAAAATATAGGTCTCAGGAACATTAAAGTTAGGAATTACGATATAAAAAAAAATTCAGATCTACTGAAAAAACGATTGCCACATTTCCCAACATTGAGCTATTATATGGCTAAGGGACCATGCGGTTTTTGGAGGGTTGGCCGTCCTGTTCTGCAATGCCTTGGTGGTAGTAGGGAGAGGGGCTTGAAGGTGGGGAGGTGGGGAGGGGGGGGGGGGGGGGGGGGAGGGGGGGGGGTGAGGTCTTGAGGGTTGTGGCAGTGGGTGTTGTGTCCTTCCTGGGTGTCAGAAGGAACTATAGGTTAGATGAGCATTATAATTAGAAGTTAGCATTAAAAAAAAAAAAAAAAAAAAAAAAAAAAAAAAAAATCAAAAAAATTGAAATTCACTAGGGAAAAAAAACATGGTTTCAGGCACGTTATAGATAGAAATTAACATTTAAAATACCTTAGAAATTCACTGAAAAAACGTTTGACAGGTTATATTTAGTTGGACATTTCACTCGTACAAAACCATAGAAAACCATAGAAGTTCACCTGTTAGTTCAGCTAACAATGCACTGCTGATGACGTCACGTATTACATCACTGATGACATCCACGTGAAAATCTGATGCACCTCCTCACACCTGAATATAACTTTTGATACATCCACTCTAAAATATAATAGAGTACCATTCTCAAAACCATCGACACACCAATACCAATTACTACATACTGATTCCTAGATCTAGACACCCCCACTCATTCACCCATATAGTCCCTCATACATGCAGTCACTCATGAATACAACACTATCATATGCACTCATACACCTATACAGACACTCACACAGCGCCAACTATTCATGGAGTTACTCACACACCTAGTCAGTCATGCAAAGAATCGATCACACTTCCATTTACTGACGTATAGAGTTACACACAACATATCACTTATTCAAACAGAAACAGACACATAATTACCCTTATACAAATCACTGATACAAGTAAACACTCATCTATACAGCTATTCTCACAATCACTGACTCACATAGTCATTTATATACTCCAACTCTCACATACACTGCCTTTTACATATGTAGTTACTTGGACATGTACCACTGAGGCATTCATTCACTCAGTAACACCCATACACACACTGACCCACCCATACAGATGTTTCCACCTGCACTATTGAACCCATACAGCCAGTGAATCAATCCGACATGTATGCACAGTCACACACCTCCCACGCACCCACACAGGCACCCATACAAATACTCTGTCAACCAATCAATAACCCATATAGACACTCATGTAGCTACTAATCAACCCATGGAGCAGCTTATACAACAGCAGACAGACTGATTGCATGGGTTAGTGACCAAACTGAATGTCTTTCAATAAGACACAGGTAATAACTCACTTAAACAGTCAAGTGACGTACCTACTAAATCCTCCATCCAGACACTTATACACCCACTCATTCTTCAATACACCTTGGCATATATAGAAAACATATTTAAACTTTATAGAAACAGTCACTGAATGATGTCATTTGAGATCTCATCAGTGAATTCACTGACCATGTCATGAATGATGTAATGTGTGACGTCATCAGCAGTGCAATGCGGGGGCACGAGTTCTAGTTAGCTGAACTAACAGGGGAATTTCTATGGTTTTGTACGAGTGAAATGTCCAACTATCTATAACATGCCTGAAACCTATGGTTCATTCAGTGAATATAGATAGATCTCACTTTCCTCGCACACTAATTACCTCTCTACGATCTCCCATCCTCCTCACCTTCGTCCCTTCTTCCTCATGTTCCTTTTTCTTTATAGATCATCCCATCACCCCCCCCCCCCTTGCCTTCCCTATTCCCCCCCCCCCCTTTCACTTCCTTTCCTCTAGCTATTTTACAATAGCATATTTGAACTATACTTAATTCCGGTCTTCAATAAAATAAATCTAAAAAGCAACTTGTAATTGCCACAATAAATAAAAATGGACTAGATAATTCAGAAGAAAATATCAAATGGTTTCTATTTTTACAACCTTTCCTAAATAGTAATTTAGAATATTCTGCTGTTACATGGATCCATCTAATCTAAAGGGGAAAGAACAGAATACTAAAGAAAGCTTGTTCCCATGGCAATTGTATTGTTCCTTAACAGCCTTTCTGTAAACCAGACTCACTCGGAAGTCCCCAGGCATCCGCTTGCAAGCAGTTATTGAAAATTATGCAATGGTTTATTCTAGTTAGCAGAAATCAAACTCCATGTCAGAGAGTGGAAAACATGCAAAGGGTAACAGGTATACAAGGAATATTTATTGTGCAAGAAATTACACTTTTGATCTGAGTAAACTTTCTTTTCAAGAGCAGAAGTGGGTATCTATGTAAATAGAACAGTCCAAACTTTTACAATTTTAGCTGTATTTTCACACTGACCTAAACTTTTGAAAATCCTGTAAACATCTACTTTTCTGTGGAATGTAAAAACTACTCATTTGTGACGACTAGAAGTTTAGCTTCTATTGACTTTCTCCTTTTAAAAAGGAATTTGTTCTTTTTCCTGCAAATAAGAATGTTTAAATGCCCCAAATAGGTATAAAAATAGATTTACTATTTCCCCCCCCAAACACAACCTTAACCCTTGTACAAAAAGAGCAGATAATTCCATTCTGCAGCTGACCGCTTCATTTGATTAGGTGGTAATTAACCTGATACAGAAAACCTTTTTAGGTTCGGTTAGAAAATAGGTTATGCATTTAATGTGTGGCAGCATTAAATTCAGACTCGTCACACTGAAGAATATGCAAGTAAACTTCAGACAATGTACAAGAATTCCCCTACACATGAAAATCTGCCATTTCTTTTTTTATGGTGGCATTTCTTCAAAACTGTCGGATTGGTTTTCCTGTGGTATCAGCATCCGGTTCATCAGGCACTTCCCTTGGTTCATTTGGTGGTGGAATTTTGATGTCGGAAGGCTCGACACCCCAGATATCCTTAGCATATTCCTTTATGGTCCTGTCACTTGAGAACTTTCCAGAGGCTGCTATGTTCTTGATGACCATTTTAGTCCATTCCTTGGGGTTCTGAAATGGATAGTTGACAGAACGTTTTAATCTACAGCTCTGTAATAAATTCAACAATGGCTTTGCTACTACGGACTACAAAAAGTATTTCTGCAAATGACTACCTGCAATTGATGTAAACTTTAACAAACGTTTCAGCACATAATCCGTCATTACAACAAATCAAAATTTTGACCTCAATCAATAATGGTTTAAAAAAAAAAAAAAAAAAATTAAAAAAACCATAATACTTCCTCCCATAGGGTAGCTAATAGCTCAGTATGTGGGTTATATCAGTATTTAAAACTAGTGTAAACAAAAAGTTCCATCCACTGGCCGACACGGTCAGAAAAATCGTTCCAATAAAGAAAAACAAATCCATGATCCTTCCTTTTTTCCATTCACAGCCCATCCTCAATGGTAAGATGTTTGCTCAGTTAGGCATTATAGTTTAAAAAAAAAAATTCTTGCAATGCAAATTCCTCCCAATAATTGTTTCACACAAAAGTGTGTGTGATCAGTCGAAAGACCCAGGAGTTCAAGCTATACTGTTCCTATTGAAGCAGGACCAAGATGAAGCTGCCTACGGCTGGAGTGGAACAGTGGTAAAAAAATAAAATAAATTCTTTTTTTAAAGTTGACGCCTGAGCAATTACCAGTAAGAGATTAATTCAAGCATTCCACCCATCACTTTGTTGAAAGTATTAATGATAATGCAGTCAAACAAGATATCCTCAACTTCTTTGTAAGAGCTCAGAGGAACTAGCACAGTTTGAAGTTCCGCTACTAGATCTTACTGCAGGCACAGAAGAGGGACATACAGGTTCAGATCATCCTGGATTTTACAGGTTTATTGCACACTAAAGGAAGTTAATCTAAATCAGGCCCTATGTTTAGTGCCACACTAGACCAGGAAGGGCTATAGAGTGAAGGACAATGAAGTTAAGACAATCAAGATTTGGCATCTAGTATTCATAAACTATGCCAAAAAGTGTGCTATGCATGACTTGGGAATAAAAAAAAAAAAACTCAAAGAGCTATAGGGGTGTAAGGCATGGGGAAAGGAGCTGTGGTGGGGAATGCATTCTGAACTCCAAAGAAACTTCAATTCAGAAAAAAAAAGAAAGGTCTGCAGCAGTCATCTGACTTGCACCACAACTGAAAGAAAACAGGTTGGTTTCATCCACGGGAATGTGGATTTACTGCTCTTTGATTAAGCCCCCTGCATGTATAGCTTTAAGGAGGATTCACTTCTTTAACCTGTATGTGTTAATAAGAACCCAAGTCAAACTGGGAAAGATGCTCAAAATGCATCGAACCCTCTACCACATTTTCGATGGTGTTCAACTTAAGGAGGCGGTGTGGGACGGGGACAAAGCAAGTACATTGGATCAGTGCATCAAGACCATAAACAGAGATCCTGTCTAATTATACAGACCGCTAGAGAAAAAGGAGTGGATGATTATTCCACCCCCAACTAAGAAGAGACATCACTTATTCACTGGCTTCGTTGGAACACGCAACACTGATTAGGTCAGACAGATTTTCTAAATTTTTGTATATGTGTGTGGGGGGGGGGGGGGGTGATAATGGGGTCATAGAGGACTTTAGCTGATACCTCAGAACATTTTTCTGGTTCCAAGAAGAGCGTGTCTAGTATGTTTTTGTGTTTGTAGCATTATTTACGTTTTAAACCCAGAGTTTGGTCTTTTGCATAGAAAGATCTTATGGCATTTATTTGAAAGAAACAATTGATGGACGGAATGCTGGACAATACAAACATTCACCCCCAGTCATAAGGATCTGGGTTTAATCCATCATTCTTTTGCTCACCACACCACCCCAGTTTTGGACCCAGCCATATGCAAATCAGTCTTGACCCAGAATCAGAATTTAACCCAGATACTTGTGACTGGGGGTGAATGTTAACATTGTCCAGCATTCCATCCATGGATTGTATCTTTTGCATATGTCGCCCTAGGTGGGAAGGGTATGCCCAGACATGGGTCCCGTGCTCACTACACCACTGGATTCAAGCTAGCCTGGCTGATGAAGGATGATGCCCTGTAACCGGTCCCCAGGTGCTAGTTTCCGGTCCAGGGAGGACCTGGCTTGGCAGTTCAGGCTGGACTGTTCCCACAAGGAACAGGGTCAATACTGATTTGCATATGGCTGAGTCCAAACTGGGGTGGAGTGGTGAGCAAAAGAATTATGGATTTCACCCAGATCCTTGTGACTGGGGGTGAATGTTTGCATCGTCAAGCATTTTTTAAATTCTTGTGGTAGGGAGGGAGTGCTTTTTTATAGTTCTGTTTCTCATTCTCCATATGAGGTTTGCGCCAGATTTTGTCCAAAATATAGCATTTTGATTTTTCACTACGCAAGTACGGAGTGCACCAAGCAGCACATTTTTTGTGGCTGTTTGTTGTCGTAGATCTTGCCAAAAAGCTCTGAATATTCTTCAGTTTTCATCCTATTGTTTATATATACGCAGATTTGCTTTTCCTAAGTTAATGGACAGCACACTTTCCATGCTACACTGAAAAACTAAAAATGTTTCTGTAATTTGTAATAGTATCTCTGTTTTGTGACAGATGGCTCATCTACTTCCTAGGAAATCCAATTATCTGGGTGTTGTGGCGATAGAATGACAGTACGCCAGGGTGCGAAAAAATGGAAGTGCCACATCTCTCCTGTACTCCACTCGCCTGCTTTATGGGGGAGGGAGTTTCACATGGCAATCCGGGCAGTATGTCAAGAATTGTGTACATAAGGCATTGTCAGACATGTTCTGGCCATTATCACATGTTTAGTCATGTATTAAAAAAGAATGGAATCCTGCTACTAATATCTGGTTCACTTTTAAAGTTGTGCTTGACCAGTATCACGCAGCCCAACCATAGATATCCCAAAAAGTACACCATGAAACCAAGAATTAAGTTAATATGAGAGAAGGTTTAGTATAATAACAGTATGAAGTGTAATTTAACATTCAGTAGCCACACACTTGCAAACGCCCCACCCCAAAGAGCCAACGATGTCTTACCTTGTACAACTGGTTGACCTTCTCTTGGCATTTTACATATGCCTCGTAATCAGCAAAGACTTTAAACCTGTTAGCAGTGATAAAAATGTAGTCCGTTTTATTATTTGCTGTCACAAATTCTAGTAATACATAATGTTACTGAGCTATACATCATTTGTGGCATTATTTGGATACCATTACATAAAATTACATTTCTAACGGCGTAGTTACAAAGTTTAAACGGGTAATGTAGCTTTGTTTTGGGCGTCCACTGAAACAAAATAAATTTACTGTTCACACCCCCACCTCTTTCACACGACACCTGCAGACTGGGAAGTTGCTGGAGCGCTAATGCAAATCAGTCTCCAGCCCCTTTAGGCAGGGTAATGGTATCTTTCAAAAAGTTACATTGCCAATCCATTTAAAAAAAAAAAAAAGAAAAAAAAAGCCATTAGACTGGAATTTTATTAAATATAAAAAGTCTTTAAAGAATCTGTAGCTGGTACAGGTCAAAAGTTAGGGATTAAAGAGTATAATCCATACAGACCAGTGACAAAGTTTGGGATCTAGTCACTGAAGGAACATGCCATTTCTAAGATCACATTTGTTCTACTCAAACATTATTCACCCCCTTCTTTGTGGGCAGCAAGGTGTGTTTAGAGGGGACATTTAATTTTTAAAATCAGGTTGGTTTTCCAACCAGATTTTGACAAGTCTGTACAGTAGGGTTCACAATGCTCCGGTCAGGCTACACAAGGTAGGCTTGAAGCCATGCTTTTACTGCCACTATAGTGAATGGCACAGTAAGTGTGGTTATTCACAGGTGGCCTTTAACTTTCCATGCCAGGGGTTTATTTCTGCCCCATAAGCTATGGCTTTATATGAAAGTTATTTGCGCCCGAGTTCTAAAGCCAGCAACAATAGGGTCCAAATACAGCCAGGCAAATCTGGGATGGTGGTGAGAATTGGGTTACTGGTTGAGGGAAGAGGTGGGTAAAAGCCAACTCAAGTAGAAGCCACAATCTGCCATGGTGAAACACAAACAAACCCCAAATTAACCTGTGCGCCGAGGTAACTTCGCACAAAGCAGTCAGACTTAACTTGGAGGCAAAGTGTAAAGTATTTATACAGCTCTTTAGACAATAAAGTGAACACAGGTAGAATGTAAACATTCTAAAAAATAGAACATTTAACAAATTTGAGATCAAAATTACAAAACTCCACTCAAAAAACCAGAGCTATGCAATTTTAGAGATTTAAGTGAAAATAGTGTCTAGAAGCACAAATCTCCAAGTGTGGTTATCTGCTCGCACCGAACCGGGACAAAATCACAAGTTAATTCCCTCTGTAATGGAGCACAGGCCGGATTCAGGTTAGGCCCACTGAACAAATTAGCTTGAATATCATGGTTATAGAGCATTGTGAGATCATGCGCCGAAGATGGGTCATGCAGTGGTGGTTCCAGGGAACTGCGATAAAAATGTGATCGATGAGGGCCTTGTGATGCACAGGCTTGCATCAAGGAGTCGCCGTGCAGCAGCAGTTCAGATGAGACATCCGGCGTCGGCAAGGCATTGTGCTACAGTGGTACTGATGAGGCTGAGAGTAGAGGCATCACGCTACATCAGTTCTGCTCGCAGGACCACAACTGGGCTGGCAGAGCACTTTCAGGCTCACTTCCCAGGGTCCAGGAGATGGGGGGGGGGGCGGGGATTGAGACGGAGGGCACCGCTTAGGGAAGACTCACCACAAGTAGAGTCCAGGTGCTCGGTTCAAGGTGGTTAAAGACTTTTTGGTCCCTGAGGCTCTGATCAACAGGCCAGTCAACTAGCCATTGAGTCACTCAGATTGTCCTAGGTTCAAGATGCAGCTCCAGTCCCCTCACTTAAAAGGACTACTGTTCTGCTGTCTGAGTCTTCAACAGGTGCACTTCAGAGTTGGGCTTGAGGGTCTAAATATTTATACCTAGTGTGAGCTTTTAAATAGGAGAATGTTCTGGAGAGCGTTCGGAATTTCCTGCCTCCCTGCCCTGGCCCCAGCTTTGTATGCGGTCACAAAAGATTAGTGTCAAACCTTTCATGAGTGTGCCTAATCAGAGCCTTTGTGATGTGCAAGTGTGGTAGGTGACCGCTCCTCCCCATCATCCAGTCCGAGATGGCCCATCCTGCCAAAACCTATTGCCCATTGTCTCACTGTCTGGGACCAATACAGAAAGGCCAACTGCTGGCTACGCCTAGTCATGGGACCTAGAACAGAGATGTAGCAGGCACCAAATGGTTAGGAAAAGTAAATAACAAAATTCTAAAAGTGGCATTTTCAGACCAGGGATTTTAAAAAAAAATAATAATTAAAACGGACTTTACCAATAAAGAGGACTTTAAATTACAATTCCATAAACACCAAACTCCACATGCCTACCAGTTTCCAACTGAAAGTTATTGCATTAAATGTCGTAAGTTAATCCAATGTTATCCTATGGGAGAGGCAGGCCTAGCAGTAGTGAAAAATAAATTTAGGAGTTACTACCAGGCATGCACCCTACCCAATGGGCCTTTTAAGGCCCATCCTGTGGGTGACATATTAAAATGGAAGGTTTAGGCCAGGCAAAATGTTTTTACCTAACCAAAATGGCAGTATAAAACTGCAGACAGGCTGCAATGTAAGGCCTGAACCATGTTTAAAGGGCTATTTAAGAGGGTGGCACAATAAACGCTGCAGGCCCACTAGTAGCATTTAATTTACATGCCCTGTATACATGTAGTACCCGTATTACAGGGGCTTACGAGTAAATTAAATGTGCCAGTTGGGTGCAAGCTAAATTTACCACCTTTAGAGGAGAGCACATGCACTTTAAAACGGATCAGTAGTAAAATGCCAAAAGCCAACAAAAACCATATCAAAAACAGGAGTAAGGAAAACAGTTGGGGTAAGACCACCCTAAGGCTGGGCTGTGATGTCAAACAGGTGGCCATGCAGAAAAGGCAGGCTTCCCACATGTTAAAAAGACAACTAAGGTGATGAACATGCAAGTAACGTGTAGAGTTCGTGGTCCATGGAAAGCTGATCTACGTGAACCAATGTACTCTATACATTAATTTCAGAACATTCGTATATTAAATAAAATACGAACTACTCAATGGAAATCAAGATCAGTGTAGTTGTACAGTTGCAGGCATGAGAATAGCCAAATGGAAAGTCACTATATCCTTCCATAATCACAGAAGCAAGAAAGTGCGACAGCCGTACTGACTAGATGCAAATAAAGCTTTATATTCTAGCTATGGTGAGAGTGAACACTAACCGGTCGTGGTGGAACAGCATGTCGGTAACGTCCTTGAAGAGGTCAGGCTGCTTAGGAGAGAAGTAGCCACTTTTGATCTGATCCATGACCTGCTTCAGTTCTGGGAGTTTATCGTAGTACTCCTGTGCATTGTACCTAAAAGGCAAACAAAAAAACAGTTCAATCAAAACAAACCCTTCAGGAATAAACATTAAGGAAGCATGATAAAATGCAGCAAGCTTGAAACCAGGTGGTTCAATAAGATTGGCAATATATAGAGAACTTCTTGCAAAGGGAATGGAAGGCAGCACAGGTCATCCCTATCCGCAAGAACTCCAAGGTCCCTATGGAAGAGCTTTCTAATCTCCGCCCCATTTCCTTACTACCGCTCCTGAGCAAAGTATTGGAAAAATAGATCAATAAACATCTGTCTGGCCATGTCGAAAATACAGGTAGCTTGGATTCCTCTCAATCTGGTTTCAGGCCCAACTACAGCACGGAGTCAGCCCTGTTGGAGGTCACGGATAACATCAGGATGACCTTAGACAGCGGCCACTCAACGATTCTCGTGCTGTTGGACCTTTCTGCCACGTTCAACATGGTCTCCCACCAGATCTTGCTCAGGAGCTTGGATTTGGAGGACTTGCTCTTCAGTGGACGACTAGCTTCCTGTCCTCCCGTTCCCAGACTATCAATTTAGGCCCTTTTTGGTCAAAGACGCTGGAACTGACCAAGGGAGTTCCCCAGGGCTCATGTTTGAGCCCTACTTTGTTCAACATCTATATTGCGCCCTTGGCCAACCTCCTCAGGTCCTGTGGCTTTTTGCCCATTTCATATGCTGACACCCAGCTCCTCTTATTTAACAAATCTACCATGTCGGTTCAGTCCACATTATCTGCGGGAATGATAGCTATCGCAAATTGGATGAAAAGCAATTTTATCTAACTCAACTCAGGGAAGACGGAGATTATGCTCTTCGGAGATGCACCTTTGCTGTGGACACCAAACTGGTGGCCGGTAGCCCTTGGCTCTCCCCTGGGCCCTAAGGCCCTTGTTAAAAACCTGGGCATTAGTCTAGACCATGCCTGGTCCTTAAAGATCATGCTGCTCATACTGCTGGCTCCTGCTTCTATGTGCTGGGCTTGCTTTGACGTATTTTCCCTCTCCTTCCAGATTATTTGTAAAACCCTCATTCAGACGATGGTAATGAGCAGACTACTACTGCAACGCTCTCCTGGTCTCAGCCAATGAGTTCTTGCTTAGCAGATTGCAGGTGGTCCAGAACACAGCAGCGCGCCTGGTCATGAATGCCCCGTTGAAAACTGCCTCCCTTCCTCTTCAACAGCTCCACTGGCTTCCAATACGCAAGCGTGTCAAATTCAAAGTTTGCTGCATCGTCCACAAGCTCTTGTATAACAAAGGTTCTCTACATCTCTATGAAATTCAAGCATTACACCCCTACCAGGACCCTCAGGTCAGGAAGCAAATCGCTTATTTTAGTCCCCAGTCCCAGGAAAACAAGGCTAGGCGGGAAATCCTTTTCCTACCGCGCTCCTCTACTGGAACCAGCTCCCAATTCACCTGAGACAATGTCCTGACTATCTGCGCTTCAGGAAACTTCTTAAGACTGCCCTATTTTAATAATGCCCGTGACCCTGTCCAGCAGCACAGTGCAAAGCGCAGAGATACCCCTTTAGGGGGTGATTCAGGCGCTATATAAAACCTACAAATAAATAAAACGTTATATCATCCACCAAAAGCTAGCCCTCACCCCGGAAATCCAAAGCAAAATGTTCTAGTATCCAGTATGGAATGTGGTCTTCTGTACACCCACAGAACCAATATACGTTGGTCTTGCTGTGGCTGAATGAAGTAGGAAGTGTTTAGTCTCAAGCAGAATCTGAATAAATATGCAGAAAGGTCATATTTTAAGGCTAACTAAAATAAGTTTTATAATTTATTCAAAAAAATTCCATATATGGCTGGTCAGGTTTAACACAGAAGAAAGTGTACCCTTTCTTGTCCAGTTCTGCCACATCTTCTACCCTCATTCCGAAAATGAATAAATTCTCTTCTCCTGCTTCCTCTGCCATCTCCACATTTGCTCCATCCATGGTGCCTATGGTCAGAGCTCCGTTGAGCATGAATTTCATGTTGCCTGTGCCAGATGCTTCGGTGCCTGCTGTAGAAATCTGTTGAGACAGGTCTGTGGCTGGGATCACTGCAAAAAATATTCATCATAATCACCATCAGTTAAGGCACTTTGTTCAGGGTTAAGTTTCACTTCTGTTTACATTTCACACTCATTCCAACTACACTGGTTAAATAATTATAAATAATTTTTCTAGATTACTCCTGCATTTGTTTGCACAGTCTAATCGAAAACACAAGATGTTATACTACACAGAAACCGGGCACTGAATGGTCATTAAAATTATTTTAAAAAAAGGACCGGCTAGTAGGCCATCATTAAAAAAAAAAAGTTAAACATGCACACTTACGGCCTGAATAAATAACTATGGCTGCGAAATTAGCAGACACATTTATGTCATTCCAAAATCCTCAGGTGATTAGTATTGGGTAAACAAAAAAGGAAGACATTAGTAGGGTTGGGTATAGAATTTAAAACAGATTATAAACTTATAAAGTTCTGAAACCAAAGTACAATCCTAAACAGTAATAACCTTTTCTGAATTACATCGATGACAATGTATTTATATACAGATAGATCTCAGGACCACCGAGCAATTCCAAGGTTAAAGAAATCAAGCGCTATTTGAATGATCAGTATCTGCTGAAGAGTAGTCTGATTGAATAGAGGGGAATCGGGGATTAACCCATATTCGCAGTGAAGGGGTCTTTTTTTTTTTTTAAGGAAACTGAACAGCGGTAGGCAGCCAGGAATTTTCACAATTGTTTTGATATCATGCCAACAGACTAGAGCCATCTTCTCCAGAGGGGTTCAATTCCAATGAATATTAAGTATACATATGCCTGGACGTTTTTCTATCACAGAGAATAATGTGGAAGAACATTCATACAACACTCCATATCTGGCATAGAAGACTGATTAACATTTAACTTAATACTTACAACAATGCTCACTACAAGGTGCTATTCAAATCTTTGCTGATAGCTTGTATCACAGACCCTGATGAGACATTAAAATGTCATTTAAAGCAACAGCCTTAGAGTACATCCCACCACAACTTTCTTAATGTGAAGGGTGTCAGGCAAGTAAATCTCGGTTTCACTCTTCCAGCTTCCATAGTGATGAGATTTCCAACAACAGTCTTTAAAATTTCGTTTTGGCTTTAAATATTTACAGAAATCCTTAGCTTTTTGGGAAGCATTTTCTGAACATTGCATCAGAAGCTACTTATGGAGTGATTTAAATTTCAAAAGCACCTTTTTTGCTTTTGTTAAAGTCATTCCAAAAGAATTAGTTCTTTCATCGTGGACAGTTATTCTACCGTCAATGAAATTCATAATAAATGCCAACAACTAACTGACACTTGTTCCATGTAGATGTATGGTTTGACCTTCCAAAGCCACACCTGTATCTCTGAATTTCCCATCGTTTCAGACTCAACTTAAATATTTTTTTTAATTTCAATCACTGGATCCAGGTTGTAAATATTTTCACCTTTTTAGAAAATCCCCAATGAGTCTAGTCACCAATAAGGCATCTTAAAGAAAATCTGCATGCTGAGTGCTGTATGTCTCTCGTTAGGACACAGTTTCTGAACAGAGCGGTCTTCTCTGCATCCAGGGACCGGACTGCCTTTGGAGAAATTATTTACCACCTACGTAAACCACAAAGTGTCCAATATTCAACATTTATAAAGTACTAACTTGCACACAAGCCTGACTTAGATGGTCCTATGAAAACTTGGGAGAAAGAGTCAGGCAGACACAGCTCTCTTAATCAATGGCAAGTACTTTGGTGAGACAGTAAGAAAATGGCTTAGAGCGTACGGAATAGAGAAACGCCTAACAAAATAATGCTCAGCTGGTATAGGACCCAGAGTAAGCCAAGTAACACGTTCCTTGAAGCTGGCAAACATTGTTGGAGGCAATATGGGGTGATTTGATGGAATTGGCCAATACGATCTACTGACTGGTGGAACATCCCGAGCTGCGTCACAGGGGTGATGGGTCTCCCTATATCAGAAGGGTCAGGGGTTATTGTGACGGGGCCCAACAGAACAGACGGATGACAAACAATTACTGGATGCGGATTTCCAATGTGCTGTTAGCAGCCAAACAGGATAGCAATGAGATGGAATGGGGCTGCTACTCCTTCCATGCAAGATTGGTTACAGAAAGAATAGTCACTCATGGTAATGGAGATGCTTCCATTGGACCAGCGAAAGGAGAAGCAAATTTTGTACAGTTTAGAAATGGGTTCTTGATTACCTGTATAAACCAAGAAGGGACAAGGGCTTTTAATCATTAGGTCCTACATACATGCCCTACTGGATATCTGTACACAAAAGCTATGCAGTTCCTATGGGGAGGGGAAGAGAAGAGCATAGGGAGAGGAAGGGAGGACAATCGGGCGGAGAAGGAACACTAGAAAGAAGAGGGGGGGGGGAGGGGAGAAGAGTGCTCCAACAGGAGGAAGGGCCCTCACACACCACGAGGGGTGTCATGCTTCATCATAGGGCAGCTCCTCGTCCGGCGGGTGCTGCAATGCCCGATGGGCCCCACAGGGGGGCTCTTTGCCAGAGATCTTTAGTATTGTAAACCGTTTGGCCCTATATGGTAAGGCAGTGGGGCAAAAAAAGTGGCAAGTAGGGTGGAGAGTATGGTGGGGTGTTAAAACTAGCTACGAGTGTACAGAAAGTACTTTATTCACTGGGCACTGGTGCTATTGCTAAAAAACGGACTGCAAGAGTCTCAGCTGGCAGGAGAATTAAACCTGCTACAGCTTAGAATTTGTGAATAGCGAGCGGAAAGTGTTAGTTTAAAGGTCAACATGTTTCACGCCTTTGTTCTCCAGGCGGATGGGTGGAGTTTCTTCAGGACCAGGGTGCAGGGGGGGGGATACCTAATCTACTCTTAAATTCAGAGAGACAGTCAGGGAGTACCTTAATGTGCTGTCCCTAGGATATTGGATTCCTACGTAATCCGTGTGGGGGGGGGGGGGGGGGTAGAACTGTCAAATAGTGATGGAAAAGGCCTTCTCACGGACCCAATGGTTCCGGAGAGGGTGCGTCCACACCAACCGCAGCAATGCCGGAAAGTAGTAGCCTCCAGTTCGGAGCTCTTCCGTGTGGACCCTACCCACGTCTCGACACCTCACTGTCCTGCCTTTAAACTCCAATTATACTGAAATCCCGGATTTTTATTGAAAATTGGGAATGAGAGGCAAGGCTAAAGGGCACTGAGCAGTGGCGAGGCCTACAGGGGTACCCAAGAAATTTTGCAAAGGGACTGCATTTGAGGCATGTTCTCCAACCTATGGAATGGGAGGGGTTTGGACAGACAGCCTTCGTGCAATCACAGACACCTAATCACTGTAAACAGCAGCCATCTGAACCTAGATATAGCAACAAATTGTGCATTATTGGTGATAGGTTTACAATTCAATAAAACGTCTTGTGAAATAAGACATCATTTGTTTAATTACACTGAAGTTACATGGCCATTGCATTTGATGTAAACATTGCTCATATGACATCTCTATAAGACCTCCTCATCAATGGGTATTCAAACCACTGGTCGCAAATCCAGGTCGGATTAGCAACCAAATTTAGTTTCTTTAAAAAAAAAAAAAGGTTTAGTTGATAATTAGGCCTATGGCATTTAAGCACATCCAGACATGCTCTTAGTACAATACCCTCACCTGAACATGTTGCTCTGGAGATTTTACTTAGCATTTTATTCATAGAGGAGATATGCAAATGGGGTATAACATTTGCAAAAACAATCCATATCCTTCACCACATTTGTGAAATCAAAGCAGATGTTTTACACCTCTAATCACTCTCCTTCACCTCTGGAGCATACAGTTTAAAGCGTGCGATTCGGGGAGGTACTGTGCTGCACTGTGCTCCATCTCTGCCTTTCACGCCTTCCAGGACTCTTCTAAAACTTCTAAGTATTTGTGTTTCACAGTTCATAGCC
This sequence comes from Triturus cristatus, assembly GCF_964204655.1. Lineage (NCBI taxonomy): Eukaryota > Metazoa > Chordata > Amphibia > Caudata > Salamandridae > Triturus > Triturus cristatus. Next base: position 1,094,509,082 of record NC_140592.1, on the reverse strand, counting down.
CTGATCATTTCAAATCAATTTTGGAAACGTTTCAGTTCCTTTGTCAAAGATCTTTTACTTCCAAATGGCTGCCTTCTGTAGCACAGCCTCTCTCCATACCCACTACACCCTGCAAACATTTGTGAACCTTGCTCACTTGCTCCCACTTTGCTACCATCATCAAGTAGAAGCACATTAATCCCGCAAGCGCACAAGCCATGGATTCATATTTTTGTCAAGAACCTCTTTTAGATCATAGCTTTACCAGATTGTTGCAGCTTCCTTTTGGATCACCTCCAAGCACACGCTCGTTCTAATCCAGTAAATAGCTACCAGGAAGATTTAACATTCCTGTGCAGCCCTGCTCTCACTTGCTTAATGAACCTTTAGTGCAATACATTAACTTCCCCACCCTCTTCAAATGTTATCCACAACATTGCTCCACCCCAACCTTCCCCTCAAATTAGGTCTTGTCAATCTGTTGCGTCGCATGTCCCAGTCTCGAAGGGTTTCGTATTAACTCCTTTACATGCTGGTTTACTGCCCTCTTCACTTGAAACACATGCTATCTTCGCTGAAAAGGAGACACTAAAATGAGCCTGAGCGAATAGCAGTTCAAAGCTCTAGAGACTCTCTGGCATTTGATCCGTAGGTTTAGAATACACTCCTAATTTCAATCTCCGGTAGGGTTATTATTGGAGTGGTTGCTTTCCTGCTTTTGTCTTACTTGAACCTGTTTGAAAGTGTTGATTATTCTCTTTGCAGGAATGATACAGCCGATTTCCAAGTACCAAGTTTCTGTACTTTCGTGTAATTGCTGTTTAATGGCAGACATCTGTTTCCAAGCACAACTTTAAAGTCCTTGGCTCACACAGAAGCTTTAGCCATTACTCTTTCTGATCACTTCAAAGCATCTTCAGTGGCGCGCCCACACACACACACACACAGTCAGACCACCTCACACCCTCCCTACATTTTAACATCCTACTATGAAAAAAAAAAAAAAAAAAATCCTACTAAAAATCATGCGACAACCATCCAATTTGTTTGTATGTATACCCCCCGCCCCCCCCACAGCCTTTCTTCCTTTTGCTTCCATTCTTTTTAGCTTCTTCCTTTACACTGACACCAGTGACCTGTCACGTTGCATTGTGGACAACACCACTTAAGGGCATTGCCTTGCCAGAATGACCAGTGCATGCCCTTCCTTAAACGCGATCAGAACACGGCCCTCATCACAGTACACTAGAGATTGCACTCTCTCCATAGGTATTCAATGGGACCTTAAATGCAGTTCTTGAAATTACTTTGATAAATTGCTAAATTCTGCAGGGAGACGAATGTGACACCAATATTTCACATTTTACCTTTTTCAGCCAGAGATACCCTGTAGTTCTCCAAGTAGATGACCTTTAACTTGCTGCCCACAACTGGATCCTTATTCACCACCTCTGCCACAGCAGTAATGAGTCTGATGATCATCTTGGCCATGTGGTACCCTGGGGCAGCCTATAAAATAAATAAGTCCAAACATTTTGTTTATTACAGCAGAAGCCTAGCCACCGAGCATCTTGGACGCATTTTTCCAATGACAAATCACTGGTACCCCATATCTATACAGAACATCTTAGCTAGGTTCTAAATAAAAATATTCAGTTTTTTTGCTTCCTACCAGGTGGATCTTTAGTTCTATTATGCGAGATATGAAAGTAGCCAGTTTTTTTTATTTTGATTCACGCTGTTTGGTCTGTATTAGACCACCGAATAACAAAGTTGTGCAAATGGACAAACGTGCTGTATAGTATGTTTGTATACAGTGTGTTTGTACATAAACACAAAATGAACCCACACCGTAAAGCACAATAAATTACCAGGGTGGCGCGAGCGCGTATTACAAGGAAACAATGATGCATTACAATGAGGCACAACAATGAGGCACAACAATGAGGCACAACAATGAGGCACAACAATGAAGCATATCCTGCCTTTTTCTCAAGGAATTGATAAGATAATTGTATTCAAGTAGCATTTCCAGCTAGACACTAGGATGCATTTCAGCATAGAGCTTGTATTTTGTGCTGAAGAGTAGTATCCCTCAACTCTTGTTCTCCAAACTCCAGTGCATATTTGCATGACTTTTAAAATGTGTCAGTCCCTCTGCATCTACAGGTTGGGTTGGAGGGGAGCAGGGTCACAAACCTGTGTAACCACAAATGAGGATCCTAGTTTCTCTATCTATGAAGTTTTATGGTATTCCCCTGTGCTTGGAAATGTTCCATCCACCACCTACTGAGTCTGCAGTATTGCATTCCGACCATTTCAACCCAACAGGTCCTTCACCTTCCCAACCCCTGGCCAGTCGATGGCCCATGTGGCTCCAGCTAGCAGGTGGAGAACTGGGTGCCAGCTAATCTGCCAATCCCAAACAAGTCAACTCTGCATGAATAGATTAAGTAACAGCTATGTATAGCGTACAGAAACTGCAGTGATCAGTAAGTTAAGCCTAGGCTGACCAAGAGTCAATGTTGCTCAGTTTTGCTCTTCAGTGGAAGAGAAACATATGGTTGGACCCACTTGTGCAGCTGCACTTGTGCTTTCTAGGCTGATGTCTTAAAGGCAAAAACAGCAGGAAGAATCAAGAGCACCAATGGGCTGAGGCCCAGGTCTTCTGGACGTCCCACGCACTCCCCCACCACTCCATATCACTGCTGGCATAGGCTGCGTAGAGATTCCATCCTGCCTGCTCATGCTGGTCAATGCCAAGATCCCAACGTCCTGCACTCTGACCCAAGTATTTTGTTCCATGTTTGCAGTCCCCGTTTTTTTTTTTTTTTTTTTTTTTTTAAGAGGCAGGCACAGAATAGTTTTCATCTCTGCGATCGTCAGAGCATTCTTGTGCTCAGTGCTCACCTTTAAGTTTGTCCATTAATACATATACTTGGTTACGAGTAAATACAAAACGATCTGCTATACCTATAATCTTTTAAATGTTGCATCTAAGTCAATTTTTGAAAAGAGAAGAACCACTCTATCTAGACCATGCATAAATCATGATGCAAAAACAATTAAAGATGTTTATCTTTTTTTTATTTTGTTTTGATTTTCGAATTAATTGAAAAAAACTTACTTAATAAGTGTGCAAATTAATATTGCGAAGACAATTTAACGAACAAAGGACAAAATGGTCCTACAAAACAATAATGCCCATGGAAAGCCTAAGATATAAAATTGTTCAGTACTCTCATTCATACTCAATCACACCATAATCACATATAAAACGTACATCCTAAGGGGTAAAAAAGTGAACAATTTAGAGGCCCAATGTGGTAGGCTAGTCTTATAAGGCGTGAAAACACACAAATAGTAAATTAAACATTAATATTTATACAATCAAAAGTATCCAAAAATGGAAAGTAATGAATCTGTGTGAAGAACTATTCAGTTCAAGACGCCGACGCGCGTTTCGGTGTGACACCCCCTTTCCTGGGGTAACACCTTCTTCAGGGCATGAAATTATTCAAATGCGGTTTCCATGGGACCAATAAACACAGGGAAAATGTCCTCAGGTTCAGTAAGACAAGTTCAGAATTTCTTGCAGGGGACGTGAATAGCAATAGAATAACGCTTGTCCTCTAAGGGAGTTAATGGATCTGGGATCAGTGCGTCACAAAGTATCTTTAGTGGGTGCTTCCAGACAGGTAAGTTGAAATTCTGAATTTGATGATAAAAGGAAAGAACTTGATTCCGCTGCTTGGGCCAGACGTAAGGGCGACTTCGAAGTAGTGGGGTGGATGACGAGTGATATGGAAATTCCTTAAGATCATAGGGAAATATCCAGACTGGATAGTTTGAAAGGAAAAACCACGTAGCTCGAATTGAATATGTGGATTGGACAATAACGCGGGTTTGCCGCGAAATCGTGGAACACCCGTCTAAGCTCACTCGAGCCGAGCAGACAATGGAAGGCGCTCCTTCCTCAAGGGGGTCTTTCTACACGGAAGAGGCCACGTAGCTCTGATTAGACAGGTGGGTTAGGCAGAAACGTGGGCTTACTGCGAGTTCGTGGAAACGTTTCTTAGCCAGATGGAAATTCGTCTAAGCTTGCTCGGGCAGCACGGACTGATGTCGGGCAGGGACTCTCTCCGAAGGAAAGTGGCCTCTTCTGTGTAGAAAGACCCCCTTGAGGAAGGAGCGCCTTCCATTGTCTGCTCGGCTCGAGTGAGCTTAGACGGGTGTTCCACGATTTCGCGGCAAACACGTGTTATTGTCCAATCCACATATTCAATTCGAGCTACGTGGTTTTTCCTTTCAAACTATCCAGTCTGGATATTTCCCTATGATCTTAAGGAATTTCCATATCACTCATCATCCACCCCACTACTTCGAAGTCGCCCTTACGTCTGGCCCAAGCAGCGGAATCAAGTTCTTTCCTTTTATCATCAAATTCAGAATTTCAACTTACCTGTCTGGAAGCACCCACTAAAGATACTTTGTGACGCACTGATCCCAGATCCATTAACTCCCTTAGAGGACAAGCGTTATTCTATTGCTATTCACGTCCCCTGCAAGAAATTCTGAACTTGTCTTACTGAACCTGAGGACATTTTCCCTGTGTTTATTGGTCCCATGGAAACCACATTTGAATAATTTCATGCCCTGAAGAAGGTGTTACCCCAGGAAAGGGGGTGTCACACCGAAACGCGCGTCGGCGTCTTGAACTGAATAGTTCACACAGATTCATTACTTTCCATTTTTGGATACTTTTGATTGTATAAATATTCATGTTTAATTTACTATTTGTGTGTTTTCACGCATTATAAGACTAGCCTACCACATTGGGCCTCTAAATTGTTCACTTTTTTACCCCTTAGGATGTATGTTTTATATGTGATTATGGTGTGATTGAGTATGAATGAGAGTACTGAACAATTTTATATCTTAGGCTTTCCATGGGCATTATTGTTTTGTAGGACCATTTTGTCCTTTGTTCGTTAAATTGTCTTCGCAATATTAATTTGCACACTTAAGTAAGTTTTTCTCAATTAATTCGAAAATCAAAACAAAATAAAAAAAGATGATCTTTAATTGTTTTTGCATCATGATTTATGCATGGTCTAGATAGAGTGGTTCTTCTCTTTTCAAAAATTGACTTAGATGCAACATTTAAAAGATTATAGGTATAGCAGATGGTTTTGTATTTACTTGTGATTTATCCCCTGCTGCTCTACCTCCATTGACTTAGGGGTCCCCTTTTTTAGTGGTTTATATACTTGGTTACGGTCTAGCATAAATGTGATCTGCATTTATGTAGTATTTTGAATTCCAACAGGAACATCCTATATTGATGCCTCACTCTCTGCAGTGTGTTCAAAAGAGCATTTGTTTCTGCATGGCCTGTATAGAATTTAAGAATAGCATAACTATTCCATTAGTGTTAGTATCTTGCGGTCTAAACAATTCTCTCAATAATTCAAGATTCGGTGAAAATCAATGTTCTAGAAAGGATACCAGACAGTCACTGAAGGACTGGTGCCCAAATGGCTGCTCTGAACTGAGAGAATAGTAAATGCTACATTGGCCCATTCGGTAAGAGCCACCATATGAATGTTGTTGCACGTCAGCCCTCACTTGCAGCCCCCTCTTTGACACTTAATTCCTTGACCTCCACTTGGAGTTTCAATACAGTTATTATTGTTGAATTGCCACCCGTGTTACCCTTTCCGCCTTTATTTCTCAGAGTCGTTCTTACCAGTTGATCACTATGGTTTAGATTTACATATTGAGTGAAACCCGGATGTCGCCAAGTGCCTTCATAACATCTATGAAGGAATGTTACAGTGCTTTTGAATCATCCGTCAGGTCTTTATTCAAAGATGCCACTGAAGGACCTCCAATAACCGCACAGCAGCCGTGTGAATTGGGCACCCTATTCTGCTGCAGTCTTTCCGAGAAGGTCTTTCACCATTGCTTCCTCAGCAGAACAGCCATCTGGTCAAACCAGTGATAATTCAGCACTGCCCCATCTCATGCCTAATCCATCATCCTGGCCGTGTGAATAGTATTCTTGTAAGGAGAAGGTGGCTATTTTGTGGTACATACCATGCCCCGTGGGACTTCACGCAGTCACAGCTTTCCTTCAAGCATACCACCTCTGCCAGTTCAGTCACCTCCCTGTTTAGAGCCCTCCCCACCCCCAAAAAAGCAGTAGTCCTGTATGCCTTTCCAGCATCCCATCTTGTGCAACAGTGACCTGGCAGAGGACCTGCAGTCACATCGACTAGACACCTGTGCATCTCAGGGTAGGGTTTGCAACCAGAAAAATGATGGTACTATGAAGGGCATGATCACCCAGTGACATACCACATTTGTGTTCTTAGTCCATCAGTCTCAGCTAGTCCCCTACTGAAATATGCGATATATTCTCCCATGAAGAGCTGTTGCGTACCAGGTTTGTCGACCCACCACTGCATTCCTTTCAGTAGAACTATCCTGAAGTAATCCAGAGAAAGCACAGCCCCCCCCCTCGCCCCCCCCCCCAAAAGCTCTAGTTCACCCACATCACTGTTGTGCCACTTGCTAACCTTGCTCAGCATAGTCTTCACGGCCAAATAATTTTGTCTTTATCCATTTGGGCCTGCACGGTTAGTTTTACCACCTTCCCTTCAGTTGAGTCTGTTATTGTAAACCCGGGAACCCTGCAGGATCTCATTCTTGCATACTTCTATTGTTAGAAGTAAAGCACACATGCCTTTTAGCTATAGCAGCGCTATAGAAAACTGGAATTACATGTGTGTAGCACAGACTTTTCTAATTAGTTCTCTGGCAATAGCCAACATTTCCCAATAATATTGGTTGTTGCTAGGAGGCTCGTAGGACTTTAATGTTTCATTTCTTTTCAAGACGGAAGTAGTGATGCCAATGAATCAAAGTTTAAAATATTACTACTTGATCAGAAAAAGACAATGAGAAATAGATCTGAGTGCAGACATTCTTTAGCCACAGCCACATAGAATTACAACTAAAGATGCAACAGCTCCTAACTACTTATAGCTTGGTCATTGAAAGATAGTCTACATCACTGGCCTATTTGCACGTCTCTGGCATGAAAGTGGAGACTCCTAATCCCTCACATGCGCAGACTACATGCCTGGCTCTACATGATTAGTGGACTGATTTTTGGGAAAGATTACCCAGAAGTGCATACACCATGCAGAATAACTACCAAAAACAGTTCTATTGACCCATCTGGTGCCGCTACAATAATGGCTCCATATTTAAGCAATTGACTTCCACGTCTGGCAGAGAAACAAATATGCATGTCCAACCTAGTAACAGTTGCCTATTGGTCAGAGTAGTGGAATCTAATTATTAAGCACCATTTAGAAAGTCTGTTTATTAAAAATACAATTAAATGAAAGGCAGCTTCCTTGAAATATATGCAACTTAAATAAATAAAGGGCTTCAAGACCAATAAACAATTTTGTTTGCATTAGAGTAATGCTCTATATTAGGTTAGTAAGGTTCCAGCACCATCAGAGCGGGTGGCCAATAGACAACAACCGTACATAGCCAACTAATTGTCACCGGTCTGTTCCCTTTGTAATGTCTTGGTTTACAAAGGAGGAGAAGGTTTCACTTATCACACATTCTTTGGAAACCACAGTGTGCTCCGATTACTATTATTCCCGACATCATGGAGAAAAAGTAACTTACTTTGCCTCCAATTATCACAGTCCTTGGTACAAATGGCTTTAAGGGTTCTTTCCGGATACCTGAAACAGATCGAACTATTTGTAAGAGCAGATCCTCATGTGGTCTCAATACATTTGAAATATTCGAGTTGCCAGACAAGACTTCACACACAAAAAGCCTTTTCACTTCCCATTATGCAGTGTTTGTGCGTTTTGTGGAATTTCTGAGTAACCAATATTAAAGAGTACCTGGTGGCTCATGGCGTAAACATTTGTAGAGTGAATTGCATGTATTAACATTTGAATAGAAAAACAAACGTTAACCATACCAGGCCCTTTAGTAACGGAAAAAGTTAAAGTTAATTATACAAATGTACAGCCACGCTAATGTCCGTGTAGTAATATTTTCTGTATATGCAGAGCTGCTATTAACTGCTTCAGGGAAACAAGATTTTCAAAAACGTATTAGAAAAATCTCACGTTCAACAGGACACCCCCAAAACATAATGTGAAGCTACATTTAGGGATCTGGAAAAAATGCATCCAAAAATAATGATTCTACTGTACAGAGTCCTGATTCAGTCATCAATAGGTATCCATGTCACTAGTCTTTGCTGGATCATTAATTATGGCTTCCTTGGTCAAACAGATTTCAAATACATGCTGATCAAGTAAGTGTTCTGTATCAGCCAAGATCCGCTTCTTAATATGCAAATATTTTTCGTAGTGATTGTTAACAGTACACCATCCTCTTGCATTCGTTACATAAGGCCTCTTTCCGCCAAACTTTCCATCAAAAGGAAGTATCCAAAACAGCCACAACAGATTGTTAGATTTACCCCGCCCCAATGCTACGGTGACATATGCCAAAATAGATGTCTGAAAGCCACTTACGGTTGTACATGGTGATAATATAAAGGCAGTTCAAGAGTTGACGCTTGTACTCGTGTATTCTTTTCACGTGCACATCAAACATGGAGGCTGGATTGATCTTTACTTTGTATTCTTTCTCCAGGTATTGTGAAAACTTGAGCTTGTTCTCCTAGTGGAAACACAAACACACACACACACACACACACATGTACAAGGTTAATTAAATGCAGGGGCACTACCAGCCCCCACTTCCCAACCACTATGACCAGATCCATAATCCTTACCTCCTTCACCTTCGACACGTCTCTGATGAATACATCATCGTTGACAAATTTCTTTAGATTGACCAGCTTACTCAGATCTTTCACATATTCTTCTCCAATTTTCTTTCAAAAGAAATAATTCACAGTTTTAATACAAGTGCAATCCAATAAAAGTAATCAAATATTGCTCTTAACAAAAAACAAGCACTGCAGTCAGAATTAGCAGTTGTCTTTCCAATTAATTGCTCCACAACTAATAACCACATGCATGATACTTGTCGGAGGATGTGTGTACACTAAGCAAAAAGTACCTGTGTTTTAGATTATGAAATGTGCAACTACTGAAGTGTGTACACCAAGATTATGTCAGAAGACTCAAGAACTTCTAAAGATATTACCCAAAAATGGCAACTGCCCTATTTCCATTTGTGACATAACCTTTACAAGAGATCTGATATGTTCCCTCTTCTCCACTAGATTTGCCCCATAGGTAACTTTCTCTCTCCTCCCAAGGTCATATCTCCTAAATGCAAAACGCAGTGCGTCTCCATCACCAATTCGGAGCAGAAGGAAGAGAATGTTGGGAGGGGGTATAAGTGTTGGTACATTAGGAGATGAGGTGAGCCACCTGAACCAGGGCTCTTCAAAGGATATGGACTTCGAATGAGACCATTACAGAAATATCACAGTGATAGATGTTGTTTCCCCTTTTCTGTGAGGTCAAAGGCTGTGGCATTCTTAAGATGAATATAAATCAAGCACTGAAGCATTAACAGGAGCACTGAACAGTTTGTAATATTTACACAAACAATCTTAGGCCAATCATAACCGTTCTGAGATTGACATTTCCCAAAAGTAGTCTAATGCCACGTCAGTTTTCTTTACATTTCTTCTTTTAAAGGAAGTGACAATAAAAACACTGTAAAATCAGTTTATGGTTAGAGAACAGATTAGATTTATAAGGCAATATGTTCTTTATTTTATAATTCAGAATCTAGTTCTTCATTCTCTGTATGTGCTTGTATGTAAAAAGTTTTGGGGAGGGGAATTTCATGAATTATTTTATTGTGTGAAAAATACATGTAGGTGAATTTTGTAATTTTATGTATAAACATTTAATATTTTTTATACATACAAATGGTCAGTCAAATATTTGGTTTCTGTATAGTCAGAATAGGCTTGTCATATATAGTACAGATTTGAAATTCACATTGTAGAGATTGCACGTTTTCTTCTTAAATTCAGGCGCAGCTAACTTTCTGCTTGGGGAAGACGGATGTGGCTAGAAGGACAAAAAAAAAAACCCTAAAAAAAAAAACCCTAAAAAAAAAAAAAAAACGCTTGATATTCTGGGAGCTGCAGTTGGTTGTCTTTAGGATTGCTTTCAGACTAGAGGAGGAAGGAATTTTAAGCTATATTCAATTCTGCCATTTTAGAATATTTGTTAGGTGTCGTAAGAACCATTTTGAAGAGCTGACTGAGCACTTCTCTAAATCTACTTTACCATTTGCATTAACAGCCACAAGGGTGTCAAACTGGCTTCAAATGGCAGTATCTTCCGAGAAAGTCTTTTAGACTGCGTGCATTGTTTTGCGTCACTGATAAAAACAAATTTACTTCTGCCCTGCTAGTTAACCTGAAAAAAGCATGGGAGGATAGAAACATCTCTAGGGCAATCAGATTTATGATAAATCTGGGGTTTGTGAACTGTTTGCAAACTTTTTTTCATGAACATAGTATTCCAAATATACATCAGAATAACCCTTCAAAGCCCATCCAACAGTTTTTTATATTTCACTTTACTCAAAAGACATATTACTGAATTTGCCCGAAATCAAATAAGTCTACCTTCATGCCAAGATTGGTGGAAATAGCTTCAGACATTTTTGCTGTGATGGAGGAAAAACGTCTACAGGAGTTAAAATAGAAAATTCCTTATTTGGGTCACTCAGTTTGCACTTCCTCTTCACCAATCTACATAATGTTTAAGAGTAAGCCTTAGGTGGATAGTCCCATCACTGCCACATTTCATGCATAGGTGATTCAGTACCAAAGTTTCGAAAGTGTAAAATATTGTTTTACTATGGACTAATTAGCTTAACCACAAAAGGACCTGGAAAAAATTAAAGTTTGTGTTTGTTCAATTTCTTTGTACTGAAATGCAGGCCTTTTGGTGGCACCTCCAAGAGAGTAAGCAACAGGTGCAGTTTGTGTTGGGAAGAAACGCCTACCTCTTAATTTAAGAGAAGCCTGGCAGTGCACCAGCCAATGGAAATACTGGACCGTGTAGTGCCCCACATCCACCATGCCAACTTCAAATTAGGAGAGAAGGTCAGCGGAAACTGAAATCTTGCAAAAATACCATTAACTTCTTGCCCAAGCAAGTGTCCTTTTGACACTATGAGGTGACAAGCAGACTCTCCTGCTATTGAGCAACATATGCCAGTCTGGAAGAGGTCCCTTTCTGGGTGCAGTCCTCGATTTTAGAATCAGTACACCAATCGCCACTGGTAGTGGGAATGGTGGAGATGAATTACAATGTGGATTGTTTAGTTTCATGTGAAAGGTCCAATACCTTCTGGGGCATATACAAGTTTGCTAAAACATAACCAAATTGCGTATTGATTCCATCTGTGCCCCACTGATGAGACGGGGCACAAGAAAGTCTGCTGCCTTTACCAAAACGCGTTACAACCTCTACACATGGATGACCGACCAAGGCTGTCCCCTTACTGTACATACTAGAATTTACCAAGAGAGATGCAAGGGAAGGAGGTTCTCACCATAGTTCACATCTGAATGAGGAGTTGGTCTAAAAAAGGGTTATAAAAATGGAACAGCTGAAATAAGGAGGATCTACAGCACATTATACCTACCCGCATAAAACTGAAAATGCCCGTACTAGAGAAGTGTGGGAATGAAGAATCCCCCGAAAAGCAGCTTCCTAATAACTAATATTGACTGAAGAACTCTCCCAGAAGAAAATTATTCTAGTAAGAAGTTACACTTCTGGAATTTGGTTACTACTGCGTTTCACAAGCCTCTGGAGCATGCGCCAAGTATTAACACCTTTACTGAAATAGCATCCTCAGCAGAAATGTGAGTCAGCTGGTGATGTTAGTTAGCATGCGTCAGTTCAAATGGGTCAGTGGTGTGCGGGAGACCATTTACAGTGCTTCAAGAGTGTTTTGAGACAACTTGGCTGAATTTCAAATTCCTATTAAAGCTCTGCTTGACTTCTCTGCACGATAGGGCTTAAGACTATTAGTACTGGAATTCATCACTAAAGAAAGAGGACATTCGAATGCTCATACCAGTTTGAACACGTTGTGCACATTCATATCAAAATGCATTTCGATGTTTTGACATTCAGTAGTTTCGCCTCCAACGTAATATTTGTTGACACCATATTGAAGTCTGGAGGTTTTGTTTTCCTTTCCAGGACAATATTGTATGCCCAGGCCATATTACTTTCAATAGAGATCTCTACTGGGCACTTACAAATGTGCGGAGGTATATGCATCTATGTGACTAATCCAGGATATATTTACCTTAAGCACCATTACCTTTTTAAGTAGATGTATCTCGTTTAGGCCACAGCTGAATAATAACTCTTGCCAAGCAGAAAACAGACCACATGTTGCCATTCACGGGAATTACTAAAAGACTACCTCTGCTATTAGCTCAGCCAGTCCAGGGTTGCACAGCAAGAGCCAGCGTCTGGGAGTGATGCCATTAGTTTTGTTCTGAAACTTTTTCGGCTCGAGATCGCTGAAATCTTTGAATCTGAAGATACAAAAAGCAATAAAAGTAATTCTCACAATGGCGTAATATTCCCAGCACAATAGAGAAACCTTCCAAAAACACGGCCAATAGGCTGGAGTGACTCAGATTAACAGTTTGTGCCACAGAAGCAAAGATGCTCAAGAAAGAAGTCACATTCCAATGACAGGACCCTGCAACCATTGAGAGAAAAGCCCACGTTCTGTGAAAATCAGCTCTAATGGATATACATTAGTTAACTATATTAAAAATAGTGATCTGAGAAAAATATACATACAACTCTTCATTTAAGAGCCATTTATTTTTTTTATTAATTTTTTTTTTTTTTTTTTTAAATCAAAGTTCAATTTAAGAATGGGTTTTTGAAAGACAAAAAAGTTGCTGAGCAGGGGGCGAAAAAACATGGTGCCTCCTTGGTAAACTTTTCTTCTATTTAAGAAACTGATGTACTGGTAGTTGGTCTGAAGATAGTAGGCCATCAGTCAGGCAGGGGGAATCTCACAGTAAGGAATGAGGTAACAATGGGCTCCGATTGCAATGGAAATATGTTTTGCTAAAGTTTCATAAAGAGAACATAGGCTAGTTACCTGGAGGTAAAGAAATCAGATTGAAGCCAAGCCTCACTGGGATTAGATTTGCAAAATAGCATCCTCTGTGCATGCATATAGCTTCGGTTTGTTTGGCTGCAACAGCATATATTTGTATTCATAAATCATGCCCCAAAGTATGCATGCTGCCTCAACTCTCCTAGTAACTTTAGCCACCTCAGTGTTCCTCCCCTTCAAACCACAATATAAAAAAATACAGTCCCAGTTTTACAACTATCAGACTCAAAAAGTCAGAAAACTCAGAATAGCAAACATTTAAAGAGACAGCGGCGGCTTCTCCGCAATGGTGGAGGAGCGTTGCCCCACTGGCTCAGAGCCTGCAGCGGAATAATAAAACTGTTTTTGACAGCGTGTGCAGGGAGGAGCAGGGCTAGGCCATGGGAGCGGAGGGAGGAGGAGTGGCAAATGTGCACTTTTAAGTGCGTATGTCAGTTTGTCCGGCCGTCTCAGGCTGTCTAAACTGACATGCGCACTCAGGTTTGTACCTGAGCAAGTGTGGATCCAGCCCGCTCAAGGCCAATACCCATACTTGAGCGCAGCGCGGGGATTACAAGGAGAGTTCAATGCTGTCCCAGGGACAACAGAGACCAGGAACAGAGGAGCGGGAGGCAGCCGGCAGCACCTGGAGAGTCTATATTATGAACCCTAATCACCCCCACCATGCTCTCCCCACACACGCTTCTCACCGGCCCCCTCTGCACCTCCTCCACCTGCCAGTCTTAGTCTGGCGACCGCCATTGTAAAGAAAACAGATTTCTGTGGATTGTATTTGTTCTGCAAGGTATCAACTTAATAAAAACAAGCATTGGCAATGCCAATCGGTCTCGCCATATTCATTAGGTTAGCGGTTTATATTATATCATAAATAATCTAATTTGTTTTTGTGACATGTAAAAGTAGTGTGTAATAGAATCCATTTGATGGCTTAGTTTGTTTAAAAATCGTTTTATTATCACGGCAAACATTTGTAAGCATAAAAACAGTAGGTAATACAATATATTTAAGTAATTATTGTTACTTTATATAACTTTTATTGAACTTTGTAATTTTAGACTTATATTCAACAGGAAAATGAGGTCTTTTTCAGGATCAAGGTATAGCATACATGTTTTTAAACTTGTAAGTAAATGAAAGGTCTGCAGTTTATAGTGGTAGCTCTTCGTGAAAGTGCTGCTGGGCGGTGAGGCGTGGTGGGAGAGGGGCAGGGTGTGGGGTAGTAAACTGGCATTAAGCTGAACGGAGTGCACTGATTTGCTTTATTTATGTAATTAAGTGAACTCCTTTTGTCTTAATGCCGGAGTTTACTACCCCTCACCCTGCCCCTCCCCTGCCCTGCCTACTGCCCTGCAATAGTCCCACAAGGAGGTCTACTGCAATTATGGGTTTTGTTTTGTTTCTGTGTGCAACAAATGCAAGGACATCTGTATGCTGAAAAAACAAGGCTCTGGTGACATTGTAGGGTGGAGGAGTGTTATACTTTCTTTAGTGCGGCGGCAATGAAAGCAGATATTAGAGGGTCTTTAGAAGAGGTGATGAGTGGCACGCTAACCTACTGAGCTGTATGAATTTTGATGTATAAAAAGGAGAAGAAGAGCTAAGATGACGAAGCCTTTTTAGCCAACTATGATAAACTATAATTCAATCCATAACCTGCTTCATGCACTGCATATAACCTCATGGGTCATCAAGGACGGGACATCACAACAATGAATCACATCACCAGTGACAACGTTAATGTTAACCCTGACTAAGGAAACAATTGAGCTTTTTCACACCGTTTCCTGAAAGTGCAATTATAGGTTTTATTTTATTTCTGTGTGCTACAAATTCAAGAGCATCTGTATGCTGAAAAAAAAATCATTATTGAATAGTGTGTGTCCAGGTTTGTACGGAGATCATATAGGTTGGCTACAGAGTAGATAGCAGACACACGCATATGCAGCAGGCACGCTAACTTACTGAGCTATATGCATATTTAACAGAGAAAAAAGAGCAGCGCGGCTCAGGTGGCACAGCCTTTTTAGTCCGAGGCATAAAGTCACATTGGAGCATAAAACCGGAACTAGGTTACGTTTCCCTGAGTAGCAAACAGCCACAGCTGAAAGGGAAAAGAGAGGAGATATGAAATATATGCATAGAGCACGCACTACAACCCAGATGCTGGAGGCCCTTTAGTGCGTTGAGAATAGGTAAGAGGTGCTGCAAAGGAAGCCCCCAAGGCTGTGGTGCCAGTGTACGGTGGAGGAGGGTGATACTGCTGTTACTGCGTGGGTGTAAAGGCCTACATTAGAGGTTTTTATAAGGGGTGATGTGTGACATCCAGACCAACAAAAGGAAGCCTTCCCAAACATGTGGGCAAAGGTTTGTGTGTGCTTATATAGGCACAGCTGGTTGGACGTTGCGACACTGTGCGTGGTGGCCTATATGGCTATATACGATGGAGCAACGATTTGTGTCCTTTTAAGTGGAGGTACGCTTTATAAATGATAATAAAGTGGTTTGTGTTCCTGTTTGTATGGAGGACACATGGGTTGGCTACAAAGGCAAAACAAGCATTTGCAATGCAATAGGTTTCGCATTTGCGAGAGTTTCAGCTATTGGCATTGTAAATGACAATGCCTTTTATTTATATGTTTAGAAATGCTGCAAGTGGTGTGTAAACACTTTGTACTTATAGTCCTTGCTTACGAGAAGCAAGGCTGGCAGTAAAAGAGGCGTAGTTACTGCCAGCGTTGCTTCTCGTAAGCAACGACTGTAAGTACAAAGTGTGTGTTTATGCATCACTTGCGGGTTTTTAAAACACATAAATAAAAGGCATTGGTGTTTATAATGGTAATAGCTCAAATGCTCATCTATGCGACCTACTGCAAATGCTTGTTCTTTTTTTGCAGTTTATATAGTATGAACTCGGCCCAGAGCATTGGAGTGCTTTGCATGAGCAAAAGTTTACATTACACAAGCCAAGATTCCTTTTTGGTAAGGCAGTGGAGATAAAGTTATTTGGCCAGAAACACAAAATGGTGAGCAGATACCAGAACCTGGTTTCTGAGTTGCTATGTCTGCAGTGGCTTTGGCCGTTAGGCCATATCTCCTATAGTCTACTTCAACTATTGCGGGATGTCCACAACTTTTGTCAACCATTCGTCTGAGTGATGTCTGGGTAGGAGCCTATCGACCACTTTTAGCGTTTGTATCGTAGGGTATGGTTGGCTGATGGATGAAAATGTAATTAACAAATTTGCTAATGTACCGATATGATTTTGTCGTCTATGTTTTTAACTGATTCATTAAATAGATGATAGCTTTGTTGAAATGTGCATAAGCTAAACGAATGGGGACACGATATGTTTAAGATGTACATCCAAGCATGAAATGTTGGCAAATTACTATTAAATATATTTCAGACTTGTTGAGCTGTGCTTGCACTCAAAACCTGATAAAAGGATGGATTGCAGTACACCTCAATTAGGTAGCAATGTTAGCGCCTGTCACGAAAGCCAAACAATACACGGCACTACATATTCCGAATCTAAGGAGATGTATAGATACATCTGCACGGCAGTCACTTTGACAGGGGCAGACTAAGTTCTCAGAGACCTAGCAAAATCAGACGCCGGCGATTATCACCTGTGCTGTTCCTGTCTGGCGCTGACAGGTGGGACAGCAGTCGGTGTCACCGGGGTGCAGAGAGCATCAGCCCCTCGGATCAAGCCACGCCGGACTCCCATCATAGCAGCTGAGGCCGAGAAACACTTCCTTCGAGTGTAAACACGTTGGAGTGACTGCTGCAAGAGACTACACTGAGGAGCTCCGCCCCATCAATTCAAGTAAACATTGCAGCTGTCTCCAATAACATTTATACATATTTTTGCAGATTTATGTAGCGCAAACTCGACCCAAAGTATTGGAGTGCTTTACATGAGAATCAGATACATTACACAAAGAAGCATTCTGCTTTTTTTAGACACGGGTAGATTGAAGTGATTTGCCCAGAATCACAGAAAGTTGAGCACACGCCGAGACTCGAACCGGGTTCCCACGTTCCAAATTCATCAGCTCAGGTCGTAACGCCACACTATCTCCCAAAGACCCACCTCTGAAGTAAACGTTAGGTAACCATGATCCGCTCTAGGTTTGCTGAAAGGGGCTCTTCAAGTGACGGTGGATGAGGTGTGATCTTTTTGTCCAGGACCCCATTTTTACCTTGACAAATCTTCGATAGACTTGACACTGATTGTGTTTATAGACAGTAATGACTTCCTGCTAACACTGCCAGCCTTGAATTTCCCAGCTTACACCAGACATCCCAAATTATGATCTTGTAAAAATGAAACTCCATCTTTAGTTTGTCAGTTCGAATATAATATAAAGGGGATTATTATGTTGCCCGTCATGAATGTGTAACAGTTAATCATATCATCGCTCTAGTTTGTTAGAAAAGTCAAATGCTGTGTAATATCAGCTCCTTCCTTCATGATGCCGAATGCTTCACAAAATAGCGCGCAAAATCAGTTTACTATATTATCCCCAGGTGCAAAACCGTACAATGGACGGAAAGGAGACAAATGAGAGCATTTTAGAATTTAAAGTACAGCTAGGTGCTTAGGGATTTTTGAACCGATGAAAACTCTTCTCTGTCACTTCATGCTTTCACAAGTGTCACTCAAATGAACCATCCCCGCACCCATGTCCCCCAGCTCTGGATGTATGCGATCACACTTCTGTCATGGTTGGCGCTAGCTCCCGAGTCAATGGTTAACTTTGTGACGATGATTCCTATTGGTCCGTAGCATCTGAGGTAAATCTGAATACTGATATGGTGTGCAATTGCAACATGGATATCATCTGTGTGCACCAGAAAATGCCTTAAATAGTTCATTTAACTTATCTTGAAATGTAACAGCCAAATATTGAGAACTGACCTCAACTGGCATTGGTAGGTGTGTGGTTTGTGTTTTCTATGCGCTTATGCTGCGGAAAATCGGTGCTGCATCACAAGGGGCCGCCAGCATAGTTGCATAACTTCACTAACATCATATGTGCTGCTTCATCTTCTGGAGACATTAGAGGACGGGGCATCGCACAACCTTGACCTCTTTAGTGTGGCAAGGGCAGTTTTGTTTCTTGAAAACTCGGGCTGCAGCACAGTAAACAAGTTTTTTTTTTGCTGATTTACATAGCGCGAACTCGCCCCGAGGGTATTGGAGCGCTTTACATGTACACCAGTTACGTTACAAAAAGACTCATTTATTTTTGTTATTTTTGGTAGGCACGGGTAGATTAAGTGATTTACCCAGAATCACAGGATGTGGAGTCGACACCAGGGCTCGAACCTTGGTTTCCAGCACCAAAGTCGGCAGCTCTAGCATTCAGACCACATCCTCTCCCAAGTTTTCTTCTTTTGACTCACACCATACATCGTCTTCGATCTGTGCAAGTTTTTGCAAAGGTGAATATGAAACAAGCATTTAAGACGCTCTTTGTGAATAGTTGCACCCCAATGTGACAACTTAATCAATATTCTGGACTTGTTTTCTAACATTTTAAATCCCTAAACTAGCGAAAGTATCTGTATACAATTGCCTTTTATATGATGACGTCTATTGCAGAAAATAGCACACACTTTGTTTAAATTCTACTTCTGAACCGGAAAGTATTTTTATTGCGGTCACCGGTTACCAAGAGGCTTAGAATGCAGAGGCTTAGAATGCAGATTTATTAGCACGGTTTACCGCAGATTAAACTGACTAGGAGATGTCAACACTTGAGTCTATCCCGGATGGAAACGAGTCTCTGCGTCGGCTCAGCCTCCTGTGATTCTCGGTAAATCACTGAATCTCTTCGTGACTAAAACATGAACATATAAAGCGCTCCAATGCCATCACTTTGAGTTCGCACCTTATAAACTGCGGAAATAAAAGTGAAAAGTGGTGTCCAAGCTTGCCCCAGCCAAGTGCGCTAACCAAACGAGAGGGGGGGGGGGGGGGGGGGGGGAAGAGTTTATGGGCTGATCTTCATTAGGGAGGGTAAAGGAACCGTTGTGATGGCCTATATTTAAAATTGCGTTTTTTACAGAATCTACAATTTTAAAGGGTTATTGTAGTACACTAGTTTACCAGCAAGAAAGGCATTCTGAAGTGGATGCCTGCTTGTGCCCCGGGGGACCGCAGAGTGCATTCTGATAGAGAAGCACTCTAGTAGGTCCCTGCTTGTGCCCCAGGGGCACTGTAAAGTGCACGCAATGCCGAAGACAGCATGGCGCTGGAAATGGAAAGGCAGGGACTGCGTGCGCGTCCCTGCTCCTACCCGCGGCAAAACTCCAGGGGAGGAAACTTTCATTTAAAATAAGTAGTTACCACAAATGGGTACATTTATATCAAGCAGTTCCACTGGTAATCTCACATGTGTCTTTTGTTCCAAAAATATGGGGCCCTGAAAGCGAAGAGTCGGTACCCTTTCAGACTGTTGCTGCTATGACGATGCAGGCACTAGAATAGAGGCAGCACCCGCGTACCAACTTCACAAGAATAATTCTGTGATTATAAAATGGTTACCACCCCTGCCTGCGAAATTCCTACGCACAGTGCGTGGATGTTGTGAGGGCTGGCAGGGAGGAGCTCTGGAGAGAGCTCCGAGGCTGCTTTACATTTAAAGTGATAGCGCTTGTAGACTTCCCATGCACTTATGGGGGAGCTGAGGGAAAGCGAGAGGAAGGAAGGGGTTAAGGGTGGGTGCATGGTGGGAGGGTGTCTCGGTGACGGAAACAAAGATAAACCCCTTTAAGGGGGCTTGTCTTGAAGTGAGGAGAGGTGGCGTAACATATAACGCTGCAGACTTTGGAGCTGGAGAGCAGTGTTCGATCCTCGGCTTGGGCCCTATTAATCATAAATAATTAAACAGACGGCTTGGGCTGTATTAATCATAAATAATTAAATGGAGATTCCAGATGAGAGTGGGGAGACAAATAAAACAAGCATTGTCAATGCAATAGTATGGGGGTGTGAGAAGGCATCTGAAAAAAGTATTCTGTGCAGTTGAGAGGGGGGAGAGACAAATAAACAAGCATTGTCAATGCAATACTATGGGGGTGTGAGAAGGCATCGGAAGAAAGTAGTCTGTGCAGTAAAGGGGCCAATAGCCGTGGAAGGACACAAATGAAGAGATGTCCATCATAAGGAGGGACTAACAATCCTACAGCGAATCAGAAGTCACCATTTAAGGCACAAGCCAATGAAAAGATGATGGGTGGAGATGGTTGGACAGTGGGCGGAGTTTCCATGCTATAGTGTATACTGCATGTCTCAACGAGACAGCGCAAGCGCTGCCTAGGCGAGACCTAATGACATTTGCTGGCAAAATGCTTCAAGTGAAAAGTCCATTTCAGTTATATAATTGTAAAGTAAAATACCTAAGCACCCATCAATAAACAGACAGTAATGGACAGTTCGAGTTAATATGCCCAAAAGCTTCCTCTGGTTTCAATTCTAAAAAACTGATACAACATTTTTACCCTCACATTTTGCATTTAAATCGAATGTTAAAGTTCATGGTTAATCCTGAAGAAATTAGAGTGTGAAATAACATGTACAATTCTTACACTTGGTTCTTGACTATGTCAGAGTGAATCTTCGCCACCCCATTCACAGCGTGGGAGCCAACAATGCAAAGATGAGCCATGTTAATCCGCTTCCCTCCATCCTCTTCAACCAGCGACATCCTCCGCATCCGGTCAAGGTCCCCAGGATACAAGGCAGCGATATGCTGTAATTCAAGAAAATGACAAGAAAGGAAGGTCTATAAAAGCAAACTTCAGACTCCATTCCAGCAAGAGTTGTACAAATGGGGCAGCACCAAGAACAAGAAACAAGCATTTGCAATGCAATAGGTCTCGCACTTACGCAAGTTTGAGCTCTTGGCATTGTATATGAAAATGCCTCTTATTTATTTTTTGGTATTTAAAACCTAAATAAAAGCATTGCCATTTACAATGCTAAAAGCTTAAACTCTCGCAAATGCGATACATATTGCTTTGCAAATGCTTTTTTTAGAAAGCTGCGTTGTAATTGGATAAAAACGTAATGCTGCCTTTAGGCTATTCTATCAGTTCAGTCTGTTTTAAATGTATTCACACCTTGTGCTTGGCTTTTATGTTAAAGCAAACCAAATGCTGCGTCCTGCAAGTGGTGCGAGCGTGTCCGTGTGGCGTTGGGCTGTATAGGCGAGCGTGGTGTGAGCGCGCATTGGCAGAGAACAGACGGCGTGAGCGTGCACATGGACTGTCCGGGGGGAAAGTGCACATCTCCTGTCGGGTGTCCAGGCGAGCGCAATGGGAGCATGCATCGGCAGATAAGATGGCGAGCGCTGTCACTTCAGAACCCACCAGTCTCGAGCCACGGGGGCGAGGCACCTGCCTGCAGCGCCCCCCGCACAGGCCGTCGGGAGCGGACCCCCCCAATGCCCGGCATCCCGCGGGCGGCATGGGCCAGGCGAGGAGGGAGCCAATAGCCAGAGCCCTGCGCGCGGGGCCGAGCGCGAGCCGCCGAGACAGGTGAGCTGCGCCCGCGGCCGGGGGGGATGGGGACGGGCGGGGAAATGAGGGGAGACGGGAGTGGAGAGAAAGAGAGAGAATGCGTGTGATGGGAAGCGGGCAGAAGACACCGGAGAGAGCGGGGCAATAGTAGCTGTTGGGCCGGGGAGTGAAGGTAAGAAGACAGCAGAAGCTGCGCACCGAGCGGTCCGTGAGGGGGCGGAGGAGACCCAGAGCACACGGGTGGGCAAGAGAGAGTCAGGGCCGGGTGTCGGGGGCGCACAGACGTAGAAAGGAAAGTTACAGAGAACATGAAAACGGACCGGCCCTGAAGCAGGAGCGCCGAAGACAGAGGCTAAGACACCGAGGAGAGGTTTGAGAGAGGCAGGACTGGGGAGGCAGGTGAAGAGAGAGGGCTGGGAACGAGCGGGCAGGAGGAGAGAGAAGGACACTGATATAAAGGGAGGAGACATACTGAAGAGAGAGGGACCCAGACAGACGGACGATGAGCTGAGATGCAACAACTTCTACAATGAGGACGAAAGTGAAACTGCATACTGGCTTGCTGAGGGAAGGGAGACAGGAGATGTGCACGCCGCGTGGCTGTAGGCGCGTACACCAACTCAAATCCGCCGAGACCATGCGCGTGCCCATCTCCTGTCCCACTTCCGAGGCAAGTCAGCAACAATAGATCTCGCCGAAAGCAGCGCTCCGCGCTGCGTTCGCAGGCGAGACCTAAAAAGAGCTCCATCACTCATGGTTTACGTTAGGTGGTCCCAACCGGTTGGCTTTCCACTAGCCCTCCACAGCCTCCTATTTTGTGTTACTAGAGAAGGGGGAGACCTAAACAGGATCATTTCTTCCCCTGGCCATAGGGAGCTCAAAAACAAACATCTGCAAATGGAAGAAGAAAGAGCCATCAAAACCACTGGTAAATTGCCCTTGGGACAAACACTGTAAATATGTCACCTTAGCCTGGAGCCACATGTACTGGTCTCTGGTACTTCAAAGGGTTAAATCCTGGCATACAGGAGGGGGGGGGGGGGGGAAGTGGGGGACAGGAAGGCCATTCATTAACTTTGTGTAGCTACCCTGAGCACAGAAGACCAGAGTATTAGAGGCTATGCTTGCACTTTGTTACGACTAACGTGGGATGTGTCCGTAAGAGTTTTAAGGTTTGTTTTACCTCCTTTATAAAATATGAAACATAATATTTCAATATAAGGAAATTTGGTCCGGTTACTTTATCAAACAAAACAAGGGCACCCTAAACCATTAGCTAAGTGTTGCACACATTATAAAGTTGGTTAAACCAGAAAAGCTACTTCGCCAGAAGAGAAGTCTACACACCCTAATAGTTCTGGTTCAAGAACGGATTTCTGTAATTAATGTTGCACCCAAAAAATATCCCAACTATCAACAATGCAAAATGGTGTGATCAGGGTGCCAAGCCTCCACATAATTGTAGTTATATATCATCCTGCATATGATGCATTTCTACTGTTTGTCATTTGCATTTTAGATCCACCCAAGAGCTGCTCAAAACAAATTCCTTTCCATATGTTGATTCGCATTATGTCCATGCTCACACTTGTCACCATGAAACCGTTGTAATGTACAGAGGCAGGTCAATGACAAGATCATATGCTTCAACTCATGAGGTCCTAATGAACGGATAGACTTAATCCAAAGAGGCACGCGGACATGTATTACATTCCATTGCACTGAAAATACCCTCTGCACATGGGCAGGTGCGGCCTTCTGGGCATTTGTGCCTTCAGATCTAATCCCCACATGAAAACAGATTTCCTTTATGCATTTTAGCGTATGACAGACCAGCTCAACAGGGCGATTATAAAAGCCTTTTTTGGTCCACTTTTTATACAGTTGGCAAAGTGGCAGCAGACACCACAAAGAATTTTTTTTTAAAGTCTTTAAAACCATACAAAATTAAACTTTGGCTTGTACTGCTATAGCAGTAGCCATTATGCCTTTCAGTTGCAGTTTGTCAAACTGCAAAACACACAAGATGGACGGAATGTTGCACATTGGCAAAACACTCACCCCCAGTCACAGATCTGGGTTTAATACATTGTTATTTTGCTCACCATGCCACCCCAGTTCAGACATGGCCATATACAAATCAGTCTTGACCCTGTGCCTCATGGGAACAGTCCAGCCGGAACTGCCAAGCCATGTCTTCCCTGGAACGGAATCAAGCATCCTAGGACCGGTTTCGGGGTGTCACCCCTCTTCAGTCAGGATAGCTTGACTCCAGTGGCGTAGTGAGCACGGGACCCACGTCTGGGCATACCCTTCCCACATAGGGCGACCAGCAAAACAGACAAGATGGATGGAATGTTGCACATTGGCAAAACATTCACCCCCAGTCACAGATCTGGGTTTAATCAACTACCATACTACAAGCCCAAGAAGTCATGCCCGGATCTTGACATTTGATCCCCCAAATCTGTTTAAATATTCTTCACAGACGGAAAATGGTCTAGTGACAAAGCGATCACCTTCACAATTTATTTATTTTAATCTGGTATAAGCACTTTAAGGGATTTGTCCATAATCACACAATTATTACTAATCTCCCAAGATCTACTTTCCCACTTGATGTAAATAATCTTGCATGGTCTCCCCCGTAATGTACAGTTCGCCCATTCTCCCTCATGTAACTGGTAATACATGTACAGAATAAAGAGGCATGCTACAAGTACTACACAAACACATCTGCACACTCAATATGCAGGAAGAGGTTTGGAGAACGCAGCTCTGCTCTTCAAAGTCTACTTACGTCCAAATGCCGCTGATTGATTTCATAGATGATCTGAAGATGCCGCGGCAACAGCTTTTCAATAAGATCCACAGGCCAGCGCTCCAGAGCTTCGGGCAGCACCGTGTGATTGGTGTAAGCAAACGTCTTCTTCGTAATTTCCCATGCCTATAAAGACATAATATGACAACATTTTTATTCATTTAATAAGTACCTCAGAATGTTCAAGGACCAACAAAACTTTACACAAAGTAGAGTGCTTTCGCTCTACGACAAAATAGGAGGACTAGTATTTGAGGATACACTTTCAAACTAACCAGCATCTCTTTAAAATAGAATTAAAAACCTCTTTAAAAAGATAAGTTTAATTTATTCATCTCGTTTCTCATTAAATTTGCATTAGAAAGTATTAAAACTCCTCTAGTAAGCAGGAGCCCAGAACAGGACATCCTGTAAAACTGAACTCACAGCAATCCTTTGTGGTTTAATTGGCTACCAGCCCTGCATCTCAGGTAGGTGTTAAACTACTCTGGAATGGCAAAACTACTTTAAAATCACAGCTAAATTCGCCATGGTCGTGGGTAACGTAGAGGCTGGGAGGTCCCCGGGCACCCTCCGCATTGTCAGCTGGAATGTACGTGGGGTTCTGGACAAAATTAAGCGAGGTGCGGTCCTGCGTCAGGCAAAAAGGGTCCGGGCTGACATTCTCCTCTTACAGGAAACTCATCTGATGGGCTCTATGGCTCTGTGCCTGCAGCGTTATGGCTTCCAGCAGGTCTTTCATGCTGGGTTCATACAGGTTTCTAGGGGGGTAGCGGTATTGGTACATCGTAGGGTCCAATACGTGCATGCACAACAGTGGCTTGACCCGCAGGGGCGGTACCGGTTTCTTCGGGGTAAGATTGGTGAGGAGTCTATTGTGCTCGGCTGTGTCTATGCTCCGCCCCCCCCCCCCACCCCTTACAATGGTCCCTGGTGGAGCGGTTGCTCTTTGTGGACGGCCATGGTGGGTGGAGATTTGAATGAGGTTATGGATATGGGGAGGGACAGGGCGGGAGGGGATCTGGGGGCACCCATCCCACGAAATTGCACTCCTTGGTGAGGAGCCTTGATTGGGTCGACACCTGGCGACATGTACATCGGAGGGAATATACATACCTCTCCGCGGTTCACAAGTCCTTCTCGCGGTTGGATTATGTTTTCGTACCCCGGGCGATAGCAACAAGAGTAACGTCCACAGAGATCCTTACTAGGGGGCTGTCGGACCACTCACCGGTATCCGTGGTGCTGCGGTTGGGTAGGGGGCGGCAACCATTTCGCTGGCGACTAGCAGTGTGGAACTTGCAAAACTCGGACTACGAGAGGTGCATGAGGGAGACGATAGCGGATTATATTGTCGCTAACGCGGGGTCGGCCCCCAGTGCAGTAATACTATGGGAGGCGTTGAAGCCCACTTTACGTGGGGTGGACAATGCATGGAGTGTGGCGGCCCCTAGGAAGAATCGGGATGAGTTGGTTAGGGCGGAGGCGGAAGGGCTGGAGCGTCGGAGGCAGGTGGCGGGCTGGTGGTGCGACAGCTGCTGCTGGCACGGCAGTCGTATGCCTCTCTCCTGATGGATGAGGCTCGCCAAGTATGGCTTGCAACGCGCAGCAGAATTTATTAATGGGGCGACAAGTCAAGCAAGATGCTGCATCGGCTCTGCCAGGATGTTTCTCTCCCCAAGTCCTCCCGGGGGTGCTGGATGAGAAGGGAGTGCCGATCATTGACCCTATGACCATAGCAGAGAGTTTTGCTGCCTATTATGCGGATTTGTACGCCCCTAAGGAATGCCTATCGGAGGCAACGGTGGTCAAGTTCATGGAGGACCTTCCGCCCAGAGCAGTGCCTGACGAGACACGCCAACAGCTGGAACTCCCCCTCGGAGGAGGAACTGAGTAAGGCCCTGGGGGAAGCTTAATTCGGGGAAGGCACCGGGACCCAATGGGTTCCCAAGCGAGTTTCATCATCGATACAATTTACAACTAGCATCTTACTATCGGGCGGCGGTGGAGGAGGCCAGGGAGGCCGGTCGGCTCCCACAGGACTGGCGACATGCGGAGGTGGTGGTGTTCCACAAGCCTGGTCGGCCTCCGGAACACCACGCTTCATATCGCCCCATTTCTCTCCTAAATGTCGAGGCCAAGGTTTTGTCCAAGGCCCTAGCTAATCGCCTCCTGCCTCATGTCTCAACTTTGGTCCACCCGGACCAGGCAGGATTCATGCCTCATAGGGCAACGTGACATAACATAAGGCGGGCACACGCAGAATTGGCGGCGGTCCGAAAGACGGGGGAGCCGGTGGCGCTCTTACTGGCAGACATGGACAGGGCATTGGATTCCCTAAGTTGGATTTATTTGTTTGCCCTCCTTCGCCGGATTAATCTCGGCCCTCGGTTCCTGTCGTATGTGATGCTCTTGTATATCGAACTGACAGCCTCGGTCCGCGTGGCGGGAGCGGCCTCCCCATTCGTCAGGGGGCACCCCTGTCTAGTACCCCATCGCCCTATTTATTCGCCCTCGCCATGGAGCCACTGGCGGCATGGGTGCGTATAGATGCACAGTTGAAGGGGTTTGAGTGGGCCCCTGGCCTATCGGACAGGACAGCATTATATGCAGATGATGTCCTATTCTTTTTAACAGCATTGGATAGGTCGGGACCACGCATACTGGAGATAATGCAAATTGTTGGGGAAGCGTCCGGGCTGTATATGAACCCCCGCAAGTCCACATTGTGGGTCTTGGGTACTCGGGCAGGGGTGGGCGCGTGGGCATCTGCGCTGCAGGTAGCTGACGGAGGACTTAAATACCTAGGAGTTTTCTTGTCGGAGGTGCCAGAGATATCGTGGGATCAGACCTTGGCGCCAGTGTGGGAGTGCGTCCGTGCAGATGTTACGACATGGTCCCATATGCCGCAGACTATATATGGTAGATCGGCAATCTTTAAGATGGTTGCGCTCCCCCGCTTGCTCTACCAACTACAGAATCACCTGTACCCGATCGCGCCTCGCTGGCTCCGACTGGTGAATTCGGTGCTAGGCCGGTTTCTATGGGGGCAGGGGGCGGTGCGGGTGGCGTTGCGCATGTGCTTTCTCTCCACTTATTGTGGAGGGCCGGCGACCTCAGATATGCTTTCGTACTATCAGGCAGCGCACCTGCTGGTCCTCAACGAGTGGTGGTAGGGAGACCGAGGGGACCCGGCTTATGCGCTGGAGAGGCATCTAATGGGGCATCACACTCTTCACACAATCCTATACCCAGCAACGCTGCGGAATGCGCTGCCGCCGGTGTCCAGGGTGGTTTTCCAGATTTGGTGGCAGTCCCCAAGGAGAATGGGGTGGTGGAATACACTGACAGGGGAAACCCCTTTGTGGCACAATGGACGGCTGCCGGAGCTGGCGGCGCTGCAGGGGTTTAGCAGATGGGATGACATCGGCATTTCCACTCTGGGCGACGTGATGAGGAATGGGTCCCTTAAATCGTTCCGGGATCTGCAGGAAGAATTTGGCATGCCCTGGACACAGTTCTACCGGTACCTCAGCTCCGTCATGCGCTCTCCCCTAGCTTGGAGGGTCTCGCTGACATTCCGGAGTTTAGCCCATTGGAGGCAAAAGTCTTCATGGGTGATCTCGCAACCAAAAAGATCTCACGTATATATCAGTCCCTGGTCACCCACAGTGCGCCTCCTCTGGACAAGCTACGGAGGGTGTGGGTACGCTGGAGGAGGACTGGAGGGAGGCCCTTGCCGCCCCTCGGGGAGCGGCCATTGCGCTGCGCCTCCGCCTCATCCAATTCAAGTACAGTCACCGGGTGTACTATACTCGGGTGAGACTGTATCCGGCGGGCCTGGTTACCTCCCTGGAATGCCTTCGGTGTGGTGGGACGGCGGGCACATTCCTGCACACAGTCTGGCATTGTTCGTCGCTGGACCGCTTCTGGAGGGGGGGGGGGGGGGGTCTTCTCTGGTTTGTCTGAGGTCCTGGGGTGGTTGCTCCCGCAGACGCAACAGCTCGCACTGCTGCATGTCATGGATGGCATCGGGGGTAATATCTATAAACTGCACCTTATGCAGCTGGGCCTTACGTTGGCGAAACGCGACATAGCCAGGATGTGGAAGGATGAGCGGGCTCCCTCGGTGGCCGCTTGGAAAAACGGCCTAGACTTCTGTATGGAACAGCCCATTTTTGTGGCCCGGGGCTGTCCGTGTAAGCATTATAAAATATGGAAGCGGTGGGCGGACTACCGGGGCCTGTGGCTGGAGCCTCCAACGGCGACGGAAGATCTCCTAGTGGGATAGGGGCAGGGCTAGAGTGGCTGGGTCTGTTATTTGGGGGGGGGGGGGGGGGCGCCAGGGATGAGTGTGTACTCAGAGTGGGATGGTCCTCTACTAGATCGAGTTGGCCGTCATTTTCATTACTCTCATTGGTCCTTGAGCGTGGGCGGGTGAGCGGTCATCAGTGGGAATTGCGCAACAGGGGGGGGGGGGTAGTTAGGGGGAGGGGGTGTAGATATCCGAGATGACACTCAAGTTCAAAGAATGTGTTTGTTTTGATAAAAAACGAAAATGTCCTTTGCGGTTCATTATTGTGTAATTTGATGCTGCAGTGGCCTCTGGGGTCCAGAGCCCTGCGTATATTGTGCAAATGACTAATAAAATCTGTTGGAAAAAAAACAACAACAAAAAAACATCTAAATTACAAATTAGTTCACTGCATACACTCAAAGAAACAATAATAGAATAAAACATTACGTGTCACTTTTCTGTAAGTTGTAAGTAAACCCTAGAGCAACGTTTCCGAATGGAATAATACTACAATTCTTGCCATTTAAAGGTCTGTGTTCATGTAAATCACCACGAGATAATAGTAAAAAACAAAAAAAATTAAAAAAAACATCTTGATAGTCACACTGACTGTAATAATTCCAATTGTAATCTGACAGATCAGGAGTAAAGTTGTACAAGGAGTGTCCCCGTAACCGGCAAAAAGAGGAAAAAAATCCAAGGTTAGCGATCGTGAAAACGTTCAACATTCATAGGTATAAACATGCTTACATTACCACAAGTAATGCTATGCTGAATGCATCCCCCTGTACTCAATATTCATGCTCAAATCTCTATAAATGTACAAAGGCTTTATTGTTGGTTGAATGGTCATTGTATTTCACCAGCGTCTATCATGTGATTACATTTGGATTAAAATTAACCAGACCGACATACACATGGTGAAACCATGCGATGCGACAGATCTAGTACAATTGTGCGGCTTTCTCTATCGTGAGCTGTAAGATTCCAAAATGCAAGCGCCCTCATTAACTGTCAGATGCAAACTTCTGTTTAGTGAAATCTGGAGATCAGTTATTCAAAACTAAATCTATTTCTAGGTAGGGCATCATTCCTTCATATTTATTCTCCAGCTTTTTTGATGCCATTTTCCTCACAATTTTTGGACTTGTGCTCCGTTTCTAAAGTTGATGCCCACATTAACATTTTCCATTTATTTAATCTCTAAACAGTCTTCCCAAAGTCAGGTCCAGGGACATGTCCATTGAAAACAAGCATTGGCATAGCCAATAGGTCTCGCCTTTGGGACCTTATAAGTGTTTAGCCTGGCAACAGTTGATGTTGCACCAAGGATATTGTGCTGGATATCTAACATACAAGGTCCCAAAGGCGAGACCTATTAGCTATGCCAATGCTTGTTTGCTTTTAAAACTCACTATACTTGGTCTTCCTGGTCAGTTCTTACAGTATATTTTCTTATATGCAATGTCCAGTTATTTATATAGCGTTTCGTGCAGCAATTTAGCAGATTTTTAAGCGCTGGAAACAGATTCATAGTGCAATACATTCATTTGCCCAGAATCACAACGCAGTTAAGAGGGGAAGCCGGGATTTGTGAGTACATTTCCGGAACTGAGTCACAAATTTACTCATTGGTTGAGTCCCCTCCACACAGACCTCTAAACTTTTGGCTTCTCAAAATCAAGGAAAGGCGGTCCATAATTCCAAAAGCGTGACAAGAAAGGAAGTTAAACAAATGTTTACCAGGTCATGGTTATCGCATTCTAAGGAGGGGAGGGGGCAGGGACACGAGGATCTTGTGCTGTGTAAGCTCGTGCTTTCCTTTGGCCAGTTACATTAATTTATTTACAGGGCACTCTTTAAAAACAATGAAGGCAATTGAAGTAAAAAAAAATAAAAAGGCGTGGGTTCTGGTGGCAGAGGAGGTAACATTCCTTGAACACTTACTCTGAGTTTAGTTGGCACTACCCACAGACTGTCATTGGCATCATACCCGGAAGAGAACAACAAAGTTATGTTTTGGCTGTTTGCTTTCACAGGTTTAATATTTCAGACACCCCTGCCTCCTGCTACAGGTCACGGTTATGTTACTAGAGTGCATGTGTGTCTAGACTTGTCCTCAAGTGTCTTTGTGGGTGGTCTGGGCAAACAGCTCGAAATAAATATTTTTCAACTCAAATGTAAGTGTCTTCTGTTGCTAGAGAGCGGGCAGGGGCTTGCTCGACTGTGCAAAACATCTTTACACAACAGGTGCAGATTAGAAAGGAAGGTTGACGATTGAGTTGGGAGGTGTGCCTATGAGGGGGCTCTGCTTTGCCAACTAGAACCATAGGGATTGCACCTTTCATGTTTTCGTAAATGGAAACTATTTTCAGCGCCTATATGAGGTGGCAATACTTTTTATTTAGCGCTATATTTGAGACAATGTTTAGTCTTTTTCTAAAGAGAATAATATTGAAAGGAGGTGCGTTGCCATTCGTTTCTACATTTTGGCAGATATGTAAATTACATGACCTGACTCATCCAGGATCGCACTGCATGTCAGTAGCGGAGCTGAGATTAGCATTCAGGAGAAATTCCTAGCCGGAAGGCCACCTCTGCTGCACAGTTTTAGTATTTTGGCGACTGTTTTTAGAAAGAAACCTTTTCCTCACTCACTGTCGCAATTCTATGCTTCAGTGTAAAATCATTCTGAGAACGGCGCCCTGATGTTCCAGCAGCGCTAATATATTACAAGGCGCGCACTTGGCGCTCACTGTTAGTACACATAGGCACACCAGTGAAATAAAGCAGTTCTAGTAGTGCATACCTTATATGCCCAAAAAGCCCCGGCCTGCCCCTACTCTGCTGCACAGAGGGAGGGAGTGCGAGAGCAGCGAGATGGAGGACAGGCAGAAAAGAAAGACTTCAACACCTCAGTAATCCATCTTTTCCGTAGAGAGAGAGGAATTCAAGTCTCTCCAACTAAGGGTTTACTTTCCGAACCCAAAGCAGGAACTCTAGTGGAGAAAAGCTGGCAGTGTTACCCGCATGTATAAATACAGTTTAGAACTATTTACATTTCGGGGAACACTTTGAACTTCTGAAGTCACGAGGGGGTGGGGGGGGGGGGGGGATTAGGGAGCCAGAGAGAATCAACGAGGACCTTGAGGGTGCCGGCCCGCAGCTCTTAAACTGAATTATCTCAAAACCAGACATTAAATGAACGAACCTGCTCCTCAGACAGCCCCTGCTGGGTTACACATCCCATGCCAAACAGGTAAAGGGGGCGGGGCGACATCTTCCTAGCCCCTTCATATAACAACCAGGAGGAAGTCCACAGGTGGAACCCATCAACGCTTTTAAAACAAGCGCGTGCGCCTCGTGCAAGTAAGGGGTGGGGAGTGCGGCCGAGAGCAGGCAGCGTTTCTGGAGCAAGTGGCGCCAGGAGAGATAATAGATTACACATGGTGCACTAAAAGCTCGCTGCCGCAAGGGAATCGCCAGATGTGCATGCGTTGCCATTGGAAGCAATGCAACGCGTGCATGTTTATACCCGCAAAGCTGTGCAGATGACTATAGGTCTTTTTCCTATGCAGCGCATGCATGCTGCGTAGGCGAGACCTAAAAAGGGGGCAGTGCAAGTGACATCATCCACACTTTAAGCCGTCTGTGTTAACCCAGCTACCCAAGTCTCATATTTGCTGCTCAGCGGCTAAGGGAAGAGCTGCTTGCACAGAGAGTCTTTTATAATGTCTGACTTGTCATTCCTCTCCGAAGTTCTAGTGTAAGCCAAATCTGCAAAGTTCAGTGTAGGGCAAAGCTCAATACAACATCAGAGTTTAATAACTAGCCTGAACAAGTCTAAAAGGCAGGAACCCAGATAGGACCTTCTGTTTTACATAGGCAAGCATTCAATATTTTTCAATATCTTCGTGCATCCGTCAAAGAATGTGGTTTTTAAAAAAGTAAGTAAAACCAAACATGAATTTTTATGATAATTGCTTAAAACCCATGCCAATGAATCCTGGGAAAATCTAACATGGGTTCAAATCTAAAACCTTCAAGGGGTTTCACACTTTAACAGAGCCAGACAAATGTGAATAATAGGTTTGTTAATGGACTTCATTTTAAGAAAACTCATTGGCTGGGTCACAATTCTGGAGACTCCGGCTCTAAAAAGAAACACAGCCTGCTGCATTGCAAGTGTGGAGGTTTACAAAAAGCAGTTTACAAACCTTTTCCCAAGGAAGCTTCTCAATGTCGACAAAGATTCGCATCAACTCTGGAATGCCGAGAGCAGGATGAGTATCGTTCAGCTGTATGGCCACCTGCATGTGCAAGACAAAGCAATCATTTACTGTGCAGGAAGAGTGACAAGGATGCTTTTTAAGCCAGCTTCTAACTGGATGGCACAAAATGACCACGGGATATGTGCCATCACCTAATTTCTCTGCAAGTATTCTCCAATACGTCACAGCCTTATTTAGCAATATGAAAAAGTAAACAACGATGGAGGCGGCTGTGGAGTAATGCTGGACATCAGAATTAGAGAGATAGTTGAGAAACCAACAGGGACCACAGAATAAGAGGGGTCTTAAGGAGACTCCTGGGGGTGAGAGAGTGAAAAGACCAATAAATATAGCTCAATGTATGAACTCAAGAAGGCATTTCTGTTTTCTTTAGTCGAAGATATGAAAAAAAAAAAAAAATCAGAGCACTAAATTCACGCTGCCTTGAAGTAACTGTTTTCATAGGGGTACTATAAGAAAACTGCTCTAAGTCACGTTTCTACCTTTTTAATCGTGTAATAACTAAAATAGCAAATATTGCGACAGTACTTGACAAAGCGAACGTTGGTGAAGGGGGAGCTTAGCAGTCTGTGGGCTAATTGGTTTCAACCACATACACTAGGGGTCAAATCCTGTGCTTTACTCATGACTGTTTAGGGTTTGTTATATAAGTTATGCTTAAGACTGGCAGAATATTTCCTTTTTCGAAGTCTTTTGAAAACCTAATTTTGGGCAACTGTGCCCTTCACAGTTGGTTGAAGAGCCTTCTTCGCTTTCAGTCTGAAACTACCAAGATCTGGCCAAGGATGTCGACTTTAAAATGTAGTTTTAAAGATTTACATATTCCTTAAATGGAGGCTCATGGCTTTAATGTAACATAGTTAACCTCTACTCATCAGTAGCCCTTGCTCTGTGCGTGGGAATCACAGCATCGAATTTGTATCTTGCCAACACTAGTTGAGATCCTTCATTGCAGGTTTGATATAAACACATTTCTTGAAGTTTGTTAATTGGAGTTTGAAGAGCTTCTTGACGAGCCCTGTGTAGATCAATTCCAATAGTTAATTGGCTTAGTATCTGGCAAGCTGCCCGGTGAGCTCTGTCTGCAAGAGTGGTAGGTAGGACCTTCAAAAGAAGCGCCCGTTAGCTGCTGGGCTCATTCAAAATTGCATTTATTTAAGGTACATATGAATGACTGGGGTGAAAAAGGAATCCCAGGTGCTTTAACATTTGTGTTAAGAGTCCATATGATTGACAGTAATTAGTGCTCTGATTAACTCAAGTTGCTCTCCAATCCTTTGAGGACACCTTGGTCTAATGCGATCGCAGGCCTGCGATGCGTTTTTCATTCTGGTTATGGGCCTTAGTGCTCAATGGTGCGGAGGTAGAAGTTTACGTTTTTCCACACCGTCTTGCACCTGAACATACAAAGATTTACTTGGATTGGAAATTTGAAATTTACCTATAATTGGTCAGGTCTTCAGGGTCCGCAGTTGGTTTGTTCAGAGGGGGTCACTGTTGAATGCGTCAATATTCAGGCTTTGGTCTTTTTGGTAGGCATTACTCAATTGAATTAAAAGAATGATATACTGGGCAGACTAACAAAACACTTGATGCTTTGATGCGGTTTTCAGTTACCTTACCTTTCTTAGTTGCAGTTTTACTGGTGGTAGAAACTAAGAACTCAATTAGAAGTTAAAAGTGTTCAGGAGAGTCCCACAAAAACCAGCTACCAAAACACGCAAGTAAAAGCAAGGATTAGTAATTACAGTACACGTGCATGCATTTTAGCAGGCCTCATCGGTTATCACAGCTTTTTATGGTACTTTCTCTCCTTATGCAACTCACTTTGGGTAACTGAACTCCAAGAAATACATATTTCTAAATGTTACGTGAAAGGTGTAAACCCATGAGCAAGATTCAAGGAGGGGAGGATTATATTGCAGCCGTTTGATACTTGTAGACAATTCCTTCCTTTAGTGGAGCTACTGTTTAAGGCTACTTTATAAGTTAATGCTAGCATGATAAACCAAAGGCAAGAGAGCACTCGGACCTTTCTACCTAAAATGTAGTCAACAACGGAATGACAATAAAATACAACACTTCAAAAACAAATAAAGATTTACTGCCATGAACTAGGCATTTTTACCTTCTCTGGGAAATTATCAAATCCAACCCGAATGGAATCCCGGCATCCAGGCCTGGATGCTTTAAAGCGGCGGATGATATCCTGCAATGACGCAGCCACAACAAAATACTCCTGTTTCAACCGCAGTTCTTTCCCTTCAAAGAACTAGAAGACAAGATGATGCATTTACACTATTAACCTGTTTAACCAGTGTGCGTGAAAATATTCCAGGGTTCTTTGTACAGTTTGCAGTAATTCATATTTATGGCAATACTGAAAAACCATTCGTAACACAGAACAAAATCATATGTAACATAGAACTTTCCTTGCATACACAACAACTCTCAAGCTTACATAGTTCTCCAAACATTAGCCGCAAAATAAAAGACCTCATCATACTTTCTTGAAAAATTACTACCTTGTGAACAGTGATTGGAAGGCAGCATCTATCGTGCATTCACTACAAAGGCAATCGTAGCCACCAACCACTTTCCACCATTCTAGTTGCAGTCACTTACAAAATAGGTCTTTCCATAAAGGACTTCAAGAAATGTATGGAGTATATTCATGATGTCCAACATGTTAAATTTAGCATCATATGCTAGTGTAGCTAGCTGCAAGATAATACTCTACAGGGCTGAAGGATTCTAGTTGTTTGTGCTGACCAACCTGACTACTAAATCTAGTAGTAAAGAAAAGCATACAATGAAGCATTAAGTTACTTAAGTTCCAAAATACTACAGTTTCTATAATTATTCAATATGATGACATAAAATCTGTGCTCACTTCTGCTACAAACTTAAAACAATTTTGGCATGCTGTGCTATAGTCACCTCATTGGAGGGTTGGTGGGTAGTGAAGGGACGTGGGGGCGGGTGGAATTACTGCAAAGAGACTTTCACTCTAAAGATAATTCATTCCTACTCCCAACCTCAAAGAACTGCCCCCTTCATAGGCTATGCCAGGATTCCTCCATACTGTAAATTAAACTTAAATACACAACAGTGTTTCTCGCACTGTTTTACTTTTTGTATTGCTGTATTCTCCTGTGTCCACTACCTGCCCTTTGTGCCCCCTGGTTCCCCCTTTTGCCTTCTGTGCCCCCACTCCTGCGCATTGCCTTGGTGTTTTTTTACCGTTATTCGCCCTCTGCTTTCTTTCCCGCCGCTGCTCCCTGCGGCCCCGCCCCCCCCCGCTGTTCCCATTCGCCACCCCGCTCCCGCCTCCCAGCTGCTCCTCCCTCCCACAGCCCCTCATATGGAGGCCGCGCAGCCGCCCCGCCTAAGGCAAGCCCATCTGTGCCCGTCCGCGCCTGGACCGCGCCCAGCGCCAGAATCCCTGGCCCACGCCGAAGCCAGGCTACCCGACTGAGATACGACTCCACCACCCTCAACGCACTGAACACCGGATGAACACACGCCTGCTACCGAGCCACCCCGAAGCGAACCCACGGACCCTTCGCCTGTCAAGTCTGCAAATTCACCTGCCTCCGAACCGGCACCCCGCGCGCCAAACCAAGAAGCAACAACAACAACCACCACCACCACCACCTCAAGTGCATCCTCCTCAACACACACTCCGTCCACAAACACGCCATCGAACTCTGGGACCTCCGACACAACAGCACCAGACGTCGCCTTCCTCACGGGAACCTGGATGAACGCTTCCTCGGCCCCCGACATCGCCATCCCGAACGGCTACAAGATCACCCGGAAGGACCGCATCAACCAAACGGGTGGAGGAATTGCCATCATCCACAGGAACACCATCGAAATCACGACCAACGCCGAAGACTCTCCCTGCAGCCGAACACCTACACTTCCACATTCACACCGACCCAAAGACCACCCTCAGAGGAACGCTCATCTACAGACCCCCGGGCTCAAGCACACAATTCAGCGAAACCATCGCCGACTTAATCAGCCCGCACGCCCTAGCCTCACCAGAATACATCCTCCTAGGTGACCTAAACTTCCACCTGGAGAAGAACAGCAC
Source organism: Triturus cristatus (assembly GCF_964204655.1). NCBI lineage: Eukaryota > Metazoa > Chordata > Amphibia > Caudata > Salamandridae > Triturus > Triturus cristatus. The sequence continues at coordinate 1,094,471,843 of NC_140592.1, read as the reverse complement.
CAACACCCTGCTCGACAACCTCGGACTCAAACAACTGGTGAACACCCCCACCCACCTCGCAGGCCACACGCTCGACCCCATCTTCTCCGCCAGCAACCATGTATCCTTCAACCACTCCAGCGAGCTTCACTGGACCGACCACAGATGCATCCACTTCACCTTCAAAAAGACTACATCCCACCACCACATGCAACAAATTCCCCGAAGATGCTGGAGCAAAATCACCACAGACCAACTCCTCTCATCACTAAACAAGAACACGCCAACCGACACCACTGACACCAACGACGCACCCCACAACCTCGCAGTGTATCACCAACTGCGCCGACGACCTCACTCCACTGAAGAACCTCCAAGGCAATACCAGCAACAGGAAAACCCCGTGGTTCACAGACACCCTCAAAGACTCAAAGAAATCCTGCCGAACCCTCGAAAAACCCTGGCGCCACGAACGAACTACAGAAAACATGACAGCCCTCAAGAACGCCACCCGCGATCACCACCAGCTGATCCGCACCACCAAAAGAACATCATTCAAAGAACGTCTAGACAACACCCACAACAGCAAGGAACTCTTCAACATCGTCAAAGAGCTCTCCACCCCCAGTTCCAGCAACAACGACATCACACCATCACAAGAACTTTGCGACTCCCTCGCCACGTTCTTCCACCGAAAGATCGCAGATATACACGACAGCTTCGGACCTCAGACCCCGCCTCCAGTCACCGAACCAGCGACCCCCCCAACAGCACCCTCAACACCTGGACCCCCATCAGCACCGAAGACACCACCAACGTCATGAACTCTATCCACTCCGGCTCCCCCTCTGACCCTTGCCTCCACCATATCTTCAACAAAGCCGACACCATCATCGCACCCCATCTCCGGAACGTCAAACATCTCCTTCTCGTCAGCCACCTTCCCCAAGAGCTGGAAACATGCCGAAATAAACGCCCTGCTGAAGAAACCCACAGCGGACCCCAAAGACCTCAAGAACTTCCACCCCATCTCTCTTCTTCCCTTCCCGGCTAAAGTCAGAGAAGACCGTCAATAAACAGCTGACTGCTTTCCTCGAGGCAAACAACTTGCTCGACCCATCCCAGTCCGGATTTCGAGCCAACCACAGCACAGAGACCGCCCTCATCGCAGCCACCGATGACATCAGGACCCTGATGGACAACGGAGAAACAACCGCCCTCATCCTCCTGGACCGCTCAGCAGCTTTTGATACAGTATGCCATCACACCCTAATAACCCGCCTCTTCAACATTGGGATCCAAGGAAAGGCCCTGGACTGGATCACCTCGTGCCTCTCCGACAGAGCCCACAGAGTCCGCCTCCCTCCCTTCCGCTCAGCGGCCTTCGAGATCATCTGCGGCGTACCCCAAGGCTCCTCGCTCAGCCCTACCCTCTTCAATATCTACATGAGCCCCCTCGCCGCCATCGCACGCAAACAACATCAACATCATCTCCTACGCCGACGACACCCAGCTGATACTCTCCCTCAAAGATCCAGCCACCGCCAAAACCAACCTCCAGGAAAGAATGAAAGACGTCGCAGAATGGATGAAGCTCAGTCGCCTGAAACTGAACTCAGACAAGACGGAGCTCCTCATCCTCGGACAATCCCCATCCACCTGTGACGACTCCCGGTGGCCCACAGCACTGTGCTCCGCACCGACACCCTCGGACCAACCACGCAACCTGGGATTCATCCTGGACTCCTCCCTCACGATGACCAAGCAAGTCAACGCAGTCTTGTCCTCTTGCTTCAATACCCTGCGCATGCTTCGGAAAATCTTCAGGTGGATCCCCACCGAAACCAGAAAGACCGTCACCCAGGCCCTCGTCACCAGCCGAATGGACTACGGAGACGCCCTATACACAGGAACCACCGCCAAACTTCAGAAACGTCTGCAACGCATACAGAACGCCTCCGCACAACTCATCTTCGACAACCCTCGCCACAGCCACATATCTGCCCACCTGAGAAACCTGCACTGGCTCCCCGTCAACAAGAGAATCACGTTCAGGCTCCTCACCCACGCACACAAAGCGCTCCACGACATGGGCCCCGAATACCTCAACCGCCTCTCGTTCTACACTCCCACCCGCCAGCTCCGCTCCGCCAGCCTCGCCCTCGCCCCACGAATTCGCAGAACAACCACCGGAAGATCTTTCTCCTACCTGGCAGCCAAAACATGGAACTCCCTCCCCGCACACCTACGACTGACCCAGGACCATCTCACCTTCACAAAACACCTCAAGACCTGGCTCTTCGAGCAGTAGCAGCAGCACCCCCCGCCCTCCCCCCCATCAGCGCCTTGGGACCCTCACGGGTGAGTAGAGCGCTCTATAAATAAATATGATTGAACACTGAAACAAAGTACTGTTGGATTTCACCAAAAGATACAAATGACAGAAAATTAGACCTAGATAGGAATACATTTTACTAATAAAATCCAAGCAGTGCCATTTTAACAATGGTCACTTCATTTGCATTTCCAATAAGTTTTTATTGTATAGTTGCAGTCATGTGAAGTGAGAAGTGAAACCTATAGGAGCACAATTCAATAAAACTGACCATTAGCGTATAGATCTATCAGAAAATTAGGTGAGGTTTAATTTCAAGAGTAATTAATTTTGGTAAGGAGCGGTTTCTTTGAACAAAGTGTATAAATACAAGTTAAGCTGTTCGGGTGACAAAACACTTAATCAACCCATTTCCAGATATTAGGGTGAAGCAGCAATAAATTCAATAAATGTATTTGTTATTTAGAGCTTTCTTAAAGCACCAAACAGGTTGACCTGAGAGCACTATTGACATCGGTGTACGGCTTCTTGATTTTAGCGTCAAGGGCCAGTTCTTACTCGAAGAATGAGGGGTGAAGGGTTTGACAAGGAGAGAGTCCAAGGTCTCCATGAATGAATGAATGAATGTTCAAAGCTCACTTGAAGGAAGAGTGGTTGGGTGTGTTCCTTCGAGCCTAGTATAGGTCATTCTACAGCTAAGGAGTTTAACATACGATCCCCAAACTGGGCTTTTTGCGATTGAAATTGGTCTGGAAAACTTTCGAATTCTCAACCTCTAGAGAAGTTCGTGACAAACTCTTGTAGGCATTCCAAACATTCTGTAGTATAGGTTTGATAGACAATGCAGAGGGAATATAATTCACTTCTTAGGGCAAAGGCAGTGTATCTAATTTCCTTAGATCAAGAGAAAGTCTTACAGCTTCCATTTATATGCTCTCTAACTTCTTGATCTCTTTTTTAGGTGCTTCCAAATAGTGTGCTGCAGACAGATGGAGGGCTCTTACAAATTCATCTTGACGCTTTGTTCAAAGGAGGGAGAGGACCCCTTCTGTAAAAACTAAAATCTTGCGATTTTAGCAAACTAGATGTGCTGTTCAAGCCAGGCAGGCCCCGTGGTATTGAAGTTATGGGCTGAAATTGGGGTTGCTCCCAGTTCATATGACAATTTATTTAGGATTGTTCGTCTGCTGTGTGCTCAATTTGCAGGATTAGTTCTAATCTCAAAAAGGCACAAAAGGCTTTCCTTCATTTAATAGCAGATCACTATGCAAAATGTAATTGTGGCGTTCATCGTTCTCCAGCTGGATGTGAATCTGGATGTACATTTGGGACTGTAGTATGTATACAGAGATCACCATCACCAATGCCAGCCAAAGGTAGATGTTGAGTAGAAGAGGTAAGAGGAAGGATCTTTGGAGAACACTACAAGAAATGAGTTTGGTTGCAGAGATTAACAGACCCATTCCTATAGATTGCTTCTTATCCAACAGCATGCCAAGGACCAAATTCTTCATCAATTACAGACAGCACCTACAAATGGCTTTAAACGCCACAAGGCAAGAAAGTACCTTTGTGGTTTATGACTATCAGTACTGAAAACTAGAACAAGACACTGAGCCACTGCACATGACCCTGTTGGAATCCATTCCAAGATATTGACATAACAGTGTCAATAGAAAACATACACAAAAGGGGAAATATTTCACTCAAGACATACAAGGAGACCAGCCAATACAAATTGGGTTTACCATGGTTCTCACATTTGCAATGGGGCATAGCCTACTGAAAAAAGGTTGAAACTGACATGGTAAGGACTCCTGTGGCAACTCGGCACAAGTTGTGTGTAACAATGCAAAGGGCCATTGAAACCTTCTTTAATATCTTGCATCATATGGTGAATCAGGGCAATACATCTCTGTATTGAAAGCCCAAGATTTGATCAATAACACAATTTAAGTTTGATAAAGTTGCTGTGGACTGCCTCTTTCCTTGTACTTAATCATAATCACCTAATTATTCAAACACCATCTCCTCCATCACTTCCCATTTATAAAAGCAAAGAGCAAAGCACTATACATGACTTCGATCAAACACAAACAGCATCAAATAATCCTTTGCAACAGGTCTGCTCTGTAGAGAAATATTTGAAATAGAATATTACCTGTACAGTACAATTATGTAAACTATGCATGATTTTACATAATAGATCATTTTTATAGACTAGCAACCATCCAATCTGGAACCTGGCTACAATAAATGCACCCAGCCATTTAACAACCTTCAGGTGACCTACATAAAAGCAAAATATCAAAATAGAAGATTAAATAATCAATTTAGATTCCATTAATTTGGTCCATTCTTATACAGTTAAAAATTCAGACACCCAGTTATAAGCTCCAAAGCATTCGGTATAAACAACAATTATAAAACTTACATTGTCATTTGGGTACAGAACACGCGATATGTTCTCTGCCAAGTTTCTGTCCAACACTGCCTCAATGTAGTCCCCAACATTAACTGATAAGAAAAAACAGACGGTATTGCATATCTTGTGGCTTTGTAATTTGAAGCGCCCAAAAATCTAAGAAATGTTGAGCACCCCACATTCAGCCAACACGATTCATAGATGCAGTAAAATCAGATGGTCTAAATTGCAGATATGTAAGAATCAACTACGCTCTCAAACAATTTGAGACAGAAGTAAAAATGGGTGGGGCAGTGAAGCAGGCGAACAGGTTAGAAAGGCGGAAAATAAAGAATTCAACCACATCTTGAGCTCAGATGGCATGATATCTTTCCTAATCAATGAATCTGCACATACTTTAATCCAGAAACCACCCAAATGTTTATGACCAGCTCAGGTACGAAGGGGTACACAATGGGACTGAGGGGCACCCAATAGAACACAAGAGCTGGGGCTCGCAATCCATCAGGTGCAATAAATAACACCAATTAAGAGTTTCTTCTAGGTAATGGGAAACGTGCAGACTGTTTCCTATGGCACCAAAATACACAAGTCCCTGCAAGTCCCAGACGTTTTTCCTCCCCTGCTAAATTCTAGCGTGTTTGGCCAGCAGAATTTAAAAATGGGGCAAGTTTGCAAACTTTCACACATATAGTTACCGGGTGGGATAAGCATTGCTGCACTTATATTTGCAATCCTTGTACAAACAGGTGTCTGCACAGAGCTTGAAATTTACAGGGCGAACAGACCGTTCTTTTACCAGATTTGGGATCACAACACTGAAGACTTCTTTTGGTTGTTGCACTGCCAGAAGGCAACGTATGGCCAGACTTTGATTTCCCCTAGAGAACTGCGATTTTACTTTTTTTTTACGTGACCCCTTAGGTGGAATTGCTTGAATGTTTCTAAAGACTTTTCTGAAATGAGAAATATTGAAAGCCAGTCATCTTGAATTTGAACCTTTTAATAGAGGAGGTACAAAACGTCTTAGTGGCAGACAATGCAAGAGCAGTGGGCTATGGGAGATTTCACAGGAGTGCTACAAGAATGGATCTGTCCCTGCTGCAGTATTAGGGCTGTTAGATCACTCATTAACAGCAGGGCAGCACGGTTTCACTTCTGGACAAGGTTTTATTAAAACTGAATTTTAGGAGTTCTTAGTTGACTTCAATCGACTGCTTTGGACAAACACCTGAAAACAAGAATTTGTTAAGGAAAAATACAATATGCGAGAAAAGCAGGTGATCCAAACAAGAGTTGGTTGCGCAACTGCAGTCTATAGCATTTCTGGGATGAATAAGGAAATATTTCACTAAAAGCAACTGAAAGACATCAGTTTATGGGGTGGGTATAGAAATGGTCATGTAGAGATTAAAAGTATTGACAAAGGTGAATCATGTTGAAGAGTGGGACTGGAGTATAAGCAAAGATGACTGGGTAGTGTGGTGCTTACAAGGGAAACCAGTTGAAATGTGGGGTGAGGATGCACCAAAGGGAATAAGAACGAGCCGGCTGATCATGTGCTAATATCAAGATTGCCCCAAACAAGTTTAATGAGGGACTAAGAGCTACAGCTCTTTAAATCAAGCAAGATACCTTATGCAAAGAAATAGAAGAAAAAGGTAGGAATTAATCAGTTATCTAGAAGTTATTTTTGGTGCTGAACTGCAAGACTTGGCAAAGGGTGAAGGGCAATTTGGGGATTGCAGCTGTGCTAAACTTTTCACCTGCTGCACCTTAAATCGCTAGCAGACACCACGGAGGACAGTTCACTCTAAGCGCAATATTTGTAATCGGAGACTCTGAATTATACCAGGAGCGGCCAGCGCAGGTCAGAGCAGTGGGGAAGGGTTGGGGGAGATTCGACAGACCAGGAGCGAAAATTAAATAATTATTTTTCCCCTCAGCATAGTCTGTCAAAATCCACCGCAAAATCCACCCCCCCCCACCACTCATACCTGCACGGGCCGCTCCTGAATTTTACTCTGGTACGCGCCCAGAAAGCAAAACCATACATACATCGATTACCATAATTTCTCGTTTTTGCAGGTAAACCAATATCCCATCAATACTTTAGCTCTTTATCTTTGATTACATTTGGCCTTAACTGAGACCGGTCACCTTTTGTTAAAAACATCTTTGATTGGAAATAGCCACTGTTACTTTGTTATATGATTTAAAAATACATATAGTAAGTGAAAATGCCTGTCCTGCTAAGCTCACAGCCGGATCTCATTAGGTTTAGTTTGATGTCACAGCTTTCTCGAAGAAATAAGGTCAGCAATTCTTTAAAATATACGTAGAGTGGACTTTAGCTCGCCTCACTTTATTGACGGTTTGGTAGATCACCTGCTATGGAGGCTTGATTTGCAATGCTTCAGGGACTATATTACGTCTCAAAAGTACCCTGTATCATCACGCTAAGTTCTTGATCCATAGCAGTGATGCACACAAAGCAATACTTTCCTCCAACTGTACAAGCTTGTTAGAATATTTTATTCAGGTCTCTAAATGAAAGCTGTACTTCTTGGCTTTCCCAAAGCTGGTCTTCTTAAAACCAGGTTATGGCAAGTCAACAGGTGTATCTTTGTTCTTAATCTACACAAATACATCCCAAACCAGAGGCTAGGTTTAAACTCAATAAATGAGTCAAACATGGTTTGTGCCATTATTCGAAAGCATCAACAGCCGGCCGTACACAGCCACACTCAAACGTCACTTGGTGTGTGCATGAGGATTACTCACAGTCCTGAAGGTTAAAGTCATTGGGTGCTCGGGCAGACCACAGCCGCATGGTGTTGACGGTGTTGTTCATGTAACCAGGCACAGGAGTGTCATATGGCATAGCAAGGACCACCTTCACCAAAACAAATACAAATCCATACTTTAGAAAATTTAGGCAGGCAAGCAAACTCAGTTTTCACATACAATTCACCTCTGAAAAGGGGATTTTTTCTTCAATGACAGTCGTTGAAAATTTTACTACCTGAAAACTGAAAAGTTCATCACCATTTGTAGCGACATAAGAAAAACTTACTAAAAAAAAAAAAAAAAAAAAAAAAATAAAAAAAAAAAAAGGAAGCAGTACAGAGGAGGGTTTGAGGGGTCATGTACCCAACCTGGCAGAGGAAGGAGAGGTAGACGAGGCAGTGAGGTAGTGGCAGCTGCAGGTTGTAGAAGAGAGGTCTAGAACTGCATCTGTCTCTATTGCCAGGTTAAGCCTTTTCCCTCCTGCTGGCCAGTGCACATACGGACACTCTGCTCTTACATTCTCCTCCTCCATTCTGCATCCTTCGCTCCTTATCATCCAATAAAGAGCGCCCAAGACTTGTGTATGGAGAAACCTCAAGCACAACACATGCTAATTACCTGTCGATTCACTTATATTTCCCCATCTGATTCTTTACTTTAAAACCAGTTTGTCCCTTCCTGCTTTCAGTAGATGCTTGTAGCCAACATCCAGTCATCTGGGCTCCAAACGTCTTTTGATTTGCCTTTTGTATTAGCTCAGTAAAGAGCATCACACCCGGCAGCTGAACAATGGCTCCCTCGGTCAATCACACGGCCATTTTAAGCAGAAGACAATCCCGATTGCACCAATACAGTTGAAGCCTAGGTAAAGAAGGATGTAAGCTTTCCCATCTGTAGGTACGAATCAAGGTGATCGCAAAATATGGACTCCCTCCTACCTCTTCGGCCATTCACAAGTAGATGCTTCACTTTCACAAATTGCCAAAGCCTTGAATTTTCAATAGGACTGCCCAGAGGTTTGCACCAACTTACACTTCCTTGTTGTCTCCCTTATGCTACATTTGCAGTCATGCTACTCAATATTACTTCAGGGATCAACACTGCAGCACTGTTCATGCCCATTTGTGGCCACAGCATGCAGTTGTAAGCTATCATAAGACCTCGCTTTAAGACTTATTGGGGCTTCCCGGTCTCCAGAATTTACAATTTTTCATGTCACCCACACCTCTATCGGGACCGGAGCGGTTATAATTGCCCCGGAGGTGTTAGTAGCCATAATAGCCCTGGAGGACTTCCTTCTGGTGGTCCTGCAAACATTGGCAGTAATCTGTGCTGTTCTTTAGTTTTATCACCAGCATAGTATTGCTCTGCCTTTTATTTCAACCTTTGCAGAACGTGTAGCACCCTTTGTTCTGAAGGACTCTAAAAATCATCCTAGGAGATTTCAATCAGGTGGACTTCTCCCTTCTTCAAGATTCAAGCAATCAGCTAGTCAATCTTGCTGCTGCAACCTGTCTGGCCCACACATTTGCCTGGCCATACACTAGACCAGATTTTATCTTCGGACTGTTCTTATAACGTCCCCATACCCTCTTTTCAGGAGTTATGAGGTCCTCCCTATATTGCACCTCCTCCTAATCCACCTCACTACTGCCTTACACGAATGGCCGTTCCTGTTCGGCACAGGCCCGCACTTTATCACAAGCTCTTCTCTAGACAATTTATATACTCCATAACAGGCTGTCAGATTGCTACAAGAACAAGGATTGGTGCATCGCTCATGGATTTGATGGAGGCTCTGCCTTGTATCTTCATTCTTGACTTGGCACTCCTTCAGCTTCTTCGTTGAAGCAGGTCCGTAACAATACCGAACACTGCAGGGTAGAAGCACTAGAGCACGCTCAACAAATCTGAATATCGGCACCTTTTGAAAGTATTAAAAAAATAACTTCACCAGGAAGCAGCCAGCACCAATTCTCAATCACAAGTACAAGCACCACTGTCAATACCAATACTTACGAGCACTTGTCTTTTGATAAGCCTGTTCCATCCTGTGAGCTCCTAGCATACTATGGCCTCATTGCAAATTTGTGACACTTTCCATTCTAGACTTTCTAAATCGAGAATTTGCAATGATTGCTGGCTTTCACCTTGTCCTTCTGTCAATATTAATAACCCAATTTGTTTCCCCGTTTAGCGCTCCATACCGCATTTCTGCCACTGCAAGAGTATGCCTTCCCAAAATCACATCAGAACTCACAGAGCCATTCTTCCAATTTAGTGGTGATAGCTGTTCCGTGGGGGAGCAGGGCCTGGTGCTCACATTATTAAACGTAAGTTCTGTGGAGAATGTAGTAACACTATTTCTGCTTTTCAGTCTAACTTGATCGATCCATCAAGCAGCATATCAAAAGGGCTCATTTTCACCATGATTTGCAGTATCTTAAACAACTTTCACAGTGGCGGCTGGTGACATTTGAAAGTGGTGCGGCGTAAAATTATTGTCCAAATACAGGCAACGAGCGAGGGTAGTGAAGGGGGGGGCGCATACTGATTATTACGTAATAGAAGCTCTGTAATTTACAGCACTAAAAACGGCAAACAGTAGTAGACTGTAGCATAGAAAGACATGCAGATTTGACTGTAACCAAATGGCAGCAGCGTTAAGTATTGTCGTAATATATAGGAATATGTGAAAGTGTGCGCTGTCCCCTCACCCAGCAAAACTTATGTTTGCATTTCACAAGGTGTTGCCTGAAGCTTGGACGCCTCTAATTCACCGAACAAAAACTATTACGTGAAAAGAAAAGATATATGTCAAACTAAGAGCCTGACTTTGCGTCTCCAGTTCAGTAAATGAATTACACACCGTCTGAATGCCAGGCTCCCTCTGCTTTTATTCGTAAAAACGAGGGAGGAAAATAGTTGCGGCCATGTATGGTTCGGTAAATCCAGTTGGAAGAGGTGTCGAATTGAAATACAGCGCGGCGGTGCATTAAGGGGGAAAGTAAGTGTGTTTTGTTTTTCCAATTACATCCTCACACGCACAAAAAAGCCTTTGGGATCCTGCCGTCATTTCGTTACAGAACGAATTGTTTCTCTTTAAAATGTAGTGTCTGACATAAGGGAAATCGATGTTCTAAGTGTCAGCAATGCGAGGAAAAAGCGGAAGCCAGCCACAACTTAGTTTGCACAGGGCTGAGAATCATGGGTGTCCAATGTTGGTCCACGTGATCAGAGCCATCAAAAGTTTCCAGGATTTATCAAATTGGAAACCAGGAACACAGCCATTGATTAACGACTTTGTGCTTGGTTGCCAATCTTATTATGTATGTTAATTGGCTGGTCTGAAAATCTAGCATTGTTAACAGTGTTGCAATCACACAAAGGGCACCCCAAAGAAGGTCAGGTCCCGAAAAATCAGTTTTAATAAAATGAAATAAAAAAAATAAATAAAAAAAACCCCTACCTCACAGCCGGTCCACGGGTCCACGCCACCTCAGACCTCTGCTCCCCTGGGCACCTTCACGAACGGCACTGGAGGGGCCTGCCAAACCCTCAGCCAATCCTGGTGCTGCCAGCAGCGCCAGGGTTGGCTGAGGGCACAGCTTACGCTACGCCCGCCGCCTGCCCATTAGGAGACCGAGGGGCTCCTAATGGGCATGCGCAAGGCAGTGAAAACACAAGTACGCATGACTGGGCACGGGTGAAAAATTAATCTCCATGCCCACTCATGCGCACTTGTGCTGCCTTTCCCTGGCTTGTCTGACAATGCATGTCAGTCAACATGACGCCGGACTGCCCACGGTCCGACGTCATGCATGGTCAGTTCTCCCCACCCTCGGCGTCCCTGAACTTAACTAAGTTCAGAGACACCGAGGAGGGAGGTGCGGGGCGGGGGGGCAACGCCCCAATGGACGCACCACACCTGCTCTTTCATGTCGGGTGTTGTTCCAACTAGATTTAAGAAGGGGACATGATTGACAATATAAAGGATCTTTGGATCCTTCACCTCTCCACCTTTTGCCTGGCTTTCCTTATTACACCAGCAAAAGTTATAGAAACTTATGCTTTGGTACAACGTTGCAGCATTTTGAAAGCATCCTGATTGCTTGATCGTGCGAAGAGAGACTTTCACTTATTCTGTAGCAAAGAATCCATCTTGGTTGCTGCCCTCGCACGGTCTGGACACTAGCAGAGTTGCAGTCTTCAGTCATTTGGCTTTCCTGGCTACTTTTAATATCACTGGACACGCTCATTAACAGGTTCTATGAGATGGTCCAGGATTGGCTCACCTAATTTTTGTCAAATCTCTATCAGATATTCTCGCTCGTCCTGGACTTCTGCTTTCACAAACACCACATTAGGGACCCCTCTGGACTCTTCAGTCCCACATCCATCTGTCATTTGGAGCGGTTTGTTCCAACCAGAATCTAAAAGTTCATGTAATCTCTCCCTGTTGCACACCTGTGACTTAAGCTCAGGAATTCGATGAATCTTTCCTTGTACCTTGCCCTGGAAAACAGTTTATTCGTGATCCTCCTAAGAAAAAAAAAAATCCATGCCTATATCTGCTGGGCTTCATCCGTTGCAGTCTCTTTCATGGAAAGATACCCTTTGGGGTGGCAGCTTGTGTTTTCCAAACATTACCTCAAGTAATCTGAAGTATAACAGTGACGTTGTACCCTTTTTATTCTTACAATGACTTTAACATTAAAAAGCAGTAAGTTCAACTACGTTAGACAACAGTAGTTGATTCAACTGACAATTAAGGAATGTTTCACTTCATGCAAAGTGATACAAAAACTTGCAGGCACGATAATAGTCTTTAAATTTAATTTACATTGGAATTCTCTAAAAGCATAGAAAATAAGGTTACAAATCATATGTTGAAAAATGAAACATAAAAAATGAATATTTAAGACTGCAATAATGTATCTAGGTAGGCGACTCTAGACAGGAGCAAATAAATGCAAACTGAAATAAGCATGGGTTTTTATGCATAATAAAATACAATGCAAAGCGGAGGTGATAATGCACTTAGTATAAACCCAAGTTGTGAAGTCGGAGAAAGCAGAGAAGGGTCATAGAGGTCTAAACCAAATTACGCAATAAAGACAGACAGGAGTAGAATCTGATACTAGATATGAATAGGGGGGAAAAATAACTGACATTTTCCAGGATTAAGAAAACTTTGGGTAAACACAAAGTTGTGAGTACTATATTTATTGCATGGTTGAATTAGAGACTGAATCAGAAGTTTAATAAAGTTAAAAATAGATAACAAAAAAGACACAAAAGCTAGGGTTAACAGACCTAGAATGAAGGGAAGAAACAAAACACTGATGTTGCACTGAATGAAAGCGACAGTTGTAAAAATCATGATCTTTGGGAAACAGGAAATACACTCACAGTATCGGGCAACATAGGCAAGTGCTAAAGGCAGCAGAATACTCCACATAAATACTTAAATGTATACCTGAAGTCAGAACTGGTCAGTCTATGGATTCTGAAATAGCTTCTCTACATGCAAAGAAGAGGGAAGTAAGATTGGCAGCCAGATAATAGTTCCGGGGGGGGGGGGGGGGGGTTAAATTGCCCAACGAATGGAAAATCTCCACTAATACGGATTAGGCAAACTTTGAAAGAAAATGAACGCAGGTACTCGAGAGAGGCTGAGGAACAGGATCTTTGGGAAACAGAAAATGCACTCCCAGTATCGGGCAATGAGTTCAGGTTTTACTTAAACTGTCTCAAAGATTTGCATTTTGTTAAGAGGGAGACTGTAGATGTGCAGCATGTGACATACCTGTGTATCAACCCATTTAGATCCAGTCTTGGTGCCTTCAACTTTTCCGTAGAAGTGGACTGGCAGCATATATTCAGGGCGAGCCTTCTCCCAAGGGTTCCCATGTCGAAGCCAGTCATCTGCTTCTTCCACCTAAATACATTTAGATGGATAGTTAAGCAACATGAAAAATACAGTTTAGCAATCTAAACCATATTCACGCCACGGGCTTCATCTGCCTGAGAGTACAAAGTGCTATACCAACCGTGTTGAACCCCACCAATACTTTTTGAACCTATGGTGGGACACTTTTTTTGCAGAAGAGATTTTGCACACAAAAAAAAAAAAAATAAAAAAAAAAAACTTACGTTGTACACAAAATTCCATTTTAAGTCATCATCCACATAGAACTACCACCTCAACTTTTCAAGTCTTAGTCAATGATGCATCTGATAATTTATATAACCACATATAAAACATCACAATAGGTCATACGGTTTGGCTGAAGTAGGACAGATTGCAAAATAAAACTTGTAGAAATCTATTAAAACGTTGGATATAATTAGAATATGCTCCATATCAGCTACATGACTGAGCTGTAGCATTACAAAGCAGCACGGTAAACCTTGGAGGAAATATCACCAATATAAAACACTGGAAAAACTTCTGGACCTAAAGTTACCACACAAAAACACCAGTGTTATATAAAAATAATAGATCTTTTAATAGAAGACATCATGAGTTCTAAAAGATCTGCTGGTCCACATGCATATGGCTAGAGCAAACTAACAAAATTCCACACTGCTGCCAGGCTGAGGGTCAGCATCAGAGGGCAAAATATTTCAATTAATATTAGAATTCTGAGGGTACATACACTAGCGAAATGGCAGAAACTAACCAATAGTTAGTTAGAACCCGTTGCCCAGAATTTGCGAACAAGAAGTTTTAGGAAAGGAGCCACTTTATGAGCAAACATTACAATATGAGCCTTCCTCTACGTTACTGGCCCTGCTTCATTTCACTACATAATGTTACTTATAAAATAAGCCCAAATTCTTTTTAAAAAATGAAACCAATTCACTCCCATAGGGCCTGACTCCCAAAGGTAAACTTACACGTTTGTCTTACCTCACGCTTTTTCAGTCTTCACACAACTGCAGTGGTGTGAAATGTAATTAAAGATCTACTTGTCCAAGGGGCAGGTTGCTTCATAGGTCTGCTTGCACTTTAAAAAACAAAATCCACTTGTCCCTTTGGTGCGGTGACAAATTATGGTAACAATCTCATAAGAGCTCGGACAATAGCCTCTGTCATTATGCGAGGGTTTAAACTATAGTAGGGTTTGATTACTAGCAATGCCCTTATTTTGCAACCTTTCCGTAGATCTACATACTGGGGCTGGATGTAGTGGTAAGCAATAGTTCGAGTGGGAATGCCCGTTTCAGTCTGTGCAAACCTACTAACTTGCATGTTTTAGGGGGTTTAACAAACTCTTATCTAATCTTTCCTCATACGGAGGTTGGAAATTAACTTCCGACAAGGGCAGAAGTAAAACTTCTTCTGGGCTTGGGGGAGAAAAAAAAAAAAAAAAAAAAAAAAAAAAAAAAAAAAGTGTGCTTGGAGGGAAAGTGAACTTGTAAACACTCAAAAGATTTTCGCATGACCAAACCTATAAATGCTAATTTCCTTGCGCTAAAGTGCAGTTCACAAATATTTGCTAGGAGTACGATTTCCTGACCTACTTCTATAAATTGTCGCAAATTCATTAAAGCTACAAATCTGCACTAATGCAAGGACGTATACCATGGGTGCACTTGTGCCTTTCTTAAAGATTTGGGTCCCTAATTAGGTCTTGCAGTAACCAAGATCTTTTGGTTTTGTTAAAATTCTCTACTAATTAGCTTGCTTCACTGTGAGGGAAAACATTCTGCTCCTTTACAAGGAGCATATGGGCACACAAAGTGGTGTTTCAGTGCCAGGGACTACTGTGCCAATGTGTGCTTTTTGAGACCAAAAAATATTTATGCAAATGTTTGTTATAATGGGGAGAGCCTGTCATATCTCCCACAATAGGGTTTTACAAAAATAATGTCAAAACAAGATAAACGTTGACAACGCTAAAAGGCTGACCACCAATGACAGACCTATTGACTTTGCGAATGCTTGTTTTCTCATCTTTCCCATAACCTTGTTGACACTGGTTACAATGGATTTTCCATTATGAATATTTTCGGGAAATACATACATCAACTCATTTTGCTAAATGATGCTTCAAAGAAATACCTAAAACTTCACAGTAGTTTAGCAAAACAATTAATTTGTTGCCCCAGTTGAATTCTTTTGTGAACATTTTATTTTGAAAGCAAATAATCTACGATCTTGCTTTCAAGCTTCTGCAAAAATTTGCATTTAATGATAGAGCTTTCTGGGAGCAGTACATGTAGCCTCATATTGTTTAACTTTGCAAACATGTGCACATTATTATACTGGAACCACTGTCAGAAGTGCAGTCCAAACTTAGCATTTCCCTACAGCACTGACCCCAACAACATTTTTGCATAAATGAACCATAAATACAAGTTCGATCAGCACAAACATGTGGATACAAACAGTACCTTAACTGCAGACAATGCCCTTTCCTAATCCATAATGTGGTACTGTAACTGGCAGCCAAAGGGTTGGTGCTGCAAGGGTTTGGGCCTACTTGTCCCAAGGACAAAATAAACATTAACATTCGCTGTCCTAGACTCCAATCAAACAATATTGCCTGGGCGTTGGGCTATAGGAATGCCACGCCCCTGAAACTGCATTTTAATATTAAGTTTACGAGTGCAGAGACCCAGCAGCCAGGTCAGAACTCGACACATAAGACAGGCAGATCTTTTTATGTGCGGAGTTCTCCGCCCCGAATGGAGAGTCTCCACAAAACTGCATTTTAATAGTAAGATTACGAGTGTGAAGACTAAAAAGCGAAAACTTACAAAAACGTGTAAATTTACCTTTTTGAATCAGCCCCATAGACTTGCACCTACATTAGGAGTAAATCAGACTTTTTGGAATACACAGCTTTTCAAATGTACTACTAAAAAGCTGCAACAGGAGCAGTTCACACATTCATTCTGAAATGATTTTGCAAGTTTCTCAAAAGTAGAAGAATTTGTACATGCCTAGATCTAACAGATATACATTGCCAATGCTTGTCTGAACTGTATTTGCACATGTGGAAAAGCCAATAGGTCTCAGATGTGAAACAGATTGGATTTGCCAATGCTTTTTTTGGGGCTTAGCAGCTCTGAAAGCACACGCATCCATGGTGAATACCTTTGAATGCATTTTCTTTTAACAAATGCTGCTCAAAGATCAAAAGACACACAATTGGACGGAATGCAGAACAAATCAAAACATTCACCCACAGTTAAGAGATCTGGGTTAAATCCATCATTCTTTTGCTCACCATGCCACCCCAGTTTAGACCTGGCTATATGCAAATCAGTCTAGACCCTGTGCCTCATGGGAACAGTCCAGACCGAACTGCCAAGCCAGGTCCTTCCTGGACTGGAAACAGGCATCCTAGGACCGGTTTCGGGGGTTTCACCCCCTTCAGCAAGGAAAGCTTGATTCCAGTGGCACAGTGAGCCCAGGACTCACGTCGGAGCATACCTGGTGCACTTACGGCGAGAAAGCAAAAGACACACAATTGATGGACGGAACGCAGAACCAAAACATTCACCCCCAGTCAAGAGATCTGGGTTAAATCCATTATTCTTTTTGCTCACCATGCCACCCCAGTTTAGACCTGGCTATATGCAAATCCATCTCGACCCTGTGCCTCATGGGAACAGTCCAGCCCGAACTGCTGAAGAGGAATGAAACCCCGAAACCGGTCCTAGGATGCTTGGTTCCAGTCCAGGGAGGACCTGGCTTGGCAGTTCGGGCTGGACTGTTCCCATGAGGCACAGGGTCAAGACTGATTTGCATATGGCTGGGTTCAAACTGGAATGGCGAGCAAAAAAAACGATGGATTTAGGCCCAGATCTCTGTACTGGGGTGAATGTATGACATTGTTCTGCATTCTGCCCATCAACTGTTTTTGCATTTGTCACCCCGAGTAGGACGGGTATGCTCAGACGTGAGTCCCGTGCTCTCCATGCCACTGGAATCAAGCTATCCTGGCTGAAGAGGGGTGCAACCCCGAAACCGGCCTTAGGATGCTTGGTTCCACTCCAGGGAGGACCTGGCTTGGCAGTTCGGGCTGGACTGTTCCCATGAGGCACAGCGTAAAGACTGATTTGCATATGGCTGGGTTCAAACTGGAATGGCGAGCAAAATAACGATTGATTTAGGCCCAGATCTCTATACTGGGGTGAACGTATGACATTGTTCTGCATTCTGTCCATCAACTGTTTTCCCCTCAAAGATCGCAGACATGGGAGTGCAATAATCGGCGGCAGTCATCTTTCAATGTATTTGGTTGGGTTTTAATATTTTGCATTCAAAGATTACCACAGTAGATGTGTGTGAATCTGAGGCAGCCATCTTTGAATTAGATATAGTGAAAGAAACAATGTATTTCTACATGCCACTGAGCTTGCATACACATGTCCAGCAGTCACTTCGGAATGGGAGGGGAACCCTCCCCCCCACAAAAAAGCTCAAGAAGGTTGCCTTTCAATAGCATGCTGGGAAGAAAAAATAAAACTAAGAAGAGTTTTGGTGGTGGCAAGAGGATGTTAGGCGGCATTTGGGCAGAGAAAGGGAGCAGGGTGATCGAGAAAGACAACATTACCCCTCACGCATTGCAAGCAAAGTCGGACATCAGCACCAAAAGGCTATATCATCCTATCAAACTACTGAGACAAGAATGCTCCTGAGCGAGACAAACAAAGCTATTAATTAATTAAGGGTTTATATAGCGCTAGAATCGACTCCCGGAGGAGTATCTCCGCGCTTCGACCGCTGGGGAACCCGTCCTGGCTCACCCTGAGAGATGGTCCCGAATGGGTATCTCTAAGGTGCGACCAAGCATCCCCGGCGGTCTGGGGGGGCCGTTGTGAAGATGAGGCAAGCTAATGCCCAGAGTTGCCGAGTGTGGTCCCTGACTAGAGTAGGCACCGAGGCGAGAATTATCGAGCCTGCTGACCCTGGTCCACGACACTGCTGCGTCGGGAATCGAACCCTGGTCCCGGGCCGTCCTCTGCTTACGGGTCTGCCGCCTCTAACCAGTGAGCCACACCTCTCCACTATTCAGTCATGAGCCAGAGGCTGGCCCAAAGTCATTTTAAGTACATGTCCAGTAGTGGACACAACAGGACTACCTACAGACACCTTCAACTTACTCTAGTAGAAACCTAAAAAGCATGTGCACATAAACACGGTTTTATTCGTGAAGATGCGTTCCTTCAAACCTCAAATTTGGATGCGTTCGCTTCTCCACTGCTACCCTAGCAACAGAATTGCTTCCGATCTTCAGTGGAGTAAATCTCGGATCACATCCAGAATGAGATTCTGCCATGCAGACATTTCTGAATTTGCTCACAAATTTTCCAAATATGTGGGTGTACAAAAATTCCAAGACATCTCTCTGTAACATCCACTCCTTGCTCGAATGAGTAGATTTTCTAACTTCTAAGATTATAAAGACCAGTGAAATCTCATATGAATTAATCACCCTGCTAATGAATATACACAATACATGAACTGGATTTCCTAAAATAAGCCATTTGTGCACACAAGGTCCACCTCCGTGTATGAATTGAGAACCCTTAGTGACCTGAAAACTTCCCTCAACAGGTAGGCTGTTCTAATCACCATCAAAACAAAGTCATTTAAAAAAAAACTATAAATCGCCAGGTTGTGAAATACTCTGATGTATATTAAAGATGCTTTAAACTGAATGTGCCCTTGGATACGGGTACACTGAAAAATTTCACTTCATACCAAATATTTTCTGTCAAAGGTCTAATTTAGCTCTTCAACACAAGCTCCACATACAAGTTTGCTTCTGCAGGGTTTCTCCCAACTTTAAAGCATATTTATACTTTTCTTAGAATTCTTATCAAATTCCTAGAGTGGGCCTTGGAAGCTGTGACAGTACAACCGTAAAGGTGCTCGCACATGCATAAAGATTTCCACAATGAGAGATGTAGCAGATTTCGATTTCTGAAAGCATAAAGTGCAGAATCAGTGAATTTGCATGTGCTGATTTTTTTTTGCATCTCTTGGGAAAGAATTTTTTGCCTTTTAATCAAATGTCTATCCCTACCAATTTTGAGAGTGCTTTCTCATCCCAAAAACAGATTAACGCCTCCTGTGTCTGGAGTAAATAAGTAACCATTCAAGTGTTAAACTACCCACAAAGAGTCTACAAATAAATACACACCTGCACGTTTTTTGGTGTTCACTGTCTTTATATGACAATAACTGGGAAGATTACAAGTGGCATCAAAATTATGAGTGCTGGTAACAGCAATCCCGGCTCCATCAGAATTGTGATTCATTTGAGCACCCCAGATCTCGTCACTTTAACCTGGACGGTTTTAGGTCTCGCCTAGGCAGCGCGCATGCGCTGAACTAGGAGATTACTTTTAGAAATCGGTCAGCGCTTTTCAGGGTGGCATCCACCTTGCGGCATCACGCGCACTTGTTCACATTTCCCTGCTCGCATCACTTTCACGGTCTAGTTGGCTCGGGCGCTTTTATGTGCTTGTAATTAGGGACACGCGTGCACTTGTTTATCTTAGCCTGCTCGCGGTCGCCATGCCGGCTCAAAGCTTTTTCTGTTTCCCATCCCACACGCTGTGTAATTGTCTACAAGCTTCTGGTCACGTCAAAATTCTTGAAACAAAAGGCCGTCACCTTGAGGGCACTCGTCTGCGTGTGTGTGTGTAAATAATGGAACATGCTCGCTCCTGAACCTCCACAATAATATTGTAGGTTTAGCCCAATTCTTTGTTGTCGTGCCCAACATGCACAGAGCTGTTAAACTTTTCTTGTAGAATAACTTTTCAGAGATAAGCGACACCTAGTGTGTGTGTTGTGAACTGGGTTTGCACGCAATCAGAACTCTTGATTTGTTAAAAAAATATAAAAAATTCTTATAAATCAGCGTAGAACGAAGTACAGTTTGAAAATGAACTTGCTTTTTGAGTTGCTGCATCCGAGCATTGCGCGGTACAAGGGGCCGCCCCGGTTTACTCAGCATAAATAGAGCAGGGTGTACTAGGACCTGGGTGTGGAGTCAGCAGCAGTTGTGCTCGCACTGCAGTGCGCGCTGTATGAAACCCAATGCTCGGTCTCTCTCTATTACGGTCTCGTAAGCTAGAATTGATTTGGTGGCACACAGAGCGACTCACATACCATGCAGCACACTAGCCTCCGCTAACGCTGTGAACAGCACCTGGTCATTGAAAATATCACCAATGTAGCAGATTCGCTGGCACAGGGGTTAGGATTCAAGCGTTCCAATGCCTCAGGCTTCTCTATTTAGGATCTTTTTCAAGAGCCCAAACTAACGTCCAGAGGGTCTAATCCTCAGCACCTTTACATTCATATTTGTTGTTTTGTTATTTGCTTTGCACTGGATTATTTTCTCTTGTCATTTGCTTGTGGTGCATACATTTTAAATTCGGATGAGGCCGAACATATGAGGCTTGGTGGATTTTCTCTCATGAATGTGTATTACGTGCGTTTTTCAGGTTCTGTCCAGTCTTTCACAGTTCAGTTGATCTTTCTTTCACAGACTTAGCATAGCATGTATTGCAGTGCAATTCTTTATTTTTGCATAATGTGTATTTGTTTGTCAGCAGAATATTATCAGTAGGTCCACTGCTGCCACTGTGGATATGAGAGTCTTTTTTGGATGGCCCTCAGTCCTAGCCCCACTGTGGACTCTCTCCTTGGATGCTTTTAGCTGCCTCACTCTGGATGTCGACTGTAGTGTACTGACAGCTCAGGGGCTACCTGCAAGAGGAAGAGCAAGCAAAAGAACAGAAAAAAGATGAAACAAGCATTGGCAAAGCCAATAGGTCTGGCTTTTGGGACATTATAAGTATTTAGTTATGCAGTACAATATCCTTGCACTGTTGCATGGCTACACACTTATAAGGTCACCAAGGCCAGACATTTGGGATGCCAATGCTGGTTAGTAGCTGGAAAATGCTGTAATCTTGGTGTGTAAATATGGAGGGGAGGGGGGGGGGGGGGGGGGAATCTGACCCAGAATTACTGATTCCCCCGTAAATCCTTACCAGTTAATGGAACCGTAGAGTCCACCTGTAATGGGCGAGATTTCTCACCCACTCACCCCCCCACCCCCCCAGTTTATCAGTACCAGCAAATACGGCCCATTAAATCAGGTGCCTTTATACTAAGCGCCCCAAGATTATGAAATAACCAGCAGAAAATGAATGTATGTATGTTTAAATCTATTTAAAATGTTATTTCACACCTTGTGGAAAAAAAATGTAAGTTGCACTGACAAAGGAAGTTACCTTCTCATGCAAGTATAACTTGTGGCACAGACAGCTTTGTGACTCGGCCTTTAATGAAAGTTTGGTAAACTGAAAAAAGTCCGAACCTTCTACCCACTTTGTAAAAGTGCAGAACTATTGTTCAACGAGAATCTGGTTGCCAGCTCTTTTAATAATTTTGCACCATACCAGTGCTTAATGTGTGCCAGTGCTTAGCACTGGCACTTATTTATCAGGGCCGGGTCTAGACCTGTGTGTGACTGCATAACGTGTGTCACACAATAAAATAAGTGTTCACATTCTCACTCTGTCTGAGTCTACAGGAAGAGCTGTGCCAGTAATAAATCTATGCCTTCAGTCAGTGTTGCCAGTAGGAAGGCCACTGATTGGGCTGGATTTGGTCGTGTGGGGCTTCGTGAGGCAGCGTGCGTACCCTTTTCAAAATTGCACGCTGCCGCCCGCCCTATGATCAGGACACATGCACGACGCACACAGCACTATTAGTTGAAGCTGCGTGTCATGCAGTAGCTGGTAACCAGTAAGTAACAAACAGTTGATCTTGAGCGTGGTGGTTTGCATGAACGTTACAGGATGCAATATTAGGACGGAGACAGTTACATGCCCATTAGACTCCTCTTCGCATCTCGGAAGCAGTGACTTGTTCAGAAATAGAAAGGTGTTGGGAGATCGGACGTTGTCCCACAGCTTGAAAAAAAGCACCCCACTCAAATAGGATTTTGTTTCTTTTCGGATTAACGCCTTGTGCACTGAAGGATCACTTCCTACCCTCACTCCCATCCTTGCTTTTCGCCCTACTGTGCATTGGCACTGGAGTTTAAAGTACGACAGGCACTTGCCCCTTCAGTGAACGTAGACACACTGGAGTGTTGTAGAATTTTAAAACATTAATACGAAACAGTCCCCGGTGCTATAAAAAAAAAAAAACACAAGTGGTCAGAAACAAAAAGTGCATTAGATTTGCAGATTATATTAAAAATATGAACCCCTGATTATTAATTAACTTTGCTATTGAAGCACAGACATGCTGTTTTGTTAACACTGTGCTTTTGAGTAAACACTGTGCTTTTGAGTAAACACTGTGCTTTTGAGTAAAAAGGCGGCAGGCTGAAACTCACCCGATGCAGAAATATTTCGGGCCTCTTGGCCTCGCCTCGGGGTCAATGTCAAACTGTAGTTAGTTTCAGCTATAGTCGGGGCTGTTGAATGATAATGGTGGCTCGCGGCGAGACCAGTGTCCCGGCATAGTGGTGGTGTCATGCTTGGCAGGGTCCAAGTGGATGTCAGCCTTTGTTTTGGGCACAGAGGCTGCAGCGACATTTCTGAACTATGAATTCACCCAAAATGGGCGGCGTTGGAGAGAGGAAACCAAAAGCATCCAGGTCCGCATTCCCAGGTGAACGCGTGTGCAGTCAGCTCCTAATTGCAAAGTCCACGGGGAAGTCACTGTCAGTGAGGCCACGGTTTAACTACTGGCCTGACGCAAAGTAATGGGGCCCCTCTGCAGAATGTGGTGAGGGACCACCGAGACTCCAGTCTCAGTGAGATTCATAAGCAGGGTTGGCTTGGAACACAATTAGGCCCGGGCACTCTCCAAAAAACTGGCCCACAGTCCCGGATCGTCCGTTTCATTAATCACACCATCTAGTTAGTCTCATTGGAATCTGACAGGCTATTTTTTGTTATTGATTGTTGTTTTATAGAGCGTGAACTCAGCCCATTGGTACTGGGGCAGTGTACATGAGCACCAGTAACATTACACAAGATCCAATTTGTTTTTCTTTTAGGTGAGACAATCTTATTTTAAGGGAGATTACTTGATTTGCCCAGAATCGCAGGAAGTTGAGCTGACGCAGGGACTTGCACCTCGTTCTGTCAGCAGTTCTGACTATGAGCGACATCCAATTTGTTTCCACTGGGAAAGGTGGTCTCACAGCGAGGCTTCTGCAAGAGCTCCCCATTACCCCCATCTCTCCCAAACGAAGGCCCAAAAGGGGTGACAACACCCGGCTTAAAACAGGAGCCTCATGACGAAGGGGTTCACGGATGGAGAATTCAGCTGTGCTGTAACAATTTGCACCATGCAGATCATATAAATGTATTTTATATGCATAGCTCTGTGGGTTACTACTTTGGTCACAAAAGATCCTTTTGTTTCTGTACAGTTCATATGTTAAAATAATCTAGCTCAGTGAGCTATGAACTGCCAAAGAGCTGCATGCAAACTACATGGTACAGGTTACAAAGTTAAGCTTTTTTCAGTCTTTTATTATCCTAATGTTGCTAAAAACGGTTTGTTTGCATAGAAGTAAATTCTTATTAGTAAATGTAACCCTAACCACTGTATTAGGTTTTGAATCCCAAGTTTGTGCTTCTCCAGCCCAAGCACTCTTAAAAAATGCCTACACCTGGTAGTGCCCTTGGTCTTGTGTAACATTTTCTATACACTGACTTACACATATATTACTCATAGTCTTAATGCGCGTTTGATATTAAGTGCTCTGACACCATAATCTGGTATGAGAATTGCTATAAAACAAAAGAAAAACATGACAAGGGGCTATAGAGAGATGAGGGGCGGGGGACTTTCTATCAAAACTTTACTTGAGGAAGGCTCCTATGCTGAAATTCAGATTGCGTATTACATCTGACTTTCAGCAGTGCCAGTTCAGGATATGGGTGGAGCCCAGAAAAGTGGGTGTTGGCCTCCCACAAACATTTGAGCACCTGGACTTCATATTTTACAAATTAAGCACTGCACCATACAAAACCAGAATACGTGGAAATTTCAATTAAAAGGAAAATTTGCACATTGTAGTAGTTAAACACACACTTTATGTTCGAAGGTCGGGTTGCAACATATTCAAACAGAATAATTTTGCAAAGGTCTCTGCAATGTCCAGCGCACCTTTCATCACCAAGAGGAAAACACCGAAATAATCGAGCGGCTGAACTCGGCCTCGGTTTGCAAAAGAGTCCGTTAATGATTGGCCAACTTCTGCTTTCCGACCGGCTTTAGAAAGCGACCGTTTTTCCCAGATAATACTGGTATAAAACACCTTTTATTTTGGCTTCACAACTGTGATGATACAACAGTTTATTTGAGAAATGTGTACTTTTGACATGTTTGAAAGTAGAAATCCTGCAGGTTAGTGGTGGTTGGTGAAGGGGCCGGAGGGTGGTGGGGGTGAGGCGGTTTTCAAAATGCTAAAATAAATCGACCTTTTTGTAGTACTTCATACCAGAGCTTTGAAAGTGGTTCTTACCCTTTTAACTCAGGATCATGAACCCCCATTGAATCACAATTGGAAGCCAGTACTCCTGACCAGGCAGTCTACGATTTACCCTTCAAAACAGACCAAAAAATAAATAAAATATACATCAGATACACAAATTAAGTATATCACAAACCATAAAAAAAAAAATTAAAAAAAAAATGTAAACTATTAATGGGAAAGTTGGAGGTTGTCCACAATCTAATGTATTTCTAAAATGCAAAGCGAGGATACACTCTAGCACATCACTATCTTTCTTGCTCCTAAGGCACGTTCCTTTTGTCTTGCTCGGTGCATAAAGTTTCCGATTCAATTGAGCCAATAGTTCATACAAGATTAACTGTACGTCTAACCATCATTATTCAGCCCTCTGCAGATTTTTTTGTTTTGTTTTTAAATCTTAAAGGAACTTGGTTGATTTTTATTATTTCGACATGAAAATGAATAGAAAGGGTCTTGAGTTGTGTGTCCAGGAGTTAGAATACATACCACAGGAAATGGCTTTCCAAGATTTAAGGGAAAATAATTATATTATTTAACTAACACATGTATCGGAATGTTGCTTGCATGACGGGTAATCTTGTTGCTCAGAAAGCAATATATAGCTACCAAGGTAGTGTCACAAGTGAAACTCAGATTTTTAAAGGGTACATTCATGAGCGGTGAGGTCACAGGCGGAGGGTGGGGGGGGAAGAATGTAGAGAATGAATATACATAAGAATCTAGTAATGGAAGACGATCTTTATTTTGGGGGTAGTACCCCATAAAACATACCAACAAGACAATTCCCAAAATATGCACAGCTCAAAGCCATTGTATACATGTGCAAATTGTGCAGTTGAAAATACATTACAGTAGTGGAAAAAAGGATCAAAAAGAAGTTTGGCCCTAATATTTTCCCTCTGGAACCATACTAAAAAACGGGTCCTTATACCAGAAACAATTGTAGTGCTCCTAGCTCCCTAAATACTCAAAGTTGGCTATCATTGAAACCCTAATTTGCAAAAAAAGGGGGTGAATCTAATTTCTTCTAATCAGTGAGTAACTGAAAGAAAATATCGAACAGGTATTGTTTGTCCCACTGTATCACATGCTTTACACAAGCCATATTAATACTGCCCCATTTACAGGTAAAACAAATAAAGCACTAAACTGCCAAATCTAGAAACTTAACTAGGTAGGGAATAATTTCATCTAAGCATGCTTCAAAACATGGCATTGGTTTAAGACCCAAAAATGTGTCTGACAGGCAGCCAGACTGAGCATTCGTCCGCCACTTTTCTACAACATAGGCCCAACAGAGTTTCTTTATAATACCTCTTGCTGATCGGTCCGTTAATAGAAGTAGGATTGGTACATGTTCTGTCCAACCCCAGAGCAGTAAAACAAAACTTAATATGATGTAGCCAATTCATAACGAGGCCGCTGTATAGCCTCAAAACCTCCTTTAGTCCGCTCCTGTAAGGTTGCATCTCTGGGGTTATCCACAGCCTGACCCAATACGGTAGTGACCCAAGGACTGCCAAGTCCTCAATTCATTTCAAGGATACGGCAGAGTAGAGGGACCGGGGTGCTCTGCAGTAGATTTAAAAAAGACCCAACAAAATTATTTTTGAAAGTAAGGAGCTCTTCCACATTAGCCATTCTCCAGATTTCTGCCCCATAAAGGATTGGCAACTGTGCTATAGCTCTATAGACCTCAATAGCTGGACATATCGATCTAGCTAATGTATATCTATACAGCTCCACATGACTGCCTCTATGAACAATTATTGCCCTACATTTCCGGATATGCGGGAGATCAAGTTAAAGTGTAATCTATTCTAATTTCTAGGTAATCAAAATGGTCTACCTCTTCTAAAATGGTCTCTCCCATTGTCAGACTGCTATAAAGGATTTAGGAGGTCTAAATGTCAATTTTTTTTTAGCAGAGTTTTATATAGCGCGAACTTGACCCGAATCGGGTATCAGAGCGCTTCACATAGGACCAGTTACGTTACATGAGGACACATTCATTTTTGGTAGGCACGGGGAGATTAAGTGATTTGCCCAGAATCACAAGATGTTCAGCGTCATTGCAGAGATTCAAACCAAGTTCCCCAGGTTCGAGGTCGACCGCCCTAGCCGTTAGGCCAACTCCTCTCCCCAAAGGGTGTTACTCTCCAGGCCCCTTACATTGCAGAAGGTTTCAAATTTATTCAGCAAATTTTGCTATCCTACTTGGGTTCTTGAATGGAGCAGGGTGTCTGCAAAAAGTAGACCTGGTGTAAATTTACCAAATAGAGGCTAAAAGCATCATGGGTACATGCAGACAGATATCAGATATGAGATATGATTAATAGTGAAAAGAGCGGAGGGGCAAGGACGCAGTCTTATCATACGCCTCCCTTGATAGGGATTTGGTTGGTTAATCAACCCTGCTACCCCAGCTCACTTAATATAAATGTATTTGTAAAGCACACGCTCACCCAAGGGTATATTGGCGCTGAACAGAGGTTGTTACCCAACTCAATGGTACTCATTTTATGGACCTTGAAAGTATGAAAGGCTGAGTAGACCCGCTCAGATTTGAACTTGTGACCATGAGGTCGAACACGGGCACATTAGTCCACCAAGCCACCAGACCTTGTGCATAGTTACTCTCATGCAGCCTAGCATTAATACATTGTAGCCCAGAAGGAATACCCATCGACTTGAGGGAATACCGTAGTTTAACCCAAGGAACTAAATCAAAAGCAGGCCTCAAGTCCACAAAAACTTCATGCAAGAACTCCTTGGATAGCTGGATATATTTCCATAAAATAAGGGCCAGTTTAAAGGTCTGGCTGACTAAAACTGGCCTGGAAAGGCGATAAAATCTCTACTTCTCATCCATTGCTGCAACTTTTCCAGAACCAGTTTGCTGGAAAATTTACAGAAGGTTTTTTCTGTAGACTAATGGGCCTAGATTTGGAGGGATTACTACTTTGGCCTTTTTGTAAATGGGGATAATTTCTGCCCCCGACCAGGAATCGGGAGAACCCGCAAGGATGGCTTTTGACAAAAGGTTAATGTACGGGGCTCATAGTGCAATATACAAACCATGGAGTGTAAGAAGGGTCTAGTGTACCCTGTGGAGAAGAAAAAAGTGCTGCAACTGCTGCACGATGAATCACAGAATTCAACAGCATTGGATGCTGGACCAGAGTTGTGCTAAAATAAGTAACATTAGGTCTTCCCTAATCTTAGATAGCTTATAGTCCGTTGATGACAACATACCTGCAAGCACACCTAGTTTCAAATTTCTACTGTATCCAATCATAGTTTGGACAAACGTGCATCAACAGCTGATGTACAAATAAAGGTGGAAGACCTGTCTTGAGAACCAAGGGATCAAAGGGTCTTTAGAGGTAGAGAGCAGGTAAATAACACTTCGGAGCTTAAAAACCATGCAATCAACAATGGTTTAGTATTTAAAAAGTACCATACACTTTTGCCCTTTTACTGTCTGTTTTAGGGCAAAATAATCATACAAAGTTAAATTTCATAAATTTTCTAGGGATAAAAATGTTCCATTTATTCTTCTCGCAGCTCCAACATACAATTTTACAATCCCAACAACTAGCAATCCTAAAATAAGATTCAGCAATGCCTTGGATGGCTCCAGCTGATAAAAAGAAACATTCCAGTAACAAAATAAATAAAAAAAGACTGGGGCTATGTAGTAACTGAATCCATAAATTTGGATGTTTGTACATTAATTAGAACTTTTATAATTAACGCAAGCAAACCTAAGTTTACCGTAGAAGCAAAATAAGCTCATTTTGAAGATTCAAACCACGATTCAATGAATCTAGATTAGCGCAACTTTATTCTCGTCAAGTGTACCCGCCAGTGGATCCAGCCAAAATAGTGAATTTGTTGCATTCGTAAGTTTACGGTGGACCGATTTGAAGCGGTTAATCTGCTAAAGTTAACAAATACCCACCCACTAAGATTTTGCATATGCCAGGTAGTTTCCCAACCTTGCTGCACATACAAATATATTAATGTGGAAAAACGATTAAAAACATTTATCCCCAGTGTGGACTCAGGAAAGGACAGACAAATATTTATTGGGGAGGGGGGGGGGGGGGGAAGAAGAGAGCCACAAGTAAAAACATTTTCATCCGCAGAAAGAAAAGTTAATGTGCAGAAGTTCATTTGCATAGTATTTACACGTTGATTTTTCCGCCAGATGAAAATTTGTATGTAGGAATGTAACATTGCAGTACTCCAAGACATTTAGGATTGTCCAATGTCCCACAAGTACTTGTGGGAGCCAGTGTGAATCCTTGAAAAATCGAAAATTTACACCAAACAAAAGATAAAGTCCATCTACAGAAGCAAATTTGGGACTTCCCTGGTGTAGGCCTTGTGACTCGACCCATAGAATTATACCAGCAATTAAGAAACTGGTTTCAAAGAGCAATAGAGGTTTCGATTGCCACTGGAGTTGTGAATTTATTGCATCCATTGATTTGGAGTACAGAGAAAGTGTAAATTGGCTCCTTGGATAGCATTTTACTTGAAATTATTCATCTGGACTTCTGCTGGTTTTCTACTGCGGTCCAAACAATACAATATGGGGGGAAAATCCACAGGTTGGGAAACAAGGACTTTGAACGTGAGAGACAGAGGTCTGAAACAAGTTTATAAAGAAAAGCTATTCTGGTTCAACATTCTCCTTAGATTTTGGTTCCTGTATACTTATTAGTGTCCAAGGTGATAGAACATGGTGTACATTAACTAGAAAGATATTGCTTGGTGATCAGCAAGGACTTATGGATGGATGTCCACTGTTCTACAAACCCACATGTAACAAACAGTAAAAGAAATCTGTGGAACTGTGAAAAAAAAGTTAGGAGGGGCCTTTAATGCTTGGTAACATTTTTCACAAGACTTGAAGGGGAATTCGATGCACAGGTTCTTATTTTAGTTGTTGAGGTCAATATCTGATCTAATTTAATTACACCTCTTGAAACAAATCTCATTACACTCACAATCATGCAGCACAGAAAGCACATTGAACGGCCGTTCATAGTCAAACACAGCTTCCGCATGCCGGCAGCTGGACACTGAAATACACATGGTCCATCAGTACCTGCCACCCGTCTCTGATCTTCTGGTTGAAGATTCCATATTCATATCTTATACCATAACCGTAGGCTGCAAGTCCCAGGGTTGCCATCGAATCAAGGAAGCACGCTGTAAAGAACAAGAAAGGCCACGTTAATTAACTGCAAGGAACATGAAGGGCACAGACGAGCACCTTGCCCTAGATTCAATTGAGAACAGTCCTCGGGCTAACACTGTTGTAGAGACACATTCCTGCGCGACTGAGTGTTCACACAGGGGCGACAAACAGCACCAACACAAGTACAGTTCATGATAAAGCAGATAAGTCAGAGGCTTGGTACACCAGTCTATGATTTAAGTGAATGCCAAAAACCAGACAACTTTAATAGTGCATTTTGGACCCAGGCCCTTTGATTTTGAAGGGCAGGAGAATCCCTGGCAACAAAAATATTAACAAAGCCCTTAAGATGCAGGAGGGGTGTTGCTCTGATTAAATTGCCAGTCAGCTTCCCAGATCAGAAATGTGGCATATAAAGATGTGAAATTTACCTTCAGACAAATTATATATTATTCCTCAAAACCTGGAGGACTAGCGCTTGGTTTCCCAAGAATATGGACTAGCCATATGCCTCATCATGTGCCACTAACCGGCTGGGAAAGGGCAGGTCTGGACTAGGAGCTAAATTCAGTCCTCAAATATGGCTCATATTGCACTGTACAAGTGTAGCAAGCTAGTACAACCCTCTATAGGAGGATTCACTGGGTTCTCCCACCCCCAACAATATGTACGTATACTTTACGTCGGGCTAAATAACTAAACGCATAGAACAATTTATCAATCCATTTTCTAAAAGCCACAGGTTTATGGTCATGTAAAAAAAAAAAAAAAAAAAAAAAAAAAAGTACTAATTGTGCCAATACATCAGGAGCATTAGGTCTATAGATTCAGATCCTGCATTTGTCTTTGTGAAAGATTTAAAATTCATTTGCTCATATAAGTGTAACTGTAACCTGCCCCAGACAATTTCTTGCTCAGGCCAACATTGCCCCCATGAAGTGCCCATCCCCAGGTGTAAAAGCGCCTTGTGGTTTGGCTCTCAAGACAAGAAATAAACTGAAAAGCTGAAACGGTTTACATTTGGATACTAAGCGACAGTCACTCCTCCCCCCTTCTCTTAAGTTGAGCTAGTTACCTATTGTAGTCTTTGTATGGAAACAAAAATGTGATCGTTACTAGTAGTAGTGCATACATTGGAGTCTTGCTTACACTTGTCGAGCAGGTCTCCGATTAACTTTTGTAAGAATCCTTGATGGATTGTTCCACATACCATTACATTTTACATTTTTCTTTGGTCAATAACCTTTTTCGGGCTCTTGTGGCTTGCAAGAAGACTTCTTGCACACCTGTAACATAACCAGGTGATGCTCCCTGTACCGGAAGGAACAAGGATCCAGCATCACATTCCTGTCCAGAGTATTGGTTTTGTGCCCTACAGCCAGGTGAACCCTGGGACGATGATCCTGGATTATCCTTACAATGTCTATCCTGCACCAAACCAAGACCCCCACGGATATACACAGACTGTGTCCATGCCAATTTACAACCTTCTACTTTTAGGCAATCAAATCAACACAGTGGTCTCCTCTTCCTATAGCATCTTAAGAATTCTTTAAAAAAATCCTAATCTTTCTGCCCAAGTCGGTTAGGAAGTCAGTGATCTTCACCTTAGTACCATCAAAGATTTTATTGTAACGGCCTCTACTTGGGCCTGCAGGCCCAATATCTGAACAAATTGCAGGTTCTCCAGAACTCTGCAGCCAGACTTTTACTAGAAGTACCCAGGGACCATTCAGTCTCCGCCGCACTCAAAGACCACAGGCTTGAGGTTAAAAATACCACGACATGACTCTGGACCCACCTTTAAGGAAATCTTCGCTGGTACACCCAAACTAGAAACCCAAGATAAGGCATGTGCAGAATTAACTATTAGATTTAAATAATCTAAATGGGGTGGCAGCAGCTTTGTGGTCAGAGCAGTCACCTCCTGCCATTCAGCATAAGGTCTGCCCCTTCCTTGCTTCAATTTAAGAAATTTTTGAAAACCTGGCTTTTCATTCAGTAGGTTCCCTCGCTCTGCTCATCGTGGCTCACAGAATCAGCACCAAGACACCTTCGGGTCTACGTTGCGTTTACAAATTGGGTAACATAACGACACAGATTTATGGGTTACATTTCGGGAGACAATCGATCTCTAGGGTTCCCATATCCTGGTGACCATGGATTCTAGGTTCCCATGTTGCGTGGATAACAGTGTCTAGGTTACTATGTTCTGACGATAATGGACCTCCAGGCTCTAATAATAATGGCTCTTAAGATTCCGACATTCTGGAGGCAAAGATCTTTAGATTGCAATGATCTAGTGATAATACAGCTCTAGGTCCCTATGCCCAGATGACAGCAGTCTCTAGGTCACTAGAATCCAATTAAAATGTATTTCTAGCTTCTACGTTCGCATAAATTCAGGGTTTCCAAGTTAGTGACTATGGTCTCTTTGGTCCTCTGTTCTGGTGTTAATGGATCTCTTGGATCTAAAGTTCATGTGACAATAGTCCCTGGGTCCCCAAGCTCCGGTTACATTTAGTATTAGTGTTCCACATTTTGCACCTCATTATTTCATGAGCACTGCCCTCACTTACCAGCGAGCCTGCCCAGACCGCCATTGCCAAGACCAGCATCTTCTTCCATTTCCTCGAGCTCCTCTATATCCAATCCAAGCTAAAGAAGCACAAAAGCAAATTCACCATAGAAATTCCAATATGGCCACACAATTAGATATGTATATTTGTTTTGCCCTTTGCCTCACTCTAAAGGGTAACAAGCTCACTGACTTTTTTTTTTTTTTAAACAAACCCTCAATACATGAAGTAGAAACCACTGCAGCTCATGTACAAAGCAGTGCCTCCCAAGCCACTGAAGGTTTTTGGTAAAGAGACGTAATGGACACAGGAGAGAGGCAGGGATTTAAGAGGCGTACGACTAGCTGTGGTGAAAGCACATTCTTTGGAGGGGAGCTTGGAAAACACGAGCGTCCTCCAAGGAGAGTGGTCAGGTGAGAGGTAAAGTAATAACCTCTAAAATCCTGTTTTTAAGCCTTCTTACCCGATTACTAAACTGCATCTAATAAAATACTGCACCCTTGTACCATCTTCAGACTGGAGGATGTGCCCCGTTTCCATAAGTGGAGAGGGTAAGCCTAAAAAATCTTACATACAGCACAACCGGACCAGGACTTGCATGTGCTCTTTTTAAAGATACCAGTATGTCGCACTCTGCGCCTCACTAATAGGTAGGAAAAAAGGATGCTGCTGAAGTGCATGGACAATGGGAAATGTCTGACTGGATAACCCTTGTACCTTTATAAATGTTGGGAAGAGGGGAACTTCTAGTAGATTAATCCAGCCTACCAGAGCAGGCTCAGAAGGGCCTGGAGGGGAGGGCCATGCAGAAGGTTAGCAGGCTTCTAGCTTACACTCAGAAATGGGATGTTCGTTACTTCCAAGAAGTCAGCTGACTTACTACCAAAGAGCCAAGATCAGACTCATTTAACAGCCGCAACAACTGCTGACCACCAAGAATCTCACCGAGGAACGATTGCAGACATCTGCCACATTTGTATGACTGTTCTTGTAGAATGACTTCCTCATGAATTGCTGCAAAAGCACACGCAAGGATATTCTAACAAGAATAGCAACATGGGATAGTGACATAAGCGCGAGTTCACAGTGGAAGTAGGGATATGAAATCCTTGTTTGAACCTTTCTGAAGACAAAGAAAGGGTTCAAGAGGAGTAGTCGCTGCAAGTTCAAGTAAAAAAAAAATGAAAAAAAATTACATAACGTCAACATTACCCGATTTGACCCAAGAACCTGTATGCAAATTCAAACTGGTTGCAGTTGAAAGTCAGGACTCTACACTCCAAAGAATACAACCGCCAGGCCTAAAAAAAAAAGTGATGAGTTTGCAATAAGAAGCTTGAAGTAAATTCCGCTGTACATGTGGGATTCCCTTCGCTTTTCATTGGGTTCGTTTTTACTACCAGGCCAAAACTGTTTTTGGCCATTGCAAATATTGACCACACACGATGCAAATAAAGGATTACTTTTGTTGCACACAAAGATTTCCGCATATAGTGAAGGCCGCCCAAACTTCGATTTGAAGACGATCCTTGCCCCATCCATTCTTTATCCCACAGACACATGCACTTAAAAGCCTTCGTGTAGCATGGCGCCTCCACGCCGCTCACCTCTGCGGCTCTCTCATATCACAGAAGGCAAACAGTCTTCACTGTCGGCAACCTCTGTACCCTTGAGCAACAGAACTGCAGTTACTCAACTCTGCAGGGTCTATTTGACTAACCCACTCAATACAAGACCTTAAAAAGCACACACGCTAACAGAGGGGAACCCAGAGCACACCACCATTAAAGACCTCAGGCTGCCCAGTGTGGTAGGAAGCGCCTGCTACTGAGATGGCGAGAGGTCTCCAGTACCGGAAATCTAAATCCTGAAACATGGCACACAAGTGGCTGCCAAGAGGACAAGGTCCCCTGTGACATTTGTAGTGCAACAAAGTATGAATTGTTTTTTGGTCCAAAGAGAACGTTGCTCAGTGTGATAAGTGGCCAGTCATCTTACAGAACGAAGAGACATTCACCGCTTGAATTCAGGTCTTTTGGTAAAGGATGGCATTCATAAGACCATTAATAGTTTAAACATACTTTGAAACATCTTCTCAATGCGTAGCCATTTCGTTGTGTGCAGGTGTGGACTTGGGCCGAAAATCACACAGCAGAAGGACACTCCCAAAACCAGCAGAATGGTGCCAGGGCTTGGTTCCCATATCTTGCCAGGGCATGCCGAAAAAGCCCTGGGTTCATAACAAAGTTATTATTCCATTCATCCTGCGCTGCTAAAGTCCACTTCCTCAAGAAAGTAGGTCAGGGTAAGGAACATTCAGGGCCTCCTCTACACTGAAACAAGAGCGCTGCCACAAGGCCAGCGCAACAAGCAGCAGATATCTCCTATGTCGCTAAAATGAGGAGACGGCACAAGGCCGGTGTGCCCAGGGGAGGCAGGGCAAATCTTTGCACAAACTCTGATCAGTTATCAGAAAGAACTTCATAGGGAACGAGGGACATGGTAAACGGGCACACAACACTGACACGGCCACAAGAGACAGCCAAGAAGGCCTCCCCAGTCCTCGGAGGTTATGTAGGCTGTTCCTACATACTTGGAGCATATATTGCAATTTAGCACAATTGTGGCATACACACGCTATTTCACCCACATAGCATGTTATAATGAGAGCACAAACAGAACGCACTCTGCAATTGCGAACATTTGTACCACACAAAAGAACATACAACTTCCGTTGAAACAAGTGACTGTGCAGATGTTAAAATACCAAATCCATAAAAAGAAACGGATGGAATTTTTTAGCCTACATCAAAAGCTGCGTGGGTAAGGGAATGAACAGAGATTTGCTGAAGGCATTTTTTGCTAAAGAGTTTGTAACGTGGTCAGGCCAGGGGACAGTATGCCCTGCACAGTCATGCATTTCAAAAGTCACTGCACACTCTAAGGGCCCGATTGTAAGTGTGCCCGGTGCAGTGCCATCCGTCAGGACGGCGGAGGACATGTTCCAGTGGGAGGGAGGCTGGGTAATTAAATCTTAAGGAGAGCAGTAGCTCGAATAATGCTTTCAGGCTAACTGGGTCTTGTTATGAACCAAATCTAAAGTGCACGCTCGGCCAGTAATTGTGCTCCGCGGTATATTCCCGTTTCTACGGGCAAACAGCTCTTTATTCCAAGTGCTTCGATTCGAAGGAGGCTCGCTGGCGCGGCGCCTCTGTATCCTCGTGTGACCCTCTGCCACAGAGAGCTTTTTGTCAGTCGTGTTTAGGCAGGTTTCTCAGGACTTCTTATTTTCCTATTTCAACCCAAAAGCCTCCTTTGTGCTCGATGTAAAACTAAGCAATTGGGTCAGACATCTGCACAAGGCAGGAAGAGAGATTTCTAGGCTGCAGGCCTTCTCTGAAGGAAATTGCCTGTTTTAAAGAAGGTATGCTTTATTGGACCCAAACAGAGAAACACATTTCCTCTTTTATTGAAAAAAGAAAGCGGGCCCTGCTTGCGTTTACCTTCGCCAAGGTTGCGGCGAGCCCTCTCGGCCTTGCTCTGATTTCCATAGTTTCAGTAACTGTTTGCTTTGCTGTTAACCCTGGGTTGTATACAGTGCAAACCGCAAGCGTTCCCCGGGAGGGGCCGTGACTCGGCATTGTGCGTTCTACCTGGCAGCGCGACAGGCTTGGAAGCTAGCGGTGTACGTGGGAGGCGGCCACTTACCAAGGGGCATTGAATTCGAACTACTACCTGGGTTTTAGCATTTGTTTGCGAATGCTTTTAGAAGTCACGTAGTAGGAAAGGTTGTATGGTAGTGTGTTGCACCCCGGCGGCTGCCTGGCATAAAGAGGGTAGATTAAATGTGAATCTTCACGCATTACATAAACCGTTGGATAGCGTTAAGCCCGTTTCTAGGCACTCAGTTTTGGGAATTGAAGCACGCGAGGTGAAGCCGCCTGTGCGGATCTGGTCATCTAGAAGGGCACACATTAAAATTCCAAGTGCAGCGTCCGTGAATGGTAACTGAATGAAGGAAAAACCACGTTAACAAAGGGTTAAACCGCTGTACTAGCAGGAAATACCGGTGCACACCCATGCCTGTGGGCATGCTGAAATGTAAGCCTATTAAATGAGGGAGGAAGCCGGCCGGGATTACACCACTGGTTTGTGTGCCCGCAGTTGGCCCGTTAGGCGCTAAATCTCATCTCCTCCCGGAGAAACGGAATGGTGCACCTCCAACGCCACGAGGTCTGGGGTGAGTGGCAGCACAATCCTTGCACCCCGATATCTGAAGCAACACTGCAGCGATTATGTGGCCCAAATTCCAGGCATTTGGTGTACAGTTGCCTCAGTGGATCACTTCATAATCAAGGCTCCCCGTTTTCCGTTTTTACAGATAAATACAGACAGAACGCCATTTATTTTCTTGTCTGTATTTATTTTTAAATGTGGATAAAAACGGAAATGAATTGCTTTTGGAGTGATTTTAAATACACTTTACCATGACTGCCAGGCCAATATCTGTGATAGGTAAGGAGGTTAGAAAAAAGGAATTTTAGTAAACATGCTCAAACCGCAGTAGATATGCACAAGGTACTGAAATGTGCATATTTTCATATAAGTGAATTGATTGATCTTCTACAGGTGGTCATATAACTGAAACCTGGCAGGCATTCAAGAATGACTGCATATTTATTGCTTAAATAAATGCGGAAGTACACCAGTTTCAGCTTTATTTTATTTTTTTCACAAAACCCATAATAAATATGGATAAATACAGACGGAAATGACTAAATAAATAAATACCATAAAACCGGGAGCCCTAATCATAATCCAGGTCCTCGCCACCACGTCATCTAGAAACATCTTATTAACGAAGGGCAAGACTTGGGGGCCGATTTAGAATTCGGCAGAGAGTACCCAGTCCTCGAAACTCAGCCTCCACCGTTATTTAGGGAGGGACGGAAATAGGCTTTTAGTCGACGCATTGCCAGTTGGTTCTGTTGATGGAAAGCTTCCTCCACATTACACTGCCCGACGGGAAATCGTTAGTTTTGCTTTTCAGATGTAAACTCCAGCTTTGGGAGTTTGTTTCTGGAAAAATAAATTAAGTTTGTACGGCCACCAAAACAGACGATCACCATTCCCCGAAACGTTTTTAACCTTGAAGAGAAATATTGTGACAGTGTTTCTTTTGAGGCAGCGGTCATCTCTAAATTTGAAGGACTGAGTACCATTGGGATGGCAGAGGTAATGGCTACAGTGACCGGAAAATAGTAGTGTCGGCACTCAACTGATACTTTGCAGGTATTTTTGAAGTTGGGGTATGATACTCCTGATGCCTAGTGACATTTGCAGAGTTATGGAAAATTAGGTTTCAGCAAGATCAAATACCAGAAAACGTAGTTTGTGCATCTTAGAGAGGAGGTGCTGTACTTTATATGCATGTCTGCAATTGTATGCAAGGAGAGTGCAAAAAAAAAAAAAAAAAAAAAAAAAAAGTAGTTTCAGTAGTTCCATTGTTACCTTGCAGATCCTATGCAGGTTATGACCCAGGAATCAATACCTCGCTTCCACAGCCGCCCCCCAACCACACAGAAGATAGAGCTCAAGAAGCAGGTCTTCAAGATCCATTCATGCACAAGTGTCCGCACTCCCAACCAGAGCCCGCAGCAGCGCAAGCTTCTCCCACACAGTAAGCTTCAATGCAATGTTCTAATATCACATCACCACCCGGTCACTGGTTATCTGAACTAGCATGTCCTAAAAGGTGGAGACCTTGGGTCAGAACTTAGTTTGGCCAGGCCTTAGGATGACAGGAGGAGGGGGGCGGGAGAGTGGAGAAAGAATGGACGGAGAATAGAATAGGGCAGGAGAGAAGACTGAAACGAGAAAGCAGTGGGCTAGAGATTGGGAAAGGAACACTGGGAAGAAGAGTAACGGAGAAGGCAAGGCCCAGAGAGGAGGCAGAGGTGGAAAGAGAAAAGGGGTATGGGAAGGAGAAAACGGAGTGGCGAAGGAGGAACAAGATTGGATTGGTGGGAAAGGAGAAGAAAGTAAGGAAAGATAGAAGGGTGTGCAAGGAATGGAGAAGGGAATAGGATAAGTAAGGCTTTAGAAAGTGGAGCAAGAGGAGGAAAAAAGGAAGGAAGAATGGTGGGAAGGGCAGAATAAATTAGATGAAGGATTGATAGGATGAAAGAAGAGGATAAAGGGACTGTAAAGAGGGTGGGATGAATAAGGGAGAAGCAAAGAGGGAGGAGGGAAAAAAAATACAAAAAAATAAAGGAGAAAGTAATGTGATACAGAAGTGGGAATGCAAAAGGACAGCTTTACCACAGTCTGAGGTATTCGAGCTTAAAGTACTACTGAACAAAGTATGGTTTCAGCGCAGGACACCTCGTACCTGGTAAATGGCCTCGTCACAGGCATTCTGTAACCCCAGGTTGATCATGGTGTTCTGTAGGGTGCGGCCCATGTAGAATTCCAAGGACAGGTAGTAGGTTCTCTGAAACAGACAATTAGAAAGCTGATATTGCAAGAAAGATTTATCCATAAACAAACAATACCAGACAGCTACAAAACATCGATTTAAAGAGGCAAGATTTCAATGGGGGCCAACCGGCCACGTCTATGATAGGACTGGTGGATTAGGCTTTTAAATCATGTACAATACTCATGCTTAATCAGTTGGTGCAGTGCATTGCAATGAGGACCAAGGTTCTCGTCACCCTTTGCCTCGCACAGCTTGATACAGACGTCTTGCACGGATCTGTAATGCTACATCTTACAATAAGTGGTTGGCCAGTGGAGAATCATAGCGTTTGCCATTTGGCAGTACATTCCATGGCTACCGATTAATTGCCTAGGTGTGCTAGGCGTAGGCCGGTGCAGCTGTAAAAGCGGATTGCACTGGGAAGAGGTTTACTGTATACATTAGCCACTTCACTCAACCTGCTTGAGATAGAAGAAAGTTGGAGAATCGTGGAGCTGTTGTGATGGGCACAGAGTCCCACAACGGACACAAACACGATTTTCCATTCTAGTTGCTGGTCCATGGAGGCCTTGGACAAGATGTGAAGAGCAGACATGCCGCTATCAAGGCCCGGATCCACCAAGCACCATAGGAGGTGCACTTCAGACAAACCCAGGTGAACTGCTCCAGTACTAACTGGTAAGAGGTAGGTGGGGGGGCGGGGGGGTACCTCGTTAAGCCGATACATTTAAAAATAAAAAAAACTGTCTTAGGTGTTTTTAATGGCTAATAACCAAACTATGCATCGATCTGCACTTTATAGGATTTGGTGAAAAGCTTGCATGGGCACTGATTTCACAGCATATTGCTGCAAAGAGGCAGAGCAAGTTAGAGAAATGTCACCAAGATCGATCACATGAGCTTAGGATGGTATATCCAGTCTTATGCCATCAAACCACCAACTGCATTCTGGAAGTTGTAGTCCAGTTACACTCCAATTGGACTCCTGAAAAGGATTGTTCAGTTTGTAAGGCTTGTGATCTCCATTATATGGTATAACTAACTATTTCAGTTCAAGAGGTGGAGTGTCCCTCAATGACAAGACGGAGGTCCTCATCCTCGGACAATCCCCATACACCTGGGATGACTCCTGGTGGCCCACAGCACTGGGCTCCGCGCCGACACCCTCGGACCACGCACGCAACCTGGGATTCATCCTGGACTCCTCCCTCACGATGACCAAGCAAGTCAACGCCGTCTCGTCCTCTTGCTTCAACGCCCTGCGCATGCTCCGGAAAATCTTCAGATGGATCCCCACCGAAACCAGAAAGACAGTCACCCAGCACCTCGTCACCAGCCGACTGGACTACGGAAACGCCCTATACGCAGGAACCACCGCCAAACTTCAGAAACGACTACACCGCATAAAGAACGCCTCCGCACGGCCACAGCCACATATCCGCCCACCTGAGACACCTGCACTGGCTCCCTGTCAGCAAGAGGATCACGTTCAGGCTCCTCACCCACGCACAGAAAGCGCTCCACGACATGGGCCCCGAATAACTAAACAACCGTCTCCATTTCTACACTCCCACCCGCCAATTCCGCTCCGCCAGCCTCGCCCTCGCCACCGTCCCACAGATTCGCAGAACCACCACCGGCGGAAGATTTTTCTCCTACCTGGCAGCCAAAACATGGAACTCCCTCCCCTCACACCTACGACTGACCGAGGACCATCTAACCTTCAGGAAACACCTCAAGACCTGGCTGTTCGAGCAGTAGCAGCACCCCCCCCTCCCTTCAACGCCTTGAGACCCTCACGGGTGAGTAGCGCGCCTTATAAATGTCTTGGATTGATTGAATGACCATCCACCGAATGACGGAAATAGGCATCAATGATAAACATTTGGAACTCCTGGACAACATGTAGGCCATTTATGCAGCATTTGTGTGTTCTGTTAAAGTAGACATAGAACACCACCGCTAGACAGACACCAGCAAGGAGCATAGGGAGCCTGCTCTCCACCATAGGGGAAGATAGGTGGCGGTGG
Organism: Triturus cristatus; assembly: GCF_964204655.1. NCBI lineage: Eukaryota > Metazoa > Chordata > Amphibia > Caudata > Salamandridae > Triturus > Triturus cristatus. The sequence goes on along the minus strand of NC_140592.1, from coordinate 1,094,430,460 downwards.
ATAGTGGCCAGAAACCTGAGGGGGGGGGGGGGGAGAAAAGGGGTTTGGAATGTCCCTACATCCCACTGGAGGTGGTCTCCTCCAAGAAAGGTAGCAAAGAACCCATCCCGCCACAAGTAAACTATTAAGTGACCTCGAGGTGTGTTGACCCCATTTCCGCTCCATCCACCTGATCCTTTCAATATTCTTTCCCTGGACCATTCACATCCACTCCTTCCACCTTTTTGCCCAAGCTCGTTCTCTTTTAGGGTACAAGTCGAGGGCAGACACGAGACGTAATCTACCCACTCTTTTCAGAGTGGGCACAGTCTATCCTGCCGACAGTTTGGGTCCCACATAAATATGGTAAAGTTGTCAGTGTCATTTTCAGGCACTTGGACACATTCAGCAGTGCCCGACAATTGTCTGCTTTCGCTCCAAGCAGCAACTTGCAGGCGAAGGGGCTTTGTTATTTTAAATTCCAGATGGGCCCAAAACAAAGGCAGAAGTAAAGGGGCCATCAGGCCACCTTTTTTTGGAATACCCTGACTGGGAGCCATCAGGAGCCTCACACCTAAATGCAATGGAGGGGAAACAAAGGCACACGGTTTATCACTTCACAGGTACCTAAGAGGTACACTTCTGACTTTGTTCTGTTCAGGTATGTAAGCACCATGCATGCACTGTAAGAACGTCAGATGTGTTGGTCTGCCCTAGTATTTACACAAATAATTTAAAACCATTATTTATTTTAATAGCGCTACTCATCCTACAGCAGGGTGTCGGATCACATTTGCACATTATACATAGAGAAATCATGTGTGTAAATCAATGTATGACGTGTTATTAAAGAGTGAGGGTTACAAGGTGCAGGAGTCACATGTAGTTCATAACTTACTGTGCTACATTAGAATGATTACAATTTCTGATCTGCAAGTAACAAAATGATTTCTGTATTGAAACCGTAACCCACTTAGATTCTTATTTTAAGAGTCATCTGCACATAGAATTGGCTTTGCAGGAGAAATAACCCTCCATGCTACTTCCGATTCAAAACTGGATTAGACTAAACATAGCTCTTTCCAGCAAATACAATAACCTCCAGAGTTACCTTGCCATTATTATGATTACCTGAGAATATAGTGAAGACACAAAGTTCTCTGCAGCAGTTGCCATAACCCCATAAGATATTTTAAAACGCAGACTTTGCAACCAATTAAGCAGAACACATTAACTGCCACATTTCTCCTTGCTGACAATTTCTTTCCGGCACGCTTTAAAAAATAAAAAAAATTAAGCTGAGCTCTAGATTTTGTGTCAGGGTTGCGTCACTTTTTGGCACAACCCTAACGCAACATTCAATTTGTTATATTGGAATGTGCTCAAATGCACTCATGATTGACCTGCTAAACATGTGAAAGGTCTTAAGGTCTGATGTCACTGCCTTTGAAGTCAAGGGTTGTGATGGCATTTCCTATAATGCCACGTGCAGTCATACGCTGTGATGTCACGCACTGATGTAATAAGTCATGATATCACTTACATTCTGCCTAGCTTGGTTAGTCCCTTCATATTTTTTATTGGGACTTATGCCAAGTTACCACACTTTTGCCCCAGCTCCTTTTGACCATTTTCTCCAAAGCTCGCTTGCAGTAGTCTCTTCCCCTCCCCCTTCAGTCTACCGTTGCCAATGTCTTCATGTACCATTAACACCCGCTTTCCACTCCATTGCTTTGATTTAGAAAAAGAAAGTATTCTGGGAGTTGCAGTCCAATTTGATCAACACACCAACGCCGTGCTAAAGGAAAGTTATAGGCTGCATAATTTGTGTCCCAAGGATATGGATTACAGGCAGTAAAGAGGAGAACAGGCCGCTCAGTGAGGCCAGTGGTTTTGGCTTGCCATCTTGGCTTATTTTACTGTTCGACCCTACAGAGAAACTCAAACACAGGATTAGTAACTTTGGTGCCAGTTCACTCTTCACTGCGTGCTTTGTTGGACTGAGGCTGCTTTACTGTGCGGTTTGTTGCCCCCCTACTGGAGAAACTCTTGAATCTTGGGTTGACGTAAGGTTGGGGGTGATCCGACAGACAGGGGAGTATCTTGCATGGTAAACTCCATAAACTATTTATTGTCAGAGAAAGGCTGTGTTGCATAGCTTCGCTATGGAATGAGGGCTGAAGGGGGAGGGGGCAGGGAGCATGTTCATAAGGTGGTTTGCCCAGGATTGTACAATGGGCCTGAGGGGGCGGGGCAAACAGAAGGGAGGTTTGACCCCTGGGAAATTTGCGCAATGGGTCAGGCTAGGCAATATTTGTGCTCGTTGGGCTATACTCAATTGGGTGGGTTTTTGTTGCACATTTAACTGGCCCTTTGGTAGCATACTAGGTTATGCATGGAAGGATGACAAAGGTACGGTCGCACGGGGGGGGGGGGGGGAATTTAGCCCACAGGGATGCTGGATGTCAGTAGGGAACACAAACAGTTGAATTACGAGAACAGAAGTTTAGAAGGTGAACTGCTGGATGACGTGCAGGAAGAGCGAAAGGGGTGGGGGAAGAATCAGATAATGCAGTTGTCGGTGGTGTATTACGGGAGCGCCATGGGACGAAGGGCAGTCAGCGGAGATCAGCACATGGAGCTGTCCCTTCACAATGGGTTAGGCAGCTGGATCCAGAATAGAGGCCAACCTTGACGCCAGGTAAGGGTACAGGAGGAGCTGGGAGGAAAGCACTAAACACAGGCAAGATGTCTGTGGGGGGTCAGCGCTGTGGGGGAGGGGTGACATGCGCTTACACAGGTTTGGACGTGAAGTAAGAGCCAGGTTTCTTCATTTTAAGTTTTGTTTTAGGTATGGTTATATAAATACAAAATTAATAGGGCTTATGCATTGCATTAGTTTATATATTTTCCGTCAATTGTAAAAACAGAACAATAAATATGCAATACAAGGTTTTGAGTTGAGACAGGAGTACAGTTATGGGCAAGGGAAGAATAGTTGGATTTTCCTGACCCTGAATGCAAAGAGGTTGGGTAGCAAATATCCCCTGGGGACAGCTAGACCTTACAGTTCAAGCAAAAGATTGAGATCTACTCATGTGAGAGAAGAAGTAAAAAAAAAAAATAAAAAAAAAAATAAACACAGAAATAGGATCTGGTGAGCTAAGTTCCAAATATCTACTCACTCCATTCACCCATAAACACAAAAATGCTTATTGCAAACATACCATTTGGCTTCTGAAACAGCCATGCCGAGTCATAACGGCATTTGATGCCAACACCAACTTTTTTTTTTTTTTTATTAAAGTAAACCTGAAATTGTGTTGCAACATGTTTCTGGGTTTTGTGTTTCATGTCTTTTATGTGCCATCCCTGGACACTAGCCCAGGTTGTGTGTCATCATAATAATTTAGGATTGCATTGGTCTTTGTTGTGTACATGTGCACCCACTGCAGAGGTACATAGGTTCCAGACAGGTCAGCATCCAAGCTCTCCATGACCCTCTAGTTTGTAAGCGAAGCGCATTTACGTGAGTATTGGAGGACTCTGCAAAAACACAAGGAATCAAGAAACACAAGGCTGCTTTGGCTCGGAAACGTAAAGGCAGGTTTCAGAAGACCATGGAAAGCAAAGGTGTAAGTGTTCCACAAGTGACCTGCAAACCTGCTCAGTTTGAGGATTCTCAGCAGAGGGTATTCCAAGGTGGATCTTCAAGCGGTGCTGCAGCTACTTCAGGTAATGGGTTTAAAGCGAACTACAGGCAGCTGTAAGCCTTGAATGCTAGAGTGATGATAGAGATACACAAAACGATCACCCTTCTCCTGGAATAAACACGGGGATACAGCGGGTTCACAGGAAAATTGATTTAATGCACAAACAGCATGATGGGTTTCGGCAGAAATACCTTTGTCAAATGCCCAACACCGGTGCTTCATTGCTTGAGCATTTAACAGTGCTTCTTTGTTCCTATTGGTGGAAGCACACCTGACCAGAGTCCACAAGCAAGAGACTTTGCCGTACCTCTTCCCAAACTCCAACTCCCATCATGCATCTTGTTAGTAGTGAGACTCTTGATGTAGCCCAATTGATGAACATCCTCATAGTGAGTATGGGCTAAACGTTCCTGGATATGGTCACAGTTCTTTACTGTCTCTCCGGCTTGCAATTGTGCGATTTTACTCAGTTTCCTGGCTCCCTATGTCCTGCCACAATGCCGATTTGTTTTGCTGCAAGTGTGTGCCACAAAAAGAAAAACCATGCAGACTAATCAAGGTGGCCATAGTAGCGTGTAGCGTTGCAGGCACTGCAGCAAGTTTTTGATCATGCATCCCTTTGTTAAAGAGAAAAACATCCAATTTCTCTCATTCGGTGGATGGGACTGCATCGACTGGTGGCTTCATGGAACACTTGAAAGTAAACCGAACCATGAACGCAGTAAGACGCTGAAAGGTCTTACAATATTACTTGTGTGAAAGTTTAGCAAAAGTGTACTAAACTAAAATGTTTTCTCCTAGGAATAGGACTCAATCTTTCTCTTAAAGTAGATCCAATAACAGATGCTGCTAAATAGGAAGAATTCACAAAATTTGTGGACCGTTACCAGTCTTTAATACGGATCAATAACCACACAAAAAAAAAAAAGAATGTGGCCAGCTCTTGTATCCCTTTAGCTCACAGGCATACCTCTACTTGCCACCAGTGTAGTCTTAGTCTTGTTGACCACTCTTCTCTTAAAAGCCTCTTGACTGCCTTCTCACCCCATGGGGATTGTCCCTCCACATATAAGAGACTACAGTGCCCCCGTCTCATTCAGAGGACTGGCTAGTAAGAACCATCTCAAGTCCTCTTTTAGTCTGGTTCCCCCTGTGACATGGACTCTGCTCTTTGAAGGGCACAATCCCCTTGGCACCCGGATTATTCAGAAGAGCCGGTGAAAGTGAAGCAGGACAGAATCAAAATACCTCCTCAAAGTACAGCACTGATTTTCGAGGCTCTTGAAGTCTTTCTTTTGGTGGTCCCTTTTCTTGATGAAGGTCAGGAGGGGTCTGGTGCAGCATGCACTCCCTTGTTCTAGGAAGCAGCAAAGTCAAGCTGGAGGCCTTGAAGGCTCCTTCCAACTCTACTAGGGTGGTCTCGCTTGCACACCTTGGCGCCTTTCCTTATCTACTCAGTTTATCGCTACATACTGCTTTTACTCTGCATATTGGAGGCTTTTAAAAATTGGCAGAGTCAGTGCTTCACAAGACTTCACAGCCTTCTGCAGCAGGCAGGTTATGTCACTCAGGTGTGTCTGCTCCAAGTGTCACGCCAAAAAGCTTTCCTTGCGCCCGGCAGGTGAAATACAAACACAAGAGACACTCCCAAAACACTTGCCAAATACTGTACTGAAAGATTAATTACAGAGGGCCGAATTCATTCGCTACCTCTCCAACCTTCCCGGCGCCCCAGTGTAATGACAGACAGACACACACACACTGGAGCAATGATTTTAAATTCAATGATTTACTTGGCGATCAACTCAAGTTACAAGCAATAAACGAAAAAAAATCATATTTAACTACAAAATTTGAAGTACGGACCAATCTAGAATTATAAACAATGATGAAATGGGTAATGTCCGGATGTTATACATCATGGGTACTCACAAACTTTGTTGAGGGCCAAAATTACAGTGTGGTTTGTGGCAGAGGGCCGACCGGTAGGGGTGGGGCGAGGCTAGAGTACTGCCATCACACCAGTAGCAGCTCCTGGAGGGAGTGCTGTGGGGCGGGGAAAGGGCAGGGTGGGGGATAGTGAACTCCTGCATACAGCCGAACCGAGGGGAGTACATAAATAAACTAATTGCATTGCACACACTGCATCGCCATTTGGCGTTGCAGCGTGCGCAATGTAATTTGTTTTATTTATGTACTTACCTCAGTTTGGCCGTAAGCCGGAGTTTACTAGCCCCCCTCCCCGCAGCACTCCCTCCAGGAGCTGCTACTGCATCACACACCCTGGATCTACTACCCATAGGCAATATCAGTGTAGCTGACTGTTCTGATCATTTTTGTGGGCTCGCCATGGACGGCTTCAGACTTCTTGCACAGCTTTACATACAATATTACATAGAGTGGGCTTTGGTTCAGCCCCCTGCTCATGATTGCAAGGCTGTGTCCATTCGATTGACAGATCCCGATTTTAATTCTTCTCTATTCTTGTGCTGGTCCCACTCCTAGAGGAATTTGGCTTTACCCTGATTGAGTAGTTTCCTTGAAATGCTGATATCAGCGAACAACTTTTCTTTATTTACCATTTGTGTTTACCACTCCAGGGAAGTGCATGTCCTGCTCTTTCCCCAATAGGTCTCACTATTTAGCTTTGCCCTTTTCTAGCTCATGCGCTTTCCCTTGCTTCTCCCCTACAGTAATCTTTTGTCGTTTCCTCCCTCTGGTACAAAGTATTGATCTCTGAACCCCCCCCACACCCCTCTCCCAATATATATATATTTTTTTATAACTCTGCTCACGGTCACCAACAGAATACAGCCAGCGTTACAATGCATAGTAACTAATTCCCGTGCATGGTACCCATACAAGTCTACATAATAAACCAAGGACATGCTCATGATGGACCCCCTTCTGCTCCCCCCCCACCCCGAACACCCCGAAACCTCTTCCATGGACCCTACACCCTTTGCCACTTTTTTGCACAGCCCCTGGCCTTATATAGGGTTTCTTCCGCCCTCTGACACCAATCCAAGTCCCTGAGCCATTGATCCCACTGTGGTGGCTCCTGCGCCCCCCCCAACAACTGTCAATGTTACGTTTCGCTACTCTGACCGCCAACGCAAGCCAAATTTCGTGGTATCTGGACCAGTCTGTGGGGCCTTTAATCATGAGAAGAAGCCATTTGGGCTCCACTGGGACCTGCGAACCCACCACGTCTGACATCGTCCGAGCTACCTTCGTCCAAAAGGGTACTGGGTTCGGGCATTCCCAGAGGATATGATAGAATGACCCCTCCTCCTGGCATGTCCGCGCGCATAAAGGGGGACAAGCTCCTACCCCATGCGGAAAGGTGAGTACGCGGGTAGTAGACCCGATGTAGGATTTTAAGCTGCACGAGGCGGAATCTTACCCGAATGGCCACCTCGCGCGGGCTTTGCAAAGCATCCTGCCAGTCATCATTCTCGAGGCGACCTATATCTACCTCCCACCTCTCCCGCAGGGACTCAAACGGATCAGGCATATTGTTTACGATAAATAGTAGCCGTAGGCCTGCCTAAGATGGGATCTAACAAAAGCCTGTCCTCCATGGGAGAATACTCATGGATAGAGGCGTCCCGGCTCACATGGGACCGCAGGGCATGCATAAGGCGAAGATAATGAAACCGCTGGGACTTGTGCATATGGAATTCTCGTTGGAGGTACTCAAAAGATCTGGAGGCCTCTCCTTTCCATACATCCCCTAGATACTCTATTCCAATCAACCTCCAGCCCTTAAAGCCCACGAGTCCCTTAACCTCTGGCAAGTAATCCCCCAGACATAGAGGGGTCCTCCCGGTCAGGGCACCATCCCACCCCAGGAAACGATTCGCCTCCCGCCAGCACTGCAGTACCATCCCTTTATGCGAAGGCAGGGCTCCACACCAACGGCGCGAGTATAGGTGTGGCTCGCAGGAGCCTCCCGGCATAACATACCTGTAAACCCGATAGGCAGGTTCTGAACCCGGCGCGTACACCCAATCATTTACCACCTGCAGTTGGGAAGCCCAATAGTATAGTTGGACATCCGGGAGGGCCAACCCCCCCCCCCATCGTACACTCCTCGTGTGAGTTTACGCATCGCTATCCTCGGGCTGCAACCCTCCCACAGTAGCGTGCGGATCGACCGAGATATGCGCCTGAACACTCCACTCGGGATTGGGTACGGTGTGTTCTGCAGGACGTATAGGAGCCTCTGCAAAGCCAGCATTTTGAACAGTGCAGCCCGCCCAGAAATGGTGAGAGGCAGGTACCGCCAATGGGCCAAATCAGAGGCAAGCCTCACCAAATGCGGTTCAATGTTTTTAGCTAGGAATTCCGCGCTCTGGTGACAAATCCCAAAATACCGGAATCCTTCCGTTTCTATCGATGCCGAGCATCCCGTCGGGATTCTCGGTGGCGGGCCAGAGAGGGGATGAATGAGAGACTTGGACCAATTGATGGAGAAGCCAGAATAGCTCCCGAACAACTCGAAAAGGTGTAGCGCCTGCGCAATCGAGTGGTATGGGCGGGCCACATAGAGGACGATATCGTCTGCGTACAAGGATATACGCTCTTCCCAATCGTCATTAAGCGCCAAGCCCCAAAAAGACCGGTCCAGCCGGACCCAATGTGCCAACAGCTCGAGAGCGAGGGCAAAAAGCAGCGGGGACAAAGGACACCCCTGTCTGGTCCCCCTCCGCAGATGAAACGTTCGGGACATCGCACCGTTCACCCTCACTACCGGCTGCTCATACAGTAGCCTCACCCAGCTACAAAAAGTCGGGCCAAAGCCCAGCTTCTGGAGGACCATAAATAAGTAGGGCCATTCGATACTATCAAAGGCCATTGATGCATCTAGGGACATCAGGGCCGTTTGAGTATCACCAACCGCCTCCGTCATGTACAGGACTCCATACATCCTTCTCAGATTATACCGGGAGCTCCTATGGGGCATGAAACCTCACTGGTCTACATGGATAAGGTCCGGCAAAACCGACAATCTCGTCGCCAAGACCTTAGCCAATACTTTGGCCTCCATGTTTAACAGCGAGATGGGCCGGTATGATGAACATAGGTCTGCCGGTTTCCCAGCCTTGTGTACGACTACTATCGTGGCTTCTTGCTAATCCGGCGGGAGCCTACCACCTCTCGTGCCTCAAGGAGCATGTTCCGCAGCAGGTCAATAATCACACTAGCGTGGCTCCTGTATATTTCCACCGGGATCCCATTAGGCCCCGGTGCCTTCCCTGCCTGCAGGGAGTTACGGGCTTCCCAGAGTTCCGCCACCCATTAGGACAGAATCCAGACGGCTTGCTTGATCCTGTGAGAGAGTCGGGAGTGCAAAATCTCTCAAGAACTCTTCACAGTCCCGTTCCGACCTGGTGCAGACCAGTGAGTAGACCCCTTCATAGTAGGACGCAAATGCTTCTGCTATGTCCACACCCGTGCCCACCAAAGACCCGGAAACATCCCTCACCCTCGCCACCCAAGATCTCTCGCGATCTCGGCGCTCGAGCCATGCCAGCAATTTCATACTCTTGTCCCCTGCATCGTAAATCCTGCGCTGCGTGGCCAGGGAGTAGGCTTGTGCCTCGCCCTCGGCTAGTGACCCAAGTTCCTGCTGCTTGAGTGCCAGGGCGTGGGCCAGGTCTGTCGAAGGGGTCCCACCTGCCCTGCGCTCCAAATCCTCTATTTCCCGTTCCAGTTGCTGAATCCGCCGCGATTCCTCCTTCTTTTGGACTCCAATCAGCGCCTGGCCCCTAAGGACCGTTTTGTAAGCTTCCCGCACGGTAAGCTGGGAATCTACCAAACCCCGATTGTCAGCAAAGTACTGCCGAGCGCATTCCCGCAGCTTATCCCTCGTGGGGTCATCCCAAAGGTGCCATGGGTCAAGCCTGGGACAGGTCGCCCTTACGGTTGTTGCCCCAATGAGGACCACCTCCACAGGGAGTGGTCCAAGATTCCCCAGGCCAGAATGCAAGAGTCCACAAATTCACCCAAATGATCCTCCCTAGCAAAAATAGGATCTAGTCTAGAGAAAGACCCATGTCTGGCTGAGTAGAACATGTATTGCCGTAGGGAGGGATGAAGCGAGCGCCAAACGTCTCCAAGGCCCACCGCTGCCGTAAAACCCCGCAAACCGATTTCCCCTCTATTGCCCCCCACACCCCTGAACGATCACAGTCAGCGTCCATGACCACGTTGGTGTCACTGCCGAGCACGAGGAAGCCCTGAGGGAGGCCCAACAGGTGAGCCCCCAGCTTCTGAAATGTCGGAGCCTGAAGGCGGGGCGCAACATAACAAGAACAGAGAACTAGGAGCCTCCCTTCCCATTTACCGGCAACCAACACCATACACCCAGAGTCCTCCGTCCATACCCTATGAATGATCAGGGGCAGTTCGGCTCGAACAAGGATCCCCACCCCCCGGAACACGACGTGAACCCTGAATGAGCCACCAACTTATAGCCGAAGCGGTCTAGGGCCTTGCACCCATTACCCCGAAGGTGCGTCTCCTGCAGGAGCACCACATCCGGGGAGTGGCGCTTCACATGTTGCAATACCAGTGTTCTCTTAATCCTGTTGCCCAACCCATTTACATTCCACGTCCAGATTCGCAGTTGTTATTGATCACCCCGTCCCGTACCAGGCCCCATGAGTTAACGAAATCGTCCTCCCACCACATCTGCCCCGCCGACAACTCATCCATGCATTTAAGTGTGAGCAACCATGAGCTAACCAGAAACAACCCCCCAACCCCACCCAACCCAAACCCCCCTCCCTGCTAAGTGGGCCCCCAACCACCCACCCTGAAAACTCGCAGAGTGCCTGTCGCCCCTTCACCCCGGTGTCCACAAAACAAGGGAACATGAGCCTACAGTCCGCAGAAAACATCATACTGCATTGACGGAGTTCACACCCCAATGACAACACAACAAAATGGACCCCACCGCACCGCCACAAGCCACCCACCCCCCTCCCACCCCTAGATGACAAGACTATCTACCGGCCCAGATGGAGCAATTGAGTCGCCAGCCTATGGTTGCAGCCCCACACCAGGCATCCCACCTCATAGTCGCCCCCCCAGTGCCCAGAGAGGGGACCAAGTCACAGACAACACCCCACACCCCCATTCTCCTTCCTATCCATACCCTGTGCCACCCCAAAGCAAATTAGTCACTTCAAAGGAGTCTGTGTCCTCTACGTGCTCTCGTGGTGGCGTATGCCCGGTGCGGCTAGAGGCCGATCTCCGCGGACCACCCTGACGACCCACCGCGTGCCATCCAGTCGCTTGTCTCTGCCGGAGATTCGAAGAAGTATGCCTTATCACCGTCCATAATCTTTAGGCGCGCCGGGAATAGCATCATGTACTTCAGCCCAATTTCGCGAAGGACTTTGACCCCATCGAAGGATCTGCGGAGGCGCTGGAAGTGCAACGTGAAGTCGGGGAAAAAGCGAATGGTGGCATTCTCTAGCCGCAAGTCCCCAGACACTCGCGATGCCTGCAGGATGGCGTCACAATCCATGTAATTCAGGATATATGCTATTATGGCGGGCGGAGGTGCCCCAGGCTTAGGCCTCCCCCCAGCACGCGGTGAGCCCTTTTAACTGAAAAGTTAGAGAGGTGTTTCGGCTTAAAGTGGTTTAGGATCAGGTCCTCTACGAAGCAGTCCATTGACAGGCCCTCCAATCCCTCCGGAACCCCCACAATGCGGAGGTTATGGCGTCGGGCACGCCCTTCCTGGTCCTCCAGGCCGGCCATCACGTTGGTTTGGTTTCTGGTGAAAGAAGCGACCTGTTCCTCCATTCTAGCCTGCAATCCCCCAATACCACTCTCTGCTGCCTCCACCTTCTCAGACATCTTGCGAAAATCCGCTCGAAGCAGGTTGACCTCCTCCGTGACTGAACCCAACTTTGGCTCCATCGTGCCACGCATATCTTTTAATCACTAGCATGATGTCCCGGAGCGAGGGTTCCAGAGAGTCATCCTCCACTCCAATGCGCTGGCTCGCGCCTTGCTGGCCCTCGACCCTGCCCATAGCCACCGTGTACTTATCAATTTGATTGGCTTGGGCCGGCGCCGATCGCTTATTGCGACCCATGGCAGGAGTCCCGGTGAAGCAGACCAATCAGTGTATCTGGCTCCCAGGACCACTTTGTCAGAGGCCCAGGTAAGACCCGACCAACCACGGCGGAGCAAGTGGCCCCACTACACAATCAACAGGTCTGCCGGCCTGTACCGACCGGTCACTCCCAGGGCCCACCGCCACCTCAGTACATGCCGTCCCCTGAGCACCACCTCTCACCTCCACCACCGATGACAGTCCAGGCCTGCGCTGCCCCTCCTGGTGCAGTGGCTATCGAAGCTGAAGAGACCCCACAAGGACCCAGGACCGCCCAACAGCCAAGCCACCTCCAAGACAGTGAAGCGCCAGGGCCCTCGGCACGGAATCACCACAAAGTCTGCAGCACTGTGTCCGCCCCAGGCAGTGGGCGAAGAAACCAGATCCGTGGACGCCCGGTGTAGGAACACAGGGGCCCAGCACGAGCGCGCTGGGCTCTGTTCCTGCAGTCAGCTGCCTCCACTCTCTTGGCGATCCACGGTCGGCCAGCACACCACCCCCGCCAGCTCCGGGCGCCGCCACGCTCAGGATACCCACAGGCCTCAAACCTCCATTCCAGCGGGGCCAGACAGGCCCCCGAGCGTCCCCAGTCTTCTCACAGGCCGCCACCGCCAGACCCGCCACCACTTAGGGCACACAGGTGCTTCTCCTGGCACGCCGCTGCAGTCCTCAGCAGGCCGGCCCCAGCTCCGCACACGAGTTCCCCCGCAGGCACCTTCCCGCGACTCACCAGGCCGGGCCGCATCCGCCGTACTTCAGGCGCAATCTGGCATCAGGCGCCCCCGCCGCCCTAGCGGCCCAGCCACTCCAACCTGCACAATCTCCAATGGGGAGTGCTCACACCTCGCCGTCCTCTGGGCTAGCCGCCGCGCACCACCCAGCACAGCAGAGCCGTTCACTCCGCAGTCCCCGATCACCTCAGGGCGGCGGGCGCCATTTTCTCGTCCCGGTCAGCGTCCGCGTGGTTTCCACTCCTCTGCAGTCGGATGTACTCGGGCAGCCCTGGACCAGACGATCGCTGCTCGCCACTGCCCCTTCGCCTTGCCTGCAGGTGGGTGTCCAGTAGTATGTGGATTATGACGGATTTGGGGAGATATGCTGCGGTCTCCTAGCGCAGCTTACTTAGTGTGCGGCCATTTTCTTTGGCTGCAGGCCACGCCCCCCCCTTCCGACAATATTTAGCAAAGAAATGCAGTAAATAGCCCAGAATACACAGTGGACCCCAGGGGGGGGGACCAAACCATATCCTAAGAAAGTGGTATGAGAATCACGACTTGGGTCAAGACAATGTGCCCAAGTAACTACCCAAGGTGAGTGACTAGGAACACCACAAAGAGCATGTGCAGTGTGGGAACACGACCATGTACTCCGTACAAATCAACAGGTATGTCGCGGTTGGAATTGTAAAGGATTAAGGACCTTTCCCAGTGGACCCTGAAGAAAGCCCGTGGAACACAGAATGTTGGAGAGCCGCCCCACACGTGGATACCCTAGTACCCACGTTACCTATACCAGGGAAGCCAGGTGCATAGGTGTGGAGTGGTGTCGGAAACCGCCATCGAACTCAATTGAGGACTTTAGGAAAGTGCAGCTGCTGAAGGAGAAAATGTCCAGTGGAATCCGAAGGTGGATTCTAGTTGAGAGATACCTGCAAGCAAAGGGGACAGAGTCTGTCACTCAGGAGGGAGCAGAAGACTTGGAAGATTAATGTCCTCCGATGTCTGGTGTTGCAGGAGAGGACGATGACCTGGACTCTGCAGCTGTGAGGACCAGGCGACACTGAGGAAGACAAGGAGCAGTGCACAAGCTGTCCCGCATCAGATGTAGATTACTGAGAGGTCGGTGTCTGTGGGAGCACCAACAAGCCTTGGTAAATGCAACCAACACAGAAGTCAAAGAAGGTGCAGAGTCAGGACCAGCAAGGTCCAGGGGACTCAACACAAGCAGGGGAGTCAGGGCAGGGCCCAAGCAATCAGGGGAGCCCAAAAGAAACAAAGGTGACCCTCAATAAGACCCACAGGCCGGAGTTGCAAGAAGACCACAAGCAGCTCACCAAAAGATGCAGGCCACGGTGCAGATGATAGAATTGGGCAAAGGATTTGGTCACTGGAAGTGCATGAGGTTGGAGGTCAAAGATCTTGGTGGAAGGGAGCCAACAAGCCTTTGCAACTGCAAGTTGACGCAGTGCACAGGAGTTCGGTTATTGCAGCCCCCACAAGGGATATTGGCCTCAAACTTTGTGAGAGGGCGGGACAGGGCAGGCCTTGAGAGCTGTGGAGAACCACCACCTGTGTTGCAGAACCAGAGGAGTTCAGGTTTAACAGGCCGGTGAACTTAGTTGCGGTGCCTGCGAATGCAGGGAAGTGACTCCTTCACTTCAAAGGAGATTCCTTCAAGTGTCTGATGCCCACAGGCCTTGAAAGGTTCCTGTAGGGTGCACAGGCACAGACGATGCAGCAGACTAGAAAGGAGACAAAGTTGAGCCCAACAAAGTCTAGAGTGCCCAGACGGTAGAAGAAGTGGTGTCAGATCTGAATCTTGTCCCACGACGAATCTAGGGACCTACACCCAGGTAAGCCCTTAAGTACCCTACAGTAAGAGTTAGGGCAATTCAGGAGACCCTCCCACAGGAGGGTCTGGACAGGGGGGGCGGGGGAGGTTATTCCCATGTCCTATGTCCAGTTTCACGCCAGAGCGGGATCCAACAGCTCTCAGAGCTGGTTTGAACTGGACGATACAGAGGCACCAAATGTGCCCCTCACACAGATGGAGTGGCGCTGGCAAGCACACCCACCCCCAATACACAAAATCCTGTCTGGGATGTGGTCGTACCTCCCTGTGACAGGATGCCTATTGCTCTGCCTTCCCCTGCTCGAGCTTGGCTCAGCAGCAGGAGGGCAGAATCCTGGTCGGCAGCAACCATTTTGTGCTGTCCAGGTCTAAAAGGCTGGCACCGGGAACACCTAACAGCCTAACTTATGGTTCTTCCAGTGCTTGGAATCATACCTCCCACACCGTTTAAGGTCTGGGGGTATGATTCCAACATGTTTGATACCAAACATGATAGGATCAGTTTCAGACAATTTCAAGATGGTCATTGTGTAATTAGGCGGTGCCCCTCTATATAGTATGTGGCTGTTTCACTAATAACCCGGAGACTCCGTAGGCTGTAGGGGTGTCCGACTCATGCAGGGGCACCCTCACACTTAAAAACAAGCACCCTGCCTTCGGGATTGATTAGGCCTGCTATAGGGGTGACTTCTAGGTTTTAAATGCAGTGACACTAGCTATGGGAAGCCTATATCTTTAGTAAGTGGAGCTAGCACCAGCATACACAGGCTGCAATGGCAGGCATGTAGTTGTATTTTGAATGGTCTCCCATTGGTGGCATAATGCATGCCTCAGCCCATTGGGGGGGGGGGGGGGGGGGGGGACTCTGGGGTACCTATGCCCTGGGTACCATATACCAGGGACTGATAAGGATACCCCAATATTCAATCTGGGATGTACCCAAATACTAACCACAACAATTTAAGGGAGAAAGCAGATAGACTGGGGTCCTGATTAGCAGGTTCCCAGTCACACTAGTCAATAACAGCTTAGCACCAGGCAAAAGGTGGAGGTAACCATAAAAGCAGATCCTACTTAACTACAGAGCCCTCAATGCAACCATGAGAAAAGGCCATAAAGCCAACCTTCAGATGTATGCAATTGAAAGTTACAACAAACCATACGAATGATTTCAAACCCATGTTTGATTTGCTTTATAAAATATTAGGATGTAGAGTAATTTCCACTGGGTTGCGCTTAGAATTCAAATATCCAAAGCAGAATTCCCCACACATAAAAGTACATAAGATGTGTTAACTTTTTTCTGTTTTAAATTAAGACTGTCAGCAAACAGAATCTATATTCAACTGCCAGCAATTAATAAAAAAAATAACAAAATTAAAAAAAAAAAAAAAAAAAAAAACACACACACACACGAGTGGATTCCTGCTTTTGTTTTCCCGATTGGTGCTTGCGACACTTAAACGAAGTTCCACCAAAGTGATGACCGCAGAACTCTGCCAATGGAAAACCGATGAGAAACACACAAACGAACAGGTAATAGAACACCCACAACCAATTGAAACAAGGAAAAGTAAAGTGACAAGCACCAATAAGAAGTGACTGTGGGAGGCAAGTTCCTTTTAAGATATATTTACTAATAGATTTCACAAGCACAGCGTACACACAGCTACCTTGAAAACAGATACCAATGTATTAAAAGTGAAGAGTTGGGCTCCAAATCAACCTCTATAACCGGTAGTGTACCCCAGAGATGAATCCTGGCCCCTTTACTTTTCAATATCTATCGTGAATCCCTTGGAGCACTAACCTACCAAGGAGCTCAGCAGCATCACTACGCAGATAATATCCAGATAAACCTCAGAGTCTCTGCCAATGCAGATTATACCATCTGATTTTCGTGTCACTCCGACAAACAAAAATGTATGCAAGTAAATAAATGGATAAAAACTGAAATTCTTACTCTTCAAAGCTTGCCTCCCATCCGGACCAATATTGGCCAAACCCAATCCGATCTGTCCTCTTCCTCTCAAATTGCTGAACCTGCCAAATAACTAGGTATTATTGGACAAGAAACATAACAATGAAGCCCATAACAAGAATCTGGACAGAGGGGATCTTAACCACTGCACTACTCTAGCTGCAAACTTTTTCTACAACCTAAGGACTTACACTGCAAGAGTAAAAAGAGGACTTGCACTGCTGTGCAATCTCTTGTCATTTCCTACCTTGACAATGGAAATACTCTCTTCACCAAAGAACATTAAACACGGTGCTAGGTTTGGATGTCGGGCAGAAAGCCTGCGACCAGTGGTCAGAGGCTCTCCGCCCGACATCCTGAGCTTTCCCTCCGGCCGCGTATTTTGATTACGGTGGTTGCAGTGAAAACTGCAAGGTGATTCCGCTCCTCTTCAGACAGGCTCTGTGTGCCCGTTCGAACGGGGGCGGAATAGTAATCCCGTCAATAACAGCAGAGTCAGGCTCGGCTCCACCATCTGGATTACACATTACTTTCCATGTCGTCCTTTCGACATGAAAAGGCTGTCAGAAAGCGACATTGGGGGCCCATGGGCCTCCAGTTGGGGTTCAGGGGGTACCTATGGTGCCTCCCTGAAAATTCCTGCACCGTGAGGTGCCTGCCACATGGTGCAGGGATTGGCAAACTCCCATTTCTCAATGACCATGAGTTTGCGACTGCACCACATGCGGTCGCATTGTAATCAGGTGAGGTTCCCTCACAGAAACGGTTGCCTCCAGCCGACATCGTAATGAGGGCCATTACATCACTAAAGGCGGTCCCTCCATGCTGCAGGCTGGCAGCCAACTCAAATGCAACCACATCAAACGGGTCCTCCCGGAGGGAAGGCACACCCTACGGTGTCCATTAGACCGCTCTAAGGCTTTACATTACTGAAACGTTCCTGGATCTCACTTACTGGATACATTTCTCAATACCTGAACCCCCTCTCCATCCTACCCGCTTTACCTTTTGTCACTCCAATAAATACTTCTCAAACCAAGGAACTGCTTTAGAAAGATGCACGTTTCCAATCCGTAATGTACTCCGTTTAGCTAAACAATTACAGCCAATGCTAGACACTGCGTTTGAAAGATTAAACCTTAGACTGATTTAGTCCTTTTCTCTTATTTAATGTCTTGATGCACTGAATTTGTAAACTCACTTTATCTCCTAAAACTTTTTTTTGTTTTAAACACAGGATATTGTTTTTAATGTTCTTTTAATATTGCATTTTTATTCTAGGTAAGCCTTAAGCGCCCAGACGCACTTTGACCCCGATTCGTGCTTAAACACAAACTTCCCAAATAAACTAGCAGATTTTGGGGTCTGTCCATAATCCACCGGGGTACAGAGCAGGGATACACCGTGAAACCAAGAGGACTCTGAACAGGCATACGAGAACTCAGATTCTCGTAGTAACGATGCTCTACATACGCACTGCCATTACCTGAATTCCTGCAGCAATAAGTGTGAGGCCCAGGATCACACACTGTCACTGGAGTTAGAACGGAGACCCTGGGTGTCTCTGAAATTGTTCTACTTTTACGTGGATGTGGTCAGGTAGACTTTGTAAGGTCCACGTAGGCCACCGTTTACACTACTGAGCTTCCATTCAACCAATGAGTGTATGCATGTAGTTCTTTAGCGTTAATACAGCCAGAAGGCAGCAGGCGTGTTCATGTGCATTCTGGGAGTTGTAGTCTGGGTTCAGACCAAGTGACCCAATTCAACAAACAAACCTGAATGATTTGTAAAATAAATCCCAGAAATGGACAAGCTGTGTCCCTGTGACATGCCAGGCAAACTCAATAACATTTATAAGGAACATTCTAGCAAAGCACCTTGGCTTTCAAGTCCCTTCATCTCCTTTGTTAACTCTGCACCAACCATTTGCCATACCCAGGGCCGGCTTTAGCGCTGGTTGCGCCTGCAACGACAATGTTAGTTGGCGCCCCCCAATGACCGCCTTCTCCACCGAATCCCTCACTACCACTGTTTAACAGTGCCCCTCAAGTCCCAATAAACACTCATGCTATTATTTTATAGTGCCACTCATACCACTGTAAGGTGTCAGCACTTTACATCACCTACACATTACACAGAGAAAGAAACAAAGCGTGTAAATCTGTATATAACAAAAAGGTAACATCAGACAGAGGAAACACTGTAGGAGTCACAAGTAATCCCTACAGGTAGACAGAATAGTTTAAGAGTGCTTGGTCTCGAAAAGCACAAATTCAGAATTTTAAAAAAGTACCACCGTGGTAGGGAGGTCGACTTTACTTCGAAGAATTGGCGTCATTTTGGTTGCCTGAAAACTGCTGGATGCCAGGAAAGCGGCAGCAGGTGCTTCCATAGTGCACTTCAAAACAAGGCACGCCCCCAAAGTAAGCGCCCAGTGCGGTGGCACCCATCACACTGCCCCAGAGCCCACCCGGGCCGTATCTATATCACTTGATTACCTTGGAATCAACCATCAACCTTCGGTTTAGAAAGTTAAATAACATATCCTGTTCCAGGAGGCCATTCATAAGTTAGTAATTCTGGGACCAGAAAGGTCCTGCCCCCACCCTGCAAGACAACAGTTTATCTTGGGGTCAAAATGTCACCACACCTCCGGACCAAACCCCACCACACAAGGAACATCTTAAAGATTTGGGAGCCCCGAGCTAAATGATTTTGGGGGCCCCTGTTCGGAACAGCTTTGCATATATGATCCAATTTCAGCTTTTTCATGCCCTCGTCATTGAGTTAACAGACACTTGTCCATGTTCTTAATGTGTTTACATCTAATATTCCGGGATAGTGACCTGGGTTTTAAATATTGTAACACCGCAGTAACTCACAAATGTTATTGCAAATAATGTCTGTGACTCCCTCCCATTTCTCATGTGAGGTCCCGTTTTGAACTAAAATTAACTTTGAGGTTGCATAAAAAATGCACAGCTTTTCTCTGAAAAAATGTCTGTAATAGACTTGCACGCATCACCCAAATTAAAAAATGAATTAAAGGTTTACAGTATTAAAAACAATTGGTTTAATAATTATTCAAGGTCATCAGAGCAAGACTCTGCAGCACTGAGCTGGCCCTCTCAGCTCCCCTCCCCCTTCTTTGAAAGGCTGGGCCTGCGCCCGCTTCGCGCTTGCCTTAAAACGTCCCTGGGTCACACAAAGCAAGACATCTCTCCTCGCACCCGTGCAGTCCAGAACCGGGATCACAACCTACGGCCCCTTTTCCTATGCATGGTCACTGCCCCCAGCTCGTCCCCATCCCTCACCGCGGGGTCCTGCTCGCAGTACCCGTGTGATGGGTACTGACCCACCTTCACGAGGACAAGGCATTACAGAATCAGCACCCTAAAGGCCTCATTTGAACCCTACCCGTCACCACAGGGGTCTGCTCTTAGCTAGGTGCACAACCATTTAGCCCCGCGCCCTTAGTAAGAGGGTGACGACCCCTGCCTCACCTTCAGGTCAGTCTGGTACTAGTACATACTGATATACCCACAGGCAGAAGCCCTTTGAGTCCAATGGGTGTTGCGCGCCTGCCTCCAGGACCCCGATAATCGCAGGGTCACGCCATCTCCATCACCCCCTCACCGTCGGTTCCACCCCCCCGCACTGGACGCCAGTAAGTACATTTCTGCTCCATATCACCCAAGAAACCTGGGCCCCTGCTCGCATAGCAAAACACAACAAGACCCAGCGAGCCCCTCGTGCCTCTGTGCCAAGGTGCCACTGCACCCGCTGCACCACTGACAGCTGCGCCCTAGGATCACAGTATTCACAGGGCCACAGAAGCCCGGCCACGCGCCCTCACCTTGGGGTCATGCTCGTAGTAGTACTGCTGGGTGCGGATCCACCTGCCCACCAGGTGGTCGCGCACGGTGTGCGCCAGGGCGAAGTAGTAGTCGCGCGTGGTGGCCACATTGCGGTCCTTGACCAGGGTGAAGTGCAGGTGCCGGTTGAAGCCCTTCTTCAGCTCCGACACGTTCTCCACGCCCACGATGCCGCGGATGCTGATCTGTTTGCGCTTCTCCTGGTCCGTCAGGGGCCGCTGAGACATCTTGGACCGGAGGCTGAGGGTGTCAAGAGAAAGACGAGGGGCAAGACGCAGAGAGCAGCCGGAGCCGAGACTTTTTATGGGAAGTTAAAGTCCACTCCCCTCCCCTGGCGCTGGGTCCCGCCCTTCGCCCCGCCCACTGACCGAACTCTGAGGGCCAAAGAAAGCCGAATTTACAGCTTTCATCACGCATTGCAAGGCTGTACGTGACGGGAGGGATGTGGCATCGCGGTGCTGACAGCCACTCCCACCCCGGCTGTCAGCCTGTCATTTGGGGAAGTGCGAACTCTACTCGAGGTCTAGTCTAGGCTAAGGGATTTTTTTTACTTAAAGGTGTGTATAATTGATAGTGCAGTGGGGCTGTGGAAAAGTCATTTGCATGTGAGGTAAAGACGGGGCACAGCCATGAAACCTCTGACACCACACGCTAGTTGTCCTGTAGCTCAGCCTCCCGCGAGCCACCCTTTGATACATCAATTTATTTATTCTATGTTCCGCAGTTGCCAAAAATCCTCCCGTCTGCTTCCTCTCCCCGGGCTGGTTTGTTCCTCGGTCACGCCCACGGCACAACCTTCCGGAAGACACTACTAACACCTAAACTGCCCTTATTAAGGCCCTGCGGGCAAGAGGAGTGGTACGGATATTGAAAGGGGAAACGAAGATAAGAGGGAAAGAAAGGGGTGGAGAAAAGGGAGCCCGTTAAGGAGCGGAGAGCAGAGACGAGGGGAAGAAGATAGGGAAGTGTGGAGAAAGCAAAGCGGCCGGAGAAGAGTTAAAGCAGGGTGGAGTTGGACCAGAGGATCGGAAGGGAGACGCCTCTCTCTGAGCCCACCTTGCTGAGTCACGGCCGAGCACCATCTCTGCTCGAAGACGCCATTGAAGAAATGTTTACATTTTTAAAGTGTTACATGTTGCAAAGCAGTTGCGCTTTAATTCCGGAATGGAATTAAAGTCAGCAGATGCAAAACTATAACCAAACTTCTGGTGGGAAAGAGGGGTGAGCGGAAGGGGCGTTGGGATACTTTTTCGAAGAATGTGGCACAGGCATATTTAGATTCTAATTCTAGTCACAATTACCGTGGGCACTGCACTCCCTTTACTGGTCTGGAACAATACACAGTCTGGAGGGTCATTTTCCAGGAAACAGTGCATTTTAAAACGCACTGGGCCATTTGTGTAGTTAATTAGTTTGCATAATGCATTTCGCAGCACACAGCACATTTAAGTAAATTACAAAATGGAATATTGGTGCAGGAGACAACTCTTGCAGCTGGGCGGGCCTGACCCATGGTGAGGCTCCCCAGCACTTAGACAGACCCCCCAGGATATAGCGGCATAGATTTGCAAATTTAGCGGCACAAAACTGGAAATTTAGCGGCACAAAAATGGAAATTTAGCGGCACTTTGTTTAACTCGTAATCATTCCTTTTCAGCCTTAAATCAATGTAAACTGATTTACCTGAGTACTCCACTGTGAAATAGGCATGTTTAAAGCGTCCTTATCTGCATCTCGTGAGAGGGGGCCTATTTCTCCCTGCGGTGTTCTAGCACCCATGTATGCACAGCTGCCGGGGCACCTCTGCCTCCTGGACCCGTCTAGAATGTGCTACACTTGTGGGCCAAGAGGAGTGTTTGCCTCAGAGCCAGAGTGAGTGATAGCCATAACTCAGGCGGTGCTACGAGCAACTCTTGAAAATGTTTAGATACCAGGCCCCACAGCACAGGTGAGTGCCACTAGACAGCTCAACCGCATTCTGGGCTGCAGTAGAGGAATGGGTGCCTTCAACCACTGTTAAATGTAGCCAGACAGTTCGTTGTACAGCACAATTTTATGTATCTATAATAAAAGCATGCACTACCCTACCAGGTCGGTTTTCAAGGCTGGGTGCCTCTGTCTACCATGCCCCGGAGTCAACCAGCTGCATACCAGGGTGTTTCTGGCGTCTTGTTTTTGTAATGGGGGGCACTGCATGTTCCATTATATCCAATCGGTGCCCGGATAAGCTTGGGAACGTTGGCAGCCGAAATTTCTTTCTTTTTCAAATCGATCTATTTTTGTCTGTATGTGTGTGCATATTTAAAAGTGACTGTATGTTTGTTGGCCTGCATGAAATTTCAAGGACATTTTTTGTGAATTTATCTGTGTGTGTATACATGCCTGTGTCTATTGCATATATTTCCAGGATACAAATGACAGCATTTATAAGCACACAATTAGTGAACTGCAGAAGGTTGAGATTTTCATGTAGTGCACTTGCTTACAAAATTGTTCAACATCGGATCTTTAGTAAGATTAGTTCTAATTTAATAGACCACATTGAAGCTTTCAAAATAAAATACCTCTCTAAGCACAACAGCTGCGCAGGAATGTCCTTGTGAACGAAGATATGTTCGGCAAAACAGCACGTTCCGTTACAACTAGGACAGGTAAAACCACCAAATGATTCAAAATCCGGTGTAGCCAGATGCTTTAGTAGGTCAGCTTAGAATTCAAACTGCTGCAACTTCAAAAACATCCAAGTGGCTGTGGACGCCTGAAGAAAATATCTGGTAACCTAACGGGTGGTTATTTTTCTCTTTAATTGCTTCTGATCAAGGCTCCGATTTCTGCAGACTTGTTCTGAGAAAAAAAGCGACTGATGAAAGCTGTGCACATACTGTTGTTCTTGATCGCCTCTCACAGCTTGGCCAGGGCAGGACAAAGTAGATATTGGACGGCGTTACGTAATGACGTGTGCGCGCTCAGCCAATAAACGGGCATTATTTGTTTTGCTGTCTCCCGGGAGAATCTTTTTGAAAATATCTCGGCTACAAATGTAAATATTGCGGCCATCGCGCAAGTCTCCCGTTTTCGCGATTTTTTCGTGAATCGCGAAACGCGAAAAGCTGGAGGGTCTGCTTAGAGTGAATTTATGACATACCGGTAATCTTCATTACTCCCATGGGAGTCTTCCCCGTCATAGTCAATACACATGAGGATGTACCCAAGTACAAAAAACAAAACACACACGATACAATTATATGCATTTGAATCGAATATGTATATATATATTTATTTATTTACAACAATTAAATCCTAGCTGTTTGTAAAACCATTTTACCAACATTTTCCAAAGAACGTGAAAACAAGTCCAACTTGTAATGAGACAAAAAAGTATTATGATTGACTCTAGTGTCCGCCCTACATATCTCTTTGAGTGAAACCCCACCTGCCTCCGCCCAGGAAGCGGCCACTTCTCTGGTAGATCTGGCTACAACACCCTCTGGCAACACTTAATTCATGGGCAAGGAGGCTTGAGTAATCGCCTGACTGACCCATCCACTGGTAGTCATACCTGAAGTTTTCTTCCCTTTACACACTGAACCATGTGACACAAACAAGGACTGAAAAGACTGAAAAGACTGTATGGTCTAAGTACACACCAGAGCTCTTCGTACATCCAACGTAGACAGAAAAACTGGAAGGATGATTACCTGTGAACAGTGAAAAACGGATTGAACCTTGGGATGAAAACTAGGGTCAGGTCTTAAGATCACCTTGTCTTGGAAAAACAACAAGTAAGTATAGGTGCTAATCAAGGAGGACAATTCATCCAGCCTCCTAGCCGAGGTGATGGTAACTGGGAACAGCACTTTAGCTGAAAGCCAGGTTAAAGTTTACTTTCTCCAAAGGCTCAATGAGGATTGTCCGGAGACCTTCCAACACCACTGATAAGTCCCAGGAGTGTAACGGATAAGAAGCCACTGGATTTCTTAACCTAAAACCCCTCAGCTGTTTCATGGCCAATGGAATAACCACAGAAAAATCACCCCTAGTACCTCTACATGTTTATAGCGGCCCACTCTGAAGCAAAGGTGGAAGGAGCCAAACCCCTGGAGAATCCAGAAAATCTAAAACATGAAATAGATCCCCCAAAAGTGGGTCACAAGATTTCTTAGAGCACCAAACACAAACATTCCCTAATGTTTACAATACGCCTTGAGCGTGTACTTATTCTTCACTGATTGTATATCATGAGCCATTTCCCGTGAACAACCTAACTGCTGCAACCCAAGCCTCTCAACTTCCAGGCCGTCAACCTCAATTTGGAGACCTGCATGGGTGTGAGATCCAGAAACTGTCAAGGACTGGGAGAGAAAGGAAATTGCAAGCGAGGCTCTACCACCAGGAGACTCAACAAATGAAACACTGGTCTCTTGGGCCAGAAGGGGCTACCAAAATCACTGTGACCCTCTTGCTCTGAATCCTCTGAAGCACCTTCAGGTGGAGGGGAATTGGATGGAAGGCATATAGGAGTTCCTGCGGACAAGGGACTGCAGGGTATCTTTCCCCCATGCCTCTTAACATGACCACTCTGCAAAACCGAGGCACCAGCGCATTTTCTGGAGAGGCAAAACGATCTAGAAAAAGAACACTCTGGCGAGATGTCATCAGTTGGAAAGCCTGAACACTGAGACGAAATTCTACTGAGAAAGGCATATTCCTGTTGAGACTGTCCGTCTGCAGGTTGATCATCCCTGGGATATGCATTGCCTTAATGGAGAACAAATGAACCTCCGCCCAAGATAGAATCTCTGTGGCTAACAGTGCTAGAGAAGGAGACTTCGTGACCCCCTGTCTGCTCGGATACAACTTCGCCACTTGATTGTTTGTCCTCACAAGGATTGCCTCCCCCGGACATCAGGAGCAAACCACAGCAGAGCTCTCCCCACCACTGCTAACTCCTGCCAATTGGACAAATTGTGGGCTTCCTATCCTGACCAACTGTCCTGGGCCTCTTTCAATCCCCAGGTTGCACCCCAACCCCATTTGCTTCCATCCGTCGTGAGAACCAACAGTAATGGCTCCACAAATGGAACTCTTTTCAGGCGATTCAAAGAATACAGCCACCACTGGAGATTCTAAACAACCATGCAAGACTCTGGCGTAAGGAAATTGTAATCCAGAGGGTCTGGAGCCCATTGAGCCAGAATTTGCCAAACTAGAGGTTTCAATTGGAGGTGAGCCCAGGGTACCACACCTGTACAGGCCAAAATGAATCCCTGAACCCTCAACTAATGATGCTCAGGAGCTGACTGCAACTGAAGAAGGGACTGGACTTGATGCTGGAGAGATAACATCCGATCCTCTGGTAGAAAGACTCATGCCACCTCAGTATCAAAACGAGCCCCAGTGAACTTCTTCTTGCGTGCGGGCACAGTTGTGGCTTGATAGCGTTTAGGAGAAATCACCGGGGACTTCAGAACGTCGCACACCTGAAGTACATCTTCCTCTGCCTTGGAAAAAGATGAAGCCCTGATTAACCAGTCATCCAGGTATAGAAATACTTATACCTCAAGTAAATGTAAATGCGCCACCACTGGCTCTAGTACCTTTGTGAAAATCCGGGGGGGATGAGGACAGGCCGAAAGGCAGAACCTTGAACTGAAAATGATCCTTCCCCATGGCAAACCCAAGAAACCTCTGTGATTGCTTATGAATCGGCACATGGAAGTAGGTGTCCTGTAAGTCTAGGGTCATGAGAAAATCCCCTTGAGACACCAGATGAATAATTCTCAGCAGAAACTCCATTTTGAATGTACACTTCATCACATATCTATTGAGAGACTTCAGATTCAGGGCTGGACGGAAGCTGCCATCCACTTTTGTAACCAAAACGAGATGGGAATAAAACCCAGTTTCCCTTTCTGAGTCGGGCACCAGCTGAATTGCCCATTTCAGAAGAAGTGACTGAACTCCCAAACTCAAAGCATGATTCCTCACAGGTTCCTTTGGCAGCATAGTTTGGAAAAAGAATGAATCTTGTGGCCAAAAATAACCCGATCTGATACCCCTGCTCCATCACTGAGAATACCCATCTGTCTGACAACACACTGTGCCAGTGATTGGAAAAGAGACTTATTCTTCCTCCCATGGTAGGCAAGTAATTGTCATTGTTTTGAGTAGGATTATTGAAAACTTGGTGTGTGCTGTGGTCGGGATTTCCCAGCAGGCGAGGCTCCCCTATCTCGAGTTTGATTAAACCGCTTAGCGAAAAAGGACCGTTTATTCCCAAATGGTCTAAAAGGCTGCAGCAGTTTTTTCTCTTCAGTGGCTCACTTCATCAGGACATCAATTTGAGGAGAAAACAGTTTGTTCCCTGAAAAGACAAGCTTCAAAAGGAGAGATTTTTGAGCTTGCTCCAGCTTCCACATCTTCAAACACAAAAGTTGCCGCGCAGTAGTGGACACCCCTGATGACTTAGATGATGACCAAAGAGAATGAAAGGAGGCATCAGACAGAAATTGTGCCCAAAGCTCCATATTGGCCAGTATTTCTGTGGGTCCTTCTGTTCTTGGAGACAACCAAAGATGAACTGAAAGTCTTTTAAAATAGTTTGAGAAGACTAGGCTGCATATGTCTCAGCCCTCAGGGTAAAATTTGATGCTGCATAGGCCTTCTTTAATGAACCCTCCACTTTCTTATCGGCTGCACCTGTCAAGGATGCCTCTTCAGATGCCAGGGAAGTCACAGACAACATACTGGCCAGGATTGCATTCACTTTAAGACCCAGAGGGTATGTCTCTTCTTACCCTTCCAGAGGATAGCCTTCAAAAAGAAAACACGGAAAAGCCGTTATGTCAATGCCCTACCATTCCTTTGAGACCAAAGTCTCAATCACTTCATGCATTGGAAGATCATCAGAAGGAGAAGCTGCATATTGGGCAAAGAACACTTCTTGAGACAAAACCCTGGGCTGAAAACCCAACATTTCTCTGATGTGCTTTAGCAAATCTGAAAATTGTGCCCCCAGAAAATATCTGCCCTTAGAGGAAGAATTTGTCTCCTCATAATCTTCAACCATTGTTTTTTTGTTTTTAGCCGCTGACTGAGACAGTGCAGTTGCTACTGCCTCATCCATTATCACTTGGAGGTCTGACCTTGAGACTGGCAAAATCTCCTTATGCTCCAGCAGAGCTGCGGTCGATGTGCCAGGAACAGGCTCCAAAATACCAACATGGTTGTGCTAGTAGCTGTAACTGAAATTTAAAGACGGTGCCCAGCTGAAAAGGAATCAATTAACCTCCGTAGATGGAGATCTAATGCCCCTGCGCACCACGTGCAAACCTTTCTGATACCAGCACACGCACTCACACGAGAGCCAGCAGAATCTGCGAACGATGCACATTCGCATGCTCCTCGGCGCGACTCTCCTTGCACAGCCACCAAGGGAGGCTCCTCCGTTATGGCGGAGGAGCGCAACCTCCCTTCCCCCAAGGTAAAAGCCAGCAGAGGTAAAGGACACAATAAAATGATAATACAACATTTTTATTATCATTTCCTTTTTAGCCCTGTAGGCTGTGAGCCAAGGGAGGGGCGTGGCCTCCCACCCTGAGGCTGCCAGCTGCAGCACCAGGGAGGAGTGGTGGGCACTTGAGGGTTTCGCCCGCCAAACCCTTATGTACACTTTGCATTTCTCCACCAAGCTGTGTTGTACATAGCATTATGATCAAAAGGAGGGACGCGGAGCCAAGTTTGTGAGGTCCTGCTCGTAGGCCCCAATGGAACAGTAGATAAGGAATGAGCAGTTCCTAGGGGTGCTGTCTAGGACAGGCAGAAGGGGGGGAAGGGAAAGCACAGGTGTTTCTTCGAAATGCCCTCACACACCCCAAGGGATGTCATGCTTCATCATATGGGCATTTGCCCCTCGTCTGGCCGGCGCTGCAATGCCTGACGGGCTCCCGAAACCGGGGCTCTTTATCGGGGATCTTTTGAAGAAGCCGTGTGGGTGTGAGGGCGGGTTGGTGCACTAGGGGTGAGATGGATAAAAAAAGGTTATAAGAGCAGTCCTACCAATTACAGTTTTAATTCATGAGGTAGCTCCAACCTTATTAAAATTGTGAAGAAGCCCTGTATAGGAAATAATGTTCCCTAAGGGCTGTACATAGCATTCCCAGCATGTGAGCAGCACTTTGATTGCGAGCTGGGAGCCTGCGCAGTGTGCAGCAGGCTCCTGACAAGGATGCAAGGATCGGGAGTAAGGCGACGGCTGTCGGAGCAGGTAAGTTTTATTTTCTTTATGAATTCATGTGTTTTTTTGTTTGTGGAAGTGGAAAGGACGGTTTAAAAAAAAAAAAGGTTAGTGAAGCAGATCTTTCGGGAGGCAGAACGGCCTCACATATATTGACTATGATGATGAGGAGGACTCTTGTGGGGGTAATGAGTGTTAACAGAGGTGATGGTGGTTGGTAAGCAGCCCTCTCTCTGGTCACAGCATTGGTGGCCAGAAGCACTAGGAACTAGTCCAGTGCCGAAAGCCAATGTGAAAAATCTGGGAGGATGGTTCGACGATAATCTCTCCTTCTCCTCGCAAATATCGGCTGTGGCTGGGACTTGTTTTGGCATTCTGAAGATGATACGTAAGATCCTGGACCGTCTTCCCCCTGAATGCTAAAAGGACTATTGTACAGGCGATGGTCACGTCTCGCCTTGATTACTGCAATGTCTTTTATCTAGGGGTGACTGCCAAAAATCTTAACATCTTGCAGAAGGTCCAAAAGGCCGCAGCCCGGCTTATCTTGAATGTACCCAGGAGGGCGTCGGTGGGAGAAGCTTTGAAGGAACTGCATTGGCTTCCTATCCGGGCCAGAGTTACCTTTAAGGCTTTATGCCTGAGTCACAGGATCCTTGTGGAAAGGGGACTGCGTTTCTTACGGCCTCTGACAGTCCACCAGCCTGCTCGTAATTTGAGATCATTGGGCAGTGCAAGATTGATTGTGCCCAGGGTGCGGAAGGCGCGGATAGGCGGAAGATTCTTTAGTTTCCTGGCAGCTAAGGCCTGGAATGAGCTCCCAGTGGATCTTAGGACAACTGAATCGGAGTCTCAGTTTCGCAAGAAATTGAAAACATGGCTCTTCCGTCTCCCTCGGGGAGGGCTAAAGTGGTAAGGTGCCATCTTGTATGGATGCCCGCGTTCTCGGGGGGGCAGCTTGGGAGGGTTGCTTGGGGTCCAGCTATGTCCTATTGCGGGGACACTCCGGTAGGAGTAACCATTGCGCTTTATAAGCTTCCAAATAATAATAATAGTAATAAACACATCCTAATCTATTGTGCTGCAGCAGGTGGAGAAGTAGCCACAAGAGAGAAGCTTGGCACTCTTAATCTGAAATTCATTTAAAATGTTAGTGGTAGTGTGGAAATGTTCCCAAAAGTGAGCACACTGGTGCAGGGTCACCCTCTCGTCCACGGGTCCAAAGACTAACAAAAAGAGATCGGCACTGGAGTTGAAATAAAACAACAAGTTTATTAATCACTCATGAGGGGACCACGTCCACACAACACTCTCAAGTGTTGTAGGAGGAGGTACACTGAACTTACAAGC
Organism: Triturus cristatus; assembly: GCF_964204655.1. Taxonomy (NCBI): domain Eukaryota; kingdom Metazoa; phylum Chordata; class Amphibia; order Caudata; family Salamandridae; genus Triturus; species Triturus cristatus. Next base: position 1,094,400,615 of record NC_140592.1, on the reverse strand, counting down.
CATCGTCCTTATATACAGTTTTGTTGCAATGTAAGCATATGGACAGAAATGGGAAGAACAAGTTTAAACACAGAAATAGCTATCGGCAAACAAGGGCAGCAAATAGGGAGGGCGAGCAGGAATGCTTATGGCAGCAGTAAACGATCAATAGATAGCCTCTAAGACCAGGTGCATCAGCAGCTACAAGCCCCCCAACATGTACATTGCTGAGCCATGTCGAAAGAGGTCAACTAAAATTGATGACACAAGCAGGGTGAAAAGGCGAACAGCAGAGGACGAAAGAATTACGAAGAAAACGACTGGACACCACAGCCAAAATGGCTGTTGCTTATGCTAATGTAAAATATTACACGTTTCCACAGACGACTCTTTTAGCATAAGCTAAGACATTTTCTTGTCCCTTTTAAGGGGTATGATATACATCGTGAATATCAATTAACTTCATTTCACAAATTTCTCGTTCCATTGCTAAACGGGCATTTGCATTTAGGACATTCGTTTTAGATGGTACACAAATAGTACAATTGGAAATACAGAAGGAACAGAGCATTGGTCCACATTGTATGCATAAACAACAAGAGAAGATAATTGCAATAATTATGCAACATTTGTGTGAAAGTGTTATTGAGATATGACATTCGGTGCTTCTTTTCCTGATAGGGAAGAGTGAAGTAATAATGTTCTGTGGGGACAGGAGTAGTAGCAGACAGTAAATTTCGAGCTGGAGTTACTTCCTCCACAACCCACATTATCGTAGCAATGATGACAGCAGTCAAAGTCAGTCCAGTAATAAACACTGTGCAGCCGCTACTAGTCTTTGCAGCATTTGATTTCTTCTCCTCAGACATATTCATCTCGTCGACAAACAACAAAATAGATAATGCCCTAAGGTCCTGGGCAGGCGTTGGTTTCTTCACTAAAGTTGAGACGAGTAGTCACTAAAAGGCTACCCCCCTTTGTAGTCAGTCTTTAACCACCCAGGACAGTGGCTCAAACAGTCTCTTTCTGCGATGAAGTGTCTTTCTTCCTGGATCGATGTAGATATCTAGATGCGCCGGGAATCGTATGGTCCGGGAAGACTTCCCCAGGCCCTTCAGATGACGCAGCTTGTCCTCTCTCGGTGACTAGAGTGTCGCAGTGATCTGTCAGCACAGCAGGGCTCACAAAGGTATGCAGATCTTTCGGCAGTGGCTGGCATGGACCCAGTTCTTCCTGTTGGTCACTCGCACTGCAGTTCTGGTAGCAAGGAGGACCTACTCTGGGCCACGCCAGCGAGGTTCTAGGCAGTTTGTCTGTTGAAATGATTTTGTTATGATGAAATCTCCAGACCGCAGATCATGACCATCACCCTGCGACCTGTCTGGAAGAGCTTCCCATACCTGCTGAAAAATAGAAGACAAGCTGTCAGTTAACTGGGACAAATAGTCACTCATCAACATGTGGGTAACATCATGTATAGGGCGAGGGACCTACCAAATATTCATGGGCATCCCAAAGACGATCTCATGTGGCGTAAGGCCAGATCGTGTATGTGGTATCGATCTGATAGAAAGCAAGGCTAGGGGCAGTGCATCAGGCCATTTCAGAGACGTGGAAGCCTGTATTTTAGCCAATTTCAGTTTCAGGGTGGAGTTGTAATGCTCCACCAGGCCTGCTGACTGTGGGTGAAAAGCAGCATGATGTTTAATAATGTTGAAAAACTGGGGATGCACTGCCTACAAAAAGAAGTAAGACCAATCAATGCACGGACATCCTTCTGAGTATGGGGCACAGGAGTATTTAAAATGGTCTGAATGCGATCCGGTGTGAGAGCACGTCCCTCCTTAGACAGGAGGTGACCTAAATAGGTAACCTGCTGTCTACAATATGGGGTCTCTGCAGCTAACAAGATGTCGTCGACATATTGGATAAGGGCCACCCCTTTTGGAACAGAAATGGAATCAAGCTGTCTTTGTAATGCCTGACTGTAAATGCTAGGACTCTCTGTATAGCCCTGTGGAGCTCTGCAGAGCCAGAAGGATCTATTTTTCAATGTGAATCCAAACAGATAACGGCTTTCAGGGTGAATGGGTATGGAGAAAAATTGTTTTTTTAAATCGATCACCGAAAATGTAGTGGCAGTGGGAGGGACCATAGTGAGAAGGGTTGTGATATCAGAAACTACAGGATATTGGGGCACTACAAGTTTATTACCCTACCGCAAATCAATAATGAATCTGTAAATTTTAGTATCAGTGTCTTTTTTCAAAATAGGAAGGATAAGGCTATTGCAAGTAATATTGGGGACTTCTTCCACTACTCCCACTTTAATCACATCCTGAACAATGTGTGCTAATGCTTCTTCACTTTCTCGGGATATTTTGTATTGGGGCAGTCGAGGCAATGAAACACCTTCCCTTACTTGGATATGCACAGGTGGAATAACCATTTGACCCACGTCAGTATCGATGTGGCCCACAAAGTACAAGGTAGGGACACCAGAGCGGTATCCTCATTGATAAAACAGGACCTCTCAACCATTGGATAATTGTCATTCAAAATAACACGCACACCTTCCCGAGAACAACGTATTGTAGTACGAAAATATTTAAGCATATCGATACCTACAATGTTGTCTGGCATGTTAGGAGAAAGCAAAAATGGACATACTGCAGTGAATTTGTCAAGTCCGAATTCAAGTAGCTGTGAGAGTGGGCTTGGTGTAGGTGTTCCATCGAACCCTATCGATGTTATCATTGTGCCGGTCAGGGAAGCCCTAGGAACCAATCTTTCAGACAGAGCACTACGGGTAGCCCCTGTATCAACCAGGAATTGATCAGTAGATCCCAAGACATTTGCGTCAACATATGGACCCATTTAATCTACTAGCACCTCAACCGGTCCCTTACCCCATCCTAGGCATCCCTATGCGTAATCAGAATCTGCAAGGGCATCAGCAGAATAATCAGACATTTGTTATTGATTTTGTCTATCAAAAGTATTAGAGTAATTTGGTCCTTGTTCAACTGCCTCAAACCTGGGACGAGCCTCTGCACCTCCTCTGTTTCCTGAATTCCCTGGGTGTCCTCTCATACTTCCTCTTCCCTGCTGGTACTGCTGACCTCACAAAAGAGGGCACTCAGAACGCCATTGCCCAGTCTCTTTACAATAGGCACACTGAACAGGAGACAAATTTGCTCAAGGAAGAGGGAACGCTCCGGGTGTATACATTGCACGTCCGCCTCTTCCACCTCCCCTATATGGTGGACCATATACTTGAACCATCATAACTTTTTTCTTTAATTTTTTAACCTTCTTATTCTCCTTGCCTTTCGTTTCCTGCTCCTGTCGCTCATAATATTGGGACATGGTCAAAAGGGAAACTGGAGAAGACGTGGTCCAAAAACTCTCACTGGCCCTAAGGCGACTAGCTATTGCCGGTAACATATTAGCGACAAATTTGCCGACAAACAAATGCTTACATGTATCATCGATCAATGACTGGCCGCTAAAATCATGGAATGTCTCCTCAAATCTTGAAAAGAAATCAGAAACGGACTCATCCTTTTTCTGTTTACAGGAAGCTAACATAGTCAAATCTATTTTCTTAGGGGGTATGAGATTTTTCAACTTAGTCACACTAGCTTTAGGTAGATCTAATATCATCTTATGAGGTTTTTGTGCAGGCTCCCTGTCCGCATCCATTTCTTCGAAATGTTCCCAGGTATCACCAAATGCCACATTGTCATCTATTTTACGTATTGTTCTCCACATATCAGGGGGCAAAACAAGCCAGAAGAATATATCAATATCTGGCAAGGTCATAGTGCAGGAGCTGATAGCTCCTTCCACCTCCTCCTAGAAGGCGGCGGGATTTTTCCGAGGGTCGGGAAAAGCAGCCTTAAGAGCCATAACATCTGCTCTGCTCCAAGGAGTATAAACCCAATTATATATAAAATATCCCTTTGCATCATCCGAAGTTTTATCATCATTTGTTCCCGCACCCTTCGGGGGAACATACAGGGGTGTGGCTTCACGCATTGGTTTATAGTAACTTTATTACTGCCGGAATTGCCTTCTTTCACCGGAACATCTGTTTTCTCTGCCTGGGATTGAACTGCTTCTACTCCTTTACTCTTTCTAGCTAATTCTTGCTCCTTATGTAAATGTAATGTTTCATCTCGTAATTTAACAATTCGTCTAATCATATCAGGTATATCTGAAAAAAGGTAAGTCCCATCTACTAACCGCTTATATCAACGTTCAGATCAGCTGGTTCTGTTTCGTCAGAAATATGCCGCCAACCATATATTACCTCAGAACAGAATTTTTCCACAAAATATATCTGGTCTATATCTTTCCAAAGTTGAACCATATTTATGAGGACTGCCGCTGTAGTAGTCCGATGAGCTTCCTCTTTAGCAGTGGTTTTTAATGTATCTTTTTCTGTTTTAGTCAAAGTGGAGCGAGTCTGTCGCTCAACATGCTTGTCTTTATCTTTATCCTCTGAGGAAGAGAGCTCCTCATCAGAAGCCTCATTCTCAGGGGCACTTGGAGCGGGAAATATATACGTGGATGGGGGTCGTTCTAATAGGATGCAATCATCCTGAGGCGTATTAAGTAGTGGATAGACAGGGCGCCTAATAGGATACTGGCCATTTACCGCTAAACGACGTTCTCTATCTTCCTTTTCTATTCTTTCCTTTATTTCTTTATCTTTTAATTCCACCGCTTTTTGATATATCGTCTTTTGTTGCTCTTTCTCTGCTATAGCTTCTGCTCTCTTCGCTCTCTCTCGCACTTCTTTATCCCACATACGCACACAATCAAACATATCCTGTCTACTCTTTCTTTTGAATAAGCACTGATCTACATACTCAACCTTTTTAGAATTGAATGAACCATTCACTGGCCATTGTAAATCAGACTCTTTCTTTGTGTATTTGTTCTACAATGAACCATACATTATGGGACAAATACCATATTTGATATACATCTCTCTATTTGGTGTCCCTTCTGGAGGAGCCGGCTGACTTTGTTCTAAAGCATTCTTGGTACCACAAGAGCAGCAACACCACTTACAGAGTGTGCTGAGAACAGGCATGTTTTCACAAGTATATGTAAAATATTACGACTCCAAACAAATATTCCAAAAGGAGAAAAATCTGCACATTACCTGCCTTCAGTCTTTGCAAAGAATGAATACCAAAACCAAACCAAAAAACCAAACCAAGCAAATCAAGAGTGCCGCTTCAGCGTCCTTACCAAACAGAAGTCTCCAACTCCCACCTCCCACCTGTCGATCTGTGGTCAACCTAATGGTCACTGCAGAATACGCAAAAGAAAGCCCCAGTCGAGACCCGCCACCACCCGGAGGGTCAAATCGGGAAAACCGGAAAAGTCACGCCGGCCTGCAAAGACAAGGGTCTCCTCATGAAGTGCGCATCCTCAGGAATATTTCAATCCTCCATCGAGACCACTCCTTCAGGTGGCCGCATCTCCGATGGGGCCTCACGTGCTGGGCACCAACTGTGGAAATGTACCCAAAAGTGAGCACACTGGTGCAGGGTCACCCTCTCGTCCACGGGTCCAAAGACTAACAAAAAGAGATCGGCACTGGAGTTGAAATAAAAAAGCAAGTTTATTAATCACGGATGAGCCGGACCACGTCCACAAAACACTCTCAAGTGTTGTAGGAGGAGGTACACTGAACTCACAAACCATCGTCCTTATATACAGTTTTGGTGCAATGAAAGCATATGGACAGAAATGGAAAGAACACGTTTAAACATAGAAATAGCTATCCGCAAACAAGGGGAGATGGATGACCACTTGGTCAGCAAATAAGGAGGGGGAGCAGGAATGCTTATGGCAGCAGTAAACGATCAATAGATAGCCTCTAAAACCAGGTGCACCGGCAGCTACAAACCCCCCAGCATGTACATTGCTGAGCCATGTTGAAAGAGGTAAACTAAAATAGATGACACAAGCAAGGTGAAAAGGCGAACAGCAGAGTACGAAAGAATGACGAAGGAAACAAAATGGACACCACAGCCAAAATGGCTGTTGCTTATGCTAATGTAAAATATTACATGTTTCCACAGTAGCGTTATGGCCCTTCTCAGCAGGAAGAAGTTACTCCAAGATAGTAAATACCAACACTTACTAGTTTCGATTTTTAAGCACTGCCATTTTTACTAACTTAACATTCTTCTTCCCATGCCCACTAAGCCATGGTTATGATATGGTCTCTAACGCTGCTGGTTTCTCACTTCAAGAAGGTTCCTTGCTTCCAACTTTTCCACCCTCTGTTCAGCTGCTGGCACACAGCCTCCTGTCTTAAGGGTCTCCCAATGGTCACCCCTTTTTCTGCTGAACAAAGCACCCCTATTTATAACTCTCGGCCATCCCCGGATTACTAGTGGTGCCGGAACCATTTTCAGAATGGGGGTGCTGCCATCAATGTTACATCCCTAATGTCAAAGGGATTGTGAAAACTCGAAGCATCACACAAAGAGCAAGTATAGCAAATGGGTCACACCCATTCAGCGGTAGAGTGGCAAGGGGGTTGTTTGCATCTGGTAATGCATTTTGGAGTACAACGTCACAAATCTATTGCTAAAGCCTGGTGCGGGAGCGCACTATAAATTACAGTCAGGACATTTCCCACTGAAATGGCCATGACATGTGCACTGATATACAGTTTCACTGATAAAACTATATAGTGCACAAATTATATTGTGTTGAAAACGGGTGTCAGAGAATATTTATAATTTGCGCACCACCAAGTAAAGTGTCTTGATTTGTTTGGATCCTATTGAAATGTTTGTTTCCATCACACTTCAGAATTAGAAATGCGCCACATTTATCCTTTCTTTGCGCCAGATGTATTTTGAAATATTTGTAGAATTAATTTACAAGTATTAACATTTTGTTGTGTGTTAGAAAAAATGCCATCCTATAACTTTTCCTTTCACACTCCCTCTAGCTCTGCAAGATTGTCACATAGTCCACTGTACAAAATCCTCTCACTTTGCAGTTAGAAAAAATAACAGTGAACACCAATATAAATTTTAAATGAATAAGCAGCAATTTGCCAGGAGGCATAGCCTGACTCTTCACCCCTGTCTTTGAATTCATTGCTAATATGGCCCACATTTACTGAAGTTTTCTATCATCCAAAGTAACACAGTTTAGTTATACATGCAAACCTTTAACTCGGGAAGCAAGTTGATGCTGTCTTTTGCACCGAGTTGAATCACTCGAGCACACAAGCAAAACTTTACTAAATGTGGGCCTCAGTCTCATGGTAAAGGCCTTTCCACTGAAAACGATTCTCACTCATTCCTTCTCTCTGACCTCTTTACTCTACCTTGTTCTTTTTTTATCTCTCCTGCTCCTCACGTCCTTATTAATTTGTGGAGACTATTAGATGGATTAAAAGCGATATTTAAATTAAAAACATCATCTTATAGAATTTTTTTTTTATTTCAAAGCACTCAATTTTTTCCTTTGCTGACTTTTGGCCTCTATTTCCTGGTCTTATGGTTTCTCTCCAGGTCTTTCTCTCTGTGGGTCTCTCTTTCTGAAATGATAGAGTTGCAGAAGAAGCTCTTGTAGAGATGGCAACAATAATTGAGACTAGGATGTTGTTGCACATTCATATGTGACAGGAATCTTGATTCAGCGGCGGCGAGACAAGGTGGCTGCTCAATAGTGTTCCATCTGAGGCGCTGAGGAATCTTCTGCCTGGAGGAACGCATTTATGCAGCCAACGTCTTTGCCAACATGCAAGAAGGCGTCAGAAGCTCCGGGGAGAGGCGGGGCAAGTTTATAGACATCAAATTGGTCTATAGGCAGGTATGGGAGTTTAACTCCTGCCGCTCCCACCATATATTACATTACGGCACCATTTTGCATGATCCTGGCCGGATCCTCGCCAGAGAAGAGCACGCATTCATACCACTTCCCCATCAAGGGCCCAAATGAGCTGGGCCAAAAGTCTACTATGGAGATATTTTTTCTTTACTGTTTTTTAAACTCTACCACAGCATTCTTTCAGTTTTTTTCAAAGGCTCTTGGAGTTTAGTCATAAGACAGGTTTTCTTTGTGCTTCAGTTTCCAGGGAATTATTTTATATTTGCTTCTGCCATGATTTGAGTCTTCTTTATGGAACAGAAGTTACTCTTAGTAATTTCTGGAGACTTTTAATGCAGTTTTTTGATTCAATCGTCCTTTACGGGCCTTCATATTTTTGCTGTGAGTTTTAGCTATTAATAGCTTTTATTATTCTAGTTCTCAGAAGGAATTTCAACATGCCATTACGTTTTTATATCACTTGTTAACATGGAGCCAGTGCTTATATCTGAATCCCAGGCTTCTACTATCCCTATTGCTAATGGACGCAAAGATTTGTGTGGCAATGCAAATAAAACATTTAAAAAGACTCATCCTCTCCAAATAAATCACCATTGCCTCTAACATTAGAGGATATTATGGATGAACTTAGAAATATGAGACCATTTATGGTGGAAACTAGTGTGGCACTTCAGAGAATTGAGGAGAAATGGTTTCACCTTGATTTTCGACTTACAGAGGTCAAACAGCGAGTTAGTGATGTGGAGGATGTGGTCACCCGCTGAAGTTGTCTTCCTTATTGCATTTTTTCTCCAGTACTCCAATCTAATGATGATTCTTACAACAGCTAAACAACGTAAGCAAATGCTTTGGTCTAGCCAGAAGATGTTCTTCAGTCAGGTTGTCTTCAGGGCTACTGCCAATCGTCTGAAGGAAATCTTTGATCTTAGACCAATACTTAGATCAATGAACGCTTGTTATGGCCTTATTCATCCTTCTTTCTTCAAGGTTACCTGCAAAGACAAGGCAACCATTTTTTAAAAAATCTGGCAGAGCTAAAGAAATTCATATAAATTCATAAAGGATAAGATATGGAACTCAACTTAAAAATCTTCTTCTTCTCTACAGGTCCCTAGTCTTCCCTTGTCTAATGGATCAAGCCGTTTTGTACTCTAGTGTTGTTTTGTTGCAGTGTTCATGTTATGTCCATCAATTTTGTCCCATGCAACGTTTGGTAAGTCTTCTTTTTTATATCTTGTTAAATTGGTCTCAATATTTTTTCCATTCGCTCTTTTTTGAATTTAATGTTCCTCCATTTCCCGTTCTCTTCTTATTCCTATTTCCTCTATGGTTCTCACTCAGAGTTGTCTCTGATTTCCTCGTTCCCCCCTTCACCAATATTATTTCTTTTTGTCTTTTCTCTTTTGGCTTAAGTCTTGTGGCTTTTCATCATCCTTTCTCTTCATTTACAATTGAGGAGTCATTTTACTCCCCATTTTCTTCCTTCCTCTTTCTTCACTCTTAGTCTTATTCTTTTCTTCAAATCATTTTAATTATTTTTTTTATATAACTTCTTTTTCCTCATGCAGCTTTGTGCAGTTTGGTGTCCATCAGTTTTTACCATATATTTTATTGCAGGTTAAGCATTGTTTATATTATATGTTTAAGATTCTTGTTGTTTGATTTTTAAAATATATTCTATCAATGAGTAGTTTCCGTGTAGTGTCTTGAAATGTTAAGGCGTTTTCACAATCCAGTTAAGAAGCAAAGGGTGTTATCTCCCTTATCAAAATTAAATTGCAAAATTGCTTTATTACAAGAAATGCATCTTTAAAAATAGGACACAGCTTCCCTACGTAGACAATGGGTTGGGAGTGTTTTTTGTTCCCTTGCTGTAAATAAAAAAAAAAAAAGGTGTCATAATGCTGTTCCATAAATCTTTATGTATTCGATTGTTGAGTGAGGTGAATGATGATATTGGGAGATGCTTTTACTGACTATTAATATTAATGATACTCAGTTTTCTCTATGTTATATCTACGGTCCAAATGGAGGAGACATGTTGTATTGGAATCATTTTGCTACTCTTTTATCCTCATGCACGTCAGGAAATCTTATAGTGGGAGGCGATTGCAACCAGTTGATGTATCCCTTTCTCAAGCGTAGTTTTCAGACAAGGGTTATTCCCAATAAAATGCAAAAAACTTGTCAGAGTTCCATCTCCTCTAGAGGGTTAGTTGATGCTGGGAGAACCTCTCATCCTTATGTGTTAGAATTTACTTTTTTCTCCCCTGTTCACAATTCGCATTCCAGAATAGATAATATATTTTTTATTGAGACTGTTCTCCAATTTATGGCATGTTGAGATAAGTTTTTTACTTATTTCTTATCATGCTCCTGTCATAAATTTGGATACTCCTACCCCTCCACCTCAATCTCGTAGGTGAAGATTTAATAATGCCCTTTTACTTGATGAACAGTTCCCGAAAAAATTTACAAACTTTTTCCACATATTTTTTACCATTAATCACTCCTCTGAAACAAAGACAATTGTATCATTTCGTATGGAAGGTCTTTAAAGTTACTGCTACGGTTTTTAGAATAGACGATGTTACAAAAAAGAAAAAAATAGCACTTAAAGATTCTGAGCAACTTTTGAATAAATGAATGAATGAATTCATTTGTAAAGCGCTGGCTATCACTCCAAAGCATCTTGGCGCTGAAAAAGCGGGTGTCAAGGAGTGTGGTCTCTGATGGTGCCGTTATCAGATGATACATAAAACCAGACTATCTGGCACTGCGAAGATCCAAGTTTTCAGTCTTTTCTTAAACATGGACTCCAACTGTGTGAGTCTCAGTTGGGTGGGTAGATAGTTCCATGCTTTTGTTCCCAGGACTGCCATAGACTTTCCTCCTCTGGATGTCAGTCAGAAATGAGGGGGTACTAACAGATTTTCAGTGGAGGATCTCAGGTTGCCTGCAGCTACATATGCTTTTATTCTAGTCCTGAGGTATTTGGGGCTGCTTTGTTTTACTGCTGTGAAGGTTATTACCAGGATCTTGAAGAGAACACTCTTGTGAATTGGCAGCCAGTGGAGAATTTGGAGGGCCTCAGAGGCAGATGACCCCTTGGTAGATTCAGTACCATTCGGGCTGCTGCATTTTGAACAGTCTGCAGCTTTTTCGGAGTACTCTTCTTTACTCCTGCATAGAGACTGTTACAATAGTCTAGGCGTGATAGGATCAAAGCCACTGCCACGGTATTACGAGCTGTAGCTGGAAGGAGGTCAAATCATTTTTTAAGAGTTTTTATCCAATGAAAGCAGGCTCCTGCCACCGACAGTGCCTCCCGGTGAAAGGAGAGGGAGGTATCAAATCTGACCTCTAGGTTCTTAACAGTATCCACAATATTAGGGGATGGGGGCTGTATCTGTTGGCCACCACAGTTTGGGCGTGAAGATGTTACATTTTCCCAGCAGCATAATCTCCGTCTGTAGGCTGTTGCACTTGAGGTGATTGGCCTTTATCCATTCAAAAACAGCAATGAGTCATTGTTGGAAATTTTCTTCTGCTGCTGTGGATTTTTTATCCATGGTTAAAATAAGCTGTGTGTCGTCAGCGTAAGACACAGTCTTGATGTCAAAAGATGACACCAGATCTAATAAAGGCACCATGTATATATTAAAAAGTGTTGGGCTCAAAGCTGAGCCCTGGGGCACACCCGAGAGCAACTGCTTCTCTGTTGAAGTATAATTGCAGAGTGTTACTGTTTGTCTTCTGTTCCCCAAGAATGATGTTAGCCAAGCCAAAGCTTTATGTGAGATCCCCACTCTTCTTAACTGTTCACCCAAGGTAACATGGGAGACAGTGTTGAATGCGGCTGAGAGATCCAGCAGAATCAGCACTGCCACCTTTCCTTGATCCAATGCAACTTTTAAAGTCTCCGAGGTGTGTAGCAGCGCTGACTCAGTTGAATGCCCGGCCCTGAAACCTGATTGCCTGGGGTGTAATATGTTGTTTAGTAGGAGAAAGTAATTTAGTTGTCTGTTTACAAGTTTCTCTATTATTTTTCTTAAGCAGGGCAGTAAAGAGATGAGTCTAGGATTGGAGAAGGTGGTTGGATCTGGGAGGTGTTTCTTTTGGAGTGGTTTAACAGAGACAATTTTCCAACTATTCGGCACTCCAGCTTGACTGAGTGAAGAGTTTATGATCTGATTAATTATTGGATTAATAGTATCAATAAGTGCATGTAGGATCTTCAGGGGGCAGGGATCACATGGAGAACCTGATTTGCATGTCATGATAGCATATCTGGACTGTTCAAGGGTAATCTCCTTAAAGTGGTTTAGCCTCGGTCTATTTTCTAGATCCTGATTTGACCTTTCTGTAGATCCGTTAATTTGAAATGCTTTTTAAGGTCTCCGACCTTTTCATCACAGTAGTCCGCTATCTGGTCACATAGTTTTTGTGATGGGGGGATTTCCTGATCAAACATCTTAGGGTGGGTAAAGGATTCTAAAATTTTAAAAATCATTTTTTGATCAGACGCTGCCTGCTGAATAAGGTTAGTGTAGTGAACCTTCTTTCCACATTTGATATTTATATGATAGTCTTTGAGTGCTGCTCTGAAGATGATAAGATCTTTGTTATTATAGTGCACCCTCCATTTCCGCTTGAGCTTTCCGCATCTGCCTTGTAGCTCTTTGAGCTGAGGAGTGAACCAGGGAGCTGAGGTTTTACCCAGGGAGGCTGTACTGAGTGTGGCCACCGGGGCCAATTTATTGGCTAATGCGGCCATCCAAGGGTGTCTAGAAAGTCAAGGCTGGCCCCTGGTGGCCGATAGATCAAGGCTCCTGCAAAAACCACTGAGCTAGCTAATTGGAGACAGAAGCCTAGACATTCTGCTCCCTTAATCTCTGTGATATCAAATGTTGAACATTTTAAAGTGTCCTTGTAAATATATACAACCCCCTACCCTCTCTGTACAGGTCTGTCTCTTCTGGATATAGTATATGCTGGAGGAAGGGATTGTACAATGTCGGGGTTGGACCAGTCCTTTAGCCATGTCTCTGTGATAAAAAGGCCATCTAGGTTAAGATTTAAAATTAGATCATATATATGCAGGGCATGTTATTCTAATGAAACCAACATTCACCAGACCACAGCATAATGGTCTAAGGTCCATGGTTGGGTTTGCTTTATGGACTTGGCCGGGGGTAGGGGTAGTACTGACTTCATATCTAAGTACATAGCAACATTTTAAGCATGTGGCTAGGCCTAGTATTTTATCTATATGCAGGTGATGATAACAGTCACTAACTTGCACATTAAACAACCATAATTCATCTCTAGAATAGCCACGACTGGCAGCATTTCTGGCCCTAGCCACGTTCGGGACGCGGACAGGCGCAGACGGACTTGCCTTTGTCGGGCCAGCGGCATGCCCGCTGCGCGCGTTCGTTGCGCGGCCGGCTCAGCATGTGGAATATCTTGCTGGCCGGAAGAGATCAGCGCACTATGCTCCTCCCACCGGAACACCTGCGGTGGGGGGAGTGTCTGGAAGCCCCTCCGCACAAACGGAGAACTGCGGCGACCCAAGGGCTCCAGATAAAAATAGAAATGCAGTAAGAGTTTTCCTTTACCTGCTCAGATTAAAAACAACCTTTCGTTTTAAAAGTTAATGTTTCTAAAAAAAACTTTTTTAAACTCTTAAAACAAATGAAATATTTAGAACATGAATGCTTCTTTTCTAATCAATCAGACACTTTGTCTAAACTTGTAAAAGCTAAAATGCAATATATTAAACCATCCTGGTGTGGAAATATGGATTTTTATGATCAGTTATGTCCCCTATCTTGGACCCCAACGGTTTCATGTATAAATCACAAGTACATGTATGTTCCCTCCAGTTCCAGTTATGAAGACGCAAATACATGTGCGTCCACCGTTAACATGTCCTCTTTCAGATCCGCCATGAATGGGCCGGATATTCCATTCCTAAGTACGAAAAGCCACCGGCTTTATATGGTTCACTTATGCTATTTTTCAGTCCAGGCGAGTAGGCCCTGATTCTGCCATCAAGCTTTTCATGCCTCAGAACGCTCTGAAAGCTACAGCTACGTATCCTTGGCCTTGCACACTTGGGCCTCAGCCAAAGGGGCCCTGTCACAAGGTACTGAGACAGTATTGAGCACGGTTATCTGCTTACTCTTACTGAAACCACATTCTTGCCTGGTGAAGGAGGAATGAACGCGCCCATCTGCAAGGAGGGAGCCCAGCCCTACTGTCTCTCTTTGTGAGATTGCAAAGCTCACGTCAGTAAAAAGCCCATAGCCCCCATGTAAGGCTTCTGCAGTAAATGAAGTAAATGAAGAAATAGATGCCACATCGGCTCTTGGTGATGAGCAACCTATGTCACAAATCAGTCCCTGCTCCAGACATCGGATATCAGATAATACAAGATGTGCTGGTCGTCTTGACACTGAAGGCCTCACTAACTGAAGGCCTCACTTCCAGACTTGTTCGGTTGCATAGCAACCCTCCCCACGTCAGTTACACGTCATGCTCGAGTTGAGCACAAGTAAGGCAAAGTTCCAGTACAATTCCAGCAGATCACGCAACCCCCTCTAGGTATCCACCCACACATGACAGATTACCCATTATCATCAAGTGGACGCCCACATGGACGCCCACCTTCACGCCTACTTACACGCCCACATGCTCTTATCTCATTCTCTCTTGCTCTTTTGCTTACGTACAATTGAGAAATGTATATATACTGTACTCTGTGAATAATGTTTTGAGAATATTGAGAATACTTTTGAGCCCCTTTCCAGATCCAATTTTGGTGATGGAAATATTCTCCCTTTGACTCGAGTTATTGGAATAAATCCCTTTATGAACCTGATACCACAGACTCAGCCTCTTGCTTTATGCATGATCTTATTTATATTTTAAAAAGTCTGAGAGCGTAATATTTTATTTACCACACTGGGACAATGCTTGTGGTAGCCTACTTAAATTTAATGCTAAAATGTATGGTGGTCGCAATAATGCAGGGAAATCCTTGGCTAATTGTCTTAAAATAAAGAAGGAAAAATGTAAGATAGTAACCATAACAGACAAAATCGGGGTCACACAAGTTAGTGATTCCAAGATATTAGAATGTTTTACAGAGTATTATAATGAATTACATACCCCGGAGTCTTCTCCTAACATGAAACAATTGGATGCTTTTTTCCAATCAATTCCTAAATTACCAGACTGTAAAGTGGATTCGTCCTCCCTTGATATTGCAATTTCCGAATAGTAAGTAAAAACATTAATCAATCACCTTCCAAAGGATAAAGCTCCCGGGCCTGATGGCTTTTCTATTCATTTTTATTCTCATTTTAAGCATCTAAAGCTATTACTCCTTATTACCCATTTTGTAACTGTAGGGCAGGCACAAGGCTCATTTCCTCAGGCAGTGCATTGTTTTCTTCCAAAGAAGGGTAAGGAATTATCTCAATGCAGTAGTTATAGACCTATCTCACTAATTAATACTGATTGTAAGATTTCAGCTAAAATATTGGCATTACATATTAATCAAGTTATCCCAGATTTAGTGGACTTACATCTGTCTGGGTTTATGAAGGGGTGTTAAATCCCAGAAAACTCTGTGACATTCCTTAATATCATTAATTTGGCTTCCAAACTGCACTCTCCTTTAGCAGCCATAACACTAGCGGCCAAATAAGCATTAGATCGGGTGAATTGGCATTTTATGTTTGGTGCATTAAAATGCATAGTTTCAGTCCCCATATTCTCCAATATATTCGCTTGTTATATTCTGAGCCTTCTAATTCCATTTTGGCCAATGGCAATCAGTCTCGTTATTTTTCTCTTCATAAAGGGACTAGACAGAGTTGTCCTTTATCCCCTCTTTTATTTATTGTATCCTTAGAACCCTTTTTGGAAAAAGTTTATAGATCCCCAAATTTATCAGTTTTCCAATTTGTTTCCATCGTGCTGCTGTTTTCCCCCCACCAAATTATGATGGCGGGGGGAATCATTGGTTCAGCGCAGCAGTTGTAAAGACCGTCTGCCACGGTTCCGACAGATGGTCCTTTTCCAACCGCCTGTCGAAACCAAAACATTGCCCAACATTGCGGCACCGTAATGTCCCTTTCTGCCATTCGTTTTGCGGCGGACAATCCGCAGAAGAACGAATGGCAGAAACGGATTTGGGGGCCCGTGGCGGGCCCCCCTTCATCTCTACATATCCCTGCAAAATGTGGCAGGCACAGCATGGTGCCTGCCACATAGTGCAGGGATATGTAAATGCCTTTTTCTGGACATTGCGGCGGTGGTTGATGATTGCATCCCGCCGTAATGTTAGGGATAGGTCTATCACCGCCGGCGCGTTGGCGGTCGCATCGTAATGCGGTAGGTGGGTAGGCCACCTCATAGGCGGCTGGTCCCACTACCGCTACGATGGCGGTCTGACAAAAGTCTGACCGCCATTGTAATGACCCCCTGAGTTTTTTTCATTATTAAGTAAATAAGCCACGGTTTCCCGATATAAACTTAATATAGAAAAATTTGAGGTTATGCCCCTGAATAAATATTGTCTTCCCAAAATGTTCAAAGATACTGGTATAACCTGGAATTATAAGCACATTAACTGGCACATGCATCAAGCCAAAATCTCCTCGCAAAAATACAGAATTGCTAAAATCGTCCATTAGCGAGTGGCAAACAACCATTTCCAATGCATCAACCCCAATAGAGAAAAAATAAAGAATCGCTAAAAAAATCCCCGTTAAATTAAAGAATCGCAAAATAAAGAATCGGTAATAGCGAAAACACAAATTGCGCCTGGCATTAGTGATTAGCAAATAAAGAATCGCTAAAGAATGCATCAAAAATCGCTAATACCGAAAAGCTTCAAAATCACTATTTAGCATGAGCAGAATAAGGTGAATCAGAACCAGGAGGTAAAGTTGCAGACACACCCAAAAAAAAAAAAAAAGCCAAAGTGTACCACAGGTGTAAACAATCCGGAAGCCTTCATAAATGGGCCAGGAGACCCCGTTTCCTTTTACAAAATGGCAGCCCTCTACGTGCTTGCAAGGAGGATGAGAATAAATGCAGCAGCGCAACGCAGGAGGAGGATCCTGGAGAGGGTATTCAGAGTGCGCATTACATTGCTGGGCCAAAATGAGGATGAAGTATATGACAAGTACAGTCTCAATCGTGCCATGATAATGCGCCGAATTGCTGACCTGGAACCACTACTGCAGCACCAGACACGTAGGACCAATGCCATTCCTGCGCACGTCCAGGTCCTATGCAGCCTACACCTACTGGCGTCTGGAAGTTTCCAGGGGGTCATAGCGGTAGCGGGAGGCATATCACAAAGCGCACTTTCACGCTTCTTCCGTAAATTCATAGATGCCATGCTGACAATGATACATACCCACATCAGCTTCCCCACAACCCCACAGCAGATGGACCACACCAAACAGGATTTCTACCAGGTGGCCCAATTCCCCCATGTCATAGGATGCATTGACTGCACGTATGTCCCCATCTGTCCCCCCTTAGCCAATGAGTACATCTTCCGTAACAGGAAGTCCTATCACTCCATCAACGTGCAGGTCGTGTGCGATGCCAAGCACATCATCACGGACATAGTGGCACAATTTCCAGGGAGCACACACGACTCATATATATTCAGACACAGTGGCATCCACAGGCGTCAGCTCAATGGAGAATTCAGAGAAGGACTCCTGCTTGGTACATACTCATACCTATTCATTACATCAGTATTACATATGTATCATCATTACTGCTGTTAAGCCTTTGCTTCCCCCCTGTAGGTGACAGTGCATACGCCCTGCGGGAATATATCCTCACACCCTACATCAACCCAGCAACACCACAGGAGCAACGCTACAACGTGGCACATATTAGCACAAGAAATGTGATTGAGAGAACATTCAGGATCCTGAAGAGTCGCTTCCGGATCTTACATAAGACTGGTGGTGCTTTGCAATATAAACCAGACACCTGCTGCAGGATCGTAGCAGTATGTGCCATGCTGCACAACATTGCAACCAGAAGGGGGATACCCATAGAGGTGGACAGAAACGACAACTATCGGGATAACCAACCACCCGCACAACACCGACAGTCACACGTGCCAAACACAGCTGAAGGTCAAAGGAGGCGGACATACATCACACAACATCATTTCAGAGCCAGGTAAGAATGAGCCATGACTATATATTTTGGAGTGCTACTGTTTACTTCACATGAGCACTTGTGAAAGTGATGTAACATGACTAAACAAAATTACAGTGCTTCCACATAGTGTTGCGAAAAACATAACCGTTGACATCACGGGACTGCTAACGCAAAATTCAAGTGGCCCATGGTTACACCACCATGGACAGAGATGCAGGACTGAATGTCTAGTGGCGCTTCCCACGTACCCCCAGCCTCCTGTCGCGTGTCTCCTCTGCCTCACCACGCTGTGTGTCTGTGGCTGTGGAGCTGCGCGTACTGCGCCTCCTGTTGCAGGTCTCCGGCACCGACACGCTGCTCACACTAGATGCGGCCTCACTGCCCTCCTCCCCTCCCAAGGTGCTGCCACTGAATGTCCCTGACTGCAAGTGTTCCACTGCAGTGGTCACCTGGACTTAGGCCTTCGCCACATCCCCACAGTAATGGCTGAGGTCCACCTGCAGTGACACGGAGCGGCGGGACAAAACTGCAGTTCTATTGCAGAGCTTTGTGATGGCCCTGGTAGATGCAGTGGTACGGAGCAAGTTCTGCCTATGCCTCCTGCGCTCGCTGTGTTGTCCTGCACGGATGGCACGGGTGAGCTCCTGGAGGTTTTGACTGATGTCCCGATTGCCCTCAGCCACAACTGTGGTCATGTGCCGCACAGCGTCTGTCAGAGTGCACATGTGTTTTGCCAGTTTGGAGATGTTGAGGTTCATTGTTCGCATGTGTCTCCCCTGCAGCCACTGAACACGCAGCATCAGGGCCTCTACACCACCATAGATGTTCCTTGGCTGTTCGGGTCGTTCGGCAGTACTGCGCATTGACCTGCGCCGCTGTGTGACTCGGCCACGTGCTGGTAGTGGGGCTGGCGGTGTGACACGTGTCTGACTGTGGGCACTTGTGGGTGCTGGACTCGGGTCTGTATCCATCACCTGCAGGGAGGGGACATGTGCCCTGCGTCTTGGTGGTGTTGTCGGTGGTGGTGGTGGTGGTATTGTCGCTGGTGGTGGGGGTGGTAGTGGTGGTATTGTCGGTGGTGGTGGTGTGGATTGACCTTCCTGTGGAGTCTCGCCATCGGTATCTGCCGGTGTCTCGGAGATGATGAAGCGCTCACTGTCATCAGAGTCCACCGGAGATGCATCTGTGAGTGAAACAGTGCGTTGTTAGTTTATTTTGTGACTACATCTGTGTGTCATTCCGCATTTATTTCCTGCAATAAATTAAATTTTTTGACACTCTGTTGGGCCTGTACTGCTGATCTCATTTATTGTGCATTGGTGATCATACATGCACACTTGCCTAACATGACTACGACTCCCATGATGCAATACTAATGTGAGGGCATATGTGTTATGCACTTCTCCCTGCACACTGTGATTGACCTGGGGGATGGGCATGGGTATACAATACGCAGCGTATAGGCGCAGGCATGCATCTTACCTTGTTCTGTGGTTGTTGCGCCAGAGGTGTCCATCTGGGTTACTCCGACGACTGCCTCTGGCTCAATGGTCCCCTCAACGAGCTCCTCCAGGGCAGTGTTGGCAGGTACTCTGGATGGCCCCCCTCCTGTGCCAGCTGCTACCATGATCCTTTCAGCAATGCGCTCCTTTGCCCTCTTCCTGAGGTCATACCACCTCTTCTTAAGGTCGTCGATGCTGCGGTGCATCACTCTGACAGCATTCACCCTCTCCCTAATGCGAAGCCAAATCTTCCGCTTCTCTTCTTCGGGCACCTTGAGTGACAGCTTCCCAAACAGCTTGTCATGCTTGCTGCTCACCCCCTCAATCAGATGCTCAAGTTCCCCGTCAGAGAACTTTCTCTTCCTCTTCTTGGGCGTGTCTGAAGTGGCAGGTGCATCCTTGTCCATCCTGGATGTAGGTAGTGTGGATGGGTTCAGAGGGTGAAGTCTCTTGGCTCAGCTTGTATGCTCTGCCTCCTCCTGTGAGCTCCTCAGGGCTGTGAATGAGGGATCGGCTGGATGACTTCCTGGTTGTGATGTCATCAGCCCGCTTCTTGTGCGACCCGTTTTTTGAGAATTCGCTATTACCGAAATCGCTAATACCGAATTCGGTAATAACGATTTCGGAAATTGCTATTCTTTATTTTAAGGAATCGCTATTGTGTTTTCGGTGATTTTTTGCGATTTTTAAGGAAATGCTAAATTATACCGAATCTGTACATGCATCCCGGAAGGCGATTCCTTATTAGCGATTCCTTATTTCTCGCTAATAAGGACTCGCTTTTCGGAAGGTTGATGCATGTGCACCTAAGGGCCTTATTACAAGTCTGGCGGCCCTCAGACCGACAAACTCATGGTGGGACGGCGGTGGTGGTCTTCTGACCACCACATTGCGACCTTGCCGGTTGTGCAGCCCTGGGACTGCTGACTCCGCCAGGGAACCACTGTTCCCTGGCCGTGGCGCGGCAGTCAAGTGGCATCAATATGCTTGGTGGGACCGCCGTGGTCCCGCCAAGCGTATTATGACTTTCCTCACTGCCACTGACTTCATAGAGGGCTTTCCTCCTTGAAAACAGTGTCGATGAGAAAAGAAAGAGGTTGTGCCTCAATACATGTGATGCACACAAGGGGCCAGCATGTGCCCCCCTGTGTTCATGCGCCTGCAGTTCCAGCATGGCATGGACCTCATAGTCCATGCTGGGCTGGAACTTCCTTTGACTTTTCCCATTGCTATGCCTATTTTATAGGCACCGCTGTAGGAACCCCAAAGAATCGCTCGCCAATGACTAAAAAAGTCATAATTCAGCAGGCGGTTCTCACGCAAGTTTGGTGGTGCGGTGGCGGAGACGTCCCGCCGCAGCACGTCAAACTCGTAATTGGGCCCATTATGTTTTGGTATTTTATATTCTGATACTATTAAACAAAACATTTGAATTAATCTTAATTAGATAATTTCAAAAATGTCAAGGTAGGCTGAGGATTGGTCCCTTTTATATTTGTCTTGGTGGAGCGGATTGGCCACTATTAAGAGGGTGATGTTACCGATAATGAATTTCTATTCATCTATTTTTGTATTTTTTATTTTACAGAGTTTTATATAGTGCAAACTTGACCCGAATCAGGTATCAGAGCGCTTTACATAGCGCTAGTTGCATTACAAATAATAAATAATAATAATAATAAGGCCATTTCTAAAGCGCCTGGCTGCACTAAAAATAGTGTATCCCCGCGCTAGAATACTGCTATATCTCAAGAGACAGAAGTAGGGGAGAACGAAACAAGGGTCAGACGGAGGAGAGGGAATTAGATGACTGGAAACAGATGAGTTTTAAGTTTGGCCCGGAATCTAGTTTCTGAAGGTTCCATTCGAAGATCGAGTGGTAGTTCATTCCAGTGTTTAGGGGCCAGGTATCTGAAAGAACGGCCACCCATCTTGGCTCTGCGGGTACGGGGGAGTTTAAACAGCATAGCTCCGGCTGACCTCAGGTTTTTGGTGGGGCAGTGAATTGTGAGGAGTTTTTGCAGATATCCTGGGCCTTTGCCCTGGGCGATGCGATGCGTAAAGCATAAGGCTTTAAATTTAATGCGTTCCTTGACCAGAAGCCAGTGAAGCTTCGCTAGAGCATTCTTCCCAGATGCTCTACGAGGCAGGTTGAGTACCAGGCGGGCAGCAGCGTTTTGCATGCACTGCAGTTGGTGTAGGCCTTTTTTACTTAGACCTAGGAGTAGGGCATTGCCGTAGTCAAGATGGGGTGTGACTAGGGCATGGACAAGTGTCTTTCTGGCGTTGATGGGGAGAAGGTCAAGGATTTTACGGAGGGTTTTTAGTGTGCTGAAGCACCTGCCCGTGACTTTATTGACCTGAGACCTGAAAGAGAGATCCGAGTCGAGCATTACTCCAAGATTTCTGACAGAGTCTGCGGGAGAAGGAAAATTGCCCAGTTCCGCCGGCCACCACATGTGCGACCAGGCAGAGGGGGATTTACCAACAACCAAAAGTTCAGTTTTTTCGCCATTCAGGCAACAGTTGTTATTCATCCATAATGCCACTGATGACAAGCATTTGGAAAAGTTACTGGCATCTTCCGTATGGTCGAGCGACAGCTTGATCATCAGTTGGGTGTCGTCAGCATAAGTGACAATTTCCACCCCGAAAGCTTCAACTATATGAGCCAGGGGTTCCATATAAAGGTTGAACAGGGTAGGGCTTAAGCTTGAGCCCTGTGGAAACCCATGGCTCAGCTTCCGGGGGGAAGATTTGAAAGGGGGACAGTGCATCTGGAAACTTCTGTTAACCAGGAAAGATTTTAACCATGCATGGGCAGGTCCCTCCACTCCCATGTCAGAGAGGCAAGACAGCAGCGTTGTGTGCAGCACGGTGTCAAATGCTGCACTGAGGTCTAATAAAACCAACGCTGCTGTCTGTCCTTCGTCCGCCATCTGTCTGAGGCACTCAGTGGAATAGAGGACGGCTGACTCTGTCGAGTAACCGGCTCTAAACCCCAATTGAGTAGGGTGGAAGAGGGATTCCTTCTCCAGGTATTTCATGAGTTGCCCGTTGACCACATTTTCCACTAATTTTGCACAGAAGGGAAGAAGGGAGATGCGACGAAGATTTTGAAGTTGGGAGATGAGGACGTTGGGTTTTTGTTTCAAAGGGATAACCTGGGCTGTTTTCCATGCATCAAGCACATGGCATTCTTGGAAAGAGAGAGTAACGATATGAGTGATCTGATCGATCATACTCTCCAGGACTCCCTTACAGCGATTGGGGGGGCACACGTCACAAGGGGAGCCAGACTGTATGCTTTTAGCAATGTTCAGCAGTTCCTGTCTTTCAGGTACTTTAAAGCATGCCAGACGGGGTTTAACAGTGGAGTTATCTTTGACTACCATATGTTTACTGGAGGAATCAGCTCCGTCTGTGAAAGTGGCATATATTTTGTCGACCTTGCCGACAAAATGATCGGCTATGGAGTCGCATAGCTCGCTGGAGTAGGTGTCTTGCGCTTCGAGTCTGGTCGGGACCGTTAACTCTTTAAAAATGGCAAAGAGTTCTCTGGTGGGGTTATCGGCAGATTCTATTCTGCCCTTAAAATAGTCACCTTTCGCTGCTCTTACAAGTTTGTGCTATTTTTTTAGTTCTGTT
The DNA here is from genome assembly GCF_964204655.1 of Triturus cristatus. NCBI lineage: Eukaryota > Metazoa > Chordata > Amphibia > Caudata > Salamandridae > Triturus > Triturus cristatus. The sequence continues at coordinate 1,094,377,399 of NC_140592.1, read as the reverse complement.
CTATAGTGTGACTTACTTTCTAAATTGTAGCTTTTCCTCCATTGTCTTTCCAAATTTTTGCATTTTGCTTTAGCTCCTTTGAGTTCTTGAGAGAACCAGGGGGCAGTTTTGGTCAATCTTGCTGGAGGTTTGAGTGTCCAGGGTGCTACTGTATCTAGTGCATTGGACACCCAACTTTCATAACTGTCCCACGCCTCCTGCAAGGTGTTGCTAGGGGGCGGGGATGTCTCAAGTAGGGCAAGCTTGAATGTCTCCTGCTTTAACTTTTTCCAATCTCTACGTTTCTGGGGTAAGGGATTGTTAGTTCTGGTATCAGAAGGAATACCTTCTATTTCAAATGGAATGATGATGTGATCGGACCAAATTATTCTGATCGGGGTGGAGACGTTGACACCCTCCCAGTTAGCAAATATGGGGTCCAAAAGATGCCCTAATTGGTGCGAGGGGGATCTGGATTGAAGGTTAAGCTCTAGAGATTTCAGTGCTTCTGCCACAGCCTGAGCCTACCCACAATCCGTATTATCAAAGTGAAGGTTGAGGTCACCTAGGATGAGAAATGTTTTGTACCGAAGTGCTGGCTGGGTTATCAGCTCTGTGAGTTGTTCGCCGAACTGTGCAGCCCCTCCAGGCGGGCGGTATCTAAGTAGTCCGTTTATGATGCTTTTGGATCCTGCTTTTATTGTGAAAAAGCCGCTCTCGCTATTAGGTAGCGTAGCCTTCAGTAAGGTGCACTCTAACTCAGTTTTATAGATAAGAGCTAACCTCTCACCTCTCTGTTTCTGTCTATCTAATCTGAGTAGGCAATATCCTTGAGAAGTGGCTTCGAGAGCTTCAGGCGACGAAGCAACGTCTAGCCACGTCTTGGTTAAAAAAAGTACATCAGGACTTCTTTCTGTTAGTAGATCATAAATCTCTGTTTTATGCTTCTTCATGGAGTTGCAGTTAAGCAGCAACATTTTTTATTTAGCTGTCTCCCTTTTTCCTTTCTTCAAGAATTGAGGAGTGTACTTACAGGTCTCACAGAAGAAAGGTAAAGAGTCAGCCTGCAAGGTGTGGTAGCAGCTATTTTTAAGTTTCGGGCATAGAGATAGAAGTTTTTGTCTAGTATAGTGTGTCCTATGCCTGTGAGTTTCCGTTCCCGTCATGTCCAAGGGTACAGATGAGCGAGGGGGTCCAGCCCCGAGCCCCGTTTGGGCGCGGACGGGCGCAGACGGGCTTGCCCTAGGCGCGCCTTCGGCGCGCAGACGGCGCGCCCGCTGCGCTCGTCCGCTGCGCGTCCGGAAAATGCCATGATTTAAAGGGATGGAAGACGGCGGTAGGGGGGCGTGGCCTCAGGAAAGGGGCGTGGTCTGATGTTTCGCCGGTAATGGCGGCAAGGTGATTGTTTGGTATGCTCCCGCGGTAAGATCCGCTGCGCGGGCTGGTCAGGAGCGTGCTAAAGCCCTGAAATTATGCCAGGAGAGGATGTCAGGTGAGTTAAAAACACAAAATCGTGACACTCAAATTTTTAAAAAGTTAAGGGGTCGAGCTCTCGGTTTCCGCCTCAAGAGATTAGCGTTTCTGAAGGGCGCTCGCAATCAGCGTCCTTTATGTAGTCTTGGCGGGGGGCGTGGCCTCAGGAAAGGGGCGTGGCCTGATGTTTCGCCGGTAATGGTGGCAAAGTGATAACAAGAGGGCACATTCATTATTTTTAGTTTTATTGTTAGGCACGGGGAGATTACGTGATTTGCCCAGAATCACAGGATGTTCAGCGTCATTGCCGAGACTCGAACCCAGTTCCCCACATTCGAGGTCGACCGCCCTAGCCGTTACTCACTCATTCTATATCCATTGCTAAACCTTTAATTTCTAACTCTAATTCACATTTAGACACCATTGTACAACCTCCAATTTGGTATAACAAACATGTTAAACTAAAAAATAGAGTTCTCTCATGTAAATAATGGATACACAAATGAATTACAACCATAGGTCATTTACTATCGAATGGAATCCTTTTAGATCTCCACGAAATTTGACAACAACATGGAGTTTCTTTTTGCTATGATACACACTATCAATACCTTAAAGTTCCTCTCCTCTAACTTCTTTTTCAATCAGCAACCCCTGGGCACCATACATCAGACTTTTTCTTACAAATGAATGCCTTGTGCATATATACAATTCTGAATGGTCCTTCTATGTCTAGGGCAAAATCTAACTTAGAACTCCAGTGGAAAGCGGATCTTCACCAAGAATTTTCATTTCAAACCTGGAGATCCATTTGGGCCAAGATGCATACCACTTCCTGTTGAGCAAGTACAACTCAAACAACATTTTATTTCTATAAGAGACTCCCATGGGTCTCTCTAAATTCAAGCTTTCCATGCGACGAAAAATGTTGGTCTTGTCATTACGATAGGATTGACTTTCTACATATGTTTTTTGATTGTCCTTAGGTTAAAAACGTTTGGTTACTCATGTGGGGCAAAGTGAACAAAATTATGACTACAAACATGCCTTTCAATGCTTTATATCTTTTTAACATGAGGTTCCTCTCCATTATGGCAATCTCAACGTATGCCTGGGAAGTTCAATGATTTGATAATTGCAATTGTCTTACAAATAATTACATCAAATTGTGAAAATACCACTAAAATTACTTTTATTGGCTGTCATCATCACAGACTTGTTTGAGCTGATGCTACCTCTCTACCTTTAATGATTAAAAAAGATTTGTTATGGTTGCAACTAAAATCCTTTCTTTCTAGGCAAGCTGCTTATTCTTCCCCTAATGCTATTAATTTTGATCCTGTAAAGCAAACTCAATTGTCTGTCGGTCTAAGGGGTTACTTGGTGCTCAACGACATCCTACACCAATCAATCGTATCAAATTGCGCCTAAGTGGAGCCCTCATGAGGGAAACCCTAATAAGGAGACGGAGTCCCATCACTCACCGAGGTGACATGCTTCATCATCTGGGATCTTCTCCCGGCTGTAACCCCTAGTACAGCCGAGGGCTACAACCCCCTCACTGTGATGGAGGAGCACAGGGATGTTTTAAAGATATCCTAGGATATGCTAAAATCCAACCGGTGATGAGCTAAGGTGTACTACTAGGTGATGGGCGCAGTGCTATGAAAAGAGTGAAAAAAGTGGATTAAAACTGACTATCAGGAGCAAAAAGCTTTATTATATATCTCTTGGTGTCAGTAACTGAGAGCGAGTACTAAATACTCTTTCTCTCCACTGCAGTTAATATGTAGCAGCAATTGTAAATCTGGAAATATAAAACTAACCCGTAGTCTGTGGGTAATGAACCTCACCTCACCTGGCCACTGCTCAGGACGTGAGGCACCGCTCTAGAAAAAACATAATTGACAAAAAGATCAGACTCATAAGTATATAAAAGTCTGATTGTGGCATTCAGTAGGATAACAAACCCATCTATACAAATATCTGTGGTGATAGATACATATTCAAACTAATGGTACATGTGTTGAACACCAGAGCGTAACCTATAGGGATCGGTAAAACCTAAAGGGACCAGATGCCAACGGACTATACATATCTGGATGTCCAACTCTCTGATCTTTTATGTACAATGAGGCAAAACACGAAATAGGCTCTAGCATGCTCGCAGCATTGGATGCAGGAATCCTTGTTACACTTAATCCTGCGGTGCACCTACTTAGCATAATTGTGGCTTGTATGAAGTAGAACTGATAAACGAATATTTATCAATAAAGACACTGCTTGTGTTCAAGTTAATGAGGCTTACAATAAAGCTGACATGAGTATGCCTCCATTCATAATACTTACAAATAGCAAAAAACAGAGACAAATATATTGGAAAGACTAGTAGATCAATAACTACGCCCAAGCACACAAGAGCGAAACGAGTAGTACAAATGACTTACCTATCCGTCAGTACCATGGCCTTAACTAAGCCGTGGCCGGAGGTAAAGCCGATCCAGAAGGTAGTCATATTTATATGGCTCATGATTGGATAATTAATTTGAACTGCAGTTCACAGCGCATATCAGTAACGCAGTCGAGCTGCCCCTCGTAGTTGGGAAATGAAGTCTTAAATGCAAAAGCCCGCCTTGGAGTGGCGAGTCTAAAGATCGTCCAAAGTGAACAGTAGTGAAACCTGTTATCTTGAGGAAACTACAAGAGCTAGTTTTAAATAAAGCTAACCTGCATTATAACACCGTGGAATCATTTCACAGCTCAGAGGCGAAGAATGCCATGAGACCGCTATGTCTGGCAAAACTACAAAAAACACAGAAGTGGTCATGGGAATCATAGTTCGTTATATCGGGCCGGCTACGAGTTAGCAGCTCTTATCAGGCCCATTTTTTAAATAACTGAAGTATAAGTGGAGATATTAAATCAGTCCATTAGCAGTAAAAAACGTAATAAAGTGATGCAGAGGATTGTGCCTGTCTGTCGGTAACCTGTTTGCAATCCAGGACAAGCCAGCTCAGAAACAATTCTAACATCACTCTTAGGAAACGGCACATTGAGTGTTAACTCGTGTTGGCAGCAGATGGATACGCACCCACCGTTCCCCCCTCAGACTATGCCATTTCAGCCTTACCCCCAGTTTCATAACTACCAGCCTTTTTTAGGGCAGGGCCGGGGACACGCCAGAGGCAGACGGAGATGCCAAAAGGCCCAGGTACACTGGAGTCCCCCGGCATCCCCCCCAGGCACGCACAGCAAGACCAAGGCGTCCCAACCAGGCAAGGAATAAGCCAGGTGGTCAATCTAAGTGAACAGGCTCTTACATCAGATCAATAGAGGACTAGGATGTGTACCTTCTATTGGAGGTGAACCATTTCAGACCCAATGTGAACTTGCTCACTTCTTTCGAAAGGTTAGATTCCAATTCTTTTTCAAGGATAAAGACCCTGCTAACATGGGGAGTGAGGTCTCTAACACAGGGTTGAAAAAACGATCGACTTTTAATCCCCCAAGACATCTTGTCCCAGTACAAGTCTTGACGTTCGAGAAAGTGGTTTTGAATTACGTCAACGCTCTTACCACGTCTAGGAACCGTTTTTACAATAACCTACCGGCAAACCAAAAGAAGGCTGTGCATGCGTTAGCAACAGACTTGACTATTACCATCAAGCCGGTTGACAAGGGTGGGGCCATTGTTGTGATGGACACCTTGTCATATCGTGCTGAATGCCAACGCCAACTATGCGATACTCGCTTTTACCAATCTTTAATAGCTGATCCTACCCAGCGTTTAAGTCAGGAGATATCCATTATGGTGGATGAAGACAAGCAGAAAGGATGGATTACGGCGAGTAAAGCAGTTACCTGTTTACAGTGCATCCTGTAATGCCGTGTTTTTATGTACTACCCAAGATACATAAAACACAAAGACCACCACCAGGTCGCCCCATCATCTCGGGCATAGGTTCTCTTCTCGAACCTCTGTCTACCTTTCTGGACTATTTCCAACGCCCGATGGTGAGCGAAATGCCCATCTACCTGAAAGACACTGCGGATGTCCTGAGGCTAATACTTGAGATTGAGTTCAATATCAATACCGATTTTCTTGTGTCGTTTGACGTGGAGTCATTATATACTTGTATACCGCAAGACGAAACTCTTGATGTCATCAGACTGCTACTAGATGAACAAGACCTGGACTCTATTACACCTGTCCAGTTCATTATGGAGTGTGACAGACTGGCTATGAAAGAATATGTTTTCAAATTTGAAGACACTATCTACCTGCAAACATCTTGAACATCAATGGGTAGTGTCTTCACTCCAAGCCTAGCCAATCTCTATGTTCATGTATTTGAGCAAGAACATGTACTGAATACCATCAACCCCTAACGCAGCAATATCATTATCTGGAAAATGTACATAGGCGACGTTCTTGTGGTATGGAGAGGTGAAGTTGATACCATTCTTGAATTTCAGACCTGGCTGAATTCCAGAAATACCTTTCTCCTTTTTACAGTTGAATATAGCAAGAATAGTCTTCCATTCCTAGATCTAAGGATCTTTTCCACAGATAATGGTTTACAAAGCAAATTGTACAGGAAACCTATGGCACAGAATTCTTTACTACTGTATAGTAGGCACCATCCTAAATCACTCCGTGATAACCTGCCATATGGTCAGTATCTTCGAGTCAGACGCAATTGCTCCACTCCAGACAAATTCTCTGAACATGCAGAATTATTTTCCCAACAGCTCAAGGAACTTAGATATTCCAGCAGACTTGTATGTCAGTCATTGAAGCGTGTCTCCAATAATAACCGTGAGGCACTTCTAGAAATTTGAGAGCCTAAGCCTTCAACATCTAGACTGACATGCGTGAGTGCATTTAGTGCATTGTCCAACAGGATCCAGAAAACCATACGTAAACACTGGCGGACCCTTAACATTGATCATGCAAACATCCCTCCACCTTTGTTCGCATTCAAGAGAAGTTCAAACTTAAGGGACAGTTTGGTCCACACTCGACCTAGAAAACTTACCCCGACTCAGCCTTCACAAGAGACCCTATGGAACTTGCCGCCAGTCCAAGGGCACTTCCCTTGTGGGTCCTGTTCGGCCTGACCTCAACCGAGACACTCAACTCCGATTGATATTGAGACAGTGAGACCATGGTCCCAAATACAACATATCAACTGTAACAGCGACAATCTTATCTTCTTGGTAACGTGTACGTGCCAACTTCGATACGTGGGTATGACCACATGAAAGGTCAAACTCCGTATCTCTGAACACAAGAGCACAATTAGCTTGGTAGCTGCTTGCGACAGCTACCGAGCTTACCAGCCACTTTCTAGCACATGAACACACAGCAGACGATCTCCGCTGGACGGTGCTTGAGCAGCCATACATCCCTGCGCATATGACAGATGTATCTAAATTCCTTTTCATCAAGGAACAACGTTAGGTGTTCAAACTGCAATGCGACAAGATAACGATGAAATCCCTTGGGCCCTACTCTAAATCTTACCCTGGCGTTCACAGATTGTCCTTTTATAAGGCCGCATATCAGTAAATACGATATATATGTTGTTCTATATTTCGTATTATGCCCAGCTATGTAAGCAAGCTATACGCCTAGGCTTCATTTATGCCCCCTCCTTGACTATTTATGCCATATTTTCTTGGGGCGCGCCCTTTATGAGTGACACCATGACTGGGTTCTTCCTGCTACTGTCTTTCTTTTCACTCAGAGACACGTAGCCGTGGGGCGTGTCCATCTGCTGCCAACACGAGTTAACACTCACGGTGTGCCGTTTCCTAAGAGTGATGTTAGAATTGTTTCTGAGCTGACTTGTCTTTGATTGCAGACAGGTTACCGACAGACAGGCAAAATGCTCCGCATCACTTTATTACTTTATTACTTTTTTACTGCTAATGGATTGTTTTTATATCTCCACTTATATTCCACTTATTTTAAAAAATGGGCTTGATAAGAGCCGCAAATCCGCAGCCGGCCCGATATAACGAACTACGATTCCTATGACCACTTCTGTGTTGTTTGTAATTTTGCCAGACATAGCGGTCTCAGGGCATTCTTCGCCTCTGAGCTGTGAAACAATTCCAAGGTGTTATATTGCAGGTTAGCTTTATTTAAAACTAGCTTTTGTAGTTTCCTCAAGATGACAGGTTTTACTACTGTTCACTTTGGATGATCTTTAGACTCGCCACTCCGAGGCGGGCTTTTGCATTTAAGACTTCATTTCCCAACTACGAGGGACAGCTCGACTGCGTCACTGATATGCGCTGTGACCTGCAGTTCAAATTAATTATCCAATCATGAGCAATATAAATATGACTACCTTCCGGATTGGCTTTACCGCCGACCACGTCTTAGTTAAACCCTGGGCACCGACGTTTAGGCAAGTCATTTGTACTACCCGTTTCGCTATTGTGTGCTTAGGTGTATTTATTGATCTAGTAGTCTTCCCAATATATTTGTCCCAGTTTTTTGCCAGTTGTAAGTATTATGAATGGAGGCATACTCATGTCAGCTTTATTGTAAGCCTCATTAACTTGAACACAAGCAGTGTCTTTACTGATAAATATTCGTTTATCAGTTCTACTTCATACATGCCACAATTATGCTAAGTAGGTGCAGCTCAGGATTAAGTGTAACAAGGGTTCCTGCATCCAATGCTGCGAACATGTTAGAGCCTCTTTCGTGTTTTGCCTCATTGTACATAAAAGATCAGAGAGTTGGACACCCAGATATGTATAGTCCTTTGGTATCTGGTCCCTTTAGGTTTGACCGATCCCTATAGGTTATGCTTTAGTGTTCAACACATGTACCATTAGTTTGAATATGTATCTATCACCACAGATATTTGTGTAGATGGGTTTGTTAAACTACTGAATGCCACAATCAAACTTTTATATACTTATGAGTCTGGTCTTTTTGTCAATAATGCTTTTTCTAGAGCGGTGCCTCACGTCCTGAGCACTGGCCAGGTGAGGTGAGGTTCTTTACCCGCACACTACAGGTAAGTTTTATATTTCCAGATTTACAGTTGCCGCTACATATTAATTGCAGTGGAGAGAAAGAGTATTTAGTACTCGCTCTCAGTTACTAGTTGCTACACCAGTATCTGATCACGTTTTTTGTGAATCAGACTTTTATATACTTATGGGTCTGGTCTTTTTGTCAATTATGTTTTTTCTAGAGCGGTGCCTCACACCCTGAGCAGTGGCCAGTTGAGGTGAGGTTCTTTACCCGTACACTACAGGTAAGTTTTATACTTCCAGATTTACATTTGCTGCTACATATTAATTGCAGTGGAGAGAAAGAGTATTTAGTACTCGCTCTCAGTTACTAGTTGCTACACCAGTATCTGATCACGTTTTTTGTGCTTTTCTACACAGGTTTGACTACACCACGTTCCTTGAACTGAAACAAGTGGTGCATTAGGTGGTATCTGTTCCTTTTTCAGTTACATTCACGTTTGTATTTTTGTTGTCACGAATAACGCAGTAGCTTACACTTTTTGTGTGCTGTGGAAGGCTAGACACTCTTTAGGTCACAATAGCTGAAACATGTAGACAGACCCTCTAACTAGACAGTTGCAGTTTATTTTTTCTGCCTTAGCACTGTTTTTATCCATGACACCAAGAGATATATAATTAAGCTTTTTGCTCCTGATAGTCAGTTTTAATCCACTTTTTTTCACTCTTTTCATAGCACTGCGCCCATCACCTAGTAGTACACCTTAGCTCATCACCTAATGGATTTTAGCATATCCTAGGAGATCCTTAAAACATCCCTGTGCTCCTCCCTCACAGTGACGGGGTTGTAGCCCTCGGCTGTACTAGGGGTTACAGCCGGGAGGAGATACCAGTTGATGAAGCATGTCACCTCGGTGAGTGATGGGACTCCGTCCCCTTATTAGGGTTTCTCTCAAGATGGCTTCACTTAGGCACGATTTTTCACTTAGGCGCAATTTGATACTGTTGATTGGTGTAGGATGTCGTTGAGCACCAAGTAACACCTTATACAGACAAACAATTGAGTTTGCTTTACAGTTTTCAAGGGAAAAGTGTCTGTTCAGGTCTTTAAACTTTCCCGTGGACCCTTCCACTCCCGATTTTGTATTAATTTTGATCCCCCATGAAGATTTGGTATGATTATTAGGCTGTTACAGTGATTTTTACAATGCAGTTAATTGTTTGCTTTAGTAACTCTTTTAGTTCTCTTTCTCTTTTCTCTATTCTCCTCTTTTCTCCTTCATTCTCTCTTTTTATCTGGTCTTTTCTTTCATTTATAATCTCAAAATATTTCAAAATGCGTTTGGTTTTTAAGAAGTTTATATCTTTTAATCCAAGCATTGAAGTTCCCAGTTCTTCCTTCTTTTTATTTTAATATTTTGTTTGTTTTTATTTTTCATAAAAATTGGATAATTGGTTGTTATATATTATACTTTATTATGTACTGATAATGCTTGGATTATTTATAATGGTTTTCATCTTATATATTGCCATTTTAATTCTGTTTAATAAAGCATTCTTAAACATAAAATATGACACAGATTTGATTTTGAACAAGGTGGGCCATGGGACTTGACCAGTTGCTTGAATTGGGACTTTGAGAGTTGATTGAATGAGGCCAGGGCCCAAATTCTGTTGATAAGCATAGTCTTCTTCATCTTGGTCTGAATGCGCTGGATTGCAGTTGTGTTGTTCTAGAGGTCATATTCCAGCATTTGTGCTCTTGAAATGAGGTAGGGTACTATGGCATTTCAATAATCTTCAGACTAGGGGCTCCTGGGAATTGCAGAGTTCTTGGAGGATCCAATGAACTTCCTTGACATGACATTTGGCCACGGAGATCTTTTTTCAACTAACATGGAAGTAAAGTGAAATTTGTGTATATCTTCCTTAAGTCCTTGACGAGAAAAGGGGTCTTAGGTTGATTGTTTGATCATGTGGATGTTTTGAAGACAATGAGTCTGTTGATATCTTCAGAATGCCAGTTGTGAAGCTGCTCCACTTATTCTTTTTTTTTCTCAAACTTCTTTTTATTAGTTCAAGTGTAATAGCAAACAATGATGGATATATAGTCACACATTTCACAATGGTCGTATTCGCATTCTAAAGTTAGTACAGGTGCTCATTAAATGTGGGATTGCTTTGACATTTATACATCCCATGTAGTCGTTTTCTAGTTCTAAAACTTTACAAAACAACATCCCCTAAAACTACCCTCCACCCGCTCCCGCATTAGCCCTCCCTGAAACATGTCGTAGGTGTTGGATGGAAAATGATTGGATGGTCGCTCCATATGCACTATAAACTTAGGTAAGAGAAGGGACAGTTCAATGAAACATATATATCCTAACGTTAAGGTTGGTCTGGCTCTGGTATTCTTAGATAAGAATTGGAAGAGGTGCAGTGCTCTTGTGGTTTGTGGGCATGTTCGCGACAGGTACTCCACTAATGGGGCCCAGTAGTATTCAACGTTTTGAAAATGATCTCCAAAAATACCTGCCATTCGTTCCATCGTGAGCGCCCTCCAGAGGCAGGCGTGCCATTGAGATAGGGTTGGTGCTTCCTTTTTCTTCCATGCTGCTGCTATCGCGCACTTGGCTGTCCCTAGACAAACCCACATAATAGCTTTTTCTTCCTTCATCCCTTACTTTGACTGCGTGGATGCGGCCCAGCCAGGAAATGTATAGTGGTCCCCACCTTTTAAGTTCAGTCTATAACTGTTGTAGTAGGGAAGGATAGTTTGCCCTGTACAAGTCGCCTATACGGGCTGTGATCTTGACACCTAGATATGCAATATTGTGTTTTGCCCCATTGGAAAAGACAGTCCCTAACTAGGGAAAACATCTCTCCCTCTGGGAGAGTGAGGTTCGGAAGATAGGACTTGGAGAGATTAACCCGGAAACCAGCTATTTTTCCAAAAGATTGGTGTTCTTCCTATAGGGCAGTTAGCAAGGACTGTGGCCATGGCTCTCTCCGTGTTAAAAGGATGTCATCAGCGAACAAGGAGATCTTGTGTTCTTCCAAGCCGAATTGTATGCCCTCGATGTCTTGTGTTGCCCTCATCCTGGCAGCCAAGGGTTCAATACTAAGGGCAAATAATAAGGGTGATAATGGACACCCCTGTCTTGTCCCCCTGCCCAACTTGAAGGTGTCTGAGCTGACTCCGTTAACTACTACTTTAGACCATGGTTACATGTAATTAGCTTTAATGATGTTGATAAAGGTCTCACAAAACCCAAACCGCTGTAACGTTTGAAAGAGGAAGGGCCAGTCAACTCTATCAAATGCTTTTTCGGCATCGTCTTAATAGAATTGTTGAGATCCACCATTTCGAGGCCTTTTCCCCCAAGTGGAGAACCCTTTGGATATTATCGTGGATTTGTCTTCCTTTAAAAAAAAACAATTCATCTGGATGTTTCAGATCAGGCATCAGGTCTTCCAGTCCATTAGCTAGTATTTTGAAGTATAACTTGGTATCCAGGTTTAATAGCGCTGTCGGCCCGTATGAGGAGCATAATTGTGTGTTTTTTCCTGGTTTTGGTATTACTGTTATCAGGGCCTCACTCATTGAATGTGTGACCGCTGGACCAGATGCTATATAATTAAAGCGAAACGTCAGATGGGGTATCAGCTCTGAGGAAAAAATTTAAAGAAATGAGCCGTTAGTCCATCTGGCCCTTGTGATTTATGGGCTTCAATGCCCTGATAGCAAGCTGTGTTAAGGGAGCGCCCAAGAGCTCATTCTGGGGATGTGTGACCTGAGGGACACTGATCAAGTCCAGGTATGCTACCCGAGCCTTATAAACTGTCTTATCGGCCTGGTAAAAAGTCTTGTATAATGCCCTGAATATCTGAGATTTCCCTGTGTCTGTGTTTTTTCCAGATTTCCCTGTGGGTCCTGAATGTCCCCTATGAATTCTCTTTCTATTTTAACCCTAAGTTGTTGCACCAGGTGGGCCTCAACCTTATTTCCCTGTTTGTATAAGATTCACCACAAACGGAGGTGAGTCAGTTCTGCTCTATTTGTGTATATCGCATTTATTTTCCCCCTTCAGTGCAGTCAGTTTACATTGAATGGTTATCGTAGGCTCTTTTTTATGTGTCTGTTCTATCTCTCGAAGTTCCTCCTCTAACGCTATGCGTTCTTTTGCTCTCTGCCTATTCAGAGTTGTTTAGTTCAAAACATTTGCCCCTCAGACGGCTTTTGAAGGCGTCCAAATTGTTGGACGGTGTGGTCTCCTGTGGAATAATTATTTGGAAATGCTCTCTAATTGCTGTGCGCAATTCATCTCATAATAGTCTGTCATGCGTAAGGGAGGCAGGGAAAAAACATCGTGAGATTTTAGGGGAGATCATGTTCTATTCAAGACAAATGGTAACAGGGACGTGATCCAAGATAGTATGGGGTGAATTTTTTCAGATTGGAGAGAGATCGCTCATCTGCCCTAGGCTAAGAAAAACATAGTCTAGTCATAAATAGGTCTGGTGAACATGGGAGAAGAATGAGAAGTCTTTCATCGTGGGATAAAGCGCTCTCCATGCATCCATAAATCCAAGATATAGGATAGCTTGTTTTACCCCTTTTAGGAAACTACCTGTGGGCTTGCGCTGTGGGTGGGTGCTATCTAATTCTGAATGCCATGTGAGATTAAAGGCTCCCATGAGTATGAGTGGGCCTTCAGCGAAGCCTCCCACTGACGCTAGTAGTGAGGTGATAAATTTGAGTTGACCCGCATTGGGTGCATATGCTGAGACCCTGCAGTTTGCCCTTCACCATTACTATCCTCCCATCTTTGTCTGTTTTATACCCCTCAGGTTGGAACTTCATGGTAGAGTGGAACATCAGTGCCACCCCTTTTTGTTTCGTGCCTACTCAGGATTTATATATCAGGGGTAATTTTTATGTTTCAATCTGTCGTCCTCTGATCTCTTAAAGTATGTCTCCTGTGTAATGCCACTACATCAAATTGGTTATCTAACAAGTATTTCCATACCTATTGGTGTTTAAGTGGTACGTTGAGGCCTCTTACATTCCTGGATACTATATTTACCATTTTAAAATAAACCAATCACTTTCATCAAGTTGATGTTTCCTTGACCCCTGTCTCTTTCTCTTATGTTTGTCTCCTTTCCCTCGCCCACCATAGCCTAAGTGACAGTCCATACTTTTTGTGCGTTAAAGACTAGTGCCAAACTTCCATCCCACCTATGTGTAATGAGAGGTCTCAGATCTCCCCTGGACTAAGGTATGTACTGTCACTTTCCCAGGGAGAGAATATCAGTTCCAAACTTATGGAATATAACATATATGCAGCACTTCCTAAGGTGGGCAAACTTTCAACACTCCCCCACAGGCAAGGCAAGAAAACAATATCACATGAGTCTCCTCTAGACCAAGGTAACACGCACAACACTTCTCTAGAGCGAGATATACTTTGCACATCACTTGCCAGGAGTAGAACAACTTCCTATAACACAATTACCTGCTAGAAGGGAATTCACCCATCCTTCTACAACAGAATACTTGGCCAAGAAGAATCCACACCTCCTGCTACAAGGAAAAGACGAATTGGTATATCTGGGATATATTTATTAGTAAATAGCACCATACGGTAAGCCAAATGCACCTATCATAGCAGACTCTAACATATCAATAGTATGATTGAAACACAATCAAGGAAAACAATATGTAGAAATATATATATGTATATAAATGTATGGAACCTGAAAATAAAGTTATAGTAAGCAAGAACAGTAGGAAAAGTAGAAATCAGTGGAACACCTCACCAACTGTCTGTCCATCCCGTTTCCACTTCGCCAAAGGGGAGTCCGGTTCTTCAACTGAAACGGGAGACAGTAGTGAAACTATACGCCCCACCGCCACAGCTGCGCGTCTCCCCTGTGATGAACTTCCACCTAACAGAACCCAGACACCTCCTTTTGTACAAGTGGAGACGTGAGACGAAGCTCCTGGTGAGCCTCGCCCCCTTTTCCCATCAGAGTCCGTACCACTCTGCACCAAGGCCACAGCTTCAGCTGGCCAGGCATCTGTTATGGCTGCAGAGCAGAGCGAGCACATTCCTCTTGTTAAATGGTAGCGGCAGTTTCAGTCGATAACCTTTCAAGTATTGCCCGGCGGTAATCGCCTCTCATACCACTCGATAATTTACCAATGAAAGAGGCAGGCGCCGGAGACTGGAAGGCAGGAAACAAAGTTTTATTCCGTCGGAGCAGAACACATCAGATCAGACAGCAAGGTATCGTCACAAGGTGCTCTAACTGCATCTCTGAGACCTGGTCTCTTATACACAGGTTTATTGCTTTATTACACATAGTATATTCTTGAGATTCTCTTGATGCATGAGAGAACATCCCCTGAAGCCCCGGCTCAGATCCGATCCCACACATAGCTACAGTAGAAGTTCCCACCTCACCCGCAGTAGGAGATGGCTATCGCGCAGCAGGGTATTCCGCCAATTCCCGAGGATGTGTGCAACCGGCCGGGTCTCAGGGGGTAGGGGCTTTGATCTACTGTAATCCCTTTGATGTGGGGTGTTTCCCTTACAGTAGGGGCAATAAACTGCATCCGCAGGGCTAGGTGATGGCCTGGGATCGGGTCGGACAATGGGGCGCAGAGGAAGGGGGTTATCAAAGGAGAGGCATGACCATGTATGGGATGTCGGTCGGATGTGGTTCCGTAGCAGGGTCGCGCAGAAAGAGTGGGTTTATGGCCTGTGTGAGAGAGCGGGGGTGGCCGGTGCGCGGGGGATGCTTGCAGCGTCAGGGGAACGCGCTGGCGATTGACAATGAGCGGGGGAGAGAGTGGGGGCCTAAAAATGGCTGCCGCGTGCTCGCTGTGCGTGGCGCTGGGGAGAGGCAAGATGGCGCAGATAATGTTCAGTTTGCAAGCTAAATTTCCACAGTCCTCCCTTTTAACATATCTCGCCAGCTTGTCTAGTTCTGATTTATCCCCATAATACTACGGACTTCCACCTCATAAAGGGCTTTCATCCGCTCTGTTTCAAAGTTCAAAGTCTTAGGGCAGATGCAGTTCATAAAAAGCGAACATAAAGGTGGCAGACACTGAATCCCCAAGCAACATCCACATAGTATCACAACCGGTATTAGGATAAATGAAAACAGCCTCCATCCCCAACTTTTAATAGTGTCCCAAAACCAGCTCCCAAGTGACCACCCTTCTTGCTCCTGATGGACCTCTGCGGAAAGTCTGTGGAGGTGTTCAATTGCTTTGTAGACTGAGGGTGAGTTATCCGGTACGTAGGTATAACAGCTGGACCCAATGATGCGGCATGCTCCTCCACGATCAGCCAGAACCACATCTAGAACAAGGCGGTTCTGAAGAGCCACCAGGCGGACGGCCTGAAGCTCAGCGGTGTTGTTGGCGAGGGCGCCAGCTGTAATGTTCATTGCTGTTTCAACTGCCTGGGTTAAGTGGCGGATGGCACGGCTGTTTACCATTGGACCCCAGAGTGGAACAAGTCCCTTTACTGCATCCAGGAACTGTGCTCCGGTGGAGTCGGCTTGTACAATGTCTTTGGCACGTTTCTGTCGGTGATGGTTTGCTGGAGCCACAAATGTCGGGGAAGGACAAAAGCGATGTAGCAGGTGCCTCCCCAACCTTTCGGGAGCCAGGTGTAGGCCTTAGTACCACAGATGAAGTACATATTCGGGGAGGCAACAAAGGAGGGTGGATCGACTGAGTCCAATGTTCGGGTGATGAGGCAGGAGCTGTGGCCCACCAGCTGCGCCCCTAGGCCTTCGAGGCACACAAATCCAGTGATGTTGACGACGGTTAGGGCCACTGTCAGGGTGGCGGCCGTTCGTTTCCGGAGGTAAGAGAAGGTAGGTCTGGCTGGGTTGTTGAACACTTGCATTTCAACTCGTTCTTTGGCAGGGATGTCCAGGTGGAAGGAAGTGTTTGACTTCAGAGGGCAGAAGAGGGCAGAGGTTTTTCCAGTTTTGTTCAGCCAGAACCCATGGTAGAAGTGTGACACAGTTTTGCCGGAAGTGGCATTGTCCTTGTAGCTCTCCTGCAGGAGGATCAGCCAGGCGAGGCAGGAACCATGGACAGAAAAAGGTGAAGGGATGAAAGGGATTGAGTGCCCAGTGGCATGTGGTAGCAATCCACAGATCCAGCAGTTAGTGGCGTTGGCGGCAAGATTGTGTTGGTGGAGCAACTGCACAAAAGAGTTATTCCAGAACTCCTTACGTCTTTCTCGGAGTTGGGGTGAAAGTGAGATCAGATGGTGTTCTTTCATGGTGGTAGGTTGGGCGGTGGTCAGCAATGTCCTATGAGCAGGGGCGCTCTCCTCCATGATCCAGAAGGTGACCATGAGGAGAAGGCAAAAGAGGAGGGTAACGAAAAGTATAATAAACTTCGAGCTGTGCATTCTGTCAGTCTTTGGGTTTTTGTAGTGGGTCTTCGGACGTCCGGTTGCTTCCATCATCTTCATGTCGGGCGCTTCCATCACCTTCAAGGAACTCGGTAGCGGGCAGAACCACAGACT
Organism: Triturus cristatus; assembly: GCF_964204655.1. Classification (NCBI taxonomy): domain Eukaryota; kingdom Metazoa; phylum Chordata; class Amphibia; order Caudata; family Salamandridae; genus Triturus; species Triturus cristatus. The sequence continues at coordinate 1,094,360,381 of NC_140592.1, read as the reverse complement.
TTGTTTAGTTTCTCTCCTGATGGCCTTCGAGGGGACTAGGCAACCGCTCTGAGATTTTAACTTAGTTTGTGGTCTGCTTAGCCGAAGTTCTCTCCTTTCGTCGCAAGTTATACCCTTCCTTGGACGGTACAGTGGGATCGGGATATTCAGTCAATTCAAGTGTCTCTGTATCCGGGCAGCGGCTCAGGGATGGTCGGTCTTTGTCCAGAAGTTCCTCTTGGGCGGTGATGTTGTCCGTGGTTGCCAGGGTCGATGATACCTTCTTGCAGTGGTGTGCATGCAGCCAATTGCGTTTCCCCTCCACTCAAAGAGCTGTTCGGGTGGTGATCAGGACTTGCAGGGGGCCCGTCCACCGGGGCTCCAGACTCTTGGTGCGCTGGAAGTTACGCACTAAGACGAAGTCACCGGGTTGGATGTCGTGTCCGGGGCCCCTGGAAACATCGGGAATGGCGTGCAGCACCTGCTGATGGATAACAGACAACGTTTTAGTTAGATTGTACAGATAATCAGACATGAGGACGTCCGGGACGTCGTGGATGGATGTTGGTTTTGGTGCAGTCCAAAGGTTCATGGGCCGCCCGAAGACGACCTCGTAGGGGGTTAAGTGGTGTTTGGTGGGGGTGGAACGCATTGATAGCAATGCTAGCGGGAGAGCGTCTGGCCATCTTAGTCCTGTGGTGGCGACTATTTTTGCTATCTTAAGCTTCAATGTGGCATTGTGTCGCTCAACCAGGCCTGCAGATTGGGGATGGAAGGCCGCATGGAATTTCTGTTTTACACCCAACCCTTTTAAGATGAGTTGGATAACTTCGGCTACGAAGTGGGGGCCGTTGTCGCTCCACAAAATTCGACAAAGGCCGTATCGGGGGAAGAATTCCTTCAGTAGTACTTTTGCAGTAGTCATAGCAGTGTTGTCGTGGGTTGGATAGGCTTCCACCCACTTGCTGAAGGCACATACAACAACAAGTACGTACTTCAAACCCTGGCACCTTTCTAACTGGACATAGTCCATTTGTAGGACTTCAAAAGGGTGATTGGGGACCCCAAACCCTCCCCGGGGTACAGCAGTTCCTTTCCCAGGGTTATGTTGGAGGCATACTAGGCATTGTTGGACCAGACGTTTGGCTGAGTCTGGGATCTTGTCGTTGTGCCAGACTTTGGAGACGAGTTCGATCATGGGGGCAGACCCTATGTGTGCGGGGGAGTGTGCCATGGTCAGCACGGGGATCAAGTATGAGTCTGGTAGCAACCATTTGTTCAAGTCTTTAGCTCGCCAGCAACCGTCATCGTCCTTCAATCCCACCCGGGCCCATTCAGCTAATTCGTGTGGTGTGCTGGCTAGTTGGATATCCCTAATCGTTTCCCTAGCATCCTTCCATTTCTCAGTTTGTGACCTGGTCACGTACATACAGGTCGTGGACCTATTCTCGGCTGTGGTTCGGGCAGTAATGTCAGCTAGTGCATTTCCCTGTCCTATGATGTCTGTCACCTTCTTGTGTGCCTGGCATTTGATCACAGCCAGCCGTGTGGGGAGGAGGACCGCCTCGGTCAGGGCAGAGACTAGATCTCCATGCAGGATGGGTGTGCCATGAGAGGTCAGGAATCCCCTCTCTTTCCATAAGAGCCCAAAGTGGTGAACTACCACGAAGGCATACTGACTGTCTGTGTAAATGTTTGCGGTTGTCCCTGCTGCCAGAATGCATGCTCGTGTGAGAGCTATTAGTTCCGCCGCCTGTGCGGATCGCTGTGTGATGCGGGCTGTCTCAACAACTGTTCGGGCCGTGGTGACTGCATAGGCAGCTGAGGTGGTGCCATCGGGGAGCTTGATACATGAGCCATCCACCCACAGTTCTCCGTCAGGGTTCGGGAAGGCAGTATCTCGGAGGTCGACCCTACTCTTGGTCTGTTCGTCGGTGAGGGTCACGCAGTCATGTATAGGGGATGCATTGGGGTCATTGTCAGGGAGAGGTAGTAGAGTAGCTGGATTCAGAGTGGTGCATCGTTTCAATGTGATGTGGGGTGCAAGCAGAGTCAGTTCGTAACCGGTCAGTCGTGCGCTAGTCAGGTGTTGAGTCTTGGTTTGGTTCAGGAGGGTGTCAACCGCATGGGGTACCAATACAGTGAGGGAGTTCGAGAGCACAATCCCCTCGCTTTGCCGGATAGAGACAGCGGCGGCGGCCACTGCTCGAAGGCAGGCAGGCAAAGCTCTGGCTACGGGGTCAAGAGTGGCAGAGAAGTAGGCACAAGGGCGTTGTTTAGGGCCTATGGACTGGGTTAGGACAGACAACGCACATCCCTCCCTTTCGTGGGTGAAGAGGGAAAAAGGTTTAGTGTAGTCTGGGGTTCCTAGGACTGGGGCTGAGCAGAGGGCGTCTCGTAATTCTTTGAAGGAGGATTGACATTCGGGTGTCCAAGGGAGGGGGAAGGGGACATCTTTAGCCAGCAGGGAAAGCAGAGGCTTTACGATAAGACTGAAGTTTGGCAACCATTGCCGACAAAAGGAGGTGAGGCCTACTAGGGACCGTACTTGCTTCTGAGTTTTGGGAACAGGGGTTTCTAGGATGGTCTGAATTCGGTCAGGGGTAAGTTTTCTCCCGTCTTTGGATAGTAGGTGGCCTAAATATGTTACTTGGGGTTGGCAGAATTGTAATTTCTTCCTGGAGACCTTGTGACCATTCTCCGCGAGGAAGCGGAGGAGGTGAATGGTGGCTGTGACTGCAAGTGGAGTGGTGTCGGCCGCCAAAAGGATGTCATCGACGTACTGTATTAACACTACTCCATCGGGTAGTTGGACTGCATCTAGTTGTCTCTTGAGGGCTTGGCTATAAATGCTGGGACTCTCAGTGTAGCCTTGGGGTGCCCTACAGAATCTGTATGAACGGGCTTTTAGGGTGAAGCCGAAGAGGTAACGGCTGTCTGGGTGGATGGGGATGGAAAAGAATGCGTTCTTGAGATCAATGACGGTAAAGGTAGTGGCAGTGGACGGAATCAGGGTGAGGATGGTGGTGATGTCTGAGACCACGGGGTACTGAGGTATGACTACTTTGTTAACTTCTCGTAAGTCAACAATAAAGCGGTATGCTTTCTCATCTCCCTCGCCTTGCTTCTTAACAATGGGTAGGATAGGGCTGTTGCAAACATTACTGACTACTTCTTCTACCACTCCTGCATCGACTAGGGACTCGATGATTTCCACCAACGCCTTCTCGCCTTCGGGCGATATCCGATACTGTGGAAGCTTCGGGAGCACTGCGTCCGGTCGGACGGTTATGTGTACTGGGTCGATCACCATGCGCCCTACATCTGAGTCGGTTTTAGCCCATAGATGTGAAGGTAATGTGTCGAGTAGGGACAGGTCAGCATCAGTTATAGAGAGCATACGCCGTGTGTGACAGGGTCTGGACAGATCTGGGTTATCGTGCAAGATGACCCGAACTCCGTCTGGGGAGCATCTGATGGTAGCTCGAAAATGTTTTAGTAAGTCAAGTCCCATAATAGCATCGGGGGTGTTGGAGGAGAGCAGAAAGGTCGTGTCAGTGACGTTATCGTCTAAGTCAAAGGAGATTGGTGCTGATAAGGGGTTAGTAGAGGGCGTTCCATCGAAGCCTATTGAGGTTACGTGTGAGCCAGACAAGGGTGCCCTAGGAATCAGTCGTTTAGATAACGCACTACGTGTCGCCCCAGTATCTACCAGGAATGGAGATTTCGTGCCCAGGACCTTAGCGGTGACGTAAGGACTTTGCTGGTCAACACGGAGTTCGACTGGATCCCTCCCTTGCCCCTGGCGGTCCTATGCGAAGTCATGAGTGCTTTCGTAGTCGGACTGCTGACACTGGTTTTGTCTGGGGCGATCAAAGGTGTTTGGTCTGCCTGGCCTGTCGTTGATGGCGTTGTTCGTGTACCCTCGTCCCTGTCCTCTATTTCTGGGGTCATATGCTGTGTCTCTGGGATCCCTATTTTTGTTCAGTTCCAGAAGGACCGGGCACTGGGATTTCCAGTGTCCGAACCCTCTACAGAACGCACATTGGTTCCCATCTAAGTCTCTCCGTCCGTTGTAGGGTGCAGGTGTATGGTCTCTAGGGGGTAGCTTTCTAGGGGCGGTTGGTTGGTAATTCCCTTTCGGGGGTTCCCTTCCTATGGTCACCCCTTGCAACTGTGCTATCATTACCCTCTCCTTTAGTTCCTTTTTCTTCTTCTCTGACGCCCTATCGTTCTCGTTCTTCTGGTTTTCGTAGTATTGGGCCATCTGGAGAATTGCTGCGGGTTTGGAGGCTGCCCAACTACTCTCGCTGGTCTGTAGTTTCTGGGAAACTTCTTGTGACAGACCCTTCACATAATTCTGGACAAAGAGGTGATGTCCGGTTGCGGTGGTCATGTCTTGGCCACTGTAATCGGAAAACACAGTCTCGAATCGGGAGAAGTATTCAGACACATCCTCCTGGGGTTTCTGGCGGCAAGCCGTCACTATCGACCAGTCTACCTTTCTTTCTGGGATTAGAGTCTTCAGCTTCTGTACAATCTTGTCTGGGAGCTCTAATATGGCTTTCGGGGGTTTCTGTCCTGGTTCTCGCTGTTTATCTATGGTATCGAGTTGTACCCAGGTATATCCGAACGGCTCAGCGTGGTCAACTTTCCGGATTTGTTTCCACACATCAGCCGGCAGACATAGCCCAAAGAACAAGTCGATATCTGCTAAAGTCATTATCGTAGAACCTAAGGCTGTACCTAGTTCAGTGTAGAAGGCAGTCGGGTTCTTTCTCAAGTCGGGTAGAGTTTTTCGAAAGGTCAAAATATCTTGTCGGTCCCATGGCTGGTAGACCCAATTATATACAACCCTTCCCTTCGCATCTTGGTGGTTGATGTCGTCATGTGTTCCCTGGCCTCGTGGGGGGACCCAGTAGGGGGCAGCTTCTTTGATGGGCATCATGGCATCAGCCCTTCCTTCCTGGGGCTTAGTCGCTATGGGGGTTTCTGCTTTGGTGGTCTGCCTGTGTTCTCTAAGGTGTCGATAGACCTCGAGTGTACGAGTGAAGAGGTTCGTTACATCGCCCTCTCCTTCTTCCCCAATGTCTACCTTCCTATATAGGGTCGCTAAGCCTTCGGGACCTTTATCGCGGTACCTATCCTCATATGTATTAGTGCATGATAACAAAGTCGTACGACAAAGTGTCGTCTGCGGCTGTCTGCATACGAGTTATATACGTCTGTTATATACTCCTCACTTTCCTTACGCTCCACTAGTGTCTTTACTATTTTGTCGATTCCTGCTCGCTCGTCCTTCGTTAGTCGATTCATTCTGGTGGGATCTTTCTTTCTTATCTCATGGTCATCTAGCGTTATAGCCGACGTTGGGTTCAGTACAAGAGGCTCAGCCGGCGCGGAGGCCATGAGGACCGAGGCCCCTGTACTGCTTTCGCTCGTGTTTGGGGGTTGTGGGTGTTGCACTACTGATTGGGAGGGTGCATATGGAGGGGGCATGTAAATGATCGGGGGACCTAACAGTAATTCATCATTCGTTCGCTGCTTGGAGGACAACTCAGGGTAGAGCAAAGAAGGGGTCCTAACAGCGTACTGGCCTGATGTTTCGGGCTCCTGCCTTAGTTTAGTTTCCCTTCTCTCCTTTATTTCTTCTTCTAACCTTCTAGCGGCAAGGTGAGCTGCCTTTCGTAATTCCTTTTCTGCTTTTACTTCTTCCCTCTTTTTCCGTTGCGTTGCTTCTTTGCGCCACATGCCGATACTGTCAAGCATAGTAGGCGTCGTCTTATTGCTACGCAGAGCTATTTCTAGCACTTCTATCTTATGGTCGTCGAAGGATCCCATCAGTGGCCACTGACTCTCGGGGTCCTTCTTGGTATATTTATGCCACAGCTTGCTATAAGCTACGGCGACTAGTCCATATTTAGTGAACATGTCCTTATTAGGGGTGCCTTCCAGTGGAGCCGGATGGTTCACCTCTAATAAGCGGTCCGGGCAGAACCAACTACCAATCAGTGGGGAGAAGATAGGCATGACGGGTTTCAACGGGGACAAAAGTCAGCACTACCTATCTTTTCACTGCTTGCAAAGACTAGACAGAATATCTCTATTCCTCGTTATTTGTAAGCAGAGAATACCTCCAAAGAACCAATATCGAACAACTAGTGTTCGGACAATCAATCAATCAATCAATGGGGAGATAAAGATAGGCACGACGGGTTTCAACGGGGACAAAAGTCTGCGTTACCTACCCTTCACTATTTGCAAAGACTAGACAGAATATTTCTATTCTACGTTATTTGCAAACAGAGAATATCTCAAAGAGCACTATTCTTCAAAACAATCAATGTTCGGACAATCAATCAGTGGGGAGATAAAGATAGGCACGACGGGTTTCAACGGGGACAAAAGTCTGCGTTACCTACCCTTCACTATTTGCAAAGGGAGAGAGAGAGAGTATTTCTACTCCTCCCCGTTTGTAGACAGCGAATATCTCAAAGAGAACAATCAATGAGCAATACTAGTATTTAAAAACTTCAAACAATCAATCAATTATTTCGCAATTTGTCGTGTATCACGACCTTACCCGGACCGCGTGGACAGTTTCTCGTCTTCCGCCTCCAGCGCCCGATCGTCCTCTACTCTCCGTATTTGCCGCGGCACTCCTGATGGTTCCCAGTCAGGACCGTAGATCACTCGAGAGAGGTCTGCTCGGAACCAGTGAAGTCCGGATGATCGGCTGCCAGATGAGGGTCTATTGGGCAGGAGCTCTCCCGATCGTTGCAGTCGTTCACTCTGTCGTCGGGACCTCTCCCACTGGATCCACGTGTCGCTGATGGGCCCCACGCTTGGGACGCCAATTGTTAAATGGTAGCGGCAGTTTCAGTCGATAACCTTTCAAGTATTGCCCGGCGGTAATCGCCTCTCATACCAATCGATAATTTACCAATGAAAGAGGCAGGCGCCGGAGACTGGAAGGCAGGAAACAAAGTTTTATTCCGTCGGAGCAGAACACATCAGATCAGACAGCAAGGTATCGTCACGAGGTGCTCTAACTGCATCTCTGAGACCTGGTCTCTTATACACAGGTTTATTGCTTTATTACACATAGTATATTCTTGAGATTCCCTTGATGCATGAGAGAACATCCCCTGAAGCCCCGGCTCAGATCCGATCCCACACATAGCTACAGTAGAAGTTCCCACCTCACCCGCAGTAGGAGATGGCTATCGCGCAGCAGGGTATTCCGCCAATTCCCGAGGATGTGTGCAACCGGCCGGGTCTCAGGGGGTAGGGGCTTTGATCTACTGTAATCCCTTTGATGTGGGGTGTTTCCCTTACAGTAGGGGCAATAAACTGCATCCGCAGGGCTAGGTGATGGCCTGGGATCGGGTCGGACAATGGGGCGCAGAGGAAGGGGGTTATCAAAGGAGAGGCATGACCATGTATGGGATGTCGGTCGGATGTGGTTCCGTAGCAGGGTCGCGCAGAAAGAGTGGGTTTATGGCCTGTGTGAGAGAGCGGGGGTGGCCGGTGCGCGGGGGATGCTTGCAGTGTCAGGGGAACGCGCTGGCGATTGACAATGAGCGGGGGAGAGAGTGGGGTGCCTAAAAAGGGCTGCCGCGTGCTCGCTGTGCGTGGCGCTGGGGAGAGGCAAGATGGCGCAGATAATGTTCAGTTTGCAAGCTAAATTTCCACACTCTGACAAGATCCAGTTCTTTCTGGTCAGTAAAGTGCGAAAAACAAGTGAAAAGGAAAACATGCCCTTCTCACCTAGTGAAGCTCAGAAAATGGCGACAGCTCAGAAAATGGAGTCACTCAGGCATAAGCCTCTATTCACGCAAAAGAGCAATATTAGTATGCAAGATGACATAAGATCATGCCAAAGCCAATAGCAAGCACTGCCGTTAAGCAAGATAAAGTCAGAATCTGAAAGAGACATAATCAAGCCCTACTTCGTAGCTTATTCTTACTAGGCAGGCCTACACATCACTATATTATGTTATAATATGCTAAATAAGACTGAGATGGTGATGGGCTCCGGTCATTATCAGGCTATTTATCCACATAAATGGCACATTCATTACACTATGTAGTGTTTGAAAAGCTTGTATCCCATCCCCCTCGAACCAAGTTTGTGGGATAACCTTTCCCAACTTAACCTTACCATCTTGACAAGTAAACATTAGTGTGGTTGGCTCAGTACGTGTCTGCTGCCACAGCTGTTTTCTTGAAACTATAGGTCAGAGCAAAGGACCCCTCAAGACATTGGAGAGATAGATGTGGTGGTGTAGATTCCCCCTTTCTCAACGAATACATTGAACAATTTCACCTTAAACAGTCACCTGTCTATCATTCCTCCTTAATCTGTGCTTGTGGGGGTGCAATATTCATTGTGAGTTCCTGGCCAAAGTGTCGACGCAGCTTTGCATCCTCTCAAGCAGGTCTCATCACTTCTTCGGGTTCTGCTTTGGACATTGGGTGTGCCACTGGTTTTTCTTGTTTTGTTCAGTGGAGCTCCCCGGGTGAGGCTCTGTCTGTCTGCTGTACTTGGGTGTGGCAACCCTAAGAGGTCCAGAGCATCTTCCAGTTCTGTAACTTGATGCGCTTTGTTGTTGTGGTTAGTCCTTCTGTATCTGATACGGTCTTGACGCAGTTTTTCCATTACTGGTCTGAATTGTTGTTAACGTTGAAGGGTAGCTCCGGCCAAATCCTGAAACCGGGTACATGAAAAGCCTTGAAAGGTGATCGTATCTTTTTCTGGCCTCTTGCAGTATGGCTTCTTTCACTTTAAATGAGTGTAATTTAACGTCCTGGGTACAATGATGATCTCCTGGAGTCTGTCTCCCCACACGGTGACTTCTCTCTATCTTAATGTTTGTGTGATCTGGGCCTAGTATTTCCCCAAACAGGCCTACAACAAAAGTCTCCAGGTCCGGGTCATCTGCCCCTTCCTCCAAGTCCCTTATTCTTATATTGTCCCGTTTGGACCTGTTTTCAAGATCCTCGTTTTTCAGGAGGGCTGCGTGTAGTTGAGCTCTGAGGTCCTGCACCGCTTATTTTGTTTCTGATAAGTTGTGCTCTAGTTCAAGGGTTTTGGCCTCCAGGTCGAGCGTTCCAGTGCCTATTGAGTCCACATCCTGTTGAATGGAGGCCAAGCGATCGGTGATATCTGCCTTTAGCTGGTCTATTGATGCTGCCATGTCCAGCTTGAGCTACGCCTGTAGTTCTGCTTTAAAGTCTCTGAGAGAGGCCAATAGATTGTGTTTGGTGAGAGCCATGTTGCTTCTCTTTTCGTCTGGTTTACGAGTATCCTTTTCTTCTGTTGGGCCGAAGTAATTGGACACCCTGTTTAAGAATGTTTTTGGTGGCATATGGGCTGTCCCGTGCTCCCCTGTGGACTCTTGATGGAGGGATGTTTCAAAGTCAACCTGTGCCCTGGGCACCCCCCTACTGGCAGGTAGACTCTGCAGAGTGAGGGGTAGGTTGACCGCCGCACAACGGAGTTCGAAACGACACTGCACCTTACAGTCTCTACACCTGCCCAGTACACGTTGTCACATATTGCTGACCCGAATTGGGTAATGTGGTAGATCTACAGGTACCACTTTTTAGGGTGCTGTATGGGTGGTCACTAATTGTTTCACTAAATCAGACCACCACCAAAAAGTGTAGATAGATCTTACATCGGTCCTGAAGAATTGCCGTCTACTTGACCTAAGGCAAGAAACATGTTGACTTGATTTTCTAGCGCAAAACCCTGCAACCTTAGAGCAAGTGTGCGTGCATTAATGTTTTTAATCAGAATAGTGACCACATTCATTAAAGTTGTTTTGGGTGGACCACTAATTCCTGTTTTAGCCCTAAACATTTCACATTTATACATCTACACTCACTAGGGCCCTCACACGCACTGCACCCAACGGCAAAAGGAAAAAAGATCTCCGCTAAGAAGGCCCCATCAAGGGTGCCGATCGGGTATTGCAGCGCCGACCTGATAAGGAGCAGACCCAATGATGAAGCAAGACACCTAGCTGGCTGGGTGTGTGAGGGTCTCTTTCCGAAAGGTGGACATTTTCTACTGCCCTAAGTGAGCACCCCTGTGCTCTATACACACACATTGACCTGTAATATACAGTAGGAACGGCATACCACCTTGTTTTGTGTTAATGGCCTTATTGCCAGTGGCAGACCTACATTTGCCCCTACCAATAACCCACTTTTGAGGGGGAGTGTGTGTGCTGTACGTCTGGATCTTTGTTGCTTGTCTCCTAGGCCTGGTTCTTTTGGGTGATCGCCATATCAGGGTAAGGTCTTCTAAGCAGTGTTGGGTTTTGGGATTTTCACCCCCTCGAGGACCTCGCAGAGTACAATTTGGGAAAGCTTTTTCCTGGCATTCCTTTGTTCAGGAAGTGCATGACCTCGGGACCAGGGCTGCCGTCTTAGGGTCAGACACCGGTGGTGGGGCTCTTCTATATTCCTTCCTACCTTTGTGGGTGCCCTGAAACCTTGTGGTCCTCCGCCATGCTCCCTCACCCATGGTGGCCCATCTCACCAGGATCTCTTGTGTCTCACCTCACTGCTGCTGAACCCTGCCCTCGTCAGTTGCACTCAACCGCAGGCGCCTCCTCTCGCTCTTGCCATGCTGCTCATTAGCCGGAGCCTGCCCTCGGTAAGTCTTTTATCGCTGTGTGCTCTGGCGATTACCGGTTCTCTCGCTGTGTCTGTTCTGTCACCCGGATTTAAATGCTTAGCAGCAGGCTGTTGTTAAGTGTTTTCCCCTTGTGCGGTCCTAATCTGCCATTTTAGCTCCTCGCAGCTTGATCTTCATCTAATGTGGATCCACACATGAGAACGTCCATCTGCGCATCAGCTGGTTTTCGGTCGGTCACTGGACTGTGTCATGGGCGATCCGTGTCTCACAGCAGGGATTTGCTCTGTTTTTCCCACTGTTACCACCACAGAGATGGAGCCAGTGTGGATCACTTCCACTTGGCAATCTTTCCTGGCCACGCCCCCACTGCTCCACTTTTTGAGTTGCAGTTATCCCACTGCCTGTAGTGTAGATGACCTTGCTGGTTACTATTACAGTGGTGTATGTTCTCATGGGAAGGCACACAGTGGTGGAGATAAGGACATGGTCACTTTAGATGATGGGGGAAGATAATTCCTGTTAATATGATTAGTCCAGACAAAGACAAATTTACATCCATTGTGTTGCCAGCTATATGTGAGATAACTGAGTTTCTAGATACGTTGGGAAGGATTCTGGTGTGGGTGGGGGGTAGCTGATCAAAAAGGAGGTTCTGATGATTCTAAAGATGACATCCAGGAAGACGTTTCTAAAAGTTCTCATGTTTGGTGGAGGCCCACAATTATCCAGGAATGAGCAAGAAGACATAGACAAGGGTGAGAAATGAACTTGGAGTGATTTGCATTCAGTCATGAGGTATTGTTGAAAACGGATTGTCTGTAACAAGTCCTTCAAAGTGGCTTCTAATCCTTACTCTGTCTGCTTTTTCTTTATGGGTTCTATAATCAAAGGGATTTCCTTATTCAGGACTGGGATGCATTGTCTCCTAATCAAGGGTAAATGTTGAAAAGTACATCAAGAGGCTGATATAAGAAACTTTTATTTGTTGTTGAACATGTTCTTTTTATTTCACAAAAACAAAATTAGAATAGAATACACTATGTAAACAGTAAACATGCTCAGTCCAGTGTGTCTTACATACCAAATTAGCAATGGGCTATTTTTGACACTGCCCCCCCAAAGAGGCCCTTACACAAGGAGTACAATGTGCGGTACCCATTTCAAGTGTATAAATGTTCATTTTCAAATTATCATTACGTAGCAATACATGGGTGGGTACATAGGAAATAAACTATCCTCTCTGCCCCCTCCCCCATTAACCTATCAAGCAATTCTCTCCAATTCCTCAATTCATCTCCAATTTCTTATTGATGCGTACTCTGTACACATAAAGCTCCATGGCCACCACCAATTCCCCCCCCGCATAAGGGACCACAACCAAGAACAGTCTCTGGCAACCAGTAAATTGCTACTCACATTTATGCCAACACCAGACCCTATGCATCAAATCTATAAGCAATATTTCCCTTCCTAGGTCTTGGGTGTAATCCCAGTATACAAGGCTTTAGTGAAAGAGAATTGGATTTCCAACTGACTTTTAGTTGGCTCACCACCAAGTCTGTACCAAGCCTGTTGGACCTAGCCCTCTCTGAATTTTTTCTTTGCCCCTGTCGAGGGAAAACCAGTCCCAGATCTGGTTTTGCAAAGGGAGTTCCTCATTTCCCTCGGCAAACCTCAGGGGTATGCCATAGCTCTGGCTAAGGAAGAAAGAATCTGCCATGTTGGATTTTGGCAGAACAGGGCACTGTGGGGGTATTTAAGCTTATACCACAAGGAAATGCTGTCTGAGTAGGGTTGCCCCTGGGAACTTTTTTCTCTACTGGTTAGGGAGTCACCCCCACTCACACCTTAGTGCCAGGCATTAACGTGGCACCCTTGGATATCTTTTTCAGAGCATTGCCGGGCCTGCGGAAAACAGAAGAACTGCACCTGCTGAACCAAACGACTGGAACTCAGAAGAAGGACTGCGCTTGCTGTTTTACCTGTGGAGAGAAATCCCAAGGGCTGGACCTGCTTCCACTTGAACCTAGGACAGACGAGTACTCCAAGGGCAAGTTGGAAAGCCTCTGTGAAGCTCCAGGAACACAAAAAGCTGCAAGAAGCCTGCAGAGTGGAAGGGTGCAGCTGACCAGTTCCAACAGGATCTACCCTGGACCTTGCTGGTGCATTCTGGGAGATTGAGTTCTAACTTACCAAGTGGTGCCCTAAAGATCCAGGAGCCTTTGCTGGCGTTAGAGCATATTCCATCCCCCTCGAAATTGCAAAGAAGTGGACACTTAGAAACATTTTCCTAAAAGGACCAGAGGCTACCAAGGGACTGCATCCAAACCACAGTTGCTGACATCGCCAGTTGGATTCAACTTGCTGGGTTGCCCTGCTGAAAGCAGCTCAACTTCCAGGAACTATTCGAATTTCTAACGTGGAGAATTTCACTGAGACCAACGCCGAGCAGCATGTAGCCATCAATGAGCCCTCTGTCGAATCCAGCCAGCCACCTACCCAGGTGATGAGAACATTTCTCCTGAAAAAAGACTGTCAGAGGGTAAGCTTTTCACCAGGATGAATCTGGTCCTTGTATCTGACCTGTGCTCCATTGCAATCAGTCTTAAATTCTGACTTTGTCTCGGTCTAGCGCGAACAGATACCTGCAATTGTTGGTCTGCACTTTTTGGAGCTAGAAAACTCTAAAACTCCCAAAAATCATATCTCTGGTTTCCCTGACCTAATTTTGTCATTTTGTTGTCTATGTGCTCTTTACAATTTATACAGTTTTTATAAATTGGAATGGGATTTTTATTGTGTTGTGTTTTCGACTGAGCTAAGCTTTATTTTAAAGTAGCCTAACTGTTCCTAATACAGAATAGTGACATTATTACTTGGTGAGGTCTCACAACCACCCCAACTAATACTCCGCTTTCTCACACAGATCAGCAACCCCAGCCCAGCTGTCAGGATTGTCAGGGTGTCAGCAGCACAATTACATCAAGTACGCCACTAACCTTTGTTCCAGTGCTCCAGCAGGGACGATGATAGTGGAATTATTCCCTGGCTCCCCTGAACATCACCCCCAACAGAGGAAGTAGAAACCCTCCTGCGTGAGGCGATGTCTGGGGGAAAAAAGGGAAAGGGTGAACTCTAAGAATGGCTAACTGCCGTGTATTCCTTGCCAGATTCTGGTTAGCCGAAAGCGGCAAAAGTCTGTTTCTTGCAAGGTTGTCTTCAAATTATAGTATTTCTTCGGACTGGTAGGATATGCAGAAGTTATTCAGTTTTTACATTCATCTCAGCGTGCAAAGGGATGACTTCTCCCAACTGCATGCGCGGTGACTTTCTTGTAAAGGAACATACAATACTTCCCACTATTTTCCTGCACAGCGTCTCTAATACTTCTTAGCAAACGCTGCAGGCTGAGCAACAAATCAGGGAGTAGCTTAACCCCAGAATGCTACGGTGAGTATAAGATTGTCTCGCATCAGCGAGCGGGTTAAAGCGCAGTTCCCTCACGAGCCCTTCTGATACCTGACCACACACTTTATCCGTGGAAACGTTTTTGTACCCGACAGTGTCTCGGGGGGCCTGCGCTCCTGCTAGAAGCTCACTGGCGTTTGTCGGAATGAATTCCCAGAACAGTGCGTAAACAATGTGATTGCCCCGGAAGAGCACCCGATGCTTCAGGTCCCTTTACTCACGGCTCGTAGAAAACAGCTGAACAACGGGTAACACACGGAGCAGTCTCCGCGTTACCTGCACCTCGGCGACGATGATTTCTCCGACGTCCTCCGAAGCTCATGAAGCGTCACGATGTCTCCTCGGGAACGGGACACGGCCCGACTCAGGACTATTTGCGGCAATGCTTCTTGCTGGGTTCCGGCGGGGAGCACCATCCGCCATTACAATCCTGTTCCTATTCTCGTTGTCAAGCACTTTCCGCCTCCGGAGGAAGTGCTTAAGTACTGCAGTCGTGGCTATGCGTCCCATGGCCTGCTGGGAGTTGTAGTCATTGGGGCATATCCGTGTTGTGTGTCTAAAAACGGGTATTGGCGTGAAGCTAGCCTGGGTCTGTCTACGGCTTATCCTGTGAGTGATCGCTACAGTACCCCTTCTCAATGACCGACGACTCAGCGGTTGGCCTGGTTTGCCAGGATACGCCTCATGAAAGCGGTTCACTAATTCAGGGCAATTCAAATTGTCTTCTGGTTCCCAGGTTCTGTCCTCCACCCCAAAGCCTTTCCAGTCTACAAGGTATTGAATTCGCCCACGTACTAGTCGGGAGTCTAGGATCTCCTGTACCTCGTACTCCTCTTGCCCATCGATGTCGACGGGTAATGGTTTCTTTGGCAATCTCATACTGTTTAAACAGGGTTGTAGAAGGGACACATGGAAAACTGGGTGAATTTTCCAGGAGAGAGGTAATGACAAGCGCATGGCTACTGGGTTAATACACTCCTCAATACCATATGGCCCTATGTATTTAGGTTTGAGTTTATTTACCCCCCGTAAATGTAGATTCTTTGTTGAAAGCCAGACCTTGTCCCCCACTTGGTACTCGGGTTCTTTAGTTCTTTTCTTATCTGCTTGGGTTTTTTGGGCAGCCTGAGCAGTGGCTAGGTTCTGTTTGACTTCTATCAATACCGCCCTCAGATGTGCATGGTGTTCATGTATGCTGGGTACCGGGGATTGAGCTGGAAATTCAAAGGGGAGAATGTTGGGGTGATGACCATAAACTCAAAAAAAAGGAGAACAACCTAACGTGGAGTATGTTGAATTGTTATAAGCGAACTCCGCCAACCATAACAGTGTGGGCCAATGTAAGGTGTTTTGCATGGTAAAACAGCGGAGATATTGCTCTAGCGTCTGATTTAGGCGTTCTGTTTTGCCATCAGTTTGGGGGTGATAACTAGATGAAAGTCTTGCTTCCATATCCAATATTCTGCAGAGGGATTTCCAAAAGCGAGAAGTAAATTGCGTACCCCTATCTGTGATAAGAACATTGGGAAGTCCATGTGCTCGGACTACATGCTGGAGAAATATCAAGGCTAATTCCGATGACGTGGGTAAACCCTTTAGGGAGATGAAATGACCCATCTTAGTAAGATGATCGACTACAACCAAAATTACTGTCTTTCCTTCACTGGGGGGCATTTCCACTATGAAGTCCATGGAGAGGGTGTGCCATGGATGTGGGGGAGTAGGCAAGGAACGGAGTAGTCCCGTTGGTTTGTTGTGTGTGGTTTTTCCCTGTACACACACCACACAAGTTTTTATGTAGTCTTTGACATCCTGTCGCAGCCCTGTCCACCAAAAGGAGCGTTCCACACAGGCGATAGTTTTATATATTCCAAGATGTCCTCCAAGTACTGAATCATGAGCCCATTGCAATACTTGGTGTTGTTGGGTCTTGTGAGGTATATACAGAGCATGATAATGATAGACCAAATCTTCTCTTTCCGATCGGTGTTCCGGTTCTTCCTGGATCCAAGCTGGCACGTCTACTTCCGCCAAGGAGACTCTCACATCCTCAAGGAAATCTTGGGAATTGAGCAGTGCTATGATTTGTCGGGGCGGTTCGACCTCGGTGAGTATGAGCGGTGGGGACTTCTGGTTGGGATCGACGGTGTCTTCAGATTCGCCAATACGGGAAAGGGCATCTGCTTTCCCGTTCTGTGGTCCTGGTCGGTATTTGATCACAAAGTCATAGTCTGAAAAGAACAGGGTACACCGTAACTGACGGGGGGTCAAAGTCTTTGCGGTTTTCAAAAATAGTAGATTTCTGTGATCGCTGTAAATTTCAATGGTGTGGAGTGCCCCCAGTAAATAATGCCTCCATTCTTCAAAGGCTCTTTTGATGGCCAGTAGTTCCTTGTCAGAGATGGTGTAATTGACCTCACTAGGAGAGAGTTTTTTGGAGTAGAATGCTACGGGATGAAGCTGACCACTTTCGGGGTGTCGCTGGGATAATACTCCTCCTAAGGCATGTTGTGAAGCGTCTGTTTCAAGAATAAAAGGGAGTTGAGGATCCGGATGGCGCAGGATAGGGGCCTGTGTGAATTTGTCCTTTAGTACCTGAAAGGATCGAATTGCCTCTTTACCCCAATTGAACGGAACATGTTTTCTTAGTAGGCTGGAGATGGGATGAATCACCGCGGAGAAATCTTTAATGAATCGCCGGTAGAAATTAGCGAAGCCGAGGAAACTCTGCACCGATTTAACGTTGTGAGGGGTTTGCCAATGGGTAATTGCCTCCACCTTTCTTGGATCCATGCTAAACCCCTGGGAGTTTATGATATAACCCAAAAACGCCACTTCCGAGACATGAAATAGGCATTTTTCAAGTTTGGCATATAGGGAATGTTGCTGAAGTCTCTCTAAGACTTTCTTTACCTGAGTGACGTGTTCCGGGAGGGTAGAGGAATAGATCAAAATGTCATCGATATAGACAACGCAGAAGGTGTCTAAGTACCCTCGCAGCACCTCGTCCATAAAAAACTGAAAAGCCGCGGGGGCGTTGCAGAGCCCAAAGGGCATCACCTGATACTCGAATAGTCCAAACTTGGTTCTTAAGGCGGTCTTCCACTCATCCCCCTTCTGGACCCTCACGAGGTGATAGGCTCCTCGGAGGTCGAGCTTAGTAAAGAATTTCGCCCCCTTTAATTGGTCCAGAAGCACCGGTATTAAGGGCAGAGGGTAGCGATTCTTTATCGTCACTCTATTAAGCGCACGGTAGTCAATACACGTTCTTAATTCTTTGCAATCCTTCTTCGGTATAAAAAATAGAGTAGAGGAAGCGGGAGACGATGAATGCCTAATGAATCCTGAGGCCAAATTGTCTTCGAGATATGTCTTCAGATATTGAGTTTTGGGTTCCGTTAAGGCATACACTCGGCTGCACGGAATCGCCGCTCCCGGCATCAGATCAATACGACAATCATATAGACGATGAGGTGGCAATCGAGTTGCTTGTTGCTTGTCGAATAGATCGTGGTAATCACGGTAGGTGTCGGGCAGAATGGTAGAGCAACAGTACTTCTCTTGGGTGCAAGCTGTAGCTAGGTACGTTGCTGGTGTACTCTCGTGGGCTTTAGAACAGACATCTTCTTGTTTGCAATGTTCTTGGCAGTAAACAGATGTCATGGTAATGGTACGTGCGGCCCAACTGATCATGGGATCATGCAATGTCAACCAAGGCATTCCCAAAATTAACCCGAACTGTGGTGCATCGATGAGATCAAAGCGAAGGTCTTCGTGATGGTCAGAACCAATTGACATGCGGAGGGCCGGAGTGCAGAATCTCACCGGACCGTAAGAGAGGGGAGTTCCGTCCACCGCCTTCACAAGTTCTGGGACGTCTTTCTTTTCGCATGGGATTCCCAGTCTGAGGGCATATTCCTGATCAATGTAATTACCAGTGGCGCCTGAGTCCAGCAAAGCATCCACTTGTAAGTCGTCTTGAGCTGTGATCCGTAAGGACACTCCTATGGTTAGGTGTGCAACGGCTGATTGTTGAGTGTTCACTAGCACCGAAGAGATCGTGATGTGCGGTGCGCCCAAACCAGAGACCTCATCCTGACTTGGGCAACTTAGTTTTCCGCCGGCTCCTCTCGTCTGGGATTTGGTATCCCTCGCGGACTGGAGATTCTGCCATCTAGTGATGTTCGAGCTCGGTATTCTCTTATGAAGTGGCCTCCCTTGCCACAATACAGGCATAGTTTCATTCTCCTCCATTTGTCTCTCTCTTCTTGGGTGAGGGGGCCTCGGATTCCTCCCAATTGCATCGGTTCTGGACCCTCTAAGGTTTTGGCATGTTCTTCACTGACTGTTCTTGGATGCGTACAAGGCAATCGCACCTCACCTCTGTTCTTGTCCCCTTTGCGTTCCAGCAAGCGATGGTCCAATTGCACCGTCAGGTCTATAAGTTCTTCGCAGGTTGGTGGCAATTGTACTACCTGAGCGAGGACGTCCTTGAGTTCCCCTCTCAACCCCTGATAAAACAGAGTAATCCTTTTCTCCGGGGGCCAATCCGTTTCCACCACCAACCGATTAAACGTCGTGATGTAAGACAACAGATCTTGAGATCCTTGCTGCAAGGTGAGAAGTTCTCGATCCAACGCCATCATATGTGATTTCCTATCAAACAGCTTTCTTAGCGCTAGGCAGAAATCCTGGAAATTATGGAGGATAGGATCGTTTCTTTCCATCAGAGGAATAGTCCAGTTGGCGGCATTACCACCCATATACGACATCATAAACGCCGTTTTTGATTCTTCTTCCTGGAATACGGCGGGTTTGCAGAGGAAATGAAGTCGACATTGGTTAAGGAACGTTTCGAACTTCTTAGGATCCCCATAAAACCTTTCAGGGTGGGCTAAGGGTATACTAGGGTTTTGTAATACGTGTACTGTAGGAATGACATCTGAAGCTGTGGGAGGATGAGGGTTGACGGTGAAAAATCCATCTCCTGAACTACCAGGAGTGGGAGTATGTAAAGCCGAAACAGGAGGGGGCAGGGTAGCTGGTCGAATGTAGGAACCCTCCCCATGGCCTCTTCGTGAAAGTCCCGCCACTTCCCTTCGTAACGAGCTCACTTCTCTTTGAACGTTTTGGTTCTCTAATCAGGAGGTCTGCACCTCCTGCTGCAGAGCCGTCAGGCTCTCCGACAGGGAAGCAAGTACCACGTTGGTATCCATCGTCCGGGCTGGGCGTTTGTTCGTGGGCTTGACAAACTGTCAGGATTGTCAGGGTGTCAGCAGCACAATTACATCAAGTACGCCACTAACCTTTGTTCCAGTGCTCCAGCAGGGACGATGATAGTGGAATTATTCCCTGGCTCCCCTGAACATCACCCCCAACAGAGGAAGTAGAAACCCTCCTGCGTGAGGCGATGTCTGGGGGAAAAAAGGGAAAGGGTGAACTCTAAGAATGGCTAACTGCCGTGTATTCCTTGCCAGATTCTGGTTAGCCGAAAGCGGCAAAAGTCTGTTTCTTGCAAGGTTGTCTTCAAATTATAGTATTTCTTCGGACTGGTAGGATATGCAGAAGTTATTCAGTTTTTACATTCATCTCAGCATGCAAAGGGATGACTTCTCCCAACTGCATGCGCGGTGACTTTCTTGTAAAGGAACATACAATACTTCCCACTATTTTCCTGCACAGCGTCTCTAATACTTCTTAGCAAACGCTGCAGGCTGAGCAACAAATCAGGGAGTAGCTTAACCCCAGAATGCTACGGTGAGTATAAGATTGTCTCGCATCAGCGAGCGGGTTAAAGCGCAGTTCCCTCACGAGCCCTTCCGATACCTGACCACACACTTTATCCGTGGAAACGTTTTTGTACCCGACAGTGTCTCGGGGGGACTGCACTCCTGCTAGAAGCTCACTGGCGTTTGTTGGAATGAATTCCCAGAACAGTGCGTAAACAATGTGATTGCCCCGGAAGAGCACCCGATGCTTCAGGTCCCTTTACTCACGGCTCGTAGAAAACAGCTGAACAACAGGTAACACACGGAGCAGTCTCCGCGTTACCTGCACCTCGGCGGCGATGATTTCTCCGACGTCCTCCGAAGCTCATGAAGCGTCACGATGTCTCCTCGGGAACGGGACACGGCCCGACTCAGGACTATTTGCGGCAATGCTTCTTGCTGGGTTCCGGCGGGGGGCACCATCCGCCATTACAATCCTGTTCCTATTCTCGTTGTCAAGCACTTTCCGCCTCCGGAGGAAGTGCTTAAGTACTGCAGTCGTGGCTATGCGTCCCATGGCCTGCTGGGAGTTGTAGTCATTGGGGCATATCCGTGTTGTGTGTCTAAAAACGGGTATTGGCGTGAAGCTAGCCCGGGTCTGTCTACGGCTTATCCTGTGAGTGATCGCTACATCAGCTCACAGAACCAGGCAGCAAGGGCTGAAACCCCTTCAGCTCAATTGGCCTGACCGCCAGCCCCAAACCTATCTATACCAGTGGTTCTTAACCTGTGATTAATTGACCCCGGGAGGTGGCAACTGTTTACAAAATTAAATAATATTATAAGTACATACACATAAAAAAGCAAAATAAATATATAAACCTCGGCACTCTAGTTCAATTATTATATCAATTCATATAGTTATTTAGCACAAATCAATTCAAAGTACCAGCAGGACATCAATTCAGTTCTTGCTGTATCAATATAATATGAATATATCACAAAATCTTGAATCACAAATTTAAAATTTAAAACACAGTAGCAGTGTGGTTGGGAATAGACAGCTTGGTGTGACAATCCTCCTTTTAATCGTTGAACCGGCAGCCGACACGTGTTTCGTTTCTTAGAAACTTTTTCAAGGCTTCAGTCATTGTGTTATATGGGCGACACACAGTATTTATGTAGAGATGTCCAAGTCTTTAGTGTGAAAATCGTCTTTCCCTAAGTGTGTTCTAGTTCTCTGTTAGAACAGAAGACCGCGTCATGTGTTATTCGTATTAAGTCCACTGGTTATTTACTAGTTTTAGTCGTCACAAGGTCTTGGGCTATGATATGCCCCTGTTGTATTTGAAACTGCCTCGCGGCGCAGTCTTTCCGAGTTTCGACATGCAGTGGATTTAATACGAATAACACGTGACGCGGTCTTCTGTTCTAACAGAGAACTAGAACACACTTAGGGAAAGACGATTTTACATAAATACTGTGTGTCGGCCAAGATTTTGTTATTTATATACATATTAAATTGAAACAGCAAGAACTAATATGATGTCCTGCTGGTACTTGAATTGATTTGTGCTAAATAACTATATGAATGACATGTTTTCAATGTAATGTAACACAGCAGCATCTCACTAATATTATTGCAAATTATATCAGTGACCTCCTCCCATTTCTCCTATGAGAGGTCCTGTTTTGTTCTTAGAGAAACTTTTTATGGATGTTGCTCGAAACATCAACACAAATTTTATCCGCAAAATGTCCGGACTAGAGTCCCACAGATCACACACATTAAAAATCAATTAAAGGAAAATTGTATTTAAAGGAATTTGTTGAAGAATAATTAATTAAGGTCATTAGGGCAAGACTCTTTGCAGAACAGAGCTGGCTCTAACAGGGGCCTCCTGAAACAGTGTCGTAACATAGTTCTCTGCAGCCCCCCGCGGTGCAAGTGGCAGGAGGCGCCCAAGTTCCAGGACCCCCCTCAGCACAGTATCCTGACTTGAGAGTAAGTCCAGAGGGGGGCCCTTCCATGTACCTTGCAAAGGGGGCTGCCTCGAGTTTGGTTACACCACTGCCCTGAAAGGCTGGGGCCCTGGGCCAGAGTCCACTTTGCCCATGCCTTAAAACATCTCTGAGTGGTTTCTGCACTGCCTACAATAGGTGCCTTAGTCAAGTAAGCTATGATAAAAGAGAGCAGTGTCTCAGTTTGCAGTCTACCGACAAGAAGCCCATACAAAATTGTCTGCAGCTTAAGTGGTTGAGATTCCAAGCAAAAATGTAGTAGTTACCGTGTTCTTCATCAAGCCTTCCTTTACCAGCTCAATACCATAGGATTTACCTGCCACTGGTTAGAAGGAAAGCGCCACAGTCTAGTTCCCAATTTGTTTGAGCTTTTTGTGATTGATCTGAATAGGGCAATGTCTAGAATATGATTGTCGCTCGTCGATGGGTGACACAGGCTCTTCTTAGAAGCACAACATCCACAGATGGAAGTCTGGAAGCTACATGCACCAGGGGCTGAAAGCACGTATAGGGACACCTTCGGAGACTGTCCAAAACTGTGTCAATATCAATGTCTGGCAAAAACAAACCTGGTTAACATAAACTGGCAGTGCCTTTGCCATGTGTTAGATATTCACCTGGAAAACTATGGGGTCAAACAAATATAACCAAAGTTGCCTTGCTTTCATGGCTGTGACAACCTGCTAGTAGCTTCCACTACAAAACCAGTAAGATAGGAACAATCCACATCCATAAGCTGGCAAGCCAAAATATCTGGCTAGAACACTGAAGTGCCAAACCATTTTGGTTGCCTTGTGGTAAATAATTTAATTACCGGGACTTAATTTGATACAGAACATAATAAAAATAGCTCAATAAATAAGAGGCAGAATCCGTGGTATTAGAGGTTAGGAACGGGCTTTATTCCAATGGACGATTTCGAAATCGTGGACTCCAGGTTCCATCACCACGGAGGCTCAGGAAGTGAAGTACATACATTATTGATAATTAATCACTTTTATACAATAGGCATTACAGTGAAGCAAATGCGAGAGGCGTAACAATTGATAAGGAAGATAACATTTTACATGCGTGGCTGAAGGAGGCGTAATTGGGAGTAACAAAGGAACGTCATCAGGTATGATGTCATAATGGGGTGGTTCCATGAGAGAATTTCGTAATGTCAGCAGAATTACTTGGCAGAAATGCGCGCGCAGCAGCATGACGTGTGATTGACGTGCAGCTAGGGGGTGAAGGGGACTTGACATTTAGCTCTACATGTGGCGACAGATGTCTGGAGGGTCAAGTCAACCTAATCCCAAATCATATCTAACATCCTATGTTTAAAGAACTATGTTATCCAAAAGAGAGGCCTTCTTGGAGTAGAATCTTATTCTATACTGACTATACTGACTGTTAGTGCGTGTACAAGCGTCTAAGTGTCTACACTAGATGCGAGGGCAGGAATCTTCCATAGTAACAGGGCTATGAATTACTTGCATAAAGACAGAGAAGCCGGGCCTTTGCTCGGTAGCTGGCAGAATGTTTACTTAAACTACTAGACAGGAATGCATTGGACAGGGAGCGGAGCAGATAATTTCGAAGGTGAAATACAGTTCTTGGCAGGCAGCAAGCTGATGTCAGGCATCGTGAGCCGCGCAGAGGACGAGACAAAGTTCATGGTCACAGATGCAGGCTCGGACTGGAGCTTCAGAGACAGAAAGCAAGAAAAGCTTGATGACAGAATCAGGGCCTACTTGTCTGAACTGTAAAATGGCATAAGTGAACCATATAAAGGCGGTGGCCTTTCGTACTTGGGAATGGAATATCCGGCCCATTCATGGCGGATCTGAAAGAGGACATGTTAACGGTGGACGCACATGTATTTGCGTCTTCATAACTGGAACTGGAGGGAACATACATGTACTTGTAACATGCACATAGAACCGTTGGGGTCCAAGATAGGGGACATAACTGACCAGAAAAATCCATATTTCCACATTCCCTCCTTGTCCCCTACTTGCCCGTCAAGAGATATCAATCTTCATTAATCCATTGATCTGTTCATATAGCATCATTTGTTCTTCTTTCTTCTTCCGGGATCTTGAACGAAAATCTTGATGTGGAATACACGATGTGGCACACAGACCACAAATCGCTGGTCCACATTGCAGGCATAGACAGCAACTGAATAGTATGAGAAGGCCAATACCTAGGAAGGATAGGACTCTCCATCCCCAGGCTGATAACACGCTCCAAAACCAACCGGACCAAGTCCAGGTGCCTGGATTCTGGTGTATCTGGCTCACAATCTTATGAAGGCGGGTTATAGCTTTATATACAGATGGCGAATTTTCTGGTATGAAAATGCAACAGCTTGATCCGATGACCCTACAAGCTCCGCCCCTATCGGCCAGGATGACGTCAAGGACAAGACGATTTTGAAGCACAACAATCCGCATAGCAGACTGCTCTTCTGTTAAATTGCCTAAGGCGGAAATAGTTTCGTTCACTACTGCTTCAAGGGTTCTAGTTAATCTACGTATCAGCTTACTATTAGTAACGGTACCTATATAGGGAAAGAGACCTTTATTGAAATCTGTGTATTTTTCCCATGCTGTTTCAGTGTAATCGACTATTGGGAGATCTCTCCTTTCTCTATTGTGTACTAAATGAATATTTCTGTGATAATCGGGAGGAGCTAGAAAAACAGGTGGCAAAAGGAATCCAATGTAGCAGGTACCATCCCAATCTAGAGGCAAACGTACATATGCCATCTGACCACATGTAAAATAGGAATGGCGGGAAGCTCTAAATGTCGACTTGCCTTGATCACTGAATTCTATTACAGTGGTGCATCTACTATGGCCCATATTTATGGAACCATTCTTTCTTACACATAATTCACCTTTTACTGGAAATACTGACATGGCGGGCAAAATTGGAGTAGCTTCGGATTCGATATTTAGGATCATAAGATTAAGCGTAAAATTACCTAATCCATATGCTTCATTTTCTAGATCAGTTCCTGTTCTTTTGGGAAGTCCCTCCTTGTTGGGGTGGCAGACTTTAAGTAAAACTAAAATCAGATTTCCCCATACCCAGTTAATTAAACTAAACCATGCTCCACAGGAGCCGTTGTGTGTGAACGGGTATGGAAAAAGAGGTAGGATTCCTTTATAGTTCTGATAGGGAGGGAGTCGGCCACATATCCAACAATTTGTAGCATTGCTAACCTGATGGGAATGATGTAACATACTAATAAAAGTGTTATTGCGCAGCGCAAATCTGTATGACAATTCATGCGGAGGTAATTCACTAAAAGAATGTTCAGCAGTAATATTATAAACATGTCTAGAAATAGGATAATATATGTGCAACAATATACTTGCAATAATTATTAAAAGACTTAAGAAAAACAAAATTAATAACGTCACTGTGCAATGACTACGCAGTGATTTACAGTATGCATGTCGTTTCAACATTTTTCGGGTTTTTTCTCTATTCAGATCTAAGGGATACATGTCAGAGACAAATTCAACCGCTTCACCTTGGAGAGGACTTAAACAATCAAATTGCCCGACGGATTAGATCTGAGTTTTAGTTTATAATGTTCGTGACTACTTGTTTCAACCAAAGGAAGTTTTGAGTCAATGGGTGAAGACACGCGAGGTGTAGTTTTCACATCTGATGGTAGTCCATAAAATTTCTTGATATGACTTGAATGTACCCAGCCTTT
Organism: Triturus cristatus; assembly: GCF_964204655.1. Classification (NCBI taxonomy): domain Eukaryota; kingdom Metazoa; phylum Chordata; class Amphibia; order Caudata; family Salamandridae; genus Triturus; species Triturus cristatus. The sequence goes on along the minus strand of NC_140592.1, from coordinate 1,094,334,835 downwards.
TCTGCCTTCGATCTTCACGGCTGTCCTTGTGGTGAGCAAGACCAATTGCGGCGACCTCCACCTAGGATCCAGCTGAGTCTTTCGATCAAAGTTCCTCACTAAAACGAGATCCCCCGGAATTACGTCATGGGGTTTCACCTCAGTGTTGTCAGGAAAAGCTGCAGCTACCTGTGAACGACAAGATTGTAGTGCAGACATCAAGGAAGCCAAATAATCTGTCAGCATATTACAGTCAATATCAGTTATTTTACGTGGTATAGGCGTCCCCCACATATTTGGTGGTCTGCCAAAGATCACCTCATACGGGGATAGCCCTGTTCGAGAGTGTGCTACCATTCTCATGTAAAAGAGTGCAACTGGTAATGCTACTACCCAGTCGACACCTTTCTCCCTGCATATTTTGGACAATCTAATTTTCAGGGTCTGATTATGTCTTTCCACGAGACCTGCTGCCTCGGGGTGTCGGACACAGTGGAATTTCCACTGATAGCCTAACAAAAGTGAAACGTGTTTCATTAATTCGGATGAGAACGGCTGGCCGTTATCTGAGTAGACAGCACGTGGTAAACCGTATCGTGGGAAGAATTCTCGAACTAACTGTTTGGCAGTAGTCGGGGCAGTGTAATCTGAAACCGGGTATGCCTCTGTCCAACGGGAAAGAGCACAGACAACTACGAGAACATATTTGAATCCTCGACATCGTTCCATCTGGATATAATCCATCTGGAGGATTTCAAAAGGGTGATCAGGAGGCTGAAATCCACCCTGCTCTACGGGAATGCTTTTTCCTGGGTTGAACTGACAACAGATCATACAGGTACGAACTTTTTGTTTCGCTGCTGCTCGTAAAAGCTTGTTAAACCAAATATGTTGAATGCTGTCTAGCATAGCTTTCTCTCCTAGATGCGCTGGACTATGGACAGTGTTAATAATGACTTGGACCATTGAATCAGGAAGGAACCACACAGATTTTTCCTTCGTCATCCATCCTTGATCCGTTTGGATCCCTCCTAATTCAGTCCATTTCCTTATTTCGTCTGGAGTAGCATGTGTCTGTATGTCAATTACATCAAGAGCGGGATCCTTAACCATCATGCAATGTGTTGGTGTCTGGACTATTGTCTTTGTCATGTCGGATGTTTGAGTTTGAGCAGTCTGTTTAGCTGTTCTGTCAGCTAGATCATTGCCTTGAGAAATGATATCAGTAACTTTCGTATGAGCTTTGCATTTCATAATCGATATTGCAATGGGTAGATGTATTGCATCTAATAAGTCATGAATGAGGGGTCCGTGCTGAATGTGGGCACCGTGAGAAGTTAAATAACCTCTCTCTCGCCACAGCACGCCGAAGTCATGTACAACTCCGAATGCATAACGTGAATCAGTGTATATGTTGACTCTTTTATTTGTGGCTTGAATACAGGCCTGTGTCAGAGCGACGAGCTCTGCTGCTTGAGCGGACAAGGTATTTATACACTTGGTTTCAATAATTTCAGTGTCTGTTGTGACTGCATAAGCGGCCACTAACTCTCCTGTACCTGTTCTCATACATGAACCATCTACATACAACGTCAGGTCTGGGTCTGACAATGGGACATCTGTCAAGTCTTGTCTGGGTTTCGTCGTTATTGTAATAACTTCAATACAATCATGAGCTAGTGGGTCTGTTCCATTTACAGGTAAAAGTGTGGCAGGATTCAATGTGTTACAACGTCTGATTTCTATATGTGGCTGAAACAATGTTAATTCGTAACCTGTAAGTCGCGCTATAGTCAAGTGTTGTGTTTGCGTTCGATTCACAAGAACCTCTACTGCATGTGGTACTTGGACTGTCAATGGATGTCCTAACACTATGGCATCGCTTTGTCTGATTGCTAAAGCTGTCGCTGCCACTGATTTCAGGCACGCAGGCAGAGCCTGAGCTACGGGATCTAATGTACTAGAAAAATAAGCACACGGTTTGTGTGATCCTGCTTGTTCCTGTGTGAGTACTGACAAGGCAGTACCTTCTCGTTCTGTAACAAAGAGTGTAAAATGTTTTCTGTAACATGGTGTTGCTAAAACAGGTGCTTGGCATAGAGCTTTCTTTAAGCTTTCAAAAGCTAGTGTGTGTTCCTGAGTCCAAGGGAGGACAGTCGATGTGGCTGCCTCCTGTGTTGTCAATTGAATGAGTGGTTTTGCTAGAAATGCATATTGAGGGATCCACTGCCTACAATATGAAGTGAGGCCTATGAAAGCCCGCACCTCCTTTTGTGTCTTGGGTATTGGCATATTTGCAATTAGCTGGATACGATCTGGTGTAAGCTGCCTTCCCTCCTTGGACAGCGAGTGACCAAGGTAAATAACTCGCTGGACACAGAATTGCAGCTTAGAAGGGGACACCTTGTGCCCCTTTTCGGCTAGAAATTGTAAAACCGTCAGTGATGCTTTTTCACATTCAGATTCGCTTCGGGCGGTGATCAGCAGATCATCGACATATTGAAGCAGAGCAGTGTTGACTGGCATGTGTATACTGTCAAGTTCTCGTTTCAGTGCTTGGCTATAGATGCTGGGGCTTTCTGTAAATCCTTGAGGTGCGCGTGTGAATTTAAAGCTACGTCCATTTAAACTAAATCCGAACAAGTATTGACTTTCTGGATCTATTGGGACGCTGAAAAAGGCATTCTTGAGATCAATTACAGTAAAGAACGTTGCCTCGGAATCAATAGCTGTCAGTAATGAAGAGATGTCTGGAACTACGGGGTATTGTGGTACAATACATTTATTTAATTCGCGCAGATCAATAACCAATCGATATACGGGGGGAGCCTTTGGATCAGTTCGTTTAAGAATCGGAATTATCGGTGAATTACATACATTGGAGTCGGTCTCCACAACCACTCCTTGGCCAATAAGCTCGTCAATGATTTGCAGTAAAGCCATTACAGCATCTGGGGGTAACTTGTATTGTCGCATTCGTGGTAGTACCACTCCTGCCTTTAGTGTGACTCGATATGGTGTAATGTTCATGCAACCAACATCTGTAGGGCCTTGTGCCCATAAATGTGTGGGTAAAGTCTGCAGTCGGGAATCCATGTCTCGAGACACATAGTGACCTTTGAAATCACGTAAAAACAATCTTACTCCTTCCGGAGAACAACATATTATAGCTCCTAGAGCTTTCAGTGTTTTTATACCTAACAAGTTTTCTGGACATGATTTAGTAAGCAATAAATCTGTAGTTCTGGTCAAGGGTCCTATCGTAAGTGGAAGAGGCTGTGATACTTCATTAACAATAGGTTTTCCTGAAAAACCAAGGGAAATATTCTGTGAGCCTGAGAGGGGTGCCCCTGGAACTTCACTACGTTTTATAGTTGTTCGACTTGCCCCTGTATCAAGTAAAATTTTTCTATCTTGGCCTAATAATTCACTATGTACATAAGGTCCTTCTTGGTCTACTGGGACCTCGATAAGGGGTAAGTCAACTTCCCTCTCTAGGCTGGTTCATGCATATCGTTGATAATCAGGATAGTCATACTGTGCGGTCTGGTACAGCTGTCGCGTCGTGGTTTGTGTGGCAGCAGCAGGCAACGCTGGTGCGGCTGGCACAAACTGTATAGACTGTTGTGGAGCTGGCATGGCCTGTGCATGCTGCGGTGCTCCTTGTTCATTCTGATCCTGTCTAGGTAGCCGTGGTCTTTCTTTTGTAATACCTGTGGCGATATTACGCTTCAGGACTGGGCAATCGTGTATGTAATGTCCTGTCTGTTTACAATAGTTGCATGTCCCTTTTACAGGTCCTGCTGATTCACCGGAATGTGTCGTACCCTTTTTATGTCCTTCAGCTGGAACTGTCTGGGAGACTAACATTTTCATTTTCGTGTCTTTCATGCGTCTTTGTTCATGTTCTTGTTCCTCTCTAATTCTATTGTAATGGTACTGTAACATTTGTAACATTTGTGATGGGGTATTCCCTTGCCAGGTACTCTCGAATTTTAATACTCTATTCTTCACTTGGGGCAAGGAATTTTCAACTAGTTTTGTCACAAACAGATGTGGGTATGACTCGCTACTTGCTTTTATACCACTATTTATACCAGAACATTTTTCGAATCGGGCATAGAAATCACTAGTGTCTTCATCTTGCTTTTGTTTACAGGCTGAAATTGCACCCCAGTCTTCCTTTTTCGTGGTTAACAAACGTGGCAGTACCTGTACTAGTAAACCTGGTAGTGCTTTAGTTTTGTCCCCAAGCCCCGAACCTGGACCTCGGGCCTTTTCTTCATTTTCTAATGCTGTCCAATCTATCTTTTGGTCTCCTACCTCCCACTCTTTTTCCTTGAGTTTTTCATAAATGCCAGCAGGCATTAATACCTTTAATATTGTCATAATGTCGGGATAGGTATACTCTCCCATGAGTAACATGTCTTTGATTTCTCGGTGGAAACCCGCTGGGTCTTTGTCATGACTGGGTACCACTTTCTTCATTTCTAACAAATCTATTTTCGATATGGGCGTATATACATATACACGTTTAAACTGATTGTCCTCGCCCTTTATTGGGTGTACTTCTCGTAAGGGATTCTGTCTGTCCATGTAATACATCGATCTTTCCTTGATGGGCAATGAATCATGTTCTGGACATAGAAAAAGAATGTACTGCTTTCTGGATTCTAGTATTTCCTTAATTAACCTAGTACCTGAACCTTTCCATCTATTCGTGAGTAATTCAGTCAATATATCAGGTAAGGGACCAGGATCTGAATGTTGGCTTTTATATAGTATAAGGAGTTGTTGAATCATATAAATCCCAGCTAAACGCTGTTCATCTGGGGTGAGGTTCAAAAATGTGTGTGCTACTGTATCATCACCATATTTTCCGGGACTGTCAACCCAATGAACGGCTGACCTGGCTAATTCTTGTTCATCCATAGAATCGAGTAAATGATAACCCCTTCGTTCTCGGAGTAGTTTATCAGCGGCTTGGAACGAATGCTCGGGGGACCTCATATTTATTATAGGTGTTTGGAAATTCCTGTTATTATCTGGACATATCGGACGTATTGGGTCAGTAAAGCATCTAGTACTATTACAAGATCTTCCTCTACCTACATAGGCTATGGTTTCTGACTGTCCTGTGGACAGTCCTGATCCTTCCTCCTCCTCGTTTTGTTCAAACTGGTCTACCGCTAATCTCTCTTCGTGTAGGCGTTCTATTTCTTTACGGATCTTTCTGCACATGGCTATTATACATTTTTGCCTATCATGTCTTCCTTCTGATATATTCTGGCTCCATCTGGTAAGAGTTTCCATTGTTTCCGGGTCTACCCCCGGTCGATCTTGATTTCTGATCACACAATTTATGAGGAAACGTAACAGTTCCCCCTGTATCTCCACTTTCTGGTATTCCATAGCTCTGTTAATACTTTCAGAATCTCGCCCTGTTTGGACATAATGATATATATTGTCTAAATGCATAGTCATTCCTGGTAGCTTTCCTAAATACACCGCGGCTCGTCTGATACGTAATGATGCCAGGATCATTTCGTCCTCTTTGCCGGGCACAGGGTCATATCTACAATCTATAAGAAGTTCCTTAAGCGTGCGGGAATTTATGAGTTTGGGGGTACGTGGATGTGCTGACTCTTGAAAGGTAAGTTTATTTATTCTGGGTGGCGTAGAAAAAATATTGGTAGCACCCCCAGTAGCCCCGTCTGGAGTATCGGGCGTGAAAGGATTCGTAGAACGCGATACAGCAACTATAGGTGTGGACACAGCTATAGAAGTAGCTGTCGGAACAGATGTGGAAACGGACGTGCTTGCCGGAACTTGTGTCAGGATTTGATGCTGTAAGGATACAGATACAGGATCTTGGCGTTGAACCTCCCCGGCCGACGGTCTATGCGGGGCGGGGTTAGCATACTCGGGAGCTGCGTCATCTAAATATGAGGAGAGAAAAACATCTTCTGCGGTTCTAGGATGCCCCTTAGGATGTACCTTTATTGGGAATAATGGGGGTGGCAAGTCTTTTGGTATCCCCGAAGTAGCCTTAGGTAATCCCTCGGCCAGAAGGGGATACATACCCTTCATAAGGGCATTTCTTTGTCTGTCTACTTGTTCTGATTTTACTCGTGTACCTTCTTCAATTAATAGATTTTCTCGGACTTTATTTGAATTCTCTTTACTCTTCTCTTCCTGTCTACGTGCTTTTTCTGTACGTCTATACGATTCTTTACGCCATAATTCAATGGCGTCTTTCTGTGATTGTCTAGCTTTCTTTTTCCATAATTCTTCCTCTACTTTAACGATGCAATCTGCATCCCAGGTCCCAGCTGCGGGCCACCTCTGACTTTCTGGTAATTCCTTAGTGTAGTCTACCCATAGATCAAGAAATAATATAGCGTCTAGGCCGTGTTTATGATACATGAAGTACCCTGGAGTGTCCCTAGGAGGAATGGGAACAGCTTCTTCGAGTACCCCTTTTCTAGTTGTGATCTGTCTTAGTTTCGAAAAAAGCGGCATATTGGGAACTGGTCTGATACTTGATCTAGAACAAACTTAATACAATAAAACACAATAATGAACAGTCATTCACACCACAATATGCAGGACGTATTAATACATTTAACATTTAACATTTAAATGAGCAACGATGATGATGACGATGATCTAAGAAAACTTAATCACTAAACATAATTCTCGACATTAACGGAATTATTCTGAATTTATATACTTGATATACTAGATATACTGCTAAACAGTACAGATACACTGCTAAAACAGTGCAGACCGGATTTGTGTACCCAAACCCGTCTGGACCGGCACAACTTATGTGCACGCCAGAACGCCTCCCCAGTAATGGTACTCACCGGGTAGCTCGGAACGGAAGGCCTCGGAACGGAACTGAACTGAACTGGACCGGACTGGACTCGACTCGACAACTTCGGACACTTCAGGACATCGGAAATCTGGTGGGCCTCTGTATACCTCGGATCTTGCTCTCTCAGCTAGGCTCTGGTCGGGATACTTCGCACTTCTCACCGCCTCGTCTGGGTGCTGATCGCAGCCTCAGTCGCCCCCGCTTGACCGGAGGGAGATACAGGAAATCCTGCTGGTACGCGTTGTTGTCCGTCCAGCTGTGGCAGGAGACTGGGCCTGCAACGCACCGCCGGCATGTGAGATGAGAAAGTGTCCCTGTTCGGGCGCCATTTATGTGGTAAATAATTTAATTACCGGGACTTAATTTGATACAGAACATAATAAAAATAGCTCAATAAATAAGAGGCAGAATCTGTGGTATTAGAGGTTAGGAACGGGCTTTATTCCAATGGACGATTTCGAAATCGTGGACTCCAGGTTCCATCACCACGGAGGCTCAGGAAGTGAAGTACATACATTATTGATAATTAATCACTTTTATACAATAGGCATTACAGTGAAGCAAATGCGAGAGGCGTAACAATTGATAAGGAAGATAACATTTTACATGCGTGGCTGAAGGAGGCGTAATTGGGAGTAACAAAGGAACGTCATCAGGTATGATGTCATAATGGGGTGGTTCCATGAGAGAATTTCGTAATGTCAGCAGAATTACTTGGCAGAAATGCGCGCGCAGCAGCATGACGTGTGATTGACGTGCAGCTAGGGGGTGAAGGGGACTTGACATTTAGCTCTACATGTGGCGACAGATGTCTGGAGGGTCAAGTCAACCTAATCCCAAATCATATCTAACATCCTATGTTTAAAGAACTATGTTATCCAAAAGAGAGGCCTTCTTGGAGTAGAATCTTATTCTATACTGACTATACTGACTGTTAGTGCGTGTACAAGCGTCTAAGTGTCTACACTAGATGCGAGGGCAGGAATCTTCCATAGTAACAGGGCTATGAATTACTTGCATAAAGACAGAGAAGCCGGGCCTTTGCTCGGTAGCTGGCAGAATGTTTACTTAAACTACTAGACAGGAATGCATTGGACAGGGAGCGGAGCAGATAATTTCGAAGGTGAAATACAGTTCTTGGCAGGCAGCAAGCTGATGTCAGGCATCGTGAGCCGCGCAGAGGACGAGACAAAGTTCATGGTCACAGATGCAGGCTCGGACTGGAGCTTCAGAGACAGAAAGCAAGAAAAGCTTGATGACAGAATCAGGGCCTACTTGTCTGAACTGTAAAATGGCATAAGTGAACCATATAAAGGCGGTGGCCTTTCGTACTTGGGAATGGAATATCCGGCCCATTCATGGCGGATCTGAAAGAGGACATGTTAACGGTGGACGCACATGTATTTGCGTCTTCATAACTGGAACTGGAGGGAACATACATGTACTTGTAACATGCACATAGAACCGTTGGGGTCCAAGATAGGGGACATAACTGACCAGAAAAATCCATATTTCCACAGCCTGGGCAGTCATGGTTCCAAATCTGACTAATTAGTTGAACCAAACTGTGAGATCTTTTCTTGGGGTCCCAGGACAGTTTTACTCTTCATTTTATTTGCAATATATTATAATATATGACTGTTAGCTTAATGTCAACATGCAGACATATACGATGACTCAGTTAACCATTAGTAAAACACAGGAAATGTCTTTATTAAATATAAATATAGGTTCAGTCATTAATCGATTTAAAAGCAAAATAGATTCTAGAGAATATTTCTTTTTTCAAATTTAGGTTTACACCTAAAAACATAAAAGAAAAAGCAGTCCACCATTTTGTAGCCAGTCATGTGACTGCCACTGAGGTGAACAGATGATCTTCACTGTGCTCTTCTGCATCTTTAAAAAGGTAAGCACATTAACATTAAAACACTAACATTAACATATACATAACAGTAAATATTTACCTTAAGAAATTTGTAATTTTTATGTTTTAGGAATTTGTATACTTTTTAAACGAAGATTCTTTAAACAGTACTGGCTGGAGTTGGATTCCTGGTCGCCAAGAGGGATATTGGTCGTCACTGGAGAAACGCTTTACTGACGTGGATGGCGGAATGATAACGGGGCATGAACTACTGTGCGACAACTGAGAAGATGATGTACATGTAGAGAGGACGACCGGCAAAATATGTAAAACTTTGGGGCGATGGTTAAACACCTAAGTAAGTCAGTACAATCTTTATTGCATGATTAATTAAAATCTTTGCAAAATAGCACAGTTAATTTACTTACTTACTTACTTACCTAACTTGACTGATCAGAGTAAATGCTATTTATATGCATTGTTGCTATGGTCCTACCTGTATAAACCAGAGCGTTTTGCATTCGTTGTCTTCGGCAACCCCCCAAGTTTCATCATACAGCATTGACCATGTTTGTACTGTTTTGTGTTCTGGCTTATAAAATTAATTCAAAGAATTATTTTAAAAACTTGCCCCTGAAGGCACAGCAACTCAGAAGCTATTTGAATGCTTTCAACAATGCTGTTTTCACAGCAGCAGGATTCTGGCGCCCAATTTTGGGATCCGTGTTAACTCAGCAAGGCACCGGCCCTGTGCACATTGTTTGAACAGCAAGATGTTACTTGGTGTATGAGCATGATTTCATGCAGGACAGTGAAAAGAAAAATTACTCTAATGTGAGATGTGTTGCATGATTGTCAAGCACACTCACTCCTCCAGCAGTGTCCCCCTTTCCCTGGTGCTTCTCGTTGCTCAAATGGGTGTAATTTCTGATATTATGTTTCCCTATTCCTTATTGCTTGATTTTGCTTGTGAGAAAGTGTCGCTCATAGTCATTGAATGTCACTCATAATTACACTGCAATTATGGAAATGCCACACTTAAGCAATCTCAAACCTTGGCAGCTATGAGTGCGCATGGTACCCACGTCTGGACATCCATGTTGCATATACAATGCCAAATTGGGGCCCATTTCCAGCCAGGCACTAGACAGTAACTCACGTATTTGTTGGTTCTTGAGAGCGAGGGACCAATAGAGAGGGACACATTACGTACACACCGAGGTAGGTTTTCGAGCTGTGAATGCTGCTTGGACGGGCCTGGAAGCTTATTTGGTAGGGCCTGGAGCTACCAGCACTGCAAAGAGTGCCCACAACATACAAATTCAATGCACATTGTATGAGATCAGTCAGTTCCCTTTTTGTAGCTGAAGCAATAAGTCACTGCAGAGTAGCAGGCACACAAGGTTACAAGTCGTCATTGAGCAACACTTCTAGTCATTTCACGTTTTCTAAAGTAATGTCGAAAGTAATGCAATTGGAGGTCTTGTAATATCAGTTGTTTCAGCACATTGGACCAAAACGTTTGTTCCTCCTACTGGTCGAAGTCTTTCAACAGCCTGCGATGCCATCTGCTGGTTCCTGTTCTGTTACAAAAATGGGATGCTTCCATATTCTGTTTAAGTACAGACTTTGTCATATATCTTTTTAATTAACTACCTCTTTGTGCTTTCGACAGGGCGCAGTGCGGATTTCAATGTCCAGTATTCAAGAGAAATTAAAACTTTTGTAAATAACATTTTGTCAAATTTCTTTTTCCATTGAAGACAGTCTTTACATCAAAGAACAAAGTTAGTTTTGTTTGGTTTTTATTGATTACACTTCGGGCATCTGGCCTTTGGCGCATCACAATATACGAATCTTTCAACTTTAAAAACAATTACTAAATAAGTACATCTAGTTGGAAGGTGAGTGACCAACTTGGGTTTTTGGAGAACAGTTTAATGGGGGGTAATCCCCATAGATTGAGGACAACCAGAGGCAGGCAGTAATCAGAACAAGGTTGAAGATCTTTAGATGACAGCGTTTTTGTTAAATACTGCTCAGATTGAGGTATTATGCACATCAGGAGGGAACAATTGAAGGGAATTGTGAAGGGGCTAAGAAAGTGAAATTGGAGTCAATCACAATCTTTAAAATAGAGGTGTGTATTTACAACAAAATGGCGCAGCGCGCCACTGCAAGCAATTTAGGTGCGTCTGCGTCATTTAAAAAATGCAGGGATGCGCCGTATTTACAAGAATATGGCGACACCTGTGTTTTCCCTTGCACCATTGTTAAAAAAGCTGCAGAGCGCCAGTGTAGGCACCCTTGCATCATGGAGCAAACTGCGGCGAGGAGGGCCATATTTACAAGGCACCGTTAAGCCATGCAAAGTGGCTTAGAGCCGCCTTGTAAAAATGGAGCAGGGCATTGCGCCATCGGAGCGTCGTTAAAAGTGCCGCTCCGGTGGCGCAATGCCCTTGTAAATAAGCCCCAGAGTTTTTCATCCTCAGTGAGCCATAATGTGGCTCCTTTCTATGCCACGGACAATGATGTGATGTAGCCATGGCTTTGATTATATTCTGTAATGCTGCCTCTGCTCACGGGGAAGTACCCATAAAAATAAAATGTCTCCACTTTGAACCGTATCCAAGATGACACTGAACCAAGTGAGATGACCAAGCCTGGCTCTCCTTTGGGATGTTGCTCTCCCAAGGAGAATTCTAGAAACAGTGTGGCCAAATGGACATTTTATTCCCAATTTTTCAAAGAATTGGGCAATTACAGTACAAGCTTTTCTTGTAGTTCTTCATAGGCACTCATGACATAATAACATTCATCAGAGATGTTCAAAAAGTCAGTGCTTCTCCTCTCCCCCCAAAAAATGGTGCTAGTTTGTGCTTTTTGCAGAACAATTTTGAAGTAAATTGGCTGAAAATAATATGTTGGACGAGCAATTGTGAAGGGATAATCATGCTAGGCAAGGTTTATCCTCTCCAGAGGTATTCTTTCCATCTTTCTTTCACCCTTTTCAAGTGGATTTACTTCAACCCTCTTTCTTTTTGTCTTTCATTTTTTGTATGCATCTTTGTTTTCTTCATTCCATTGTTCTCTTTTCATCTTTCTTTCTTTCCTTCTTTCTTTATTTCTTTCCATGCTTTGTTCTTTTTTTTTCCATATTTCAGCAGGTTTCCATTTTAACTTCGGTCCGTCTTTACTTTTTGCTTCTCATGTTCCTTTTCATTTGCCATTTTATCTATTCATCTGTCATCTTTCCTTACTTCTCTGGTATCTCTTTTCTTCCATTTAAGTTCCTGAGACTCCACCTTATCTTCCTTCTTTACTTTGTTAGTTCTTCACTTCCTTGCTTGTTTCCGGCCATTCTCCCTCCTTTTTAATGTCTTTTTTCTATCTGTCATTCATAATCATTTCCCTTCAGTTTGTTCTACATTATTTTCCTTTCCTCCCTCCATCTCTTCTTTTCTTGCTCACATCTTCAACTTGTTCTCTTGTCTCACAGCTTCGTCATGCTAGCCTCTTTCAGTGGTTTGACGACTTCAAATGTCGGAATCCAGCCTCTCCAGTCAAAGTCAAAGGAAAACAGAGAACAGCTAAGTGACATCCAATCCCAGCTCACTCTGGTAAAATAGGTAGGGGGGGGCGAGGGGCGAATGGGGGGGAACCTTGTCTACTCAGGCATTTCAGGTCACTTGGTTTGGCTATCCCTGATCCAATCTATTCACATAGCAAGGCAAAGGTTTTGCCCGACCAAAGTTTTATTATGGCAAGCTTCCCAAGGCTGACATCTTACGGATATATGCAAAAGAGACAATTGATGGACGGAATGCTGGACAAGGCAAACATTCACCCCTAGTCACATGGATCTGGGTTAAATCCATCATTCTTTTGCTCACCACACCACCCCAGTTTGGATCCAGCCATATGCAAATCAGTCTTGACGCTGTTCCTTGTGGGAACAGTTCAGCCCGAACTGCCAAGCCAGGTCCTCCCTGGACCGGAAACAAGCATCCTGGGACCTGGCCTGGCAGTTTGTGCTGGACTGTTCCCATTGTGCACAGGGTCAAGACTGATTTGCCTATGGCTGGGTTCAAACTGGAATGTCATGGTGAGCAAAAAAACAATGGATTTAGGCCCATATATCTGTACTGGGGTGAATGCATGACATTGTTCTGCATTCTGTTCATCAACTGTTCTTTTTGCATCTTTCGGATATAGGCACAGTAATTATTATGAAATTACACCTGTCTTTTATAAGTGTACATCATTTATCTTGAGGGATGTGGCACACGGGAGTCAAACCTGCATCAGTGGCCTGGCCAGGAGCAGTGTTTTGCAAGAAAGTAGGTGCTGTTCTATTTTAGGGCTCATTTCATCACATGGCTCTGTAGGGTTCTCGTGCTGGAAACTGTGAGCACTGACACCATGCTGGTGATAATATGCATGGGTTGGTCCTTTTGTTCCTTTGTAATTGGCTGATTGAGATTAAAGTAGTCTGAAACCATTGGTTTACTAGGCGCCTTATCTATTGTTGCCCCCTCCATTCTACTTGGAGCCTCTTTATTCTTGAACCCTGAGCTTTAGCCAGGGCTCTGATGTATTTGTGTGACGGTGCTGAATTGGTAGAGAACTTGGTTTTTCCTATTGTCTTTTCATGAGTGAAGACATTTTAATGGGGCTAGTTTAGGATCCTCATAGAATTCCTTGATAGAATACCAGGACGTTTCATCACAGGCTCTCCCTTGTCTCTTCCCCTCCCCTCTGAAGAGCTGTGAGAGGTTTTTTGCCATTCTCTCCTCCTTTATGCTATCAGTGTTGACTATATGACAGACCTATTCTGTCACAATGCCCTGCTGGAACAATGACTGGGGTAGGTGGATTTAGCAGGTGTCCTTCATTTGTGTCTACACTTCCTGCTTTCTCTGACCTGTGGGTAGCATCTTGTTCATCTTCCTTTGACTCCTAGTTTTGGGACCCAGTCTTGTTTTCCTGGTGATTAAAGCAGTGGGTGGGTTCTGTGAGGGTCAATGCCTCTTTCTGTCCTTTATGGGCTGCATTCTGTAGGAAGGGAATGGAGCATGGAAAACATAGGAGCTCCTCAGGCTAACACACCCTGACATAGAGTTCAATATACAGCCTCATACAGCCTCTTTGTTAGATAATCTCAGGGTGGAAGAACAAACCATCTCGCCAACCTTAGACAGTAGCACATGGCAGGACATGGCCAATGCGAGGCTGGAAGACAGATGTTGAAAAAAGCATAAATCCAGAAGGAAGCGTTATGGCCTCAGTAGCTTCCTTTCTATCAGTGTCCGTCATGTGAGCTGCTCACTGTGGTGTCGCAGTCTAGTGCTTGGCAACCACGTGATGAGCCTCGGTGCCTGATGGGACAGCGCGAGGGCGCGCAGAGAGAGTAACGGCCACTGAGAGGAATGTACGCACGGCTCTCCCTCTCCTGAATAAACCGTACCTACACAGCAGTGCAGTCTCCGTGTCTTCTTGCGGGGAAGTTTACAGCTCTACAGACTGGCGATGAGCCGTAACGGACTCCGCTGCATCCACCTATTTGAGGCGCCACGCCGCACAGCATACGCGGTGTGCAGCGCACACGTGACTGTGCAACGGAGAGGGAGAGCAGCGACATCAGAGCCGGCGGCCAGCCTGCTGACGTGCTTCGATTCCAGCCTTCAGAGTATCTTGGTCTTGAGGTATGACATTGGCGCGTTTGGAAGTGCGCGCTCTGTTCCCCACTCCTTCATGAGACCGCTACAGCTCTATGACTGCATGGGGTGCTGCTGTCAGCCATTATACATGCCCGAGTGAATGTGCACATGCAAGGTGCTCCAGGCATACACATCAGTCACTGTATGCAGCCCAGGGCCACTGCACAAACATCATCTGCAAACGTGGGTTACTGCTCTACCCCTAAGCCACCTCAACCCACAGCGTGTTCCGTGCCTGGCATCACAGTGACACGCACACTTGCATCGTTCCAGACAGCCACCTTCTGTGCATCGCCCAAAATTGATTGGGCAGGGTTCAGGGCGTCCCTTGGCACCCATCACAGTCCAGTGCTTCTGTCAGTAACCCGGCAGCATATGCCAGCACAGTATCTAAGTGTCGCCCTCCACTCACTCCCACTGCTGCCTACTGCTACCTGCTGTGCACTACCCACTTGAAGGTCTCCACTTGCGGGAACACTCCTGCCCATCACGATGTGTGTCCAAACCTTCTCCTTAACAAATCCAGTACCTTTCCTCCCAAATCCTGGGGAGGCGGCCATGAAATGGACAGATTGCCTGCTCTGGAAGATGAAGGAGAAGAACCGTTCTCCAGCAAACGCAGAAAGAAAATACTGTTGCACAATCTAGGGCCAGAAGGGCTGAGAGTATACGAAAACATGGCTAAGAAACCGAGAGCTGCGACGCATACAGATGTGTTCCAACACACTTTAGATGATTTAGACATTACTAACCTGTCATTTGTATGGCCATAGACAGATACAGTTTTTTTCCAGAGGAAACAAAGGGACACAGAGACAGTAGAGGATTATGTCGCAGCACTCAAAAAACTAGCCGTAAATTGCAAATGTGGCCATCTTCATGATGATTTAGAGCGTGACCATGTGGAGAAGTGTGGCTCAATGATTAGAGCGTAACAACAAACAAATGATGGACAGAATGCTGACAATGCACACATTCTCCCCCAGTCAAGAGATCTGGGTTAAAGCCATCGTTCTTTTGCCCACTACGCCACCCCAGTTCAGACATGGCCATATGCAAATTAGTCTTGACCCTATGCCTCATGGGAACAGTCCAGCCCGAACTGCCAAGCCATGTCTTCCCTGGACCGGAATCAAGCATCCTAGGACCGGTTTCTGGCTATCAGCCGTCATCAGCCAGGATAGCTTGACTCCAGTGGCGTAGTGAGCACGGGACCCACGTCTGGGCATACCCATCCCACTTAGGGCGAAAAGCGTAACAACAAACAAATGATGGACGGAATGCTGACAATGCAAACATTCTCCCCCAGTCAAGAGATCTGGGTTAAATCCATCGTTCTTTTGCCCACTACGCCACCCCAGTTCAGACATGGCCATATGCAAATCAGTCTTGACCCTGTGCCTCATGGGAACAGTCCAGCCCGAACTGCCAAGCCATGTCTTCCCTGGACCGGAATCAAGCATCCTAGGACCGGTTTCTGGCTATCAGCCGTCATCAGCCAGGATAGCTTGACTCCAGTGGCGTAGTGAGCACGGGACCCACGTCTGGGCATACCCATCCCACTTAGGGCGAAAAGCGTAACAACAAACAAATGATGGACGGAATGCTGACAATGCAAACATTCTCCCCCAGTCAAGAGATCTGGGTTAAATCCATCGTTCTTTTGCCCACTACGCCACCCCAGTTCAGACATGGCCATATGCAAATCAGTCTTGACCCTGTGCCTCATGGGAACAGTCCAGCCCGAACTGCCAAGCCATGTCTTCCCTGGACCGGAATCAAGCATCCTAGGACCGGTTTCTGGCTATCAGCCGTCATCAGCCAGGATAGCTTGACTCCAGTGGCAGTGAGCACGGGACCCACGTCTGGGCATACCCATCCCACTTAGGGCGAAAAGCGTAACAACAAACAAATGATGGACGGAATGCTGACAATGCAAACATTCTCCTCCAGTCAAGAGATCTGGGTTAAATCCATCGTTCTTTTGCCCACTACGCCACCCCAGTTCAGACATGGCCATATGCAAATCAGTCTTGACCCTGTGCCTCATGGGAACAGTCCAGCCTGAACTGCCAAGCCATGTCTTCCCTGGACCGGAATCAAGCATCCTAGGACCGGTTTCTGGCTATCAGCCGTCATCAGCCAGGATAGCTTGACTCCAGTGGCATAGTGAGCACGGGACCCACGTCTGGGCATACCCATCCCACTTAGGGCGAAAAGCGTAACAACAAACAAATGATGGACGGAATGCTGACAATGCAAACATTCTCCCCCAGTCAAGAGATCTGGGTTAAATCCATCGTTCTTTTGCCCACTACACCACTCCAGTTCAGACATGGCCATATGCAAATCAGTCTTGACCCTGTGCCTCATGGGAACAGTCCAGCCCGAACTGCCAAGCCATGTCTTCCCTGGACCAGAATCAAGCATCCTAGGACCGGTTTCTGGCTATCAGCCGTCATCAGCCAGGATAGCTTGACTCCAGTGGCGTAGTGAGCACGGGACCCACGTCTGGGCATACCCATCCCACTTAGGGCGAAAAGCGTAACAACAAACAAATGATGGACGGAATGCTGACAATGCAAACATTCTCCCCCAGTCAAGAGATCTGGGTTAAATCCATCGTTCTTTTGCCCACTACGCCACCCCAGTTCAGACATGGCCATATGCAAATCAGTCTTGACCCTGTGCCTCATGGGAACAGTCCAGCCCGAACTGCCAAGCCATGTCTTCCCTGGACCGGAATCAAGCATCCTAGGACCGGTTTCTGGCTATCAGCCGTCATCAGCCAGGATAGCTTGACTCCAGTGGCGTAGTGAGCACGGGACCCACGTCTGGGCATACCCATCCCACTTAGGGCGAAAAGCGTGACAACAAACAAATGATGGACGGAATGCTGACAATGCAAACATTCTCCCCCAGTCAAGAGATCTGGGTTAAATCCATCGTTCTTTTGCCCACTACGCCACCCCAGTTCAGACATGGCCATATGCAAATCAGTCTTGACCCTGTGCCTCATGGGAACAGTCCAGCCCGAACTGCCAAGGCATGTCTTCCCTGGACCGGAATCAAGCATCCTAGGACCGGTTTCTGGCTATCAGCCGTCATCAGCCAGGATAGCTTGACTCCAGTGGCAGTGAGCACGGGACCCACGTCTGGGCATACCCATCCCACTTAGGGCGAAAAGCGTAACAACAAACAAATGATGGACGGAATGCTGACAATGCAAACATTCTCCTCCAGTCAAGAGATCTGGGTTAAATCCATCGTTCTTTTGCCCACTACGCCACCCCAGTTCAGACATGGCCATATGCAAATCAGTCTTGACCCTGTGCCTCATGGGAACAGTCCAGCCCGAACTGCCAAGCCATGTCTTCCCTGGACCGGAATCAAGCATCCTAGGACCGGTTTCTGGCTATCAGCCGTCATCAGCCAGGATAGCTTGACTCCAGTGGCATAGTGAGCACGGGACCCACGTCTGGGCATACCCATCCCACTTAGGGCGAAAAGCGTAACAACAAACAAATGATGGACGGAATGCTGACAATGCAAACATTCTCCCCCAGTCAAGAGATCTGGGTTAAATCCATCGTTCTTTTGCCCACTACGCCACCCCAGTTCAGACATGGCCATATGCAAATCAGTCTTGACCCTGTGCCTCATGGGAACAGTCCAGCCCGAACTGCCAAGCCATGTCTTCCCTGGACCGGAATCAAGCATCCTAGGACCGGTTTCTGGCTATCAGCCGTCATCAGCCAGGATAGCTTGACTCCAGTGGCGTAGTGAGCACGGGACCCACGTCTGGGCATACCCATCCCACTTAGGGCGAAAAGCGTGACAACAAACAAATGATGGACGGAATGCTGACAATGCAAACATTCTCCCCCAGTCAAGAGATCTGGGTTAAATCCATCGTTCTTTTGCCCACTACGCCACCCCAGTTCAGACATGGCCATATGCAAATCCGTCTTGACCCTGTGCCTCATGGGAACAGTCCAGCCCGAACTGCCAAGGCATGTCTTCCCTGGACCGGAATCAAGCATCCTAGGACCGGTTTCTGGCTATCAGCCGTCATCAGCCAGGATAGCTTGACTCCAGTGGCAGTGAGCACGGGACCCACGTCTGGGCATACCCATCCCACTTAGGGCGAAAAGCGTAACAACAAACAAATGATGGACGGAATGCTGACAATGCAAACATTCTCCTCCAGTCAAGAGATCTGGGTTAAATCCATCGTTCTTTTGCCCACTACGCCACCCCAGTTCAGACATGGCCATATGCAAATCAGTCTTGACCCTGTGCCTCATGGGAACAGTCCAGCCCGAACTGCCAAGCCATGTCTTCCCTGGACCGGAATCAAGCATCCTAGGACCGGTTTCTGGCTATCAGCCGTCATCAGCCAGGATAGCTTGACTCCAGTGGCATAGTGAGCACGGGACCCACGTCTGGGCATACCCATCCCACTTAGGGCGAAAAGCGTAACAACAAACAAATGATGGACGGAATGCTGACAATGCAAACATTCTCCCCCAGTCAAGAGATCTGGGTTAAATCCATCGTTCTTTTGCCCACTACGCCACTCCAGTTCAGACATGGCCATATGCAAATCAGTCCTGACCCTGTGCCTCATGGGAACAGTCCAGCCCGAACTACCAAGCCATGTCTTCCCTGGACCAGAATCAAGCATCCTAGGACCGGTTTCTGGCTATCAGCCGTCATCAGCCAGGATAGCTTGACTCCAGTGGCGTAGTGAGCACGGGACCCAAGTCTGGGCATACCCATCCCACTTAGGGCGAAAAGCGTAACAACAAACAAATGATGGACGGAATGCTGACAATGCAAACATTCTCCCCCAGTCAAGAGATCTGGGTTAAATCCATCGTTCTTTTGCCCACTACGCCACCCCAGTTCAGACATGGCCATATGCAAATCAGTCTTGACCCTGTGCCTCATGGGAACAGTCCAGCCCGAACTGCCAAGCCATGTCTTCCCTGGACCGGAATCAAGCATCCTAGGACCGGTTTCTGGCTATCAGCCGTCATCAGCCAGGATAGCTTGACTCCAGTGGCGTAGTGAGCACGGGACCCACGTCTGGGCATACCCATCCCACTTAGGGCGAAAAGCGTGACAACAAACAAATGATGGACGGAATGCTGACAATGCAAACATTCTCCCCCAGTCAAGAGATCTGGGTTAAATCCATCGTTCTTTTGCCCACTACGCCACCCCAGTTCAGACATGGCCATATGCAAATCAGTCTTGACCCTGTGCCTCATGGGAACAGTCCAGCCCGAACTGCCAAGGCATGTCTTCCCTGGACCGGAATCAAGCATCCTAGGACCGGTTTCTGGCTATCAGCCGTCATCAGCCAGGATAGCTTGACTCCAGTGGCAGTGAGCACGGGACCCACGTCTGGGCATACCCATCCCACTTAGGGCGAAAAGCGTAACAACAAACAAATGATGGACGGAATGCTGACAATGCAAACATTCTCCTCCAGTCAAGAGATCTGGGTTAAATCCATCGTTCTTTTGCCCACTACGCCACCCCAGTTCAGACATGGCCATATGCAAATCAGTCTTGACCCTGTGCCTCATGGGAACAGTCCAGCCCGAACTGCCAAGCCATGTCTTCCCTGGACCGGAATCAAGCATCCTAGGACCGGTTTCTGGCTATCAGCCGTCATCAGCCAGGATAGCTTGACTCCAGTGGCATAGTGAGCACGGGACCCACGTCTGGGCATACCCATCCCACTTAGGGCGAAAAGCGTAACAACAAACAAATGATGGACGGAATGCTGACAATGCAAACATTCTCCCCCAGTCAAGAGATCTGGGTTAAATCCATCGTTCTTTTGCCCACTACGCCACTCCAGTTCAGACATGGCCATATGCAAATCAGTCTTGACCCTGTGCCTCATGGGAACAGTCCAGCCCGAACTGCCAAGCCATGTCTTCCCTGGACCAGAATCAAGCATCCTAGGACCGGTTTCTGGCTATCAGCCGTCATCAGCCAGGATAGCTTGACTCCAGTGGCGTAGTGAGCACGGGACCCAAGTCTGGGCATACCCATCCCACTTAGGGCGAAAAGCGTAACAACAAACAAATGATGGACGGAATGCTGACAATGCAAACATTCTCCCCCAGTCAAGAGATCTGGGTTAAATCCATCGTTCTTTTGCCCACTACGCCACCCCAGTTCAGACATGGCCATATGCAAATCAGTCTTGACCCTGTGCCTCATGGGAACAGTCCAGCCCGAACTGCCAAGCCATGTCTTCCCTGGACCGGAATCAAGCATCCTAGGACCGGTTTCTGGCTATCAGCCGTCATCAGCCAGGATAGCTTGACTCCAGTGGCGTAGTGAGCACGGGACCCACGTCTGGGCATACCCATCCCACTTAGGGCGAAAAGCGTGACAACAAACAAATGATGGACGGAATGCTGACAATGCAAACATTCTCCCCCAGTCAAGAGATCTGGGTTAAATCCATCGTTCTTTTGCCCACTACGCCACCCCAGTTCAGACATGGCCATATGCAAATCAGTCTTGACCCTGTGCCTCATGGGAACAGTCCAGCCCGAACTGCCAAGGCATGTCTTCCCTGGACCGGAATCAAGCATCCTAGGACCGGTTTCTGGCTATCAGCCGTCATCAGCCAGGATAGCTTGACTCCAGTGGCAGTGAGCACGGGACCCACGTCTGGGCATACCCATCCCACTTAGGGCGAAAAGCGTAACAACAAACAAATGATGGACGGAATGCTGACAATGCAAACATTCTCCTCCAGTCAAGAGATCTGGGTTAAATCCATCGTTCTTTTGCCCACTACGCCACCCCAGTTCAGACATGGCCATATGCAAATCAGTCTTGACCCTGTGCCTCATGGGAACAGTCCAGCCCGAACTGCCAAGCCATGTCTTCCCTGGACCGGAATCAAGCATCCTAGGACCGGTTTCTGGCTATCAGCCGTCATCAGCCAGGATAGCTTGACTCCAGTGGCATAGTGAGCACGGGACCCACGTCTGGGCATACCCATCCCACTTAGGGCGAAAAGCGTAACAACAAACAAATGATGGACGGAATGCTGACAATGCAAACATTCTCCCCCAGTCAAGAGATCTGGGTTAAATCCATCGTTCTTTTGCCCACTACGCCACTCCAGTTCAGACATGGCCATATGCAAATCAGTCTTGACCCTGTGCCTCATGGGAACAGTCCAGCCCGAACTGCCAAGCCATGTCTTCCCTGGACCAGAATCAAGCATCCTAGGACCGGTTTCTGGCTATCAGCCGTCATCAGCCAGGATAGCTTGACTCCAGTGGCGTAGTGAGCACGGGACCCAAGTCTGGGCATACCCATCCCACTTAGGGCGAAAAGCGTAACAACAAACAAATGATGGACGGAATGCTGACAATGCAAACATTCTCCCCCAGTCAAGAGATCTGGGTTAAATCCATCGTTCTTTTGCCCACTACGCCACCCCAGTTCAGACATGGCCATATGCAAATCAGTCTTGACCCTGTGCCTCATGGGAACAGTCCAGCCCGAACTGCCAAGCCATGTCTTCCCTGGACCGGAATCAAGCATCCTAGGACCGGTTTCTGGCTATCAGCCGTCATCAGCCAGGATAGCTTGACTCCAGTGGCGTAGTGAGCACGGGACCCACGTCTGGGCATACCCATCCCACTTAGGGCGAAAAGCGTAACAACAAACAAATGATGGACGGAATGCTGACAATGCAAACATTCTCCCCCAGTCAAGAGATCTGGGTTAAATCCATCGTTCTTTTGCCCACTACGCCACCCCAGTTCAGACATGGCCATATGCAAATCAGTCTTGACCCTGTGCCTCATGGGAACTGTTAGAAATGAGGGGGCTCTGGTTGACGCAGGTGTGAACCCACAACAAGCAGGGACCCTTTACTTCTTGTCAGGGCGAAGGATGACTCCTCAGAATAACCCCTGCTCACCCTCTAGGTGCGTGGCGCGAGCAGTCTAGGCTAAGTCTCAGGCGTACACGGTTAAGCAAATGCAATTACACATACAGTAAACCCCTTGCATGCACCACAAATGGACACCAATCCGGTAGTATATAAAAATAAGCTTTTATGTAGTTTCAGCAGAGTTAAATACAAGGCCCAGTAACGTTGAACTGATGGGGCCACAATTCTTAGGAATACGGTAAAGTTCTCTTTGTACGGAAAGTTCTTTAGGCGGGCACAGGGTGACTGTAGGCCTCAGCACACTCCAGGCTGAGGTGGCGACTTGGAAGCCCACAGCAGATGACAGGGAAATCAGAACGTTGCGGACCCTGGATCCGATGTGAGTTCGGGGTCGGAGTTGTAAGTACAGTACCTTGTCTCTTGACGCAAAGGTGGGTGCGGGATTTCAGCGGCTCTTCGGCAGAAGAGCGAGGCGGCGTCCGGGGCTCCCACACTCCACGAGGGGTGTCTGATCTTCAGGCTCACGACAAGAGCGGGTGTTGTAGGTGGCGGGTGAACAAAGCGGGGCAGCCGGGCACGCAGATACGTCCGGGCCGTCCGAGGCTTGGAGATGCTCACAAACGCCGATTCCGGCGGGAGGGTGAAGGTGCGCAGCGAGCCTCCAGCGAGCGAGGTGACAGGGGTAGCCCAGCACAGCGTAGGGGGAGTGGCTCCGATCGAGCGAGGCTCTTCCCAAGGCGGGGGCGGCTAAGCAGTCCTGGTCACGGCTCGGGGAGGGACTGCGGCACGGGGATCACAGCTCCGGCGAGGGAAAGGACACCCCAGTCCAGCAGCAGGCGAGTGAAGATCAGGTAGAGCCCAATGGTCCTGGGGCTCAGTTCAGGGGGCAAGCTCAGTTCCAAGCCCTTGGAGATCGTTTTGGAAAAGCACAAGTCTTGAAAGGAAGAATAAAGCAAAGTCTTCAGCAACAGTTTCTCTTCTCCCCTTTGGCAGCGAGGTCACCACTGCAGGCCAATCCCCCAGGATAGGGACAGTCTTCCTCCTACAGCTTTCCCGGTGCCTCCTCCTCAGGCAGAGATTCTTCTTGGTCAAAAGCGGATCTAGTTTCTTAGGAGCAGGGCTCCTCCATTTATACCACAAATCTTTTGTTCTCCCAGGCCAGGGGGGCCCTTGCCTAGTTCAGTCCGGTTTCTGAGCACTTTGTTTACGTGATGTAGGCTTCTTCTTTCAGAGTGCAGGGCAGAGTCATCAGACGCTCCACAGGGGGTGGAGCCAGCCTCGAGGTAGCGGAGCACTGTCCTATTCAGAACCTAGGAGCACTCCTCCCACCCATCTACCTGTCGATCGTCCTATTCATACCAGGCTACCTAGCCCTGCCCATCTGGGTTCCCCCAGCCCTGTCACGCACACCAGCCAGACATCAGATACACATCACGCAGAGGCGGCTGAAATGGTTAGGCAAGCAAAGGCCAACTTTCTAAAAGTGACATTTGCAAACCCGGAATATTAAAATAAACCTTGCGAAAAGATGTATCCTAACATTCCGAGTTCAGGCATACTAAACTCGATCTCCTACCATGTTCCCTGGGTCGGTTAGGATCATAGGGTGTAATAATCCAGGCCGCCCGTACTGGCCTATGAGAACAGGGTAGCCTTACAGTAGTGAACAACAAAAATGGCGGTCGTTCACTACCAGGACAGGCCACGCATCTAGGCTTGTCCTACCTCAGGCTCACAATGCACCCTGCCCGTGGGCCTACCAGAGGGGTGACTAACATGCGGCTAAGGGAAGGTTTCGGGGACCGGCAAGTGTGGGCACTTGTCGGTCGGCGTGTCAGTACCAGACTGCACGCAGGTTCTGCGATGGCAGACCTTAGACGTATTTTACCGGCCGCTTCTGTGGGTGGCACAACCCGTGCTGCAGGCCCACCAGCGGCGTTTGCCTTTACATGCCCTGGCGCTCCTGGCGCCCTTTACTGGGGTCTGATAGTAAATCAAACAAGCCAATCATGGAATCCAACCAACACATACAATTTACAAAGGGAGCACTCGCACCGCGACACTGGTTGGCAGTGGCACAGCGCGCTGAGCGGCCAACACCATAAAACCACATGGGGCACAGCGACAAAAAGAGGGAGGGAGACTCACGCCAAGGTGCCAGGTCTAACACGTGTCCCCTCCAGCTGAAAAGTGGGGGGAACTACCCTACCCCAGGGAGTTCCTCATCACTAAGGCGGAAAAATCTGGACAGACCGTCAGCATTGGCGTGATCTGTACCAGGGCGATGTTCCACCGTGAAATCCATCCCCTGTAGGGAAATGGACCACCTCAACAGCTTTGGATTCTCACCCCTCATATGCATCAACCATCTGAGGGGCCTGTGGTCCGTCTGAACCCGGAAGTGAGACCCAAACAAGTAGGGTCTTAGCTTCTTCAGCGCCCAGACCACAGCAAATGCCTCACGCTCAATAGCACTCCACCTCTGTTCCCGGGGAAGTAACCTCCGGCTAATAAAGGCTACGGGTTGATCTAGGCCCTCCTCATTAATCTGTGAAAGAACAGCCCCCACACCATGCTCTGAAGCGTCTGTCTGAACGATAAACTCTTTGGAGAAGTTGGGAGCCAAGAGCACGGGCGCCGTGCACATAGCAGTCTTCAAGGCCTCAAAAGCTTTCTGACAGGTGTCAGTCCAGATCACCTTCCTGGGCTGCTTCTTCGAAGTCAGCGCTGTCAAGGGGGCAACCAGGTTGCCATACCCCTTGACAAACCTCCTGTAGTACCCGGTGAGACCTAGGAAGGCTCTCACCTCGGTCTGGGTTTTGGGCGCCTCCCAATTCAGGATGGTTTCTATCTTGGGCTGAAGGGGTGCCACCTGGCCACTCCCGACTTGGTGTCCCAAGTACACCACGGAACCCTGCCCGATCTGGCACTTACTCGCCTTGATCGTGAGGCCTGCCTTCCGCAGCGCCATCAACACTTCCCAGAGGTGACGCAAGTGTTCCTCCCACGTGGAGCTGAACACTGCGATGTCATCCAGGTAGGCTGCACTGAACGAATCCAGCCCAGCCAACACCTGGTTGACCAATCTCTGGAAGGTGGCAGGGGCATTCTTCATCCCAAATGGCATAACCCGGAACTGGTAGTGCCCATCTGGGGTGGAAAATGCTGACCTCTCTTTGGCCCCCTCGGTCAAGGCGATCTGCCAATACCCAGACGTTAGATCAAACGTGCTGAGGTAGTTGGCAGCCCCTAGCCGATCGATGAGCTCATTAGCTCTGGGGATGGGGTGTGCGTCAGTCCTAGTGACTGAATTGAGTCCTCTGTAGTCCACACAGAACCGGAGTTCGGGTGTGGCTCCCGGCGCTGCAGCCTTTGGGACCAAGACCACGGGGCTGGCCCAAGGACTGCTAGAAGACTCAATGACCCCGAGTGCAAACATCTTGGAGACCTCCTCCTTGATGCATGTCCTCACCCTGTCAGTCACCCTGTAGGCCTTGTGCCGTACAGGAGGGCTATCCCCAGTGTCCACATCATGGACGCACCAATCAGTGACACCAGGGACCAGGGAAAACAGATCAGAAAATTGTCCCAACAACTGGCGACAATCATCCTGTTGCTCAGGGGTCAGGGTGGAAGAGAGGATGACACCATCCACTGACCCATCTTGCTCCTTGGCTGACAGGAGGTCCGGAAGAGGTTCTGTCTCCTCTTCCATTCCAGCATCTGTTGCCAAGAGCATGCCCACTTGGGACCTCTCCAAGTGGGGCTTGAGGCGGTTGACATGTAGGACCCGTAAGGGGTTCCTGGGAGTCTTCAGGTCCACCACGTAGGTAACAGGACTCTTTCGCTCCACCACCTCAAAGGGACCGGTCCACTTATCCTGGAGCGCACACGGCTCCACGGGGGCCAAGACCCATACTTTCTGCCCAGGCTGAAGCTCTACCAGAGTGGCATTCTGGTCGTACCACCGCTTCATCTCCTCCTGGCTGGCTTCCAGATTTGCCTCAGCAAGTTGCCTGAAACGCCTAGTCTGATTCCTGAAGGCCAGCATGTAGCTATATACATTCTGGGGAGGTTTCCTGGGAGATTGCTCCCAGCCTTCCTTGACCAGACTCAGAGGTCCTCTGACGGGGTGACCATACAGAAGCTCAAAGGGACTGAACCCCAGAGACTTCTGTGGCACCTCACGGTAAGCGAAGAGAAGGCATGGTAAGAGGACGTCCCACTTGCGCCTCATGGGTCCTTCTAGGCCCATTATCATGCCTTTGAGGGTTCGGTTGAATCTCTCAACCAACCCGTTTCCTTGGGGGTGGTAAGGTGTGGTGAACTTGTAGGTTACCCCACACTCTTGCCAAAGAGATTTCATGTACTTGGACATGAAATTGGTACCTCGGTCAGACACCACCTCTAGAGGGAATCCCACTCGGGAGAAAATTCCCATCAGTGCACGTCCCACCACGGGGGCCGTCACTGTCCTCAGAGGAATGGCTTCCGGGTACCGGGTGGCATGGTCCACCAGGACCAGGATGAACCTATTGCCCATCGCTGTCTTGGGGTCCAGTGGCCCTACAATGTCAATCCCCACTCGCTGGAATGGAGTACCGACCACAGGGAATGGCTGGAGTGGAGCCTTCTGCTTCCTTCCACTCTTTCCACTTGCCTGGCAAGTCTGGCATGTCCTGCAGTGAGTATCCGAACTCCTGCGCATTTGGGGCCAATAAAAGTGGGTGACAAGCCTTTCAAAGGTCTTGTCCTGCCCCAAATGCCCTGCCAATGGCACATCGTGAGCCAGCCCCAGTAGGAAGGCTCTGAAGTCCTGGGGTACCACCAGCGCAAGGGCTGACCCAGGCTCAGCAACCTTAGGCTCTGTATATAGGAGGTCGTTCTCCCAGTAAATGAAGTGCGACCCCGACTGATCACCTGCGGCCTGGGCTGCAGCCTGCTGCCGCATACCCACGAGAGAAGGGCACTCCTTCTGTGCCTTACAAAAGTCCTCCCTGGTGGGACCCCCTTCCTGCTGCCAATGGGTCAGCTCCGGCAGGTCTCCCAGTTCAGCTATTTGCTCCCCTGTAGGCTCCAGGGCATCCCCCTCAAGGTCTGCTTCCTCCTGGACCGTGGGAATTTCAGGGGCCGGCTTCCCGCGCCCCTTGCCCCTTCTCTCTGAGGCCGGTTCCTGGGCCTCCCTCTCAGGCTCCAGGACCTCTCGAGTACCTTTACTGGCTGCCATGGACCGTGTGGTGACACACGCCCAATCCGGCATACCCAACATCTCCAGGTGAGCACTCCGCTCCACCTGAGCCCAAGGTGAGCTCTCCAAATCGTTCCCTAACAAACAGTCTACAGGCATGGCGGGCCTCACAGCTACCTGAAGAGTACCAGAGACCCCCCCCCACTCGAAGGGAACCTGAGCCACCTTGCAGTGCCTCTCTGTGTTGTCAGCGGCAACAACGGGATAGAATGCATTGGGGACCACCTGCTCCTGAGACACCAGGTGACACCTGACAGCTGTCACACTGGCTCCTGTATCTCTAAGAGCTTCCACCCTATGGCCATTTATGGTCACCCACTGCCTGTACTTCTTAGTGTTCTCAGGCAGCTGGGTTGGAGGGACCACTTCACGGTCTCCTAGCGAGACCAGGGACATCTCTGCGGGACCCCACCCACCTTGGACATCCCTCTCCTCCCCCAAGGCTACACTAGTCACCTGCCGGGGTGGAGCACCAGTGGGTGCTGGTTTACCAAACATCGGACACTTCACATCAGAGGCAAAATGCCCCAAATTGTTACACCTGTAACATCTTACGGGCCCCTTCTGAACAGGAGGACCTGTCGGGGCCCCGGTCGGTTTCCGGGGTGGGGGAGGCTGAGAACCCTTCCCTTGGTTCCCTTGGGGATTATTTTGTGGCCCTTTTTGGAACTGCTTCTGTTTACCCCTGTCCCCCCCACTCTTCTGCTGGGGACCCTGCCCACTTTTGGCGGAATCTCCCACGGTACCCTTGTGGACCCTGGTACTGACCCAGCGGTCCGCCTCCTCAGCAAGCTTCCTCGGGTTAGTCAGCTTACTATCGATCAGGTGCTGGCGCAGCTCAGGAAAACAATTACTGGACAAGTGCTCCCAGGCCATTAGATCAAGAAGCCCTTGATAATCAGTCACCTTACTACCCTTCACCCAACCATCCAGCGCTCTGCAAAAGAAAGTCACATACTCCACATACGTACTATTGGGAATCTTAGTGCAACCCCTGAACCTCTGTCTATATAACTCAGGGGTCAACCCATACCTAGTCATCAATGCTTCCTTCATATGGGGATAAGAATTACGAACATCAACAGGTAAGTCTAGCAGTGTGTCCCGCCCCTCACTCAGGAACCTTCCCCACAACCCCGCTCCCCAATCTTTCTCAGGGACCCGGTGGGAAGACATGGCTACCTCGTAGGCTCTGAACCACTGCCCGATGTCGTCATTCCTGAAGAACTCCTTCACTACATCCTTAGGAATATAAACTCTTGGTTCCGCCGATCCTGGCGGTGTGCTGCCACCAGAGGGATTAAGCTCCAAACTTTTGGCTTTCAGCTCCAGCTCCCTCAGCTTCATGTCATGCTCTAATTGTAGTTTCTTTTCTTCCATGGCTAATCTTTGTTTTTCCATATCCATCTGCCCATGAAGTTTCGCCATTTCCACCTCGTGTGCCCGGGTTGCTGCCCTGTCCGCCAACTCCTCTGGCGACAGGCATCTGCCGAACTCATGGACACTTTCTGGTGGAACCACTTCCACCTGATTCTCTGGTGCCTTTGACTCATACCAGGCCCTCAGCGCCTTTACGAGTTGCTCCTTCTTTTTCAATCCAGTTTGGGCAATCCTGAACTTGGAGCAAAGACCTTTCAAGTCTTCATTGGTACGATCATGAAGTGCGCCTTCCTCCCAATCTATGTCTTCAAATCCAGAGATTACGGAAGCCGCCCTTCCGGCGGAAAGTGAACCAGGCATGGCTCTGACAACGGAGATTCTTGGCAAAACAAAAACAATGCTAGCCTTGTGGCTGTGTTACTGGTCTGCTCTCACTACGTGGCGATCAGTGATTCACTATACGCAAACCACAAATGCAAATCCGTAAATCCCACCGCTGCCACCAATGTTAGAAATGAGGGGGCTCTGGTTGACGCAGGTGTGAACCCACAACAAGCAGGGACCCTTTACTTCTTGTCAGGGCGAAGGATGACTCCTCAGAATAACCCCTGCTCACCCTCTAGGTGCGTGGCGCGAGCAGTCTAGGCTAAGTCTCAGGCGTACACGGTTAAGCAAATGCAATTACACATACAGTAAACCCCTTGCATGCACCACAAATGGACACCAATCCGGTAGTATATAAAAATAAGCTTTTATGTAGTTTCAGCAGAGTTAAATACAAGGCCCAGTAACGTTGAACTGATGGGGCCACAATTCTTAGGAATACGGTAAAGTTCTCTTTGTACGGAAAGTTCTTTAGGCGGGCACAAGGTGACTGTAGGCCTCAGCACACTCCAGGCTGAGGTGGCGACTTGGAAGCCCACAGCAGATGACAGGGAAATCAGAACGTTGCGGACCCTGGATCCGATGTGAGTTCGGGGTCGGAGTTGTAAGTACAGTACCTTGTCTCTTGACGCAAAGGTGGGTGCGGGATTTCAGCGGCTCTTCGGCAGAAGAGCGAGGCGGCGTCCGGGGCTCCCACACTCCACGAGGGGTGTCTGATCTTCAGGCTCACGACAAGAGCGGGTGTTGTAGGTGGCGGGTGAACAAAGCGGGGCAGCCGGGCACGCAGATACGTCCGGGCCGTCCGAGGCTTGGAGATGCTCACAAACGCCGATTCCGGCGGGAGGGTGAAGGTGCGCAGCGAGCCTCCAGCGAGCGAGGTGACAGGAGTAGCCCAGCACAGCGTAGGGGGAGCGGCTCCGATCGAGCGAGGCTCTTCCCAAGGCGGGGGCGGCTAAGCAGTCCTGGTCACGGCTCGGGGAGGGACAGCGGCACGGGGATCACAGCTCCGGCGAGGGAAAGGACACCCCAGTCCAGCAGCAGGCGAGTGAAGATCAGGTAGAGCCCAATGGTCCTGGGGCTCAGTTCAGGGGGCAAGCTCAGTTCCAAGCCCTTGGAGATCGTTTTGGAAAAGCACAAGTCTTGAAAGGAAGAATAAAGCAAAGTCTTCAGCAACAGTTTCTCTTCTCCCCTTTGGCAGCGAGGTCACCACTGCAGGCCAATCCCCCAGGATAGGGACAGTCTTCCTCCTACAGCTTTCCCGGTGCCTCCTCCTCAGGCAGAGATTCTTCTTGGTCAAAAGCGGATCTAGTTTCTTAGGAGCAGGGCTCCTCCATTTATACCACAAATCTTTTGTTCTCCCAGGCCAGGGGGGCCCTTGCCTAGTTCAGTCCGGTTTCTGAGCACTTTGTTTACGTGATGTAGGCTTCTTCTTTCAGAGTGCAGGGCAGAGTCATCAGACGCTCCACAGGGGGTGGAGCCAGCCTCGAGGTAGCGGAGCACTGTCCTATTCAGAACCTAGGAGCACTCCTCCCACCCATCTACCTGTCGATCGTCCTATTCATACCAGGCTACCTAGCCCTGCCCATCTGGGTTCCCCCAGCCCTGTCACGCACACCAGCCAGACATCAGATACACATCACGCAGAGGCGGCTGAAATGGTTAGGCAAGCAAAGGCCAACTTTCTAAAAGTGACATTTGCAAACCCGGAATATTAAAATAAACCTTGCGAAAAGATGTATCCTAACATTCCGAGTTCAGGCATACTAAACTCGATCTCCTACCATGTTCCCTGGGTCGGTTAGGATCATAGGGTGTAATAATCCAGGCCGCCCGTACTGGCCTATGAGAACAGGGTAGCCTTACAGTAGTGAACAACAAAAATGGCGGTCGTTCACTACCAGGACAGGCCACGCATCTAGGCTTGTCCTACCTCAGGCTCACAATGCACCCTGCCCGTGGGCCTACCAGAGGGGTGACTAACATGCGGCTAAGGGAAGGTTTCGGGTACCGGCAAGTGTGGGCACTTGTCGGTCGGCGTGTCAGTACCAGACTGCACGCAGGTTCTGCGATGGCAGACCTTAGACGTATTTTACCGGCCGCTTCTGTGGGTGGCACAACCCGTGCTGCAGGCCCACCAGCGGCGTTTGCCTTTACATGCCCTGGCGCTCCTGGCGCCCTTTACTGGGGTCTGATAGTAAATCAAACAAGC
Source organism: Triturus cristatus (assembly GCF_964204655.1). Lineage (NCBI taxonomy): Eukaryota > Metazoa > Chordata > Amphibia > Caudata > Salamandridae > Triturus > Triturus cristatus. The sequence continues at coordinate 1,094,303,223 of NC_140592.1, read as the reverse complement.
CAATCATGGAATCCAACCAACACATACAATTTACAAAGGGAGCACTCGCACCGCGACACTGGTTGGCAGTGGCACAGCGCGCTGAGCGGCCAACACCATAAAACCACATGGGGCACAGCGACAAAAAGAGGGAGGGAGACTCACGCCAAGGTGCCAGGTCTAACAGGAACAGTCCAGCCCGAACTGCCAAGCCATGTCTTCCCTGGACCGGAATCAAGCATCCTAGGACCGGTTTCTGGCTATCAGCCGTCATCAGCCAGGATAGCTTGACTCCAGTGGCGTAGTGAGCACGGGACCCACGTCTGGGCATACCCATCCCACTTAGGGCGAAAAGCCTAACAACAAACAAATGATGGACGGAATGCTGACAATGCAAACATTCTCCCCCAGTCAAGAGATCTGGGTTAAATCCATCGTTCTTTTGCCCACTACGCCACCCCAGTTCAGACATGGCCATATGCAAATCAGTCTTGACCCTGTGCCTCATGGGAACAGTCCAGCCCGAACTGCCAAGCCATGTCTTCCCTGGACCGGAATCAAGCATCGTAGGACCGGTTTCTGGCTATCAGCCGTCATCAGCCAGGATAGCTTGACTCCAGTGGCGTAGTGAGCACGGGACCCACGTTTGGGCATACCCATCCCACTTAGGGCGAAAAGCGTAACAACAAACAAATGATGGACGGAATGCTGACAATGCAAACATTCTCCCCCAGTCAAGAGATCTGGGTTAAATCCATCGTTCTTTTGCCCACTACGCCACCCCAGTTCAGACATGGCCATATGCAAATCAGTCTTGACCCTGTGCCTCATGGGAACAGTCCAGCCCGAACTGCCAAGCCATGTCTTCCCTGGACCGGAATCAAGCATCCTAGGACCGGTTTCTGGCTATCAGCCGTCATCAGCCAGGATAGCTTGACTCCAGTGGCGTAGTGAGCACGGGACCCACGTCTGGGCATACCCATCCCACTTAGGGCGAAAAGCGTAACAACAAACAAATGATGGACGGAATGCTGACAATGCAAACATTCTCCCCCAGTCAAGAGATCTGGGTTAAATCCATCGTTCTTTTGCCCACTACGCCACCCCAGTTCAGACATGGCCATATGCAAATCAGTCTTGACCCTGTGCCTCATGGGAACAGTCCAGCCCGAACTGCCAAGCCATGTCTTCCCTGGACCGGAATCAAGCATCCTAGGACCGGTTTCTGGCTATCAGCCGTCATCAGCCAGGATAGCTTGACTCCAGTGGCAATGAGCACGGGACCCACGTCTGGGCATACCCATCCCACTTAGGGCGAAAAGCGTAACAACAAACAAATGATGGACGGAATGCTGACAATGCAAACATTCTCCTCCAGTCAAGAGATCTGGGTTAAATCCATCGTTCTTTTGCCCACTACGCCACCCCAGTTCAGACATGGCCATATGCAAATCAGTCTTGACCCTGTGCCTCATGGGAACAGTCCAGCCCGAACTGCCAAGCCATGTCTTCCCTGGACCGGAATCAAGCATCCTAGGACCGGTTTCTGGCTATCAGCCGTCATCAGCCAGGATAGCTTGACTCCAGTGGCGTAGTGAGCACGGGACCCACGTCTGGGCATACCCATCCCACTTAGGGCGAAAAGCGTAACAACAAACAAATGATGGACGGAATGCTGACAATGCAAACATTCTCCCCCAGTCAAGAGATCTGGGTTAAATCCATCGTTCTTTTGCCCACTACGCCACTCCAGTTCAGACATGGCCATATGCAAATCAGTCTTGACCCTGTGCCTCATGGGAACAGTCCAGCCCGAACTGCCAAGCCATGTCTTCCCTGGACCAGAATCAAGCATCCTAGGACCGGTTTCTGGCTATCAGCCGTCATCAGCCAGGATAGCTTGACTCCAGTGGCGTAGTGAGCACGGGACCCACGTCTGGGCATACCCATCCCACTTAGGGCGAAAAGCGTAACAACAAACAAATGATGGACGGAATGCTGACAATGCAAACATTCTCCCCCAGTCAAGAGATCTGGGTTAAATCCATCGTTCTTTTGCCCACTACGCCACCCCAGTTCAGACATGGCCATATGCAAATCAGTCTTGACCCTGTGCCTCATGGGAACAGTCCAGCCCGAACTGCCAAGCCATGTCTTCCCTGGACCGGAATCAAGCATCCTAGGACCGGTTTCTGGCTATCAGCCGTCATCAGCCAGGATAGCTTGACTCCAGTGGCGTAGTGAGCACAGGACCCACGTCTGGGCATACCCATCCCACTTAGGGCGAAAAGCGTAACAACAAACAAATGATGGACGGAATGCTGACAATGCAAACATTCTCCCCCAGTCAAGAGATCTGGGTTAAATCCATCGTTCTTTTGCCCACTTACGCCACCCCAGTTCAGACATGGCCATATGCAAATCAGTCTTGACCCTGTGCCTCATGGGAACAGTCCAGCCCGAACTGCCAAGCCATGTCTACCCTGGACCGCAATCAAGCATCCTAGGACCGGTTTCTGGCTATCAGCCGTCATCAGCCAGGATAGCTTGACTCCAGTGGCGTAGTGAGCACGGGACCCACGTCTGGGCATATCAATCCCACTTAGGGCGAAAAGCGTAACAACAAACAAATGATGGACGGAATGCTGACAATGCAAACATTCTCCCCCAGTCAAGAGATCTGGGTTAAATCCATCGTTCTTTTGCCCACTACGCCACCCCAGTTCAGACATGGCCATATGCAAATCAGTCTTGACCCTGTGCCTCATGGGAACAGTCCAGCTCGAACTGCCAAGCCATGTCTTCCCTGGACCGGAATCAAGCATCCTAGGACCGGTTTCTGGCTATCAGCCGTCATCAGCCAGGATAGCTTGACTCCAGTGGCGTAGTGAGCACGGGACCCACGTCTGGGCATACCCATCCCACTTAGGGCGAAAAGCGTAACAACAAACAAATGATGGACGGAATGCTGACAATGCAAACATTCTCCCCCAGTCAAGAGATCTGGGTTAAATCCATCGTTCTTTTGCCCACTACGCCACCCCAGTTCAGACATGGCCATATGCAAATCAGTCTTGACCCTGTGCCTCATGGGAACAGTACAGCCCGAACTGCCAAGCCATGTCTTCCCTGGACCGGAATCAAGCATCCTAGGACCGGTTTCTGGCTATCAGCCGTCATCAGCCAGGATAGCTTGACTCCAGTGGCGTAGTGAGCACGGGACCCACGTCTGGGCATACCCATCCCACTTAGGGCGAAAAGCGTAACAACAAACAAATGATATGCTGGAGGGGACTCTGATCTCGACGACGAAGCATCGCCTGTTGGCACTTGGACTGGTGCCACGATGAGGGGGGCAGGGGGTGATACCGAGACCACAGGGGTGAGGAATAATGTTGATTCCACACAGCACACACCACTTCAGGAGCCCAATGACACAGGCAACCCAGATATTAGGCAAAGGGCTTCCACCTCACATGACAGGGGCCAGGAAGAGAGTGCCATGAAAACCAGTTCACACGGAAGGGAAACACACGAGGAGCAGGTCTCCTTCACACGCACCCGCACAGGCCGGATAGTGGTGCGGCCAAAGAAATATAGCGAGTTTGCTATGTAGACTCGCTCTGGGTGTTCCTCCACCCACCATCCCTTAGCAATCCCTGGGCAGTGTTCTATCTCTCTCTCTCTCTGACCTTTCCCCCCCCCCACGAAGTGCAGCAAGATTTCGAGGAAGCTGCAGCAACATGTTTACCCATCATGGCTCCTCCATTGAGGTGTCACCACACTTAGGCCAGGTGCAGACCCAGTGTTCATGTAACCTAATGCTTATGTAAAGCAAAGGTATTGTTTCAGTTATTCTTTTGTGTTGTTGCTAAGGGGGGAAGATGTGTGGTGTCACAGGCTAGTGCTCGGCAACCATGATGAGCCGCGATGCCTGATGGGACAGCGCGAGAGGAATGTACGCACGGCTCTCCCTCTCCTGAATAAACCGTACCTACACAGCAGTACAGTCTCCATGTCTTCTTGCGAGGAAGTTTACAGCTCTACACTCACTTGACTCCTCAACCCTCGTTGACACCTGAAGGTACCCACCAGAGAACGGTGACAGCAGACAACGCTAGCGGCATAGGACACATGCATAGACACTGACCTCACCACTGCTGATACCCCCTTGACTCTCCCACAGCATGGCCCTAAGTGCATTTTCACGGGCATTCTTTCAGTGATCTTCAGTTTGGGCTGTGCGTTTCAGCTCCAACCAAGCCATGAAGTACTGGAGCAAGTTGCAATGGTCCACGTGCACAACTCTGAAGTGTGCGCCCATGCACTTCCGCTGCTCTGATTCTGCCTCTCAGACAAAGCTAGTATTGTTTTTTATTAAAGCTTGCAGTTTTTCAAACACTTATTGTGTTTGGAACTATGTCAATTTGGTGAACTATAAGCTTGAAGAAAACGTACCTGAGTAACTGTACCTGCAAAAAAGATGTAGTGGTAAAACTCCTCAAAATAAGGTAAGATAAGATGTTTTATGCAGGTAAACAACTGTGGGCCTCCATATTGTAATGTCCTCCCCAGCCTGGGTACCCGTCAATGACTAGCCACACACCTCTTTATTCTTCTGCATGTAATCGTGAATTCAACATTCTAAACCTGCATTCACTTCACTACATTTGAACACTTACGTCACAGTTATACGGAGTCCATTGTGAGCTAAAATGGTTCAGTCATTGGTAACTCACACAACCCTACATCTCCCCCTCTGTTAAATGAAAACATTTTTTTTACAAATATAAACAATTATAATTCTACAATACTTCACCGTGGAGCTCTAATCACCCGCCCTAATCATGCCGTCAGAAGCTGGGAACAGACAGAAAAGTGTCCATGACCTGCGTTGGTGATGTAGGGACAACAGCAGTCAGGCAGTTCTCAGTAGTCTTCTCAGAACCAGTCCCTGCAGTGACAGCAGAGACTGACAAGCAATGAATCAGATGTCAAAAGTGCAAGGAGTCTCGCTTAGTGGACTTTCCAGGATATTGGGCAGTCACCATGTGTCCTTTACTAGTCACAATGTGAAATGGCTCAGCATCAAAAGGAGCATCGGATTAGTGTATTCTCGGCTGACAAGCACTCGATCTCCTCTGGATAAAGTAAACTCCTTAGCACCTCTGCGCTTGTCTGCGTATGCTTTTATTTTCTGTTTAAGATCCAAGTCCATTTTGCAACTTTTATCCCCTTTGGGTAACTTGGTTGAGAAGGTTCTCCCAAACATTAATGTAGCAGGTCTTTCACTTGTCGTCGAATTAGAAGGTGAATGGTAGGCTCTAAGAGTGTAACAACCGGACAACTTTCTGGAGTGTACTCATGAAACATTCGACAAGGCCAGAGGCCTGTGGCCATCAAAAATGTGTACTTGTCTGATGCTTCACATTAAGATGACTGAGAAAGTCTCTAAATTCTTTACTGTTCAAAGGTGGGCCATTGTCAGATTTTAAGATCAAAGGAACAACCCATGTCGCAAAGATGCTATCTAATCTCTGGATGACCTTTCCTTGAGTGGTGGATGAGAGATCTTCTACCAATGGAAAACGAGAATATTTATTTATTAATAATAACCATCAGGTGATGTCAATTGTCAAGAGGACCAAAGGCGTCAACAGCAACTCTTTCCCATACATGTTTTGGCAACTCAGACATGTTTAAGGTGTGTTGAACAGTTTTTGATGACAAGCACTTGCATAGGTGGTAGGCCTTCAGTTCTCTTTCAACTTGTTCATCGAGATGAGGAAACCAGACTCGGTCTCAAAGAACTCGTTTTGAGGCAACGATTCCATGATGTCCTTCATGGGCCACTGCAATTATCAGTTGTCACAGACACTCCAGAATAACAATTCTCGATCATCGTAAGATAATACCTTGTTGAGTAACAGATAGCTCATTTTTGACGTTTTTAAAAAATTTTTTTTTTAGAAACCTTTATTACACAATAAAATACATACAAGGGCCTACAACCACCAAGGCCGGCCGCTACAGAGCCCGAGGGCCCGCAATGCAACGCCACACATTTAAATGAACCAGAAGCGAAGCTCCCGGCAGTTCGTGAGCACATGCAACCGGCCGTGGCCATAGGCCAAGAGCAATCGGGAAAAACAGTTTCATTTTCTATTAAATGCAAAACACACTCAAGGCAATGAGAGTCCGAAATAGCAGCGTGCGCTTCCCAGGGCGGGGGACAACGTATAGTATCCAAAGCAGTTCTTGACAGGAAGTGGCAGCGGGGGGCAACGGGAAGACAAAACATAGAACACACTTCACACAATCCCGTAGAATGCGTGGCTAGGGGGACAAAGCAATATCGACCTCTAACGGCAGAGGCGGGGTGCAGATATGTCCACGATAGGAATTCCATGAACCCCATACCTTCGTCCACTTCCCAGGCTTGCCTCTCGCCACATACACCGTCTTTTCCCTAAACATACACCAGTCCATATTCTCCTTCCATACCACGATCGTGGGCGGCCTCGGGGAACCCCACAGCTGTGCTATGTTACGCTTAGCCACCATGTACCCCAGAGTCACCCACTGTGTCTGTGCCACATTATAGTCATTCGGTTCCCAGACATTCAACAAACACCTCCTAGCCTCTGGCGACAGAGCGACATGCGTGACCTCCTCCATACCTCGTGGATACCGTTCCAAAATCGCACAACCTCCGAACATTCCCATAGGATATGAAGAAAGGTGCCCGACAGGCCACATCCACGCTTACACATTTCATCCCTCGAGTAACCCATACGTAGCAAACCGGGCCCCGTGACATACACTCTATGGAGGATCTTCAGCTGTACAAATCGTAAGCGGGCCGGGATCGCCACCTCTTTCGGGGAGGCCACCGCCGATACCCAGTCCTCACCGTCCAGTTCCAAGCCGTCGCCCGTCCATGCCTCCCGGAGACAGATCAGCAAGTCCGCGCGATCATTAATACGTTTTTTGTAGATCAGAGGGATAGTGCTGTCAGGCACATAGCCATCCAACACTCTATCCTCCAGAGGGGTATATTCGGGGATAGCAGCAGCGTCCGGGAAGACGGATCACAGCGCATGGTAGACTTGTGCATACCGGAAGTACTCTCTATCATTTAATTTGTATTCGGTTTTAAGCATTTCAAACGTTTTGAAAGACCCCTTTGCCCAAAGATCACCCACCTTACATATACCAATCATATCCCATTTCTCAAAGCCTTTCGTTTTCCACAAACAACCCAGCCGCCCGGAGGCATACAACGGCGTCGCCCGAGTCAAGCGATCCCTCCACCCCATCGCAGCACTCGCCGCATGCCACACACGTACCGCGACCCGCATGGGTCCCGTCAACGGCACATCCGGGGTCACCGAATACAGCGCCCTGTTATAATCCCCGCCCGGAAGCAGTAATTTATCCATCTCGAAGGCCGGGTTTAAGGCAGGACCATATATCCCGTGGTTCACCGCCACCAGTTGAGACGCCCAATAGTATCTTTTAATATCGGGGAGGGCGACCCCCCCATCGTACCAAGGGAGCGTCAACTTGGCGAGAGCGATCCGCGGCCGTCCGTCCCAAAACAGTTGGCGCTGAAGACCCTCCACTTCACGAAAATAACGGGCTGGCACGACATCTAGAATGTTTTGCAAAGCGTACAAGAAGCGAGGTAGCGACATCATTTTAAACAATGCCGCCCGTCCGAGCGGCGAGAGCGGAAGTCGTCGCCACCTCGCAACGTCGGCCTTCAATCGCTGGAGGGGAGGGAGAAGGTTTCGCTCATAGCAGACCGCGGGATCCAGAGAGATAAAGATTCCCAAATATTTGAACCCCAGTGTAGCAATCTGGATAGGACAATCCCGCGGTAGGAGGGGGGCCTCGCCCGAGAGGACGTAAACACATGACTTGGCCCAGTGAATAACCAGGCCAGAGTTGCGACCAAAGGAATTCAATACATCCACTAATACAATTAGCGACTGTCGGGGAGAGGTAAGGTACAGAAGGATGTCATCCGCGTAAAGGGAGACACGGTCCTCAAACTCCGGCGTCCATCTAATACCCCGCAGCGACGGCTCCCAACGCAACCAAGCGGCGAGAGGCTCCAGAGAAAGTGCAAAAAGAAGGGGTGATAACGGACAACCCTGCCGCGTACCTCTCCCCAGTGCGAAGGGAGCCGACACCCTACCATTCACCACAACCTGAGCCAATGGGTCAGCATACAATAATTTTACCCAACCAATGAACTCAGGGCCGAACCGGAATTTCGCCAACACGGCCCAAATATACGGCCACTCCAAAGTGTCGAACGCCATAGTGGCATCTAAAGATGCCAAGATGGCCGGCTCACGTATAAACTCCGCTCTAGCAAGCACGCCGTGCAACCGCCTCAAATTCAGGGCAGTATTCCGATGGGGTATAAAACCGGACTGATCCTGATGAATCAGGTCACCCACGACCCGAACCAGCCGATTAGCCAATACCTTAGCTAGGATTTTGGGTTCTGCGTTCAACAGCGAGATGGGCCTATAGGAGGCGCAGCGATCTCGCGGCTTCCCCTCTTTGTGTATCACAACTATGGTGGCGAGACGTTGGTCAGGGGGAAGGAAACCCGCCGCACGTGCCGCGAAAAACATGTCCCGAAGATACGGCGCTATCTTATCGGGACGCAACTTATACAGTTCAATGGGAAGACCATTAGGACCCACAGCCTTACCAGATGCGATCGAGCGAATGGCCAAAGCGATCTCATCTGACGACAACTTCGTCTCTATCAATATTGCATCAGCCTCTGATAGGGTTGGCAATGCAATGTCTCTAAGCAACAGATGAGAATCCTCCTCCGAACGCACAGAAACCGGAGAGTATACCCCGCGGAAGTGATCCGCGAAGCAGTCAACGATCCCCACAGGGTCAGTCACATGCACTCCGTCCATTCTCTCCACCACGGGCACCACCCTGCTCGCTCTCTCCTTCTTATCCAACCAGGCAATCAACTTTCCGGCTTTATCCCCCACATCATACAGTCGTCCTTGCTGCTCTCTACTCATCCCTTTAGCGGCTTCCGTGACTAGCGCTCTATAATACGATTGTTTGAGGCTGAGAACGTGCAATTTCTCATCAGTAACTCCCCGCTCCAAGTCCTCCTCCATTTCAGCTATTTCAGTTTCCAGGCGAACCACCTCTGCTCTCTCGCACCTCTTAGCATGGGAGATAAGGGACAAGGCCTGCCCCCTGACCACCACCTTATAAGCCTCCCATAGGGAGACGGCTGACGACACCGACCCCACATTATCATTAAAGTAGTGATCAGTGGACTTGACCAGTTCCGCGCGGATCTTAGGGTTACGTAGATACCAGGGGTTAATGGGTGCTACTCTCCCCCCTGCCCCAGGGACAACCTTCAGTTGCAACCATATGGGGGAATGGTCAGAGATACCTCGGGCCAAATGACGCACCTCCCCAATCATCCCAGCTTGGCTCGCTGGCATAAGCATGTAATCAAGTCTCGAGAGACTCCCATGGGCCCCCGAGTGAAAGGTGTGTTGCGCCTGTCCCGGGTGCATCAATCTCCAGCAATCTACAAGTCCCAAAGTGTCCAAAAAGCCACCCAACCAGGCCTGAGCCCTAGGGAGATCCCTGGGGGGGCAACGGTCCTCCAACCCGGAGACAACAGCATTAAAGTCGCCCCCCAACACCAGAACCCCCCCAGGGAGTCCCAGGACCAGACGCCCCAAATCAGCGAATGTAGCCGTCTGTAACCCCGGAGGCACATAAACAGCAACGAGCGAAACAGTCCTACCCTCCCATCTCCCCACCAATGCCACATAGCGCCTTCTATCATCGTGAAACACCTCGTCCACCTCCAATGGGAGAGAGGCCCTAACCAAAATGCCCACTCCCCTAGAGCCAGAAGTGAAACCAGAGTGAGCGGCGAGGCGATAGCCCCTCCTATTTAGGGCATGGAAGGAGTTCCCAATCAAATGTGTCTCCTGCAGGAAAACAATGTCGGGCGAAATCCGTTTCAAAAACTGCAGCACCACCCCGCGCTTGATCCTGTCCCCCAATCCATTCACATTCCATGAAAGGATTCTCAATCCCCTACCCCCCACCGCACTCCCGTGCATGATACCCACATCCCAGAAAGCACAACCCGGACAAGTCAGCAGAGAACTTCACATTGCCTTGCGAAACAAACAAACAGTCCCCAACAACCCCCCTCCCCCACAATCCCAAAATCACAACTCCCCCCTCCCTGCACCCCTGCTTGAGCCCGAACAGCCCCCCCAAATCGCAGTGTGCCTGTCGCCCTAACATATACCTCAAAAAGAAGCCCAGAAGGAGGAAAGGGCCCCAATAAGCTCCCCACAACCTCCAGGCATTTGAAGGGCATATTGTGTCAAACTAGTGTCCAGTTGAGCCAAGGTACCAAACGTCACCAGTCCAGTCCATCACCAGGCACCAAGTTCTAGCCCTGCTCCACCAAATCCTCTCCACTCTCCGCCATCCGAGTGTCTCGATCCTGTCCCCGAGGCAGGGCATCCAACCAGTCTCCAACCGCCTCCGGCCGGTCGAAGAAGTGTGAGCGACCCCGGAACTCAACCCGCAGCTTAGCCGGGAATAACATTGCGTATTTCAGCTCCATGTCCCTCAAGCGCCGTTTGACGCCCAAAAATCCCAGCCGTTGTTTTTGGACCGCTTGCGTGAAGTCCGGGTAAAAGCTGACATTGGAGTTCTCAAACTTCAGCGGCCCGGCCACCCTCGACGCCTGAAGGATAGCATCCCTATCCCGAAAGATAAAGAGTCGGGTGATTATAGGCCGCGGGGGAGCACCCACTTTGGGCGCACCACCTGGAATCCTGTGGGCCCGCTCCACCGCAAAAAACTTGCTCAATCCCTTGGGCGCGAGACGATTGATCACCAGATCCTCCACAAAAAGATCAGCAGCAGATTCCTCCGATCTTTCCGGCACTCCAATGATACGAACATTGTTCCGTCTAGCCCTGAGTCCTCAAGTCGACGATCCGTCAGGTCACTGGCTAGCCGCAACCTACGGACCTCCGTCTGCAGGGCGGCCACATCCACAGTTAGGCTCGACGCCGCTTGAGTCAAGGAGTCGACCCGCTCGTTGGTTTTGGACAGGTCTGCCCTGACCAAATTCACATCGATCAGGACCGCGTCCAATTTATGAGCCAGGGTATCAAACCGCTGACCCACAGCAGCCTTCATCTCCTCAATGGCGCCCATGACGTCCTGCAGGGTCAATTCTGACGATGGGCCCGAGACCTCTTTAGACCTCTCAGGTGATTTATGCGAGCCACTGGGGATCCCTTTGTCTGCGCATAACGATCCATGTTGTTGACCTGAGTATAGGCTCCCCTCCGGGTTGACTTGGGTTTCGACTTGTCTCCGTCTAGTCTGGCCTCCATCTTCCGGAGGCCACCAAGGTTGGCACCCGCCAGCACCAGGGACAGGGACCAGGTAGCTAATTCAATAGAACACAGCAGTCGCAGACAGGAAGCCCGAGTATAGTCCGAAAATCAGGCCAGACACTCCGCCATCCGCGCTCCTCTGAAACACCAAGGTCCCTCAGCCGGTCTCAGAAAACAAACTTGAAAACGAAAGTGAAAGTGCGGGGTACAAGGCAAGTCAAGCCCAGCATGCCGCTGTTGTTCACTTCGTACCCGGGCACTTCACCAACTCGAGATCGGGACCAAGGCAATAGCAGGCCGCAAACTTCGGAGGGCAACCATTCGGGTTCCCGGCGTCCGATCTGGATTCGGAAAACGGGTGGCACCTCAGCGCAAATTCATCAGCAAAAGCCCGTCAAATTAACCAGGATTTAGTCAGGAAAGACGTGGGAGGTTGCGGAGGCCCTCGAGAGCCGTAAGCCTACGCGGCCATCTTGGTTGCGCGCTAGGCTCCTCCTCCCCATTTTTGACGTTTTAAAATTCCTAGTATGCACTGTCACTGGCTAGAGGTTGAGTGTGTTGATGTGTAATAATGTCTTTTAACTTCAACATAACACTATCTTGGCTTGTGGCAGTGACAATTTGTTGCAAAGAAATGGCAGCAGGTGTGTTCCATCTCACAATGAAATCTATGTAGGCTTTAGACATTTTCGAAGGGGTACCAATTTGAGCCATCGGTTTATGGTGCTCAGCACCGTCACTTCATTGTCAGCACCAACACTTATAAAAGTCTGCCACATGGTGGTGCTGTTTGTCTAATTTACCGTTGAGCACAACAACAGCTATTTATTAATTCATCCTACATTTAAAATTACCTATACCTGCCTCCCATGACATTCTTAAAGGTTTGAAGACCTGTAATAATCTAAATTGTTTTGCTTGTAGGAGTGTGATGGTTAGTAGTTGTGTTGTTGTTTTTTTTTTTACAAATCAAGCACAAATACCACTGTGTTGGCACTTGTGAGAATTAATCAGCAGGGTTGTGATCCTTCCATGGACAGTGCAGTCTTGTGTAGTTGAATTCCTGTAATCGTAGACCCCAGCGTTCAATGCTAGCATTGCCAAAGATGGTCAACAACGTTTGATGATCAGTCACCAGCGTGAAAGGCTTGCCATGTAAAAATATGTGGAAATGTTCACAATACCATACCACTGCTAAACTTTCTTACTCAGGATGTGAATAGGCAAGTTTGGGTCAAACCTCTGCGTGCATATGCCACAATATGCCTTCAAGCATCTAGGCATTCACTGTGCTAAGCAAGGATCGCACCTAACCCGACTGGCTAGCGTCAACAGTAACCTCTGTATGAAGCTTTGGATCGAAGTATGCCTTTTCAGTGGTGTTCTGGATAGCCTGTTTGATTCTCTTAAAGCTCTGCTCACATTCATGTGACCAATGAAATTAAACATTATTTTTCTTCAAGTCTCCTAACAGAGCACTCACTGTGGCAACTACTCATATGTATCTGGACCATGTTGAGGACTGACTGTACCGTAGAGACATCTTGTGGGGGACGGGTAATTGACAAGACTTGCACTTTAGCGGGATCAGGTGCCATACCCCCATCCTGAAAAGCTATGGCCAAAGACTTTAATTTTTGTCTTTTAGAACTCACATTTCTCAGCATTTAAAGTTGAATCTGCATCAGAAAGTAAATGCTCACTTGTGTGCGACCTTTGTTATACCCCTTTTGTGTAGCTCCAAAACCCAATATGTCATCACTATAATAGAAAGCATTTATGACAGGCTGTATGATATGTTGAATCACATCTTGAAAAAGCTCTGCAGCTAATGACACACCAAAACTGCGCTGCGTTAATTCCGGAGCTCAGGGATGCTTCATATCTACAATGATATGACGGATCCCTTTGCTCTACCCAGCGCTGGCACACAATTTTCTGCCACGTGCCAACGCAGGAACCCTTGCACCATGGTGCAAGGGTTCCTGCTCCACGGGGATGATTGTTTATGTGAAGGAAGGTGTCCCTTCTTGCACATAAACAATCTGAAATGGCATTTTGAAACTTCTAAGTGTGATGCATTAGCACACATAGAAGTTGCAAAACATCATTTTTTAAATGATTGTTTATGTGCAGGAAGCAATCACAAGAGGTGATTTCCTTGTTCTATGCGTGCTGCAGAATGTAAACATATGAAATGGGGCTTGTTTCCACTCCAACCAAACGCACAGCGTGAAAATGCCTCGTTGGCAATCATGTATACATAGTTAATCCAGTACTCCAAGTTCAATGAATATGTCTGTTGCTGCGTGCAGCTTGGTAAGTGCCCTGCCCAAATGACACCAGGGCTAACGTAAACGTATGAAATGGGGCTTGTTTCCGCCCCAACCAAACGCACAGCATGAAAATGCCTCGTTGGCAATCATGTATACATAGTTAATCCAGTACTCTAAGTTCAATGAATATGTCTGTCGCTGGTGCAGCTTGGTAAGTGCCCTGCCCAAATGACACCAGGGTTAACGTAAACATATGGTTTCAGGTCCCCCGCACACTGGTGGGAGGGTTTGAACAAGCAGACAGCACCATACAGCACCACATATCTTAGTTTAAAGTAGTGATTTAGGTCACTGTATGGCAGGTGTGAGATTTTGATTCACTGCCGTTACACATAAAGATGTGTGTCCTCTCTAAAATTACATGGTGGACGTTGGTATTCGTCCACACAGTCAGATGGAACGGGTCCTTTGTTGAGGTGAAATTTCCAGGTTTACCATTCCTCGTAAATCTGAAAATGTGTCAGGTTCCATGGGTGTTGCCTGGGAACACCCACAGCAACACCCATGGAATGCCTCTTTCACTCAAAGTGCTGCGTGTAAAGGGTCCGTATTAACAAGGAAAGGAAATGTCACGCCGGGTGGCTTTTCATGTCCTTGTAAATATGGGGCAGCAAAATGCTCTGCTGGTGCACCACAAAAAGTGACGCACTGCTGGAAGGAAGCTCCTTAGTCTTTTATATTGGAACAGACCAATATGTGTAGAAAAGGGTGGTGATGTACCTGCAATTCTGTTTGAGTTCCAACTGATTATATCCTTTGTTCAAATCAAGGCGAGAGAAGATCTTCGCACCATTGAATTGTGTGATCATGTTGGCAATGTGCAGACCTGGATATCATTCTCTTTCAATTGCCTTGTTAGCTTGACACATGTAAACATAGATGCATGCAGGTCCTTTGCTGTCCTTTTGGGCATTATCACTATGGGAGAAACCCATGTTGTTGGACCAGTAGAACTCTCAATTTTATCATGTTTCAGGTATGGATTCAAGCTCCTTCTCAACAGCTTCTTGTTAATGAAATGCAATTTGTCTGTGTATTGGAGCAACAGAACCTATGCCCTCATTAATATGTAACTGTACTTTTATAGTCTTAAGTTTTACAACACCATGAAATAATGCGGGGAACTGACTTACAATTTCATGATGAGCATTCATATTGCAGTTCACCAATATCAGTCCTGTATCAGCAGCAGTACCGAAGCTGAGTAAACAGGCACTTGATGCAGTACCTTGAAGTAAGTAAATGGATGCTTGCACTGTTGTCTTCTTGAGTTTCATCATAGCCACGAGTGAACATCGACTTCTCAATGGTGTTGATACAGACCATATATACATTTAATTTTTGATGGTATCAGTCAGGGGCTGTGGAGACGGTTCATTGTATTTCTCCAAAGGCATAATGTTTATAAGCGCCCCACTATCGATAATAAAAGGCAACCATTTACCTTAAATGTAATTTTATGACAATGTTTGAATGACTTTGTTGCTTTTTCATCTCAACTTTTCTTTGATTTGCATTTTTTTTCACATGCGGCAAGTCCGACATGCACATGGTTTGCTGAGGTAAACATTGGCATTGCACAACCATCATCTTCACTTTCACTTGATATTGATGCTTAAGAATTTTTGTCTGAAGATTTAAATGATGAGCAACGTCATTTGGTGTTGATTTGCCTCAACTGGTGTTGCTGCTTGTCCTTTGCCTGGCAAACCGTTACAAAATGGTTCTCCTTTCCACAGCCTCTGCATGTTTGTCCAAATGCAGGACATTTACCTTTGTGTGGAAACTAAAATCCACACCTGTCCATGGAGACATCACTTCAACCTCGTGCATCTGTTTACTTTTCTTGTTCCTGACTGACTCACTCTGGACACCTCTGGCATCCCTGTCAGAAGCTTTTTGATCAGCATGCTCTTCAGCTTTGGCAGCCGTGAGAACTTGCTCCAGGCTAAGAGTCTCTCTCCGCATTCATCGTCTAAATGAATCTGACAGACATCCGTCAATAACTGAGGCGTATAGCTTCCTCATCACTGAATTCATTGAACTTACAGTGTTTGATGAGCGTATCCAGTCTCTCAACAAATTCATCAATTGTTTCACCAACTTTATATTGTTCATGACTAAAATTGTACCTTTTGTAATCAACTTTTGGCATTGAATGGAATTCGTGATTCAAGGCTTCTTTGATTTGATGATATGTAAGTTCACCTGTTCACTGTAGTTTCTTCATTTACTCTTTTACACCTTCACTGGCAAAATTCTTGAGTTATTTGATAATCTTCATGTTATTTGTTTCATCCAGTGCCTCAAAGAAATCATAAAGTGTCTCTATCCAAGCAGTCCACCTGTCACCAATATTCTGCTTTTTGGTGGTATCGAATGATGGTGGTGCTTTCAGGAAGGTGTCAGCATTATAACTGTTTGTGGCGCTTACTGATGTTGAGAGTACAGTTCTGTCTGGCACTGGAGGGTGATCTTGTTTATGCACACGACCTCTGAGAACTTGAGACGTGCTGGTCTCCGGATCATCCTGGACAGTTTGTGGAACTCTTTGGTGGTGAGAAGCAGCTTTGTTTCTTGCATGGGGGTCTTCACCACTCTCACTTCTTTGCATTGTACCTGGTTTCTCTGCGTTTCTGTGCATCTAACCAAAGTGTTCTCTTGTACGTGGCTGTCGCCACTCATTCTGTACCTGGTTAGCACTGCCTTGCAGCGCTTCTGATCGCAGCGTTATTTTGCAATTTACTGTCACTGTTTGCTGCTCTTTCAAAACCTGATTGTATCCGCCTGTAGCTTCATTGCTTCATATGATGTAGAGTTCTATGTTGTGTAGTGGCGCAGTGCCTCTCTTTACGGCCTTACCAGTAGGTATCTGGACAACTATGTGTAGACTTCTCAGTGCAACATCGATCTTAACTTAGACACAGGACACGTGGCATGCATGAGCAGTTTTGCAAGACCACGGCCAAACTCACCAGGAGAGCACTGTTGATCTTCAGGATAAGTATCCCCTATCTCATTGTCAGTTGAATAGCCCTCTCCAGCCTGGGTAGCCGCCAATGACAATGACACACAGGGAGCTTGGTATTGCACATCTTTATTCTATCTGAGAGCCGCGTTTGATTTAGTACCGCGTGATATGCTATGGCAAATAATGCTTGATCTAGGTGTCCCAGTAGATCTGGTAACCTTGATAGCTAGACTGCATGAGGACAATTATGCCCAGGTTAGGTGGGGGGAAAATGGGGAATTACCAATACAGCCTGGGGTGCACCAGGGGTGTGTTCTTGCCGCCACATTATTCTCTCTGTTTATTAGTGACGTGGCGTGTAGACTGCTGGATTGCAAGAATGATTCTCCCACCATGAATGGCGCGAAGGTCCCAATCCTGCTCTTCGCAGATAATTCTCTACTTATATCCACAACACTGATGGGTTTACAAATTTTTGTGGATACATTTTTAGTTTTCTGCAGGGACAGGAGTTTGAAACTTAATGTTGACAAAACGAAATATATGGTATTTGGAAAAGTATGGGGGGAACTACGTGTGGTTAAGATTTCATGTGAACCTCTTGAGCGAGTAAAAAACTTTGATTACCTCGGGATAAGATTAACTAGGCAAGAGCTATCTTATCCTGTGCCACAGGTCTAAATCAAAACTGAGATTTCATCAGCAGTCTTACACTCAATCTTTAACTCCATCATTGGAAGTCTACAGTGCTAAAGCCCAAAATGGTGCTCTGTATGGAGCAGAGATATGGGGCAACAGCAATGTAAATAAATTAACAATCTGCGAAAACATCTTTGTCAGATCACTTATTTCGGCACCCACTACTACCCCACTGGTTCCTCTGTAGTGTGATCTAGGGATGAAGAGAATAGGCGATTTGTCCTTAATGAAACCTCTTATTTATTGGTTAAGCATGTGGACGACTCCCCAGCTTTCTGACTACTGTGATTCTATGAGGGGGGTATTGATGACTAGTGGTGCTAAAAATTTACTGTGTTTCAAACATATCGCAGGTTGGTGTAAATCAATGAATATGCTGGATCTATGGGAGCACTCAGAGAAAACAACTAGTGGAGACCTACTAAAAATGAAATCCAGGTATTGGGAGGTTGTGGGCGAGCGTTATGCTACTAGATAATCTAATGGTCGCCTAACAACGCTATTCCTAAATGCCAAGCCATGCACACGATTTGAACCTTTCCTGGATCAAATCACTCTACCACTTGCCAAAAGTTTAAATGCTAGATTTACATATGGCAACTTGCTTTTGAAGTTTCCCAGCAAGGAGGCTACGTGGATATTACCAGACCTATGTCCTGCCTGCGCTAGAACAAAAGAGACTGAAGAACACATATTTTTGTTTTGCATTAAATACCAACTGATACACAGGAGGTGGATAAGACCGATTTGTTTAAACCTTGGATCCAATATAAGATTGCATACAGAATTTTAAAAACGGATACGTCTGGGCCAATAGTGTTTGCTGTGAGTCGTTTTTTATTCTCCTGTTGGATTACTCACCCGAAGTTTTTATCTTAGGTTGCACTGATTGTTAGTATCAGAAAGCAAATCTTTTTTGATTATGATATGTTGGCCAACAAAAATTACGATTTTGTGTACTGTATATACGTTTTTTCCTAATATTCTTGTTTGTGGCGTGACTATTAATTGGAATGTTGTCAATCTGAACCTTGGGTTTTTAATGTATGTTTTTATCCCAGTCATTTTATTGTACATTTTAAATTCCGTCCCTGAAATTAATTTTATTGTAAAATGACGAATTTTCTTATCTTTGTTCACTTTGATGGTTTAAACAAAACAACCGAATAAAGTTATTTCTAATAATAGACATCTTTATTCTTCTGCTGGTAACCCTGAACTCAGCATTTTAAACTTGAATTCACTTCACTTTATCCAAACACTTGCGTCACAGTTCTACAGAGCCCATTGGGAGCCAAAAGGGTTCCGTCATTGCTAACTCAGGTGACACTACACATAACATACCAAAACCATTGGCGAAAAGTGTATTTCATCACGTGCTTTACTTGATTTGTTTCCGTTTTTCTTTTTCCTCCCTGCAAAATACCTTATAGTCAACTTGGTTGACTCTTTAATAAACCATTCTCACCCCATATCCTGTTGTGTAATTCCTATAAAACCTATATAGGATCTGCACGTTTAGACTACATACTCTGTAGGATTGGAGCCAGACTGATTCTAAGCACCCCTACGGGGTATGTTAGCCTGTATACCAGCTGGCTCACAGTGCCACTAGAAACCCTCTTACCAAGGAGAGATTAGTTCTTGGCAACTATCGAACATGACAACCTTGATCTCTCAGGACCGTGGAAAGAGTGCAATACGCTTACTTTATTTCAGAGAGATAAACAGAATAAACGAGATGGACGTTTTTCAATATACACTTATTGAACAGTCGTCATTCTAGTGTAAAATAGGTGTGCTGAAACTACCACGAGACAGAAACTGATATAAATGATTAGAAGCACCAGGAGAGTAAAAGGATGGTAGATTTCTACCATTCTGCTAAAATCATGAATACAGGCAGGTATATAAAATACATGACAGTAAAAAGTGTACTCCTATGATGCAATCCTAACTGGATGTACCTAAGTGTGCCTGGCATGTATTTAGGTGTTAAGCAAAGAATCCCTCTAGGATAAAGTCAACCACATTACCTGAAGTGAGAGACTGTGGGACCCCATCTTGGTCTCGAGTTGGACACCAGGCAAAGGGATGCTAGACCACTATGAGCTGGAGTATCTGCATTCAGGGGCTTCAACGTCTTGCGTCAGTGTATCGGCATGAAAGTCCTAGTTCTTCTCCTCTTGTCTCAGCAAGGTGTGATGTTTATATACCCAAAGGTCTCCCCGGGGGTTCTACCTTGCTGTGCCACTTGTCGGACTTAGGATGACGTCTGTAATGAACTTTATACATAGTTATTATGCAAGAGATGGTAGCCCTGCTTAGTTTCCAAGAATCTTCATGCATAATGTATGAAGCTTTTACCAGGGAAAATCCCGCGTTCTGTGTGCAGTGTCGTATTTAGGTAAAAGGTCAGTCCCCAAGAACCGTTATGTGTGTAATGTAGGGGAGAGTATAGGTGAAAGGTTACAATGTTTCCTAAGCCTATATTGGGGTACCTATATGGATTATAATAGTCCATCTCGTCTCAAATATAGAAGCAAGAAAATGGGGGGGATTTGAACGAAGATGGAGTCAGAGCTTCATATTGATACTTATTCAGTGACCTATAGGCCCTTCTTTCTTGTCTGCTCTTCCTGTGTCTGCTCTATGAGATGCATCCATCTAAGCATAGTTGTGCAACCTCACACAGCTAGGTTCTAACTACAGAGCAGCGTTTGACTACTACCCACTACTGAAAACTCTTCTTTTAGTTGCCCTTTGCAGGAGAAATGCTTGTGCAGCTTCCACCTGCAAAAATCGAAGGTCTTCCTATCATGGTGCATCCTAAGTCTTGCGGGGTAAACAAATGGTGCTTGTTGCTTATGGAACTCAATTTCACAAAGCAGTGGAAGCCCATCGCTTGAGTCTGGCGAATGCCATCCCAAATCTAAATTCTGAAGCTGAAAAGTAAGGGGAGAACCGGTGCAGGGTAAAGTTAAAGAATGATGCACAGAAAGCAAAGCAGTCCCTTACCCTTATTTCTCCTAACAGCTTCAACGATCTTTAGTAGGCACTCCGTTTAGTGTCAGTTTCAACTACCAATGAGTAAACTGATGGCTTTGAAGCCTGCAACAGTATTCATAAACCCAGTCACGTATTATCACTAGTATTACCCTAGAATGTCTTTTTTTCAGTTGTGTTGGGAACATTTCACAATCCTCAGCAGATGCCTTACTAACAATATTTGATATATTGGCTAAGATGCCTAATAGGTGACAAGCATGATGTTTAATCTCTGTTGACAGAGGGAGTGCTGACATTTCTGTTTGGCATCATATGCTCAGTGTTGTAGGAATCTTTTAGGGGCGAGGACCTTATTAGCTACATGCCCACACCCAGGAACCAACGTAAGGTACTGATTAGGCAGCAATGTACCTATTACACCAAACCTGGCTTGATTTGAAAGTCATCCTTAGCATCTGATTTATTAGCCGCCCTGAGTTCATTATCTTTGTCTGATCACCACCTCCCATGCCTGCAGGGCTAACCACATTTAGACAATATTAGGGTAATTGCTATCCATATGTTATACATGCTGGATATGCTCCTCAACAGATGCAGCAGCAGTAAATGACAACATAAAATGGGTATTTTTATTGTTAGGCATTGTTAGGCATGTATTCTTTTTGTGGAAGATGGGGTAATAACCAAGTCATATTGTGCGACATGCATGTATGTGGTTTAATACTGGACTTAAGTACTTTGAATATATATATATATTCCATAGACAGCATTCCACCTGGGGCCAACCGAACTCACAGCGGGTGCAACCGGAAAGCCCGCTTATTAAAGTTAAACAACGGCTACAAAAAGGTTTGGTGCACTCACAGGGTATGTACAGGCATTATTTCATCAGCAGACTCATTTCTGGCTTGTTGCCTTCATCAGTGCGGAAAAGCCGCAGATGAAAAAGCACAGTCATTTAAACAGTCCTGCCATTTGATTGGTGAATCCACATATATATATATGTATATATAGCTGACAAACGCGTTTTGGCCTGCACGGCCTTTGTCAATGTCAGTCTCTTTACAATTAACCACCTATTTAACTTTACTCTACACATTACTTCTGGTATAGCTCATCACATAAAAATCAAAAACTGACTTTTCTTTCATAGCGTACATTGAGGCGGCCATGTTGGAGACTTGTTGTTTTTACAATTCTCAATGGTTTACATTGCATTCTTCAATGTATAAGCAACACAATTTCATATAATTAATTGAATACTCCCTAATTTTCATATTACTTGCTCCTTTAAAAACAAATTTGATCAAGTATCAATGTATTACAGTACTGTTCAGAAAGTGCACTTTCAATAAAGTGACTAGGTGTACCCTATTGTTGTTTACATTTAATTATTTCCAACAATGTTAAGAAATGGGTATGTTTTCATCACCCAATTTTGGATATATTTCTCCATGATGGTTCAAAATTTATAAAGTTCATTATAAATAATATATATCCATTATTATTTACATGCTAAAAGAATATCTATCTCAATTTTTAGGGCAGTATCACTAAAGGTTCTATTGTAAAGTAACAAAGTGCATATTTCATGTTTGATATTATCTTGATTAGACTAAAACATAATCTCTAATTATTAATAACAATTTAGATTTCACCTGCCACCCTTCTACTTATTATTGACACCAATAACAACAATCAATGAATCTGAAAGATCACTACTGCTATTAGAACAAACAGCGGAATGACAAAAGTAATTTAAAAGTAAAATTAAGATATATCCCGAGAACTTCTTTTGATATGATAGACAGCTTCCACGAAGTTGTCCTTAAAGATCTAGACAGGCTCAGACAAAACAGAGGACACAGCAGAAATTTCAAACAATATAATTTATTTAAGGAACAGTGGCAATAAGTGCAATTAGTGAAAGAAGATCAGTCATTCGTAATCTTAGGGGTGCATGTAAGACACCCCTAAGGTAGGCCCAAGGTATGTGGAAGGTAGGATATGTACTCATGTGTTTTACATGTCCTGATAGTAAAATACTGTGGGCCTCATTTATGATAAGTGACGCATCGCTGTGCGAAAGCAGCGATGCGTCACTTCTCTGTGCACCATCCTTGCGACATGATGGATGCGCCATATTTACTGTATGACGCATCATGTCGCAAGGAGTTACAGATAACGTCAGTATTTCTGACGTATCTGTAGGCACAAAAGTGACGCATTGCTGGAGTGTATCACAAAAGTGACGCAACTCCAGCAATGTGTCCTTTCACATGGGGTAAGCCCCATGTGAAAGGGCCTGAGTCAGTCTTAATCCTGCTGTGAGGCAGGCGTAAGATTTTGACGCATTTGCACCCTAGAAGTGGTGCAGTGAAATCTCGTAGATTTCACTGCATCACTTCTACGAGGCTTACTTATGTGGGAACGCCTACCCTGCATACATTATACCTGAAACAGGTATAATGTAGTGCAGGGGTTTACAAAGTGACGCATCTGCTTAGATGCATCACTTTGTAAATAGGGCGCAACAGGAGGCATGTTTTACGCCGCCGATGCGTTCACAAAAAGTGACGCAACGGAAGCGCAAAACTGTTGCAAGGCCTCATAAATAAGGCCCTGTGTTTTTCGTTTTTCCCTGTTGAAAGGCTGTCTGTCTCATAGGTTAACATTGGAGCTGCCCTGTAACATTCTACTTGTGTAACTTTCAATTGGGGCATAGAGAAATGGAGTTTAGGCTCTCTGAACTCAAAGTTTAATAACACACCTTTTAGTAAAGATTGGGGCGTATTCTCAAGGATCTATCGCTGAGTTATCGGCACTTCATCGCAGCCAAAGTCGCGATAAATTTATCGCCCCATTCACAAGCTGGTGCTAACAGCCGATACCACCAGTTTATGCATCCGCAAAATACATCGTCACAGATGACCCCAGCAACTATCGCTAATGAGATGCAGAGTAGGCGTTCCCGAGCAAAAATCTGCGACAATACCACACCTCAACATTCTCAACGACCAGCCAGATTGGGGATAAAATTCCAAAACAGGCGATAAGGCGCGTTAGCAGCAGGAAATTAACACCTGCTCTGACCTGGTGCAAAGTCGGATGACAAGCTGCACCCTTAAAGGGAGCCCAGTCCACAGCCACACCTGAAGAACAACAGATGCCATGGAGCTACTCAGCATGCAGCTCGGAGCCCCAACAAGACCACAAAACCCACCACCCCCAGGACCACCCCCCGGACCCCCCTGCCCCCCTTCCCCGGACCATCACAGAGGGAGCGCAGACAAAGAAGAGCGGACCCTCAGGAAATGCACCAGCCTGACAGACTTAACACCAGAGAATGCCATTGCCCACTACAGACTCAAAAGGACAACCATCCTCCGCATCCAGAACATCATTGCCAAAAGGCTGACGGTACCAACACAGCAGACAACCAACATCCTTCCGCAGACAAAGCTGCTGGCTGTGCTGTACCTGTTGACCTCTGGGACATTCCAACCAACAACCGCCAGAGTTGGAGGAGTCTCACAGCCAGCCCTATCCAAGTTCCTCAAACCTGTCCTGGATGCCATCATCAGCTTGGTACCCCAGTACCTATACTTCCCCCACACTGCGCAGGAACAGCTGGAGACCAAGCAAGGCTTCTACGCCATAGCTGGATTCCCGTACTTGTTGGGGGCAATTGACTGCACACATCTCCTACTTGTGCCCCCTACCAACACTGCACAAAATTACCACAACAGAAAGCACACACATTCCATCAGTGTGCAGGCAATAGTGGACCACCGGGGACTCTTCAGCAACGTCATCGCCAACTACCCAGGCAGTGTGCATGACTCCTACATTTTCCGGCAGTCCATCATCAACCGGCACTTCCAGGATGGCACCTATGGGAATGCAGTGCTCGTTGGTAAGTACCAAATGAACACACAACGCACCTCAACTCCACAATCATGTAACTCACAACTCTGGGAATGCACACGTTACAAACTCACATACAACATGCCAAACAACATGCCCACCCACCAGACACCACAGCACAACTTACTGTTGCAACCTGGGCTAGCCATATACATGAGCCATCAACGTCATGGCACCTCAGCCACACAATAGCGGAATGTGGGAAGAGGTGGGAACCAGGCATGTGCGAAGTAGGCAAGTGACCCATGAATGAGAATGCACACAATGCCAAGTGTGGCGTGGATGTGCCTGTCAGACTGCAGTATGCAGACCACAGACATATCCATGTCGACATATACTGGTGGTGGTGGCAACCATGTCACCCCAGCCAGTGGGGAAGATCTTGGAAATGTAGCTTGTTACGTCTCACCTGTAAGCGTGTGCGGAGTGGGTTTGCCCGGCGTACGTCAGGCTAGCGTAGGGGTGTGAATAAAAAGCACGTAGCCCTGGGCATGGTTCTCTTCCGGAATGGCCAACGTGTCTGCCAGGGCGGCTCCTCTCACCCCGCCACGAGGCTGACGCCGTGTGCGGCGGTGCCTGCAATCCTGTGCGCCTGCCGCAGCCCAGGCTGCTGGTCCCCAAACCAGTCTTGTCTGCCCTTGCGCATCCAGGCCTCACTGCTCACCTGCACACATCGGCGTGTCTCCAAGAGGGCCTGCCATGTGCTAGGGCAAGCTCTAAGCCCGATGCCCGTGATCTTGGCAGTCTCCTCAGACCATCACGGCCTCCGCGAGCAAGGCCCGCAGTACTCCTTTCTCGTTGACGTACTCCACCGGTATACACAGCGGACAAGTAGGTCACACATTTGGCACTGAGTCTTGATTACACAATGGCAGAGTGCATATTTATGGCATCGTTTAAATCCCTATACTCCGTTCTATGTGGTGCCACCAACTCTGTGCATAGCATTCCGACCACACATGACTGTGGACCCTTGCTGACTTCTGCCATCGGCCTACACTGCGGTCCAGCAGGCCTCACACCAATCCAATACAGTCCGTACCAGGCAGGACACGGCATCGTCGCAGGGTGCACACCCGCTCAGCTCTGGTGCCTCCACCTTCATCAACCAGGAATCTTCTCCACATGCCATTTCAACACTGTGTGTTAGAGCTCCAGGAGGAGCTGGCTGCACAACGGTTGCCCCGTGCTGACCGCTACCACCGGCACACACTGCGGTCGAGTAGGACACACAATTGGAACTGAGTCTTGATTTCTTCATGGCAGAGGTCATATCATTGTACTGGCCTCATCACAGACTGCATTCCCTTCCAGCTCTGGTGCCACTGACTCTGTGCCACGGGAGTCATGCCTACTCTCTGGTTGTACTTTGGTGGCGTTTGAGGCTATGGCCTGGGGGTTGTCTTCATCATCATGTAGCTGATACTGACATAGTGTGAAAAAGGAGACTGTAGCATTCATCTCCTCCATATTGCCTGTTTGTGTTTGCTTCTGCCCTCTGCATCATGCCCTGGATGGACACCTTCCACTGTCCTCCGTATCACTCCGAACATTCCCCTTGGACATCAACGAGGACCCGCTCAGCTCTTGTGGCTCTACCCCAGTGCATCGCAAGTCACCATCCTGTGGCGGTGTGCCTGTGCCGGCCGCAGTGCATCCGGGGCTACTAACTCTGTGCAGCACAAGTCATGGACCCATGCAGTTTGTACTTTGAACTTCTGATTGTCTGATCACTGTTGTAGTTGTTGCCAGCACCAACCAACCCCTGAGGGGTGGCTTACACAACCCAACACCCATCCAGCACAGGCTTCACTGGAAGTGTGACCCTGGCAATAAAAGGTGCCGGGCGCACATGCCTGTAGCCAGTTTCACAAATTATCTCAGTGTGTCTGTGTGGTCATTATGTATGCATGAGGGCCCCGGGCCATGCCACATTGCATTGTGCTGTGTACAGCGGGTGCAACCTTGTCACCTCAGGCAGTGGGGTAGGCCTGGGATATGTAGCTGTGTCGGACCTCCTCTGTGGGCGTAAGGGAGCAGACCGGCCTACGGCAGTACGGCGTAGGGGTGTGTTCATTCAACACGTGGCTCTGGGCATGGTTAAGTTTAGGCCTTGCCAAGGAAGTAACTCATGCGTATGTCTCTGGTGTAGTGTCGGCACCACCCGTCACGCAATGTACAATGTTGCTATGTAGCATGCCCCCGGAGTGCGGGTGAGGGCGAGGGGTAAATGAGGGTGCGCAAGCTCGCTCGGGGTCAGGGTTCAGACATGCTAATTGTTGTGTGTGTTCTTATTTCCGCAGCATAAGCCAAAGGTCTGACCTCAACTGCATGGTGAGTTCAGCCAGGCATGAACTCTGCATCTGTGTCCGCCCTGTCCTTACCATAGGCCTACACCCACGTGGCCGACCACCTTCAGTGCACAACATCACTGTGTCGTTGTCAGACTTGTGGACATGCGCAGACAGGCATGACAATGGTGTGCCGTAGGGGTGCAAATAATGAAACCGCGCTGCGCACACTAGTGAATAGGCTCGGGGGGAGGGAGGAGGAGCAGTGAGGCTACGTAATACACATTGATTCCGCTCATTTGCAAAATGCAGTACATGTCATACAGGAATCACAAAGTCACACATATCACACACCAATGAACCAGTGAGCCTGCCAACACATCATGCAGAACCAACTATTGACTCATGTCTCTCTGCACTGTCACAGGTGACCTATGATATGCACTCTGCGCTTGGATGATGACACCCCTCCGAGCCCGAACACACAGGCCCAGACGCAGTACAATGCGGCCCACATTTGGTGTGTTGAAGTCACGTTTCAGGTGCCTGGACATCACAGGTGGAAGGCTCCTGTACAGCCCAGACATAGTTTACAAGATGATTGTTGTGTGTTGCACAACATATGTGTACGCAGCAAGGCACCATGGATACAGGTTCCAGAAGCACCGGACGATGATGATGAAGATGAGGCAGGTGGACCACCCCCCACTGCAGCCGCAGCAGGAATAGCCCGTAGGGACACCATCATTGCAAATTTCTTCAGATGAGCACGTCACATTTTGACAGTCCTTGGCACTCATGGGACAGTACAACATGACCACAGGCACAGCATGTGCAAATAAATGCATTCCAAAAACACATTCCCTGAGTGCATGTTACAAAAAACTGTACAGGAACATCACTCAGACAAGTGTGAGTGTGACATGTATTGCTAACGATTCTATGATTTGTTCATGGATGGTGGGTGTGTCACCACTGTGCAGAGAGGCTGTTTGGGGTGTCACGTATTCGAACTACCAGTTCTGTGTGTCAAAGTTAGTAGGGTATCCCACTCTTCGGCGTTTCACATGTGTCCAACATCATTTCATTTTGGCTGCCATTTGTGACCTACAGGTGACAACAGGGCTCCTTTGGGGTCCGATATGTACCACCATGATGTAGGGATGCCCCCTGTGACTCAAGTCCCACAACATAGGCAAAATGTACGTAAGCGGGAGTCACTGCCCCTACATTCGTCCACGCTTTCATAATTGATTGATCATGGTCATGACACGTCTGTGTGCAGGAGGGGTTGCTTGTCCCTCTGCAATGTGAAGGGGAGATGCGGTTTCACAGTGTCTTCCATGCATGTGTCAACATTGGCGCAGTTTACATGCAGACTGCATGTCAATGTAAATTGTGACTGTGAGGAGATGCCTATTTGATGCGGGACAATGTTCATTTGTTCTACGTCACGGATGTGGGGTTGTGCTTGTACATTGTCATCTCACCGTTTTTTTTCTCTGCTTTTATGGTGCATTTTCCTGCATTATGCGTGGGAATTGCAGGCCTATCGCTGGTTATCGCTGATTTTTGTCTCGTGATTGGCCTCATCGCTACTATTTTCGCGTTCGTGTTTCGTGTTTTTGCAGCATCGCGTTGATTTTAATGCGTTCATTTGATGCGTTATTATGGACTATCGCATGGTACCGCCGTGTTGGGAATACCACGCTAACAGGGTGTTATTTCCCCGCGATAGACTGCGATATGCAAAGTTGCGTTCAGCTAAATTTGCGATGGTTATCACACGTTCTTGAAAATATGCCCCATGGTTTTTAAATTGTGTGTTGGGAAATGCAACTTTTAGAAAGTGGGCATTTTTTAACTCTGGTTATGGTGTGACAGGAGATGGGGATGGTCATTCACACTAGAAAGTCACAAGGGGGGGGGTTGAGGTGTGTGCTGCCTTTCCTGGATGACTCATAGCCAGGCTGAATAGACCTGCTCTGTATTTAGAGTGGTGGGAGGGGTTTTCACCAGCACCTGAATAGGCTGTGTCTGCTCTGCACAAGGCTGTCTCCACCTCCAGTGATGACTGCCAATATGGACTTGAGGTGAACACGACTCTTGGGGCTACAGGCAATGCCACCAATGACCGGCAATGAGAGAGCTCCACTTCAACAGCAACTTGTGGTAAAGGCCAACACGAAGCTCCAGTAATCACCATCTGGGATGCCCATCTGGAGCTTCGCGCTACAGCGACGACCAGGCTTGCTGTTCATGCTACAACGACGACCATCCGCAATGCTCTTGCTGTTCCTAGCAGCCTCTCCACCTTGAACAGAACTCTTCACGCAGATCTGTGAGACGGCAACTTTTTCTGCGGTACTAACCTGGTCCTGTTGTAATGTACATTAGGGCCAGCGCTGAGTCTCCATTTTAGTTTCAATTATTAGCTTAACATTTTTTACTAATGTTGACTTTTTACATGTTTTTTAGTAACACGATAATGTACTGAGAAGCTATTCTACATGCATTTAATTTCTTAGTAACTATTGTTATCATGGTGTCTGCACATTCTGCTCAAGGTTAGACACATAGAATGCAAAGCCCTTGCATTTGGTTATCCGGTTGGAGACCGCTCTAAGGCACTAGACAAACAATCTCATCAGCTCTGCACCGTTGGTACAGTTTGATTGCAATGGTGCTTCTATTATATAACAGCCTCTGAGCTACATTCGCCAGAGGAGCATTTTTTCTGGGAATATCCTGGAACGCAGTGCACTGCTACTGTGATGCAACCCTGCTGACTCTAACCTTTACCCTGCAAAGGGGGATCGCCTGCTGTACCTAGACCAGCTTCCTGGCACATCATACTCAGGTATGGGGGTTGGCTGTCCCAATGTATCTGACAGAGGGTACTCCCACTATGCTCTCGATAGTATAGGCAGTGATAAATAGGAGTATAATCATATAGTAATGTTATTACGGTTGAATTGTTTATCTTTTAACCATTCTCATAATGCTGGTTACAATACTTTGTTTCATTTGCCTAATTGTAGCTCACGCTTTCTATTGAAGAATAGTATTATTTTGATAAATGTTTGAAAATCCTGATTCGTTTCTTGCTTGTGTTTACCTTTGGCGTGCAAAAGCAACAACGAAAGGGTAGATCTGTTTCCATGATTTCCTTGGGGAATAAAGAGTGGTCATGCCTGAGGTTGCTTACATCATTTGGTACCCTGGTATGGTTAGGGGTTCAGATGGGGCACTGTGAGCTAGCTAAGAATCGGGCCAATATTTTCTGATTATATGTGTAAACTGAGTCCCCATATTCTGAAGTTTATGTTGTCCAGATACACAGTCCAACTTAATTCATAGCAACAGTATAACATGGAACCACCAACGTTCTAGGTCAGGGTCTCCTGACTACTTATTGCATGTGTCCAAGGTCCCAATTTCACCTTATACAGAGATGTCCATGGTGTTAGGGATTAATCCTCCTTAGCTTAATAGGGAACCCCTATTTTTGTCTGAAGGTTGTTCAAGCTTGAACCTTTTTGAAGGGTTACCCCACTATAGTGTTCTCCTTTCTTTGAATTCCATTCACGAAATATGATGCTAGCAGCTATAATTCCTGTTAATTGCTGTTACAGCTCTGAGACTGGCACAAGGGCTCCCTGTTGGGGATGGAGATATTACCTTCATGGTTGAGGCCCACGAAGCATACAAATGCAAGGTAATTTATTCTTGCGTTCACTTCCCTGAAGTCAATGTCACTTCACAGGCATTCAACACATACACCCCAGCTGCAGTACCAGGTCAATATAGAGCTTGGTTCCAAGTTGCCCTACCACATCCACTAAACAATCGAAGACTGGGTGCCTCTGTAATGATGGGGCAACCGGGCCTGTTCTAGCCAGCTATACACCATACCCAAACTTAGCACTTATAAATGTTGCAGACCTCAATGATCCCTACCCAAGTCTAGTTAGGATATATTAATGTCTAACACAGTTTGTTAGGTATACAATACCAGCTTCCCCAGCAAGGGTGCAGCCACAGTTAGCTGTGTCTGCAATTAGTCCAGTCACTATTAATGCAAGTATGGGTAAAGTTCCCACAAGACGGGAGGAAATTCCGTTTTGTATTGTACGAAAAACAAACCATCTTGAATCATTGTTTTCCCTTACAGAACTTCAAGCCAAACATAGAATTTGCACACGTGCCTACCACTTGCTATGGTTCCTCCAATTGAGGGCTGTGCCACCGAGGCCACAGCCTTTGCTGCCATATATACCATAACACATGGTACACCATCCATTGCTGTTTTATCCAAGGTGCTAAAACAGATTCAAAATGAATATGGGGCTACACTTTCCCTGGATTTGGGGATGAGATTAGTAGGTAACTTTGCCACAGTTATTTGAATTAATACTAAAGGAGATGCAGCTACACTGGCAGAACTTAAATTCCTTGCGCAGGTTGTTCAAGCTGTGCAGCCACAGTTAGCTGTGCCTGCAATTATTCCAGTAACTATTAATGCAATTATGGGTAAAGTTCCCACCAGACAGGCAGCAATTCTGTTTTGGATTGCACAAAAACACATCCGCTTAAATCAGTGCTTCCCCTTATGGAACCCCAAGACAAACATTGAATTCTCACAATGTGCCTACCACTTGGCATGGTTCTCCCAATAGAGGACTGTGGCACCTGGGGCACAGCCTTTGCTGCAATATATACCATAGCGATAACCGAAACCGGTCCTAGGATGCTTGTTTCCAGTCAAGGGAGGACCTGGTTTGGCAGTTCGGGCTGGACTGTTCCCATGAGGCACAGGGTCAAGACTGATTTGCATATGGCTGGGTTCAAACTGGAATGGCATGGTGAGCAAAAAAACGATGGATTTAGGCCCAGATCTCAGTATTGGGGTGAATGTATGACATTGTTCTGCATTCGGTCCATCAACTGTTGTTTTTGCATTTGTCACCCCGAGTGGGACGGGTATGCTTAGACTTGAGTCCCGTGCTCTCCATGCCACTGGAATCAAGCTATCCTGGCTGAAGAGGGGTGAAACCCCGAAACCGGTCCTAGGATGCTTGTTTCCAGTCCAGGGAGGACCTGGCTTGGCAGTTCGGGCTGGAGTGTTCCCATGAGGCACAGGGTCAAGACTGATTTGCATATGGCTGGGTTCAAACTGGAATGGCATGGTGAACAAAAAAACGATGGATTTAGGCCCAGATCTCAGTACTGGGGTGAATGTATGACATTATTCTGAATTCGGTCCATCAACTGTTGTTTTTGCATTTGTCACCCCGAGTGGGACGGGTATGCTCAGACGTGAGTCCCGTGCTCTCCATGCCACTGGAATCAAGCTATCCTGGCTGAAGAGGGGTGAAACCCCGAAACTGGTCCTAGGATGCTTGTTTCCAGTCTAGGGAGGACCTGGCTTGGCAGTTCGGGCTGGACTGTTCCCATGAGGCACAGGGTCAAGACTGATTTACATATGGCTGGGTTCAAACTGGAATGGCATGGTGAGCAAAAAAACGATTGATTTAGGCCCAGATCTCAGTACTGGGGTGAATGTATGACATTGTTCTGCATTCGGTCTATCAACTGTTGTTTTTGCAATATATACCATAACACATGGTACATGATGCATCACTGTTTTGCCTGAGGTTCTAAAACAGATTCAAAAGTAATATGCGGCTGCCACTGCCGTGGATTTGGCAATGAAATTAATAGGCAACTTTGTCACATTTTCCTCAATTATTTTAAGTAATATTAAAGGGGAGGCAGCAGCAAATGCCTCCCACAAGTTCCAGTTCTGGACCAGGAGCGTGAATTACCAAAAGGTATGGCTGAAGCAGCAGCGTAAAGGCAATTCTGAAAAAGATAATACCAAGCAGGCACCTGAGTCAGGGACAAACAGAAAAATAAAGATAAATCAAAAACACGGTGTGGATCTCTGCAACAGGAATCCATTGAAAAACGTTATAATTTACATACCCGTGATGCACTTAAACAGCCAGATAGGTATCAGTACACTGATACATGTCCTTTTCGTTCCTTTCAGAACTCATCCAACAAATATTCAGAGAGAGGGGGATGATCGGAATGCAGACATGAAGAGTTTGTGCAACCGAGAAAGGACTCACAATGCTGGTTTGACATCATCATAAAAAAAGAAGAGAAACTTCCACAGCAAAAACCTCAGTTTAAAAAGAAGAAAGTGGAAAGTATTTCCACTAAATATGCCACACATATTGAGAAAACTCCTTTAGAACAAGACGTGGGCATTGAAACTGCTATGCAGCGGAGCAGAGGTCACAAAAATTAATCAGAATCTTCAAGGGTTTCGAGAGCAACTAATGAATTTCTTCAAGTTGAAATACCGAATCAATGGGTTAGCCCTCATGAAAGACTTTATGATTTGGACACCGAAATTGAGGCTGACAAATCGCACACTATTTAAAATAATATTCAAGGGAAATTTAACCAAAACTTATGACATTCTCTTTGCTGAAGTAGATTGGCTGCCAGAATTTGTTAGAAAAGTGAGAAACTTTGGAGGTTTACGCGGAGGAATTACCACAGGCATCAAAATCTCGAGATTTCTGGGAACCCCTAATGCAGTATCTTCAGAATACACAAGTGGACAGTTGATGCATGTTATTGGAGAGAGGGGGGGAATGTACTGATTGTGTCGGTTTACTGATGAGCGGAGAACAGATGTAATATTTCACAGTATGTTTAGATATGTATCACACCGTATTTGTAAACTGGAGACTTCAGAAACCCTAGAGATGTCGGAAGTTAGAGATGTAATAGAATGTATATTAGCTTCCCTATGTACAGAACTAGATGGAACATTGCTGTATAAAGAGATGTGAGACTATGCCATGAACTCTGTAAAATTGAAACATGTCTGTTGTTGTCGATGTTGACCCAAAATAATAATAATTAAAAAAAAAAAAGAATTTGTTAGAAAAGTAATCATACCTTTTTTCTCTGATCTTGTCCTTCAAGTTGTCAAACAAGCCACACGATAGGCTCTTGCACAATCCCCAGCATTATAATTCAATCATGAAGAATGAGATAAGGACTCACCTTATGACATTATACCCATAAGGGTCAGCCCGTAAGTAAAACCACAATATCAAGCAAAACATAAATCTTTCCCTGGTTAGGTTAATTTTATCACATTTAGAATATCAAGGCGTAATAGAGCAGTTGTATTTCAGCAATGAACAATCCATTATTTCCAGTAGCTTAACAGGATCATTCCTATCGCTCCGTCTTAGACTATAAACATTTAAACAGCCATACCCACACTTTTGCAATTCAAAATTCACATAGTGCAGCTCCAATGAACAACATAGTTTGAAAAAAATTCAAAACCACTTTGTACATTTCCAATTACTTTATCTCCAAAAATATAGAGCCTGAAAGCAGAGACTTAATAGCGTTTAGCACTTTTGGAGTCCAGAGAAAATTCTGCAGACTTCCTCAAGGGTACAAGAACAGTCCAGGTCAATTCTAGAAGTAATTAACACAGAAGCATTCTCCTACGTTGATGACATATACCTCATGGACGATGAGTTGAACACACATTTAGCCAGAGTAGATCGCAATGTTTTGGGGTTTTGCTGAACATAGCTACAAATTTAATTCCAGAAAACAAAAAATTGAATTTCTCAATGTCCTATTCTCGGGATACAAATAATCAAAGAATGGCAAAAACCTTGCGCCAAATGTCATTGAGAAATGTGCTCTCTTGCAACCACCAAACACCATAAAAAAGCTACAATCACTTTTAGTTGTTCTCACTTTGGTAGAATATACATACCAGACTACGCACAATGTGTTAAACCATTTTACGAATTAATTTGTCCTGTCTTTTCCAGTAAACATTGGACATCAGAACTTGCCCAGATTCTCAGAACATTGCAAACTGACATGCTGGTATTCAGACACCTACACACTTGTGTCAACACAACTAACTTGGTGATGTGCATAATCGCTGGGCCCACTGGTTATAAATATGTCACCTTTAATGAGGGTGATACTGTACCGATTGTTCATAAATCACATTCATACTCCAATGCTGAAATGTGTTTTGCATTGACAGAAAAAATATTGACTGGATTTCAGGCAGCTGTTATAAAGAAAAACCATTGGCTCAGGGGAAATGCATAATTGTGGTTACTTCAATTCCAGCCTTAAAGGCTGTCACCAAGGTAAGCGTTACTAACGCAAAAGCCTTACATTCAAGATGGATACAGTGGGACGCCTCCTTAACAACTACTGATGTTGACTATGTCTTTGACCCCACCTTTGCAAACACAATAATTTCTCTAGTATGAACAAGAGTACCCTGTGCCAAGTGACATTTTGCCTCTTGATTGGTATGATTATATAATATTTACTGATGGTTCAGCTCAGCCCGCAGTTGGCACTACTAAACAATGATACCCTTCCGCATATGCAGCAGGACGTGGTGTCAAGGACGGAGAGTTCCATCCACAAAAAACATTAACAAAATCCTTAGGAGCTTGTAATGGTCAGCTGGCTGAGTTGAAAGCATTAATTCTGGCACCAGAGAATACTGATCCTGAATTACCAACACTCATGGTGTGTGATTCGTATTACTGTGTCCAATCTTTTAATGAATACTTACATTACTGACACTTGAATGGATTAAGAGATTCTAAGGGAAACTCTATCAAGCTTAAATTGCTTTGGGGAAAGGTGGCACATCTTAAAGATTGCTTG
The DNA here is from genome assembly GCF_964204655.1 of Triturus cristatus. NCBI lineage: Eukaryota > Metazoa > Chordata > Amphibia > Caudata > Salamandridae > Triturus > Triturus cristatus. The sequence continues at coordinate 1,094,267,810 of NC_140592.1, read as the reverse complement.
CCAGGGGCTCATGGAATTTATACATTACGTTATCAGCGTGTTGAAATACACTTTGCAGGGAATTCACTTGCTGATGAAGACACGAAGATGGATGATGATATCATGATTGCTGTCACTGCTTCATGCAGTGGCACTCCATTACCTAAAAAACATCCAGCAAAATACTTCTATCTTTTGAATGCTGAAAACATACCTTTTGCTCGCATTCCATGGGGTGGGAGAACGAGTGATACCCAACCAAGATTGCAGGCTAGAACTAATCATTGCTGCTTATGAGAGATTAGCGTCTGACCATTCAGGTGTGGTGGATGCAGGTTTCTTTCTACAGAAACGCTATTGGTGGCATGGTCTATACAAGCAAACTAAACAATACATCCTCAACTGTGACATTTTTCAGCAAATTAAAAGTTACACCGCAGCTCGCCCACCCCAGACACCTCTCGTAGTTTAAAAAAAACCTCCACAATATGTCTATTTGGATCATTGTGGACCTCTTCACTCAGATGGTATGTTTCAATGTATTCTTTTGGCCATTGATTCATGTTCTAGATTTCTATCGGTGTGGTTGCAGCGATCGGCTGACACTCAAACTTTTATTAAAGAGTTGCAGGTCTTTATCGGGACATATGCAGTAGCAGCATTCCACTCAAGCCAGGGACCAGAGCTTGCCTCTAAGGCTTACTAGTATATCATGCGAACCCTGGGTGTTGCTGTGCATTATTCCTCCCATTATCATCCTAAGGGATATTCGATAGTGAAAGGAATAAGAGGAGCTTAAAGCAGTCCTTAATAGCTAGAGTATTGGGTTCAGGTCGTAGTTGGATCATTTGCTTGTATGGAGTCCAGATATCTTTAAATAACCTGCCTAGAGAATCCTTGGGTGTCTGGACCCCCATCATACTGAGCTTGGGTGCCAGTCCTTGGCATTTAAGGTAACAGAACTGTGATTTGTCACCGCTTATTGGTTGCTTCAATAGATGGGATCAAGCTACACCATGTGGGCAGTCCTACACAGTAGGCAACGCGGGCTCCTGGGTAGTTACCTGCCTAGTCTCATTACCATTAAAAAATCCCTCTACAAGCATTAAATAATACAAATATTGCTACTCCCAAGCTGGGGACTTCAGATACTGAACTTTTACTACTTCCTGTTACTACTGCTAAAACAGGATGCACATCAGACGTGAGTTTACTACTGCTACTCCTAACAAAGAAGTTGTTTACTATTAACCACTTTAGAGTTGTCTTCCAGTTCACTTTTACCACGTGACGTCCCTGTTTTTGCACAGACTGCCTCTGGATGCTTTGCCTATATTGATGATTTTATTTTTGATTCGTTACATACTTCACCGCATGGTGTACGTGCATTTTTTCTTTGGCTGAAACTGATTTATCTGATTCCTCAATGGTCCTATATTTGGATTTCCATTTCACTGCTTTTCTTGTTCATTTGGATTTGATTTGTTACCGTTTTCTTTATGCTTATGAATGGGCATTACCTTCCAGAAGACTCTGCTATAGAACTGGCTGCTGAGGTAGTGAAGCTTCATTCTTCTTCACATATGGTGCAAAGATATCTGTCCCTTCTGCATTTCCTGTCTCTGATGGGATTGTTTGCGATAAGGTCCCATTTGACATTTTTGGTCCATCAGAAACTTTACAGATTTCTTATGTTTTTAAGGTCGCTATGGATGAAATAATTGCTCCTGGTTCTATGTCTGATGAATGGGATGTAGAAAGTCAAGAGCATGCTTTCGGAACTAGAATCTTATGCAATAATCAAAACTGAAGATTTGTATTTAAGTTCTGCTAATAATGGTGACATTTTTGTTATCATCACTATGCTCACCATTATTTATACAGAGCTCGTACTCCATGTACAGTTTTCAATTACACACAATGGGAACATTGCCCCAAACCACCAGTGGGTAGTTCAAAAACATATTTAAAGAAGTTTGCATATTTTTCTAGTAACAACCCTGCAGAGCCAGTGTCTTAGTATTAAAACCGTACCCCTTCTCCAGCAAAGAAAGATTATGCTGACCCCCAAAAAGTTAATTTATTCTGATTTATGTACTTCCAGTTGGCTGTACAATGCTATGTATATTGGAAAGAAGCCACTGATTTGAACTAACATTAGGGAACGCAACACTGGCAAGTACAGGGCATTGGTGCTTTAATTAGAGCTTGTCTGATTCCTAGACAAATGACCTTTCTGAACAAAACAGTGAAGCAAACTATCTGTCTAAGTTTACCTAAAATTAAAGATATGAACACACCAAGCATTCCCTTTATAGCATGTTTTGACAATGGGCAACACTTTGTACATTTTACAGAAGAACAGCTCAATAATGATACTGAAAGGTAAATATAACTCTCCAATTTCAGGTTCATATGGGTGATTAGTGTGGCCAGTCAACACTAATGGTTGTCATGCATGTTTTTAACTCCTCAATGGGTTTTACAGCTAGCAGACCAGACCTCCGGTACATGTAGTCACAACATTCAGCCATGGTTACCACCTATGGTGTAGGAAGGTTATGACAGCAATGGTTACAGCATTCCACCCCTTATCTTCAGTTCAAGGAACATTTTTCCTCTCCTTTCAGATGACATGGATTTACAAGTTTTCTTGTTGGGTCCTAGGTCACCATGTTCTAAATGTTTCATATATGCTACTTACAATGAACTTTGGAAAGTTTCTCAGGAAGTAGCTGCTTGCTGAATGCTTAAGAGAAATTGACTGGGCTAATTTAGAAAAAGGCATTGTCAACTCACATTTATACTTTGAATAATATTGTATCATCTGCATTCCATTTAATTCAGAATGGCATATCTTTCCTCCAGCATGGGCAAAGTCAGCTGATATCGATTATGCAATTGAGTTGGAGGTTTTAAAATCAAACTGTATGCCATGGAAATTGCCTTTTAAAAAAAACACTCATACAAAGGCTGATGGCAAAAAAAGATGCAATTTATACAATGTGTTTAGAAAAATTGCCCTTTACAGTAGCTGAAGTGCACAGAAACACCTTCTACTGTATGGTTGATCCATGCGTTCATTTCATTACCAATATAAATGTTTCATTTTACATCTTGCCTGAAACATTTTTGAGTAGGCAGATATGACGCTCTTGGGGAGAGTTTAGTTCAAGAAACCTGGTATTTGCCCTGCAGGTACAGGTGTTCGATTGGAGAAACTGAAGTTTTCCTTAGCCACATCATCAGCATCTGCTGATTGGTGCTGGATTTTACAATGTTTGTTCCTTGGAACACGCTTTATAGGCCACTGTGGATACATCGTCTGCAAATGCGGTTCCTTCCTGGACCCCACTGGCTCTCTGAACATGGGAAACATTTCAGAAGCCAGCTAGATTTCTTTTATTAGGCCCTTCTTTTTTACAATAGCTTGACTTTTATGTGTTTTATCAGTTGTGCTATTTTAATTGGCATTTGTTTATGGCTTTCATCTGCTTTGGTTATTAAAGTATATTTTATAATATTTTTGCTTGACATTTTAGGCTAGCTTTAGCTTGAGCTAAGTCTCCCTCCATCCAAGGAGTCTCCATTTTAGTTTCACGTTTTATCTTGGCATCTTTTCCTAATAGAAACTTTTTACATGTTTTACTCCTACATGATAATGTACTGAGAAGCTATTCTACATGCAGTTAATTTCTTAGTTAAGTATTATCAGTAGGGCTCCCGTTTTTATGGTATTTATTTTTTTGCCATTTCCGTCTGTATTTACCCATATTTATTTTTTGGGCATTTTTTCTGTATTTATCCATATTTATTTTTGCCACAAGCAAAAGACGACGCTACAGCTAGTATTTTTCCACATTTATTTAAATTGACAATGCACACATGCGCTCGGTTTTTTTATTGTTCAACACTATACATTCATCTGAAAACTTTGCCATTTGCAAAATGTCCCAAATATGCTTAAAAGTGCTATCACTAGCCATTTGTCTCAGAGCCTTGCAGTTTCTGTCATAGGTAGAGTGCCACATCCGCTCCCTCACTGAACACCATACTGCCCCACTGAGAGAAATTCACACTGCCTTCAACTACAATCCAATTTGATCTGCTATAAACACCTGGATGCGACTCAATTCGAATTACGCAACAGGCAAGAGCAATATGCTCCCTAAAGGAAATAGTAACAACACCCTGGAAAAAGCAAACATTCATAGGGAATGAAAGATTAAATAATGAAATATAAGCAGGAACAACATGGTGAACTTAATGCTTTTACACTCACTATTCAGAAATCACTGAGTGCTTATGCCAGAAAACTACGGGCCCAGAAAGGACCCATTTCAATGTCCACTGCTTATATGCTTCCAAAACGTAAACAGTATTGTTTAAAAAGACCACATTCATGAATACTAAGCCGCCGTACACATTTTGTTTTACAACCCACCCATCAACCAGGTATTGCTGTACCTCCAGGTTTGGCGCACTTCCCCACCGAGGGAAAACAGCGCTTCACTGGCAAACTCGGTAAAGTGACACTAATGTTTTTGGGGTTTGAATAAAACCGATCCGGCCACTTTAAGAACACTCCGTCTTGCTTTATTTAGTTATTGATTTTTCATATTTTGAACCTTTTATTTCCGTGGCTGCACTTTGGAATAGAAAAATGTCAAAACGGCATTTCCATCAAAAGTGTTTTTCTGTTTTGCATCCATTTCAAAGGGGAACTAATGAACGTCAGGAAGAAAAAGAGGGTGAGAACCATTTCTTGAGTCATGGTTTTCGGTAAGTGAGGAGGAGTTAGACAGACAGAGGGGAATAAGAGTAAGAAAGAGAGGGGGGGGCAGCTGCCAGCGGCAGAGCAGAAGTGGACACCTTCCTTGTCTTGTCTGGGCAGGAAGCAAGAGACGGAGACCTTTTCCTTCTATGCTCCCCGCCCATCCCCGAACAGCCACTAATGCCGAGCCTTCTCTGCAGGCCTTGGATATTGTAAAACCCAGTCTGCGAGGAAAAGATGGGTGCTGGTGCAATCGGCAGAGGCTAAGGGTGAAAAAACATCAAAGCCTCATTAACAAGGAAACGGTCTTTCAAAGACCTGTGAAGTACTCGGGTGGGGCTGAGTGTGTGCCCGGGAAGCTGTCTCAGCCCGGGCTGACACCTCTTAACCCTCTAAGGAGGGGGAGACACCAGATGGTCAATGACAAAATGTACTAGTATATTCCCGTTTTTATATATAAATACAGATAAAGGAAAACTTGTTTTCCGTCTGTATTTATATGTAAAAATCTGTTTAAACGGAAAACCGGGAGCCCTAATTATCAGGTTGTACGTACACTCTGTCCAAGGCTAGGCAGATAGAACGTGACGCCCTTGCATTTGGTTGTCCAGTTGGAGACAGCTCTAAGGCTCCAGACAATCCATCGCATCAGCTCCGCACCTTTGACACAGTGCGATTGAAACAGTGTTTTTATTATATAAACAGCCTCTGTACTACATTCAGCAGAGGAGCACTTCTGCTGGGCTTATCAAGAAATGAGATACACTGTGACTGAGATGCAGCCGTGCTGACTTCTACCTTTATCCACCACAGGACGATAGCCTATTCTACCCAGACTGGCTTCCTGGCACATCATACTCAGGTAATGGGGCGTTGGGTTCAGTGGTTTAACGAAACTTGAGGGCCCCTCCCTGCAAAGTATTCGAATGGGGTCCCCAATGCTCCAGACCCAGTCAAGAGCTCTCATGCCAGGGGCCCACCACAAGTGCACAGTGATGGAGGGGTATCCCTGGAGCTCAGGGTCCCCCACACCACTGGTGCTACGGGGGCTATTGTTACACCACTGGTTAGGCTGTCCCAATTGATTTTGCCGAGGGGACTCCCACTATGCTCTCAATAGTATAGGTAGAAATAGATAGGAGTATAATCACATAGTAATGTTATCATGGTTGAACTGCTTATTTTTTCACCATTCTCGTAAAGCTGGTTACAATGCTGTGTTTAATTTGCATAATAATTGCAGCTCATGCTTTCTTTATAAGAATACTATTGTTTCAATAAATGTTTGAAAAGCACGATTTGTATCTTTAGTGTGTTTACCGTGGACATGCAAAAGTAACAATGAAAGGGTAGATGTGTTTCTACAATTTCATTGGGGAATAAAGAGTGGTCATGTTCATGGTTGCTAATACCAACTGGTATCCTGGTAAGGTTGGCGGTTCAGATGGGGCATAGTGAGCTAGCCAGGAATTGGGCCAACATTTTCTGATGATATGTGTGAACTGAGTCCCCATATTCTGAAGTTGATGTTGTCCAGATACGGTATCCTACTCAATTTGTAGCAACCGTGTAACAGTCCCAGTATCTGGTCCTCTCTCCAGCACGGTCCGCCTGAATGTGTGACTTTCCCTGATCTAGCACAACCAGAAGACCACAAGTGATGCTTTGATTTGGTTAGATTTTTGGATTTGTATAGCGCTCGAATGCCTGCAGGCGGATGTATGATATTACAACGCGGGTTTTTACCACGCGTGCAGTTACATCGCATGCGTTACAACGCATGCGATGTTACAACGCTATGCCATTAGAACGCAAGTCTTTACATCGACTTGCGCTAGATGGCGTGCTGACATTAAAAAAGTGTAATTTACTATTCCAACTCCAGTCCACTTAACAGTAGGGAAGGTGTTGGGATAGTAAACTACACTATTTGTAATGTTAGCACGCCATCTAGCGCAAGTCGATGTACAGACTTGCGTTCTAATGGCATAGCGTTGCAACATCGCATGCGTTGTAACGCATGCTATGTAACTGCACAGCGTGGTAATAACCGCGTTGTAATGGCTGTTCCCCCCTGCAGGAATCTTGGCGCTGTTGCCAGCAAGAACCAAAAGGCTTCAGATGAGAGACATGGTAAGTGACTTAATTAGTAAAAAAACAGGTTTTGAAGGATTTCCTAAAAGACATATCTGTTGGGAGCGAGTTCCATGTTTTGACAGTTCCTAAAATGAAACTCCTTCCTCCCAAGGGTGCAGTCTGCTTTGTGCATTTAGTCACTATATTTACCTAAAAAATTTAAATTTCATATCCCCGGTTCTGTTGATTGGAGTTAACTGGTCTTTGTGTCTTTTTATTTATTAAAATGTACCCTATTTTTCTAAATTGGTTTGGGATTTTTCTTGTGTTGTGTTTTCACTATATTACCATTTGTGTGCTGCATAAATAGTCTATGCTTTGATTCTAAGTTAAGCCTGACTGATTTGTTCCAAGCTACTAGAGGGTTCAGCACAGGTTCATTCTGTGACTTTGTGGTTTACCCTGACATGGATTGCGGCTGTTGATTGAGAAGGGTTTTCACTACCCTGAACCAATACCTTCTTTATAGTGTGGCATAAATAAATCTGTTATTTGTAATTAGTATCTTTTTCAGATTCTCTGGTTCCTGAATATAATAAACTTCAGATGGATCAGACCTGTCAGCACTATAAAATAAGGAAATCTTTTCTGGACGTTTCTAGGACTATTTATGTACACAGCCTAGCAATGCTCCCACTGTGTATAATTATATATTTCTCTTGCACTATTAGATAGATGTATGTGACAATATCCATAATGATGAAAACGGATTGGGTGCAATTATAGCTGTTGTACACCAAGAGCAGACTTAGCTTCCATAAGCACCTTAGCAGCAAAGGCAGGACCATTTTCTGAGTGAAAGGTATAAACTTCTCCAATGACAGCTGGTGATTTCTGAAAGTGGTTGGGTGTAATACTTGCCTCGGGATCATCTCATTCTTTTAAAAAATTGGCTTTGGTGCCCTCATACAAAAATAGGCCCATACACTCATACTCACTGTTTCTCACTCATAACTGCACTTGCACACAGTCACACTTTCACAGTCAATGACCCTTACAACTACTGGTGTACAGGGGCCCTGATTTAAACTCCTGGGGTAAAGGTGATCAGCTTTAATTGTGCAGGAGGTGCAGTTGCACCAGGGCTTCTGTGTCCTGGTGCAACTGCACCTTTTGTACCATTGATAGAAATACCCCCGACTCCCTCCCCCTCCCTTTCACAATTTCCACCTTACTCATAATTCTAACTCACTCACACTGCTTTACTCACTCCTTCACTTTCCCATATTCATATCACTCTCACTCACTCATTGACTCTCACTCTTTCAGTCTCATTGTTAGACCTGGCATCATTTGCGTGGTTTTCCCCAGTATTTTTGCCTTTGCCTCCTGTTATTTTGCTGTGTGTTGGACTTTGTTTTGCTGGTCTAGATGCTTTGGGTGCCCAGGGCCTGTAAATCAAATGCTGCTAGTAGGCTTGCAGCACTGATTGTGCCACCTACACAAGCAGCCTCGCAACAAGGTCTCATGCCTGCCATTGCAGTGCCTATGTGCAGTCTAGTACTGCCATGTCGACCTAGCAAGTGCATCCACTTGCCAGACCCTAACCTTCTCTTTTCTTACATGTTAGTCACCCCAAACGTAGGCCCAAGGTAACCCTGTTGGCAGGGTGCTGTGTATGTGAAAGGTGGGACATGTCTTGATGTATGTGGCATGTCCTGATAGTGAAATACTACCAATTTCATTTTTCACTATTGTAATGCTATCATTCCTGATAGGATAGAATGGGGAGTTTGCCCATAACATCTTATGAGCGTTACTGCCCATGGGAAAAAGGTAGGAAAATAAAGTTTGATATGCCTGAATGTTAAGATGCATCTTTTAGTGAGGGTGATGTTTGTATTGTGGGTTTGAAAATACGAGTGTTAGAAAGTAGGTATTGTCTTGCCTAACCATCTAATGTGCCTCTGCTAGGTTGTGTATTGAATTTCTGGCTTTGGAGTGACATGGGCTAGGGATGTGCATTCTGTTCAGACAGCTATTGTTATTAAAAACAAGCATTTGCAATGCAACCAGTCTCGCCTTTGGGAGCTTATAAGTGTTTAGCCATGCTGCACCTTATCCTGAGTGCTGCAACATCTACTGTTCTTTAACATGGAAGCTTTGACACTAATAGGCAGATTATTGCACTGCTTTTAGACTGATACAACTCTTTCAGCCATCGAGCCCTACATGTTAACACCGACATCTGATCGCCGGCCTGCAGCGCCTGCTATGCCTGACACCTGTACCTTGCAAAAGGCACTACTGTTTGGCAGATGCCTTTGAGGGTGGCAGAGGGCGTGTCACAGTTTAAGTTGTTTTGAATTCAGGGGCATAGTTATCATCAGTGCAGCATGTGAAATGACACTGGGGCCCAAGGGTAAGATGCGCCCACAGCACACTAAATATGACAAACATTTACTAGCCAACCAGGGTACCTGAGGCATGTCTCCTGTTTGCACTGGTCCCCAAGAACCTTTACAACACAGCACATTTACAGGGGTGCAGTAATACAGAACCAAGTCACAAGAGGAATACAGCGCAGACTGCGACACTTCTCCGGTTCCAGGCACCACAATGGATGAACAGAGGGCGATGGCTAACTAGCAGAGATTTAACAATTTTGACCTAAAGAGAAGTACTTACAGAAACTATGAATGGTACGAGAAGCAGTGTTTTCATTCTATGGAACATGCATGTATGCATCTGAGCAAGGTAATGCTCTGGTGAGCAGTGCTGTAGACGGAGTATGCCGCTGTTCTAGAGTTCATAACACTATTAAAGCTGGGATGCACAGCAGTGCTACAGGAGATGCCCCAAAATAGTAGGGGTTACACAACATGGCCAGGATGCTTATCAGTGCAACCTCAGTAGTGCATGGCTGTGCTGAAAAAGAGTGTGTAGAGCAGGACTGGTGAGAATGATGATGCTATATTGTAGTGCAAGACAGTGGTACAGGGTAGTGCACTAAAGTGCTGCATCAGTGGTGGACACGGCGCTGCACTCAAAGTTTCCAGTGGGGCTAGAGCAGGATTGTATGCAGTACTACGAAGGGGGTACACTCCAGTACTACTGTATACCTCAGTAGGGGAAAGAGCAGCGCTACAATAGGAATGCAGGGTAGCTCGGCCGTGCTGGGATACGTGGTAGTGGTATGTCAGCCCTAAAGAACTGCTAAGAAAAAAATCTCAAGCATGTAAATCAGCACGCTTACCTCAATTTTGGACAACAGCATTTTAGTAAATCTACCAAAAGTAGTAACAAGAGCCTGCATGGCGGTGAGGGGGGCGGGACATAGGGAAGATGCATGTTGAGCGCTACAACAATTGTGCTCGGGAAACCGCTGCAAATATATTGGAATAGTTTGTAGAGAGTAATTGGCATGTGGGAGTAAGCAGCGGCGTCCATGAAGGGCCGCGCTGAGCCAGGAAACCCGTACACTCTGCCACAACAACTAACAGAGTGCGTTAGCATAAAGGGAACACGCATTTGAATAACACACCTGTACAGTGTAGCACTCAAAGTAATGGGGCAAGTAGCCACGGAAGGATACAAATGACGACATGGCATAATAAGACGGGACTAACAAGCCTCATTGTCAATCAGAAGACTGAATTTATGAAGGATAAACAAAAAAGCCAATGAAAAATATGCGCGGAGAGTGAGGGCAGCTTGTCTCCCCCTACTGGACTACTGCATGCCTCGTAGAGCGAGCATCGCATGTGCGCTGCCGCTAAAGTTCGACCTAAAGAAGAGAACAGTACACATTTCTTGCAGTGACTTTCTAGCCTAGGTTTTCCATGGGGAGGCACAACTACAAATCCCAGAATGCTAGTGCTATTGAATAATAAGTAGTGTGAACTATCACATAGTCGTGTGCCAGGTGATGTGGAAGGTTCTTCTCCTGAGGCGAGCACCACGAAGCTCTCTTTTCTACGTTGGCCAACACACAAGTCATTCTTTACCTTTAACCTCGCAGGACCTTTCAGAGGTGAAGTAGAGCTTTACTAGTGGTTGTAGTAACTCTCCTGTTACTTTAACGCAAACAGGAAGTGGCGCCTGGAGCAGAGGCCAACCCTTGATACTGATGCCCTGCCCTCCACCATGCACTGAGAGACTGAGGACGCTTGAGGTAACACCTGCCGGCACCATGTAGCTCCTGTACCTGGCATCAGAGCTGCTCCCCCTGCTCCTCATCATGGATCTACAGGGGAGGAGGAAGAGGGGCTCTCTGAACCCATGCCAGATGGATGCCCGTAAACCCTCTCGTCACCAACAAAGCTGTCCGAAGGCAGGTCATCAAGCAAGGTAAGCAGCCGTCTGTCCCTGCCTTTCACGCAGCCTTCCCGAGACCCCGGCATGGCACATGATGGTCAGACTCCTCACGCACGCGCTCTCAAAGGCGAGCCTTAAAGTGTGGCTGCCCATCATTTGATTGGAACCACATGTCCTAGCCCTGAAGTGATGCTTTTTTAGAGGGTGGCGACCTGTTTCTACTCTTTATAAACATACCCGCTGTCCTAGGGAAACTGTCCGCAATAGACACTGAGGCGAGGGAGGTTAAGGTCTAGTTTACAGACTATCACTTCTGTTTTAGCGCAGACATCCCGTCGGATTACCCAACCGAACTGTAATTAATAATTAATCCACCGAGTTCCTAATAATAAACCCAAGAGTGTGTGAAGCACCCATGAGTCAGCAGAATAAACCAATCCAGCGTTAAAACAGTTCTGCTGGTTAACACGCCTGTTGTTGGTTTCTGGTGAAAATGTCTGGAATACTCGCTCAGCCTGTAAAACAGACCTTAACCGCCCAGTCGTCTGTCACTGCTGTGTAACACAAACCGCTGCCGATATATTGGAATAGATTGTAGAGAGTAATTGGCACGTGGGAGTAAGCAGCGGCGTCCATGAAGGGCCACGTTGGGCCAGGAAAACCTGTAGACTCTGCCACAACTTAGACAGTGCGCAAACAAAAAAGGAACAAGCATTTGCAATAACACGTCTGTACAGTGAAAACACTCGACGTAAAGGAGCCAGTAGCCACGGAAGGATACAAATGACGACATGGCATAATAAGGTGGGACTAACAACCCTCATTATCAATCAGAAGACAGAATTTACGAAGGACAAACACAAAAGCCAATGAAAAATAAGGGCGGAGAGTAAATAAATCAGGATAGTGGTTGCTGCTTGTTTAAAATGATGACTGGTTCAATAATTAATGTAACCACTCACACAGAAGGGGGCCCCTGATCGGATACGAAGGCAGAGGAATCAGGGGAAAACAAGGTAATACCAACAAGGAAAACCACACTGCCTAACAACTATAATTAAAGTGCTAATCGTCACTGATATATATACACACACAGCAAGAACCTGCCACCCACCGAACAGAACATAGGAGTATGAAATCAATTACATCAAATTTAATATATTATATCACAACAAGCATAAATATATCGAAATTTGTAAATAATAACGAATACAAAAATTACCCAGGTGCAACTAACACAACTGCACACCCATTCAATCAAACCAGTACATACTCATACATTCACATATATCCTAAAAAACATACAAATCCAACAAACTCTCAAAATGAACATTCTAGTAATGGCCCCCCATGAGTATCCAGTTGATAGAATAATGGTATCAACACAGTGTAATTTCATCAGTTGATCACAAAAGTTTGTACAATTCATCTATACAGAATAATTTTTTCATTGACATGAATGAACAAACTCAGAGGGAGGCAAGAGAAAACAAGGACTCTAGCGCCAACGCGCATTTCGGTGTGTGACCCCGATGACGAGTCTCACCTTCTTCAGGGGGCAGTAGCTTGGGAAGACAGAGGAAGAAGTGCCTGGATTGAACAAGCAAGGATCACATCCACGTCGGAAGAAAACAATGGTGAAAGTCCAGATAGAGGCCAGGAGAACTGATCCTGGCTAAAAACGAGGACAGAAAGCAGGTCCCAATACTTTAACAAATGAATCAGAAAGGATGGAGGTCGATGGCCAGCAGGGGATGGATGAGGTGGGGGACCAGGACCTGGGCTGGTGCCCACCCGATGTAACCGGATACACCTATTGCGATGCTTCACAATAGGGAGAGCCAGAAAAGTGCACCATGCGCATGGGCCACGTCCTTCAGTCCAGGAGATACATGGTCGATGGGTCGACATAGCGTTCCCTTTACTCCTATGTTCTGTTCCATAGGGGGGAGGTTCTTGCTGTGTGTGTGTATATATATCAGTGACGATTAGCACTTTAATTAAAGTTGTCAGGCACTGGGGTTATCCTTGTTGGTATTTCCTCAATAATGAATGTAACCATGTTACACAAATCTATTGTGCGTTTTGTATTGTTTGTTATGTTTTCTTGTAATAATATCATATAAATGTATGTTAATGATGGGAAGTATGAGGCCTTTCCCTCGTTATGACACAAAAAACTAATGATTTATATCCCACCCCCAAAAAAAGATAATATGATGAGTAAATAAATACTACAGACCATCGAAATCATTGAATGGCCTGAGTCTGTTTGAGTAAAAAGCAGCAGTTCAAATGACGGCTAGTTGATTGGTTGTTCAAAATTTCTGAAAGTTGGCATTTTTTTGTCCTAACCACTTGTGCCTACTGCCTATGTCCTGGATCACATGCCTGTGAATAGTTTAGCTGTTGGCCTTTGAGTATTGCTTCCAGACAGTGTGCCTCTAGCACACACACAAAGGAACCTGACATTAGTCTTTTGTCACCCAAGAAGTCATAGAGCCTTGACAGGGAAATACAAGACCTTTCCAGAATCAGATGTGAGGGAAAATTTAGGGTGTACCCCCACTTCAAAGGCTGGCACCAGGTATAAATATTGGACCTCCTGAGCTCTGCAACACTTTGCCTGCTCCTTGCAGCTTCCTCCAATGTGAATGGAACTCTTTTGTGTCAGATTTGAGAAGGTAACCTTTTCAATTGAACTTACCTGATCCCTCTATCCGGCCCATACTTCATTGCAGTCCACCTGAACTTGCGACTTTCCCCAGTCTAGTACGACCAGATGACCCTAAGTGGCGTTTCGCACTTTTATGTGCTACACATACCAACATTTGGGAATTGCATATCTTCAGTTCTACTGATTGGATTTTTGTCAGTCTGGTATCATTTTACTAATTAAAACTTACACTAGTTTTCTAAATTGGTTCGGGATTTGGCTTGTGTTGCGTTTTCACTTTATTGCTCTTTGGGTGCTGCATAAATACTTTACAGCTTGCCTCTAAGTTAAGCCTGACTGCTAGGTGCCAACCTACTAGAGGGTTAAGCACAGGTCAATTTAGTGACTATCGTGGTTCACCCACTACAAGGATTGTGTTTAATATTTGTGTGGGGCTTCCACTCCTCCCAACTAATAACCCAATTTCTTACAGAGGTGCTGGCAGGGTTGGGGCCATGTGGCAGACAGTTCTGCACTTGTGGAGAATGTACTATGTGATTGTGTCTCTCTCATAAACCATACATTCCAGAATTGCTGAAATCTCACATGGTTTGCAAATGTCAGTGGTCATCTTGGATTATTGGCTACAACTTTCATCATGTTTCGTGGCATTCTTGCAAGCCTTACGAAGTATTGTTTTACCGCAGTCAGTGCCTTTCCCTCATTGGTTCATAATTTGTGTTTATTGCTCCTATCATTGTGAGAATGTAACAACCACAACCTTAACTAGAGAGAAATATTGTGGAAGTCATTGTGCTAGAGAAAGGAGCTGGTATCTAGGCTTGTTTGGAGAATTGCACTTGTTATGTATTGTATGTCTAGTTACTGAGATAATTCTGTTTTTATGATTCTATCTTTGTAAAACATAAACATGTAATTGTATGTTGTATGTGATCAAGACCCGAGTGGGGGTCGAAACGCGTTATGACGGACTGGCTGGGCAACTAAATAAAGCACTTTGATTGGCACAATTCTTCTGGGTCCGCTCTTCGTCTCTATGTCTGAGGAAGGCACTGGCAGTGGCGATTTGCATTTATATATATATATATATATATATATATATATTACCTACTGGCGGTCGCCAGTAGGTAGTTATAGTTAGGACCACGTTTCCATAGGAAAACCTCAACATTCTATTTTGAATAACTTTGGCGCCGGTCGACGAATCCTCGCGAATTTCTCAAAATAGGTGGGGCGCTACGCTCCGCTCCTACCCTGAAAGTCTCGGGGGGATCCGTCAAGCGGGGGCTGAGATAAAAGGGGGGTCCCAAAACGCGTTTTTCCCATGCATTTTTCCATAGGACCTTTAGAACGAGCTACAGCCCGAACGGCTGAACAGAATTACTCAAAATTTGGCAGAGAGGTAGTCCCTAGGTCAAGGAAGTGCCGTTTGTAGGTTTGGTGTAAATCTGTTCAGTAGATTCTGAGAAAATAGCCTTTAAATCAATATATATATCTGAGCCCGCTTACGGTACGCTTACCGTACGCTTACGGTAAGCGTACGGTGGCGTGCGCGGGCGCGATTCTGATTGGCTCTTAGATCTTAGTAAACATTCGAATCGGCCGAAACCAGGAAGCGGCGGCCGCCATTTTGTGTATTTCACTCTGAAAAAAAAGAGTGAAAACAAGGAAAGGGGGCAATGAGGAGAGTTACAGACCCCCTAACAATTGTAAGGGGGTCAAAGAAGGACAGAAAAGTACAAAAAAAACATTTATTGATTTTAAAAAAAATCACGGGGTACGCGTACGGTGAGCTTACGGTAAGCGTACGGTAAAAAAAAAATAATAAATAAATGAAAATCAGATTTAAGAGTTTAGAAATTAGGGAGCTCTAAAAAGAGCTGTTGTGTTTATGGAGTCATTTTTTTAGTGGTACCTACAAGTAAGTACCGATGCAGAGTCTAAGGTTCAAGAGGAAGACTCTGTTCCCTTCATCATTGAAGTGCACACCATCTCCTCTATAAATGTCTTGCATGTCGTAACGCAAGTTGTTGTGGTAAATGGCACCCATACCATAGTCACGGAGGAAAGCAGAAACAGATTTGTTGACGTGCTTTCTTGCTTTGTCAATCTGTGGACAGAAATGATTGGACCAGTTCCATTTTTGCCTTTGGCATATGTTGGAAAACACAAAGGCAGTTTTAGGGAAAAGTGTAAACAGTTGTGCAAAGGTGTCCTTCATAAGCATTTCCAGACCTACCCCAGTCAAAGTGCCTAGGTCATTGCCACCACAGTGCACTATTATGAGGTCAGGGTGTTGGATTTGAATGAAGGATTTCACCAATGGCATCAATTGGTGCCACTTTAACCCTCTCTGACCAATCCATTTAATGTCTACATTTGGCAAAGCAAGGTCTCTCACCATATCTGTTTTCTCTGCATACTTTTCACTCCAGAAGACATAGCTGTGCCCTACAATCCACACTGTGAACATCTTCAAAGGAGAACTGGATGCACTCAGGAGGTGTCTTTCAGTAGAATGGCAATATGAAAAGAAAGACAGTTTGGAAATGGAGGCATACATATTTTTTACAAAACAAAAAGAACTGATTGGCTGTTTCATACCATTCTAGAAAAAAAACTAGGCTGTATGTGAAAATTAATAGAAGCATGTTTTGTATTGGTACAAAAAAATGTGTAACCAAAGAACAGTACTATGGATTTGCTGTTAGGTTTGAAAAGTCAAGCACTCTTGCTCTGTGGAATTGAAACATTGTGTGTCGAACTTCTGACCTAACTGCACACAGCAGTGTTCCATGAGCTGTTTCTATGGTAGCAGGCAGAAGTCAAGTTGGGGGAAGGGTACTAGGCAGAAGTCAAGTTGGGGGAAGGGTACTTTTGGAAAAGGGTTGGTTTTCAACCAATAGAAATGTGTCATTACATTTGAAAAAAAGGGGGAAGCACTGAGATTTGAAACTTACATGTATATGTGTGGAAAAATAGAGGGAAAGTTTGCCATTATCTGGTTCTGCTGAGAGGAGAGAGGTGAACACAACAGAGATCCTGGCTCTGATAATCTGCTGTTTGAGTGTCACATTTCTTTCACAACTAACTAATTTTAAAGGTGAGTTTACAGTTTGAGAGGGGATGTATGTGGTAACTTAAGAAATGAATAATAGAAATGGGAATTGTTTTTGTTGTAGTTACACATGGTGGTTTCATAATGTGTCAGTCTGTAAAAGTGATTTTCACTTGGCCCGAAAAAAAAAGAGCATTAAGTGTGCTTTCAAATTGGCAAAGAAATTTCGTTTTGGCACTAATGTGAAAACATGACTCTGTGTGCATAGAAGAATTATAGGCAGAGATTTATTGCGTCTTGCTCTGGTGATTTCACAGTTGCAGTAGATGGAAAGGGGGAGCGAATTTTTGGGGGAAGAAGCAGAGGCTTAGCACACACCCATGTGCTTGCCATGTATAGTCATGCACAGTAATTAGAAGCGAGTGGGGTTTTCAGGTTTAAGTCTGTAATGCAAATACATTCAGCATCACTAAGGCTGGTTGCCCCTGCTGGAGTGTAGGCAGTCACAGAGAATACACACGGTGGTGGTCTGGAAAAAAAACAGCTTGGACATGTGCATTTAAATAAATTTAAAAAAAATGTTTCAGAATGTGTCAGTCTGTAAAAGTGATTTCAAATTGTAAAAAGAGATTTTCACTTGGCCCGAAAAAAAAAGAGCAGTAAGTGTGCTTTCAAATTGGCAAAGAAATTTCGTTTTGGCACTAATGTGAAAACATGACTCTGTGTGCATAGAAGAATTATAGGCAGAGATTTATTGCGTCTTGCTCTGGTGATTTCACAGTTGCAGTAGATGGAAAGGGGGAGCGAATTTTTGGGGGAAGAAGCAGAGGCTTAGCACACACCCATGTGCTTGCCATGTATAGTCATGCACAGTAATTAGAAGCGAGTGGGGTTTTCAGGTTTAAGTCTGTAATGCAAATACATTCAGCATCACTAAGGCTGGTTGCCCCTGCTGGAGTGTAGGCAGTCACAGAGAATACACACGGTGGTGGTCTGAAAAAAAAACAGCTTGGACATGTGCATTTAAATAAATTTAAAAAAAAGGTTTCAGAATGTGTCAGTCTGTAAAAGTGATTTCAAATTGTAAAAAGAGATTTTCACTTGGCCCGAAAAAAAAAGAGCAGTAAGTGTGCTTTCAAATTGGCAAAGAAATTTCGTTTTGACACTAATGTGAAAACATGACTCTGTGTGCATAGAAGAATTATAGGCAGAGATTTATTGCGTCTTGCTCTGGTGATTTCACAGTTGCAGTAGATGGAAAGGGGGAGCAAATTTTTGGGGGAAGAAGCAGAGGCTTAGCACACACCCATGTGCTTGCCATGTATAGTCATGCACAGTAATTAGAAGCGAGTGGGGTTTTCAGGTTTAAGTCTGTAATGCAAATACATTCAGCATCAGTAAGGCTGGTTGCCCCTGCTGGAGTGTAGGCAGTCACAGAGAATACACACGGTGGTGCTCTGAAAAAAAAACAGCTTGGACATGTGCATTTAAATAAATTT
Source organism: Triturus cristatus (assembly GCF_964204655.1). Classification (NCBI taxonomy): domain Eukaryota; kingdom Metazoa; phylum Chordata; class Amphibia; order Caudata; family Salamandridae; genus Triturus; species Triturus cristatus. The sequence continues at coordinate 1,094,249,430 of NC_140592.1, read as the reverse complement.
AAAAAAAAGGTTTCAGAATGTGTCAGTCTGTAAAAGTGATTTCAAATTGTAAAAAGAGATTTTCACTTGGCCCGAAAAAAAAAGAGCAGTAAGTGTGCTTTCAAATTGGCAAAGAAATTTCGTTTTGGCACTAATGTGAAAACATGACTCTGTGTGCATAGAAGAATTATAGGCAGAGATTTATTGCGTCTTGCTCTGGTGATTTCACAGTTGCAGTAGATGGAAAAGAGGAGCGAATTTTTGGGGGAAGAAGCAGAGGCTTAGCACACACCCATGTGCTTGCCATGTATAGTCATGCACAGTAATTAGAAGCGAGTGGGGTTTTCAGGTTTAAGTCTGTAATGCAAATACATTCAGCATCACTAAGGCTGGTTGCCCTTGCTGGAGTGTAGCAATGTAAATATGTGTACTGTATTATAAAATGGTTTAAAAAAGACACGCGCTTGCGCGCATGCGCATAACAGTCACTCCCCGGCACTTCCGCGTAACGTACGCGTGTTGCGTAAGCGCGCACGCGTCCCACGCGCAGTACGCGCGGCTACGCAAAGTACGTAACTATACGCAAGCAGCGTAGATAGATTACGGGCGTTGCGTAAACCGTACGCTTACCGTGAGCTTACGGTACGCGTACTATAAAAAAAAAAAAAAAAAAAAAAAAAAAAAACTGGAAATAAATTTTACATGTTTATTTTAAAAAATATATATAAAAAAAATATTTAAGGATTTTAAAAATTTAAGCATAGTCTTTATAAAAGATAAGAAAATTAAATTAAAAATATGTTTGAAAAAAATGAAGAATAAAAAAAAAAAATAGCATTTAAAAAACCTTGCAAATTCACTGAAAAAACCATGGGTTTCACACACGTTATAGTTAGGAATTAGCATTTAAAAAACCTTGCAAATTCACTGAAAAAAACATGGGTTTCACACACGTTATAGTTAGGAATTAGCATTTAAAAAACCTTAGAAATTCACTGAAAAAACCATAGGTTTCACACACGTTATAGTTAGGAATTAGCATTTAAAAAACCTTAGAAATTCAGTGAAAAAACCATAGGTTTCACACATGTTATAGTTAGCTGGACATTTTACTCGTAAAAAACCAATGAAATTGCCCCGTTATAGTTAGTTCAGCTAACTATAACTCGCGCGCCCGCAATGCACTGCTGATGACGTCACATATTACATCACTCATGACATGGTCAGTGACATCACTCATGACATCACTGATGACATCTCAAATGACATCACTGATGACATCACTGATGACATCATCCAGTGAATGTGTGTTTTTCTGAAAATTAAATATGTTTTATATATGTGTATCTCAAGGTCGATGGAAGAATAAATGGGTATATAAGTGTCTAAATGGATGATTTGTTTTTGAAAAATTGATTGTGTTACTGACTGATTAAGTGTATCTCTCACTTTGTGTATAAGTGGCTGCATGGGTTGGTGAGTAGCTACATGGGTGTCTATATAGGTTATTAGTTGTTTTTTTGAGTATCAGTCTGAGTGTCTGTATGGTACGGTGGGGGGTATTACGTAGTGCATAGATGCATGAATGAGTGACTCACTGTTTGTATGTGTTGAAGACAGCATGTGTGCAGGACTGTATGGGTGGATGAGTGTGTGTATGGGTGTGTTAGTGAGTGAATGACTGTCTCAATAGTGTCTTCAGGAGTAACTACATATGTTTTTAACTAGTATATGTGACTATTGGTGTATATATGTGAGTATATGTGAGAGGGAGAGATTGAAAGAGTTCCTGTATGAATAAGTATGTGTTTCTATAAGTGATTGTTTAAAAGACTAAGTATGTGTAAGTTTCCGTAGAAGTAAGTATGGTGGTGTGTGTATTACTGTATATGCAAGTAAATGTATGTTTTATTCTTTATTAGCATGAGTGACTATGTGTGTGAGTAACTCTATGGATGAGTGGCATTGTGTAACAGGATGTATAGATGTATGAGTACATATGATGAGTGAGTACATGTATGAGTGACTGTATAGGACTGTTGGTGAATGAGTGGATGTGTATGTGGATCTTAGAATTACTGAAGAGGTTGTTGTAACTGGTATTGGTATGTCCATTGTTTTGAAATTTTTAGTCTCTATTTTTGAATGTGTGTATCAAAGCTTATATTAAGGTGAGAGGAGGTCTGCCACTCTATCACAAGGATGATGTCATCAGTGATGTCATCAGTGATGTCATTTGAGATGTCATCAGTGATGTCATGAGTGATGTCACTGACCATGTCATGAGTGATGTAATATGTGACGTCATCAGCAGTGCATTGCGGGCGCGCGAGTTATAGTTAGCTGAACTAACTATAACGGGGCAATTTCATTGGTTTTTTACGAGTAAAATGTCCAGCTAACTATAACATGTGTGAAACCTATGGTTTTTTCACTGAATTTCTAAGGTTTTTTAAATGCTAATTCCTAACTATAACGTGTGTGAAACCTATGGTTTTTTCAGTGAATTTCTAAGGTTTTTTAAATGCTAATTCCTAACTATAACGTGTGTGAAACCCATGGTTTTTTCAGTGAATATATATATATATATATATATATATATATATATATATATATATATATATATATATATATTACCTACTGGCGGTCGCCAGTAGGTAGTTATAGTTAGGACCCTGTTTCCATAGGAAATCCGCAACATTCTATTTGGAATAACTTTGGCGCCGGTCGACGAATCCTCGCGAAATTTTCAAAATAGGTGGGGCGCTACGCTCCGCTCCTACCCTGAAAGTCTCGGGGGGATTCGTCAAGCAGGGGCCGAAAAAAAAGGGGGGTCCCAAAACGCGTTTTCCCCATGCATTTTTCCATAGGACCTTTAGACACAGCTACAGCCCGAACGGCTGAACAGAATTACTTGAAATTTGGCAGAGAGGTAGCCATAAGGTCAAGGAAGTGCCTTTTGCAGGTCTGGTGTAAATCTGTTCAGTATTTCCTGAGAAAATAGCATTTAAAAGCATATATATATGTGGGCGGAGCCTAACCACACATCTCATCCTGAGATCTGATTGGCTGTCAGCACTTCATCCAAGAAGTGTTGGCAGCCATCTTGGGACCAATATACATGATAGCACCTCATTAAAAAGCATTGCAGTTAATAGAAGGTTTTAAGACTTTAGTTACATTATAAATCATTTGTTGATGGTACCATACTCATTTTAGGAATTGTGGTATGTTCTAAGGTGATTTCACCATGTGAAAAAGCCTTCTGCTGGGATATCATGATTGAGAGAAAAATATTTTCTCATGCTTTTACCACAGAGGTTTGGAAGGTGATCTATAGGTTAAACTGAGAGCTTATTTTCTGTAAATTCACATTATCTTTCTCAGTCATGTGAGAATGAAGTCTGACATTCTCAGTAAAACATGTACATCCAACAAGGGCAGAGACTGTCAGTTGATTCCTTTGTGTTCTACTGCAGCTTCCCAGAGTGTTCCAAAGAACTACTAGAGCGCTAACAGTCCTACTTATGATAAACGTATGGCACACCTGAAGCCATCTTGCTTGGATTAAAGTGGTAACTCTTAAAACATTTAATTTAAAAAGGAACAAAATGAGGGGGTTCATTTTTCCATAAAAAGTATGATTAGTGCTGCAGAAAGAAAAATTAGGGCACATTTTGAGTGACTTCTCAAATCCTCTTCTATTTCATTAAAAAATTCTGACATGCAGACTGAAACATGCACTTTCAATACCAGCAGCAGTTTTCCCTGGTGAGCAGTAGCTTTACTACAGTGATCTAATGAGCAAAAAGAGTGCTAACATTCTGAATTTATGGCAAATGTGTGACACATCTGAATGCCTTCTTGATGGAATCAAAGTAAAAAACTGAAAGTATTTCCTACTGAGGAGACTGCAGTAAATGAGGAAATTAGGAAACTTCATAACAAATAAGTCTCCCAAGATGGCCACCAGAGACAAAAGAGCCCAAATGTAGCCCAAATATCACCCAGATGTAGCCCAAGTATAGCCCAATGACAGAATGTCCCAGAATGTTCTTAAAAACAACTAGAGCGCTTACTGTCTTCATTATGACAAAAGTATGGCACACCTGAAGCCATCTTGATTGGAATAAACTGGTAACACTTAAAACATTTAATTTAAAAAGGAACACAATGAGGAGGTTCATTTTGCCATAGAAATTATGATTAATGCTGAAGAAAGAAAATGAGGGCACATTTTGAGTGACTTCTCAAATCCTCTTCTATTTCATTAAAAAATTCTGACATGCAGACTGAAACATGCACTTTTAATACCAGGAGCAGACTTCCATGGTGCAGTAGTTTTACTACAGTGATCTAATGAGCAACTAGAGTGCTAACTTTCAGAATTTATGGCAAATGTGTGACATATCTGAATACCTTCATGATGGAATCAAAGTAAAAAACTGAAAGCATTTCCTACTGAGGAGACTGCAGTACATGAGGAAATTAGGAAACTTCATAACAAATAAATCTCCCAAGATGGCCACCGGAGACAAAAGAGCCCAAATGTAGCCCAAAATCACCCAGATGTAGCCCAAATATAGCCCAATGACAGAAGTGTGCAAAACACTTATTATTTTGTGTTTTTGCAGTGTTATATAGTGCAGACTTGTCAGGTATTGGAGTGCTTTACATGAGCATTGGTTACATCACACAAGAACAAATTCATTTTGGTTGTAGACATGGGGAGACTAAGTGATTTGACCAGAATCACAGAATGTCGAGCTGAAGCAGAAACTTCAACCTGGTTCCCCAGTTGCAAAGTCTGCAGTTCTGGAAGTAACACCACATCCTCTCCCCTAAGTGCAACATTTAATCAAGTGGTCAACTGGATAAAAAAACATAAAGATAACAAATAATTTAAAAGTGCTTTGTCGCTATTTGAAAACTCAGAAAATATGTCCTTATTTTAGTCTTTTAGAGCACTAACCATAAATTTGATGCCAATAAGACCCTCTCATATATGTAATTTCTAAAGGAAATGCTCTAGGTATTACAGTTTTGATTACATCAAGATGATGTCAGGCGTTCCACACTTTTGTAATAAACATAGAATGTTAGCAATCTAGTTGTTCATTAGGATACTGTTGAGAGGCAGAGGCCAGGGGCACGGACTCTGAAAATTGAAGGCAGGTAGGAGGGTGCAAAGGCAACAATTTAACCACACTGAGCAGGCAGGAAGGGCCGTGGAAGCACAACAGACTATGGAGGGCAGTGGAAAGGGGGGCAGGGGCAACAAACCAACAATACAGGACTTGCAAGAGAGGCTGTTGGAGGGAAGATCTATTACGGGTCAAGGAAGCTAGGGGCGGTCCCCAGATCCCCGGGAGCCACCACAGAACTGAGCAGGAGAGTGAGTCAGGGACAAAAGGGGCACCTTAATTTGAGCCGGGGTGCCTAGGAACGCTTGCTCCAAAAATGAAGAAAACAGACATATGAGACATGGAATTGGAGGCAGAATACAATGGCAGTTTAATGAGAAGATGCAACTTCAAAGAAACCGCAGAATAGAGACATAAAGTACAAAATACCGAATCCAGATAATCATACAGCTGTCATAATATTCTCTGTATCTCAATTAATGTACTGACAGAGAGAGAGAGAAAACACATCTATAAATGCATCATGAGAAACAAGTTACACCAAGGAAAATGTTACCTAGGAACACTCACGTTTACTCTTAGAGCAAGCATTCCTGCAATTACAATACAAAATCTTTTAAATGCAAAAGTAAAGAGAACAATGGTTAAACATAACATGACATTTCATATAGGTAAAATAGAATAAGATACTTCAAGCAAAGCAGAGCAAGACATTTTAAGCAAAGGAAGACAAGAGCTCCCAGCTCTTGGGGAAAACCTGCACTGCCTGTTAACCTACATACAGACGGCGAGGTAGTCCGTCGATATCTGTGGGTGCTCCCTTTTTATATCATTTTGTGGGCTCCTTTGCACGCTACATCTACCTACGTATGCTACCCAAAAGCTTCGTCTGCAGATTTTACCAGACATTTCGTAATTTACCCACTTAATGCTGACAATGGACTGGGTGAAAAGGTCAGTCTCTCAGGCCAATCGCTTATCGTAAGTTCCATAGAGCAAGCAGAAAATAATGGGTATTGTACGGGAATTCAATATATTCATGTATAAAATCTCCTCAGTTCTCCTAACTTGACGCTCTGCGGTTGCCACTTCCTTAAAAGCGGGAAACCTGCCCAGGAAGCAAGTACCAGTCCAGGATGCAGCCTACTGTATGTCGACAGCTTCAGGGGGATGTTGAACTTTGATACCGAGCACGGAGCACTCGGGTAGGGTGGGGGCTACTAGTTTGGATCAGAAGGCCTCGCAGACCTGCCTTCAGACTGCTATACACTAAAATTGCAGAGCTATGGTCAATTTAACAAAGAGGCCTACATATTGAACAGAAGGGCCTACACAGGGGTTTTATGCTGGCTGAGTGGTAAGGATGTCTCAGGATAATTATATAGCAACACAGGACCCGCTGGTCAATTTAATACGGCCTAAAATTCAGCTGGCAGGGCAAGGACAAGGGTCTCATACTTCAGGTGTGGACAGAACGGGCCAGGGGCCCCCTCTGATACAAAAACTACCCTCCTTCAAGGCTGTGGCAATGTAATAGACCATTGAGGGCAGAAGGAAGAGGCAATGGTAGTACAACCATACATGCCAACAGACCCGATTCAGCCAGGAAACGTCCAATGTTTTTAAGCTCAAATGGGCTTTATTTGATCTGTCTCCTGTCTACAATATCCTCTTTTTCAATGTAACTCAAAGGGGAAAATCAATACCCCAGTTTTTTTTCAAAATCTCCCTCTTACCAAGTTCAAAATGTTCGCAAGTATGGTAGATTGGATCATGGAAGGAAATGGGATAGGGACATGGACTTGGATAACAGAGGACAGGAGGGACATGGAGAGGTGCACCAAACTGACCCTGCAGGGCTGGCATCAGGGTTTGCAGCAGCACAATACACCACACAGGGCATGCAGGACGGGAGTGCAGCACAACAATCCATAGAAAGCAAGAGGGAGGGGACAGGACCATGCACATGGACAACAGAGAACAGAGGGGCAAGAGGCAATGGTAGCTAGCTGACCATAATGGACAGACAGGAGAGAAAGCTGCAGTATAACAGACCATAAAGGGCAGGAGGGACGGATCAGGGGCATTACAATGGAACAGACAAGCCAGGAGGGAGGGAGTAGGGCTGGGGGCAAGGGGGCAGGACAGGAGCAGCAAGATAGCCATGGAGGTCAGGCAGGATGGGCACTAGAAGCAAGACACACCATGAAGAGCAACAGTGAGACTGTGATGGCATATACACAGACCATGGAGGGAAGGTGGGAGGGGGTCAGGGGCAGCTAACTGACCACACAGGGAAGGTGGGAGGGGCCATGGCAGCACAGAAGACCATGCATGGCAAGTGGGAGGGTTAGTGGCAGCACAATGGCTATGATGGGCAAGAAGGAGGGTGGAGGGGCATGAACAAAGGACGATGGAGGATAGAAGGAAGGGTCAGGACCTGTGCACAGACAAGAAAGTTCAGGGGAAGGGACCTCACAACAGACCACACGGGGCAGGCAGGAGGAGCAGTTGCAGCACAACAGACCAGGGAGGGCAGGAGGGTGTGGCAGTACAATGGACCATGTAGGACAGGAGGAAGAGGATAGGGGCATGGCATGTGGACAGGCAGGGTGGAGGTGGCAGGGACAGGTTACAGTCATCTGACAATGCTTGGCAGGTGGGAGGGGAGTGGCAGCTCAACAGAACACTCAGAGTAGATAGGAGTGGCAGGTCCATGGGACATGGTGGGCAAAAAGGATGGAGCAGGGGCATGCACAAAGACATCGGAGGGCAGGGGGAAGGAGAATAGGGGCAGCAAGCTAAGCACAGAGTTTAAGCAGGAGGTCAATGATGGGGCATAGAATTGGGCAATGGAGGGCAGGAGGAGTGGACTGGTACATCATACTAAATTGAGGGCAGTGGCAGCACATCAGACCATGCATGGCAGGAGGGAGGAGGCTAGTCCATGGATTCACACAACAGAGGATAGGGAGGAAGGGGATGGGGCAGCAAGCTAACTGTTCAGAGAAGGCGGGTATTAGGAACTTTATTGTTTTTAAAACGTGTCTGTGCGAACTACTTAAAATATGAACAAGTATGCAGCATAATCTCACTTTTATTCAGGAAGAAGAGGACGTTTGTGACTGACTCCGGGCTCACTTGGCAGAAACACCCCCTGACCCTCCACCCCCTATCGCAAAATGTAATGCCCGTGAAAAGGGTAGGTGAACACAGTGTTATATAGAACATAGTCCTGAGAGCACGATTGAAAATGAAAACTAGATATAGTGTATGGTATAAACTATGCACCAAAAAGTGTGATATAAGATGAACCGGGCGTGAAATATAATATGCAATACATTGTGCGCAATGACAGATTCATTGGAGAGCGCGAGATAGCACAGGCACTAGCGCGTGCTATGCGATATGCGCCTTGGAGTGTAATATGCACAGGGCAGTGTTGTGTAACCTAACTAGTCTCTAAAGTTGTAATATAAAATATGTGCTGGGGAGTGTAACGTTGCATATGCACTGTGACAAAGATATGGATCCCAGATTGTAATATGTATGGCATAGCACTGTGCGTTATAACATAGGCATCGAGAAAGGCACGTTAGATAGGGCAATATAACCCGTGCGAAGACAAGTGTGGCATGACATATTCACGGGGTGGTGTTACAGTGCACATGGGCTAGAGAGTGTCATAGCATATGCACTAGCTAGTGGAATACAACACAGAGGTGTGTGGCACTCGGCAGGCAATGGTGGGTGTAACACAGCATTGGGCTCTGTCAGGAGCACGCTGTGACTCTCAAGTGATGTTCGTCCCCTTTCCAGAGAGTAAAATAAAAAGTATTACACATCCGGCAGTGGGTGTGTGTTTTATTAACCGTGAGGGGGGTTTCTTGCATAGTTTTGGTCGAATTTTTGTCGAATCCCCTTTGAATGGCTTGGTGTGCATGTGTATTAAATGTGCCCGTCAATAGCTACCCATGTTTGTATAAATAAACGACAAGGGTGTCTACCAGGATTAGGCACGGTAGGGCATCAGACATGTCAGAGCTTCACTAGTGGTGTAAATACATTCCACGTGGATTCATTACATGCATAGTCGCCTTTTAATGAATATCACGCAAATCGTCATGGTGATAGGTACGTACGGTTTGTCCAGCATGTCCTAGGTGTGTCTAGAAATATATATTTTTTTAAAATAATAAAAAACAGTGGCCGGCCCTGGGGATTGGGGTCAAAAAAATATAATTAGGAGACTGGCCCTGGGGGATGGGGTCATCAGGGCCAATAAATTAGAATAAGAAGGGGAACCAAACAGCCCCCCTTCTTAAAAAACTAAAATAAATAAAAGACTGGCATCGTGCCGGAGGCCATGCCCCCTCCGTGCAGCACTCTGCAAACGCGCCCCCAACAGGCATCTCCAGTATGCGCCAGGGAGCTGCGCTGCAGCCAGGTGTTCTGAGGCCAAGCCCCTTTTTACACCTCTCTGCAACGCAGCTCTGTGGCGCTTACTGGAGGTACCTAGTGGTCTAGTTTGACCCTAGGGACCCTTAGGATTCAGGGGGACTTAATCTCTCAACTTAGAACAGCCACAGGGCGCGTTTACACAGTGGTGAAGGGAGGGGACGGGGCCTGAGGTGACGTGTGCAAACACGCACTATGGCACGTTTTAAATTGGGGATATAATTTCCCTTCAATACTGAGGGCCCCTGGGGGCTAACTAGCCCACCAAGTGCTTCCAGTAAGCGCCACTGAGCTGCATTGCAGAGAGGTGGTCCAGGCCGTGCCACTTTTTACACCTCTCTGCAACGCAGCTCTGTGGCACTTACTGGAGGTACCTAGTGGGCTAGTTGGACCCTAGGGACCCTCAGGATTCAAATGAACTTAATCTCCCAACTAAAAATGGACACAGGGCGTGTTTACACAGTGGTGAAGGGAGGGGACGGGGCCTGAGTTAACGTGTGCAAAAACGCCCTGTGGCCTGTTTTAAGAGGTAGTTTTAATCCCCATGCCCTATTATACACTAGGGGCTTACAGAGGAGGTCATGCTAATCACAGGGGGACCCCAACGCATAATGTTCCCTAGTGTATGTAGGTGTTTTCACTGTATTCTAAGTGTCTTTTAACATAGCACTGGCTCTAGGACTGGTTAGTCAGACTCAGTTACCACCAGTATTCGTCTGAAAAAGTTGAGGGTACAGGATGATTTTGCAACAAGGCTTCTTTCTGCTCTTCTTTTTGCTCTTTCTGCACGTTATCCTTCTTCTTGCACTTATCTTCGTATTTGAGGACTTCTGTTGCTTCTTTCTGCACTTCTTTTGTTTCTTTCTGTGCCTTTTTTCTTCTCTCTTCACATGTCCTATCTCTGTAGGCATAGTTAGAAATTAGCATTTAAAAAACCTTTGAAATTCACAGAAAAAAACATAGGTTTCAGGCACTTTATAGTTAGGAATTAGCATTTAAAAAACCTCAGAAATTCACTGAAAAAACCATAGGTTTCAGGGGTGTTATAGTTAGCTGGACTTTTCACTTGTACAAAACCATTGAAATTCCCCCGTTATAGTTAGTTCAGCTAACTATAACTCGCGCGCCCGCAATGCACTGCTGATGACGTCACATATTACATCACTCATGACATGGTCAGTGACATCACTCATGACATCACTGATGACATCTCAAATGACATCACTGATGACATCACTGATGACATCATCCTTGTGATAGAGTGGCAGACCTCCTCTCACCCTAATATAACCTTTGATACACACATTCAAAAATAGAGACTAACATTTTCAAAACAATGGACATACCAATACCAGTTACAACAACCTCTTCAGTAATTCTAAGATCCACATATACATCCACTCATTCACCAACAGTCCTATACAGTCACTCATACATGTACTCACTCATCATATGTACTCATACACCTATACATCCTGTTACACAATGCCACTCATCCATAGAGTTACTCACACACATAGTCACTCATGCTAATAAAGAATCAAACATACATTTACTTGCATATACAGTTATACACACACCACCATACTTACTTCTACGGAAACTTACACATACTTAGTCTTTTAAACAATCACTTATAGAAACACATACGTATTCATACAGGAACTCTTTCAATCTCTCACTCTCACATATACTCACATATATACACCAATAGTCACATATACTAGTTTAAAACATATGTAGTTACTCATAAAGACACTATTGAGACAGTCATTCACTCACTAACACACCTATACACACACTCATCCACCCATACAGTCCTGCACACATGCTGTGTTCAACACATACAAACAGTGAGTCACTCATTCATGCACCTATGCACTACGTAATACCCCCCACCGAACCATGCAGACACTCAGACTGATACTCAAAAAACCAACTAATAACCTATATAGACACCCATGTAGCTACTCACCAACCCATGCAGCCACTTATACACAAAGTGAGAGACTGATACAGATATTTACATATTTAAACATTACTCACTAAGCCATGTATTCACTATGATACACTTAATCAGTCAGTTACACAATCAATTTTTCAAAAACAAATCATCCATTTAGACACTTATATACCCATTTATTCTTCCATCGACCTTGAGATATACATATATAAAACATATTTAATTTTCAGAAAAACACACATTCACTGGATGATGTCATCAGTGATGTCATTTGAGATGTCATGAGTGATGTCATGAGTGATGTCACTGACCATGTCATGAGTGATGTAATATGTGACGTCATCAGCAGTGCATTGCGGGCGCGCGAGTTATAGTTAGCTGAACTAACTATAACGGGGGAATTTCAATGGTTTTGTACAAGTGAAAAGTCCAGCTAACTATAACACCCCTGAAACCTATGGTTTTTTCAGTGAATATATATATATATATATATATATATATATATATATATATATATATATGTATATATATTAGCTACTGGCGGTCGCCAGTAGGTATTTATATTTAGGACCTATTATCCATAGGAAATCCGCAACATTCCATTTAGAATAACTTTGGCGCCGGTTGATGAATCTTCGCGAAAGTTTCAAAACTCGTGGCCCACTCCGTTCCACTCCTATCCTGAAAGTCTCAGGGTGATTCATCAAGCGGGGGTCGAAAAAAAAAGGGGGGTCCCAAATCGTGTTTTCCCCATGCAATTTTCTATAGGGACTTTTAGTCGCAGCTACAGCCCGAACTGCTGAACGGAATGACACCAAATTTGGCAGAAAGGTAGACCTTGGTTCAGAGTCGTGTCTTTTGCTTAAATGGTGTAAATCCATTCAGTAATTCCTGAGAAAATCAAAAGTAAAATCACATATATATCTGGGCGGAGCCTAACCACACATCTCATCATGAGATCTGATTGGCTGTCAGCACTTCATCCAAGAAGAATTGGTAGCCATCTTGGGACCATTATACATGATAGCACCTCATTAAAAAGCATTGCAGTTAATAGAAGGTTTTAAGACTTTAGTTACATTATATATCATTTGTTAATGGTACCATATTCATTTTAGGAATTGTGGTGTGTTCTAAGGTGAGTTTACCATGTGAAAAAGCCTTCTGCTGGGATATCATGAATCATGTTTGAGAGAAAACTATTTTCTCATGCTTTTCCCACAGAGGTTTGGAAGGTGATCTATAAACTAAACTGAGAGCATATTTTCTGTATATTCACATCTTTCTCAGTCATGTGAGAATGAAGTCTGACATTCTCAGTAAAACATGTACATCCAACAAGGGCAGAGACTGTCAGTTGATTCCTTTGTGTTCTACTGCAGCTTCCCAGAGTGTTCCAAAGAACAACTAGAGCTCTAACAGTCCTACATATGACAAACGTATGGCACACCTGAATCCATCTTGATTGGAATAAAGTGGTAACTCTTAAAACATTTAATTTAAAAAGGAAAACAATGAGGAGGTTCATTTTGCCATAGAAAGTATGATTAGTGCTGCAGAAACAAAAATTATGGCACATTTTGTGTGACTTCTCAAATCCTCTTCTATTTCACTAAAAGATTCTGACATGCAGACTGAAACATGCACTTTGAATACCAGCAGCAGACTTCCCTGGCAAGCACTAGCTTTACTACAGTGATCTAATGAGCAACTAGAGTGTTAACATTCCGAATTTATGGCAAATGTGTGACACATCTGCATGCCTTCTTGATGGAATCAAAGTAAAAAACCTGAAAGTATTTCCTACTGAGGAGACTGTAGTAAATGAAGAAATTAGGAAACTTCATAACAAATAAGTCTCCCAAGATGGCCACCAGAGACAAAAGAGCCCAAATGTAGCACAAATATCACCCAGATGTAGCCCAAGTATAACCCAATGACAGAATGTCCCAGAGTGTTCTAAAGAACAACTAGAGCGCTAACAGTCTTACTTATGACAAAAGTATGGCCACCTGAAGCCATCTTGATTGGAATAAAGTGGTAACACTTAAAACATTTAATTTGCAAAGGAACAAAATGAGGACGTTCATTTTGCCATAGAAATTATGATTAGTGCTGCAGAAAGAAAAATTAGGGCACATTTTGACTTCTCAAATCCTCTTCTAGTTCATTAAAAAAACTCTGACATGCAGACTGAAAAATGCACTTTGAATACCAGCAGCAGACTTCCCTGGTGAGCAGTAGCTTTACTACAGTGATCTAATGAGCAACTAGAGTGCTACCATTCAGAATTTATGGCAAATGTGTGACACATTTGAATGCCTTCTTGATGGAACCAAAGTAAACAAGCATTGAAAATGCAATAGGTCTCGCCCTCGTTTAAGTTAAAGCAATTCTGTTTGTAACTAGGTGGCTTTTTAGCTTTGCTTTTATTAGTGTTTTTTAAACTTTCATGTACATAACATGCATATGCATGCATATATGTATATGTATGCATGCATTTATATTTGTATTTATATAGATATGCAGATTATATATATGTTTATATATGTATGTATAATTCAATGAAAAAACCATAGGTTTCACACACGTTATAGTTAGGAATTAGCATTTAAAAAACCTTAGAAATTCAATGAAAAAACCAAAAGTTTCACACACGTTATAGTTAGCTGGACATTTTACTCGTAAAAAACCATTGAAATTCCCCCGTTATAGTTAGTTAAGCTAACTATAACTCGCGCGCCCGCAATGCACTGCTGATGACGTCACATATTACATCACTCATGACATGGTCAGTGACATCACTCATGACATCACTGATGACATCTCAAATGACATCACTGATGACATCACTGATGACATCATCCCGTGAATGTGTGTTTTTCTGAAAATTAAATATGTTTTATATATGTATATCTCAAGGTCGATGGAAGAATAAATGGGTATATAAGTGTCTAAATGGATGATTTGTTTTTGAAAAATTGATTGTGTAACTGACTGATTAGGTGTATCATAGTGAATACATGGCTTAGTGAGTAATGTTTAAATATGTATATATCTGTATCAGTCTTTCACTTTGTGTATAAGTGGCTATAAGGGTTGGTGAGTACCTACATGAGTGTCTATATAGGTTATTAGTTGGTTTTTTGATTATCAGTCTGAGTGTCTGCATGGTTCGGTGGGGGGTATTACGTAGTGCATAGGTGCATGAATGAGTGACTCACTGTTTGTATGTGTTGAAGATAGTATGTGTGCAGGACTGCATGGGTGGATGAGTGTGTGTATGGGTGTGTTAGTGAGTGAATGACTGTCTCTACAGTGTCTTTATGAGTAACTACATATGTTTTTAACTAGTATATGTGACTATTGGTGTATATAAGTGAGTGTATGTGAGAGTGAGAGATTGAAAGAGTTCCTGTATGAATAAGTATGTGTTTCTATAAGTGATTGTTTAAAAGACTAAGTATGTGTAAGTTTTTGTAGAAGTAAGTGTGGTGATGTGTGTATAACTATATGCAAGTAAACGGATGTTTGATTCTTTATTAGCATGAGTGACTATGTGTGTGAGTAACTCTACGGATGAGTGGCATTGTGTAACAGGATGTATAGGTGTATGAGTACATATGATGAGTGAGTACATGTATGAGTGACTGTATAGGACTGTTGGTGAATGAGTGGATGTGTATGTGGATCTTAGAATTACTGAAGAGGTTGTTGTAACTGGTATTGGTATGTCCATTTTTTTGGAAAAGTTTAGTCTCTATTTATAAATGTGTGTATCAAAGGTTATATTAGGGTGAGAGGAGGTCTGCCACTCTATCACAAGGATGATGTCATCAGTGATGTCATCAGTGATGTCATTTGAGATGTCATCAGTGATGTCATGAGTGATGTCACTGACCATGTCATGAGTGATGTAATATGTGACGTCATCAGCAGTGCATTGCGGGCGCGCGAGTTATAGTTAGCTTAACTAACTATAACGGGGGAATTTCAATGGTTTTTTACGAGTAAAATGTCCAGCTAACTATAACGTGTGTGAAACTTTTGGTTTTTTCATTGAATTTCTAAGGTTTTTTAAATGCTAATTCCTAACTATAACGTGTGTGAAACCTATGGTTTTTTCATTGAATTAGCAAGGTTTTTTAAATGCTAATTCCTAACTATAACGTGTGTGAAACCCATGGTTTTTTCAGTGAATTTGCAAGGTTTTTTAAATGCTATTTTTTTTTTTCTTCTATTTTTTTAAACATATTTTTAATTTAATGTTCTAACCTTTTATAAAGACTATGGTTACATTTTTAAAATTCTTTAATATGTTTTTTAAAATATTTTTCATAAAATAAACGTTATAATTTTGTGCAGTACATTTTTTCCTTTTTTTTTAGTACGCGTACCGTAAGCTTACGGTAAGCGTACGGTTTACGCAACGCCCGTAATTTATCTATGCTGTTTGCGTATAGTTACGCAATTTGCGTAGCCGCGCGTACTCCGCGTGGGACGCGTACGCGTGTACGCTACACGCGCACGTTACGCGGAAGTGTCGGGTAGTGACTGTTATGCGCATGCGCGCAAGCGCGTGTCTTTTTTACGCGCATGCGTACGTTTGCCGTAAGCGCACCGTAAGCGTACCGTAAGCGCACGGTAGGTCATGTGATCATGAAACACAACTTTTGATTGGATGAAACTACTTTCAGTTCTAGAACTCTCCTACACCACACCCATTCCCCTCATTTCTGCTTGTGATCCCTTAGGAGAAGGAGCTGGGTTGTCTTTGTGATACGATGGCAGAACAGCAGAGCCCTTCTGAGAGTGAGGCTAGCACTAGCAGCACTACCTTGAGGCAGAGAGCGAGGAAACAAAAGACCTCTTATGTATGGGATTATTTTACTTTTCCTGAAGGCCAGCTAAAGGTAAATGCACCCTTAGTGACTTGCAAGCTGTGTCAGCGTGTACTTTCAAGAGGTAATCCTGACAGGAAGTATTCCTTTGGGAATCATACCATGATGAGGCACCTCAAGGATGTACACAAAAGGACACATGCTCGACTTTTTGGAGGTAACCCTTCAGAAAGTCAACCAAGCACATCCACAGCAGCTCAGCCTGGACCATCATCTGCAGGGCTGACTCCTTCTTCTGCAGGTCAGGTGAGCCCTTCATCTGTGGGGGGAGCATCTCCTTTTGCTGGCCCTCTGGAAATTAACCCTCGATTTCTGAGGGTTGATATTCGATGTGCCTCTTGTCATGATCTAATTTGTCATAGGGAGACCAGTGTTTCCCTAGTGAACCTCAAAATAGATCAGCACACTTGTCCCAGAGACTAATTTTCCCATTCTTTCTTTCCTCTCTCCCTGCATGAACACAACGGCTCTTTTAAGAGCCAACCTTATCTTTCATCTTTTTTTTATAGATGTTTTTAAAAACTTTTTTTTTTTTTTTTACCGTACGCGTACGGTACGCGTAATTTCTTTTTTTTTTAAAAAAAAAACACTAAAAATCAATAATCACATTACAAGGACTTTGACACACTACAATTATTATTATTGACTTACCATACCCACTCAAAAAAATATTTATTCATTTGTTTTTTTTAAAAAAAATTGCTTTAAAAATGGTTCTAGTTTTTGAAAATTTTCTATATCAATCTGAAAAAAAAGAAAAAAGTATTAATATTTTTTAAACATTTTAAAATACAGTACACGTATTTACATATTTACCAAAAAATATTTTTGCCTTATTTTTGCTGTTTTCAGAATATATTGCATTTCACTTTAAATTGTGAAAGCAATTGCATTCATCATTTAACAGCGGGCAAAAAAAAAATAACAATCTCAAAGATTGTATTAAAAAAGCCCAGAATCTCTTCTCACTTAAACTTAACATTACAGAAATGCATAATATTCTAAAAAAATATCATCAAAAAACAATACTTATTTCTTTAAAATACCGTCTGATATTTTTGTTTCAGAAGTATAATCACAATATTATATCTCAAATAACTCCACAATACATCTGATTCCATTTCCTTTAGGCCAAATAGTAATTTTAAAATTTTTTTGGGATTAAATTTCCAATGGTAATCCAATAAAATTCTAAAGTTTAATTTGTCCAGATCTCACCGATTCTCTGTAACATTTTGGTTCCCGAATTTTTTTTTAATAATTTATTAAGTCCACAATAGAATTGGTTACTTTTCCGCATGGCCAAATAGTAATTTTTAAAATCTTTTTTGAAAAAATTTCCAATGGCACTCCAATAACATTCCAAAATTTAAATTGTGCAGATGTTACCGATTTTCTCTAAATTATTGGTTTTTGAAAGTTTCATTAAAAATTAAAAAAGTCCACATTACAATTGGTTATCTTTCCATTAGGCCAAATGATAATTTAAAAAATCTTTTTTTTAGAAAATTCCAATGGTAATCCAGTAAAATGGTAAAATTATTTTGTCCAGATCTGGCCAAGTCTCTCTAAAATTTAGGTTTCAGGAAGATTAGATAGGAATTTGCTAAATCAAAAGGCAAACGTTGTTTGAAAATCAATTGGGAATCATTACACAGTGTCCAGCCTTTTTCACATTTAAGATAAACTGTGTAATGTCCAGAAGTAACAGTAGGTCCATCATGGAAAATTATTGCAACAGTTACAAAAGTTTTTCCTGAAATTGATAATTGCTGTCCTGTAAACTTCTTTATTAAAGTATCCAATTTTGAACCATCAGCTCTACATCGTTGCATCATTAAAATTACATACTGTCCGTATTCCTTTAAAATTAATGTTGAAAACATGTCAGATTTACACTCACCGCATTTCATGCTATGATTAGCATCTTTAACTAATTTTGCAAAAGTGACTGTTTTACTCTCTGGCAATGTCAAATAAATAAACCTTTCATTATCAACATTAGAGCCACATATATTATAACAGTTTTCACAACTATGTTCCCATTTATAAGAGAGACCAAATAAAATATTAATTGCAACTTCTTCTTCTTCCAGTACTTGAAGAAAATACATCAAAAATTTGTGTGCATCTTTCTGTTCATTTTGAGAAAACTGTGTTCGTCCTGAACATATATCTAAAAGTTTTCTAATTTCAGTAGCACTTTCTATTTGAGTTTTATCTTTACTCAGCTTTTGAAAAAGGAGACTCAGCTCAGAACAGAATCTTTTTCCCTGATTTACTATTATCTGCTCTTGCAAACTTTCCAGATAAAATGCAACATTCAGCACTACATTTGCGTAGCAGTTGACACCAGAGCTATTTTCAAAATGACATCCTACAACCTGTTCTTCATTTTCCTTTTTCTTTTTGCTTGCAATTACATCACTCCTCTTTTTTTTCCTCTTCTCTACATCTTCATTACAGATATTCTCATTTTTTCTTTTACGAGAAACTACACGTTTCTCCAATACAGGATACTGACCTAAATGAGGAGCATAGCTTCTTCTTAATCTATTATACTCCTTTACACAGTTTGTATCAGCACTAACTTTTGAATCATCAAAGTCTATCATGAATAAACCTGATAATGTTTTCACTCGTGACAAAGCAACATATGCCATACCTTCTTTGAACACAGTTGAACCAATGTTCACAAATGCACAATCTACAGTCAATCCTTGAGACTTGTGAATAGTTACAGCATATGCTAGAGAAAACGGAAACTGCTTCCTACGTACATATAAGTCTTTCACAAGCATGAAACGAACTGTACAACGACAAATATCTTTAACTTCTTCTATCTGATCAAATTTTATTTTTAAACATTCAATTCCATCTTTTTTCTGATAATTAATAAAACCCACAACTCTTCCCATAGCTCCATTAACTAAACCTTTTTCAACATCCAAATTTCTTCTTAAAAATACTCTACAGTTCATGCAAACATATAGATTTTTTTCTAATCCAGCTGTTTTGGAGATGTTCTTCTCTAGTGAATCCAATTTATTTTTCAGTTTGCCTGTTACTGTGACAGTAATTCTTCCATCCTCAATTTTGTCCACTGCTTCCAATTTCCTGATCTCTTCCTTTTCCAATTTCAAAAGCTCCTCATTAAATATTGAGCATTCACGTAGAGTTGGCATTAAGCAGATGACACTTTTGTTTTCTGCAATGTTCTTGTATATTTTCTCTGCAACTATTTCTTCCTTTGGAAATAAATTATGTAGCAGCCGACTCTATAATGCTTTTTTGCCAACTTCTGTGAGTAGTCCAATTCTGATATCTTTCAGAATACTTCCATATTCTTCATCGCTTGCTTGCCTCATATTAGTAGTAAGTTCCTTGTACTCAAAGAAGGACCAAATATTTGTATTTCCGACGCTTCCCAATGACTTCTTCGTGTCTTCATGTGTGACAGTATTAAACACTGGTTGTCCTTTAACTGGAGTAAGTTGCAAAAGATCTCCAAAAACTATGACGTGTTTTCAACCAAATAACATGTCATAGTCTGTCTTCAAAATTTGCTGCATTCTTAAATGCACAAAGGCAAGCATTAAGTTTGATACCATGCTCACCTCATCAATAATGAGAACTTGCATCTTCTTCAATACTCTTGAAACTTCCAAGGATGCTTCTCCAGTTAGCTTGTTGTATTGTATTTTGTTCTCATGCTCCACTGGTAACATTAGCAAACGATGTAAAGTGATTCCTTTTATGTTATATGCTGCTAACCCAGTTGGAGCAGTAACCACACAAGACAAAGTAGAATCTGTTTTTTGCTGTAGGTAGCTTCTGATGACTTTTATAAGGAAACTTTTTCCAGTTCCAGCTTGTCCGCTTACATACATCCTGATTGGATGAAATGATGTGCATGAGCACTCTTTTTTTTCATGTAGAAATCCGTGATCAATTTTGTTTCTGATCTCTTCATAAATTTGTTGCTGCTCTTGATTCAGTTGTCTTTCCAAATTTTCTAAGTCTATAAATTCTTCTTGAGCTTGATTCACAGCCGTTTCCACTTCATTCATGGCTATTGATGCTTCATTTTCAACGATTGGTTGTCCTAGGGGATCTTGACTGAGTGTTCCTGAACTTTGGCTGTCCTGAGAACTGTCTCTAGCTATTTCTGCTGCAATTGTAGTTTCCTGTTCAATTTCTTCATTTAACATTTGCAGATAACTTGAGAATGTACTGCATTGTATGCTGTCTTTGCAAGCATTAAAAGAATCTTCATAGCTTTGAAATTCTCCCAGTAGTTCATCCTCTGTACGCCATGGTTTAAACAACTGTAAAAGAGCCAAGTAGTAAAATTCCTTCTTGTCAGTAGTGTCGCAACTCAGCTTCCTGTGATTTATCAAACTTCCTTTTGTTTGCTTCACCAAACATCCTTCCTCACCAACGACTTTATATTTTCCATTGTTGATGTCTTCTGCGGCTTTCCGTGAATAAATGTAGTTCTGCAGCACTTCATAGAGACACATGTTCTCCAGATGTTGACTTCTCTTGGGATAATATGTGTCCAACATGTTTGATTTCAAAATATCTGTACTTTCTGGGTCATTCTCGGCCAAATATTCAATTTCTCCAACAGATTTCAGTACCCGATTTCTCATTGCTGCAAGGCCTAAACTTGCCCAAATTATTCTTCTTGACTTCGAGTAGAGACTTGCAGAAGATAACCTATCTGAACATTCGTAGGATCCAATTTCTCGATGCGATAACATCTTCAAACTGAAACTGTACAGCTTCTTACTGACAGTCTTCTCGTGAGAAATCTCTTCCCACATTTCCTTCAATTCTGTTTTTTCTGATTTCGTAATGTAAGACGTTACATATCGAGCAACAGCAATGGAATTGTCAGCTACATACTGTATATCCATGTTAGCGTTCCACATGGATAAAATGACTGGGTTGTAGTCATTTATATTTTTTGATTCTTCTTTTCTTTTTAGGTTGTAGGTATTCTTAGGTGATTTTCTTGTGATAGTATGTCTCACAGCTGACATAAAACTGTTGACTCTTCCATTTGAAAGAACAGGTCTAGGAAATCCAAATCGACATTTAGTGTAGTATTTATCTTTGCTCTTGTATTTCCGTCGACAGTATTTTCCACACCGATGACTTTGGAAACGTAAAACTTGCTCCTTTAACTTTTTCTCTTCTGTGCTTTTTGGTATAGCACATGTTGCATATTCTTCAATGAAAGATAACACTGCTTCATCAGTATCTGTTCCAAACTTTGGGGCATCCTTGATCCACAACAGCATATGAATATGAGGAG
Source organism: Triturus cristatus (assembly GCF_964204655.1). Classification (NCBI taxonomy): domain Eukaryota; kingdom Metazoa; phylum Chordata; class Amphibia; order Caudata; family Salamandridae; genus Triturus; species Triturus cristatus. The sequence goes on along the minus strand of NC_140592.1, from coordinate 1,094,227,662 downwards.
CACCTCTTGCCTGGTACTCTTTTCTCCAAAAGAAATCTACTACTTCTCCAAGAGGTGGATTTTTTTTATTGCAGATGAAGGACATCATAGCCTCAAATCTATGATTGAAATATCTGCAAACATTAACCGGATCCAATGAGCACAGTTCTCCTGCTGTCTTGTATTCGATGTTTTTAATGTTTGAATTTGCCTCTCGTAGAAAATCCAGTAAATCATCCCAAGCGTACTCCGCACAGCTTAGGGTAACGAACCATGTTGGTGTTCCTAAATTCCGTAACATGCATTTTAATTCACCATGGCGTCGGTACCAATATTCATTTGTCCCACGCTGACAAGCCATCAGATTGATCAGTTGTGTTTCCAAATGATCATCTCGGTGCTGCACTTTCTCCATAAAATCCTTAGCAGACACATTTTGTAAATGTACTCCACTTTTTAAAATGTGATTTACTGCATAAGACAGTGCAGACAAGTCGCTTTCAAATAAAAGATGGAACAAATAAGGAATACTTTGTCGAAATCTGGGATCTTCAGCATATAGTCTTGTAGTCCGATACTCAGAAGCTGTTCTGGACGTTCATCGTATCGTCCTCCTTTTCCTTTAGGAAACAGCTGGGGAAAACATCGAGCTTCCAAGCTCTCCTCCCATACACTCACGGGAGTTCCTTTTGCTTTCTTCATCTGAAAGAGATCAATATTATCTCCCATAACTTCTTTTGAATGAAGAGGATGTATGCTAAAATGTTCATAAATTTCTTCTTCCTTTGACTTGTCCACTTTTTCAATTTGTCCAGTTGGTGTTTCTGTGTCTTCTTGTAAATCTTCTTCTTCTTCTTCTTCTATATAAATTGATTCATACCATTTGTTATTCCTTTTCAAATACAAATTTGCTCTTTGTACTTTCCGCACATCTACCAGCTCCTGCCAAATCTTCTTATTCTTTGTAGGTACACCATTAACCAGAATAACTAATGGTTCAGTTTCCAAAGTATCCGCATCAATAGTTTCCATATTTTTTTTCAAATCCAAGGGCAAATACACCACTCTTCCTTTTAAACCTCTCAGTAAATCAGAAGGAGGTAATTTACCAGTTTTGGGCTCCATACGTACTATGGTCTGGAACGGATGAACACATTGAATGAGTATAGACTCATATGTATTTAATTCAGAAAGTTCAGCAGGAATAGCATCCAATTCTAAATTATTATGTACAGCTCTGGTCGGCATTCTATTTTCCTCTAACTTGTTGTAACAGTATTTACAAATACGCTGATCTTCACCCAAATCAAAACAATTTTCTAGAAATATATATGTGGCAAAATCCTTCCACTTATAATTATCTTCATTTTCACTCTTTCTGTAGAGATCAACATTCCTAGTTTGTTTTCTATAATGAGTTCTGCGGCAACAAATACAAGTAAAATTTGGTCTTTCATTAGAGACTATTGCAAATTTTGTTATGTGATCATTAAATGTGTTACTTACAGAGGGTTCTACATTCTCTTCCACTTCTTCCTCATTTACTGTGTCCTTCTCTGCACTGTTTTGTTCAGGACCAAAGTAACAAAACTGAATTTCATCAACAACCTTCTCTACATCTGATACCGTTCCTCGGAACAGAGCCCTATTCAATTCATTTAACTTTATTGCTGGACTTTTGGCAAAATACAACCGTCTCACAAACTTTCTCATTTCAGTATGATGAACAGCCAGCATCCTAAAATGATGGAAAACACTATTGCACACTTTTCTAGATAGACAAGCCAGAGAATGACCCTGCAAACCAGTATTCTCTCTCACTCTGCATGGATCCAGACTTTGAAGCACCTTAATCTTCTGTTTTATACTTTTTTTACTATATTCTCTTAGAAACTCTCGAAATTTGTCAATAGATTCCTGACGCACAGTGCAAATACTACTACAATTCCAAGTGTACACTGGGGCTTTAGGACGTCTCCCCATAGCCTCATCTGCCATCACTTGTACCTCATCTCTTGGAACCATTATCTCCTTCTCCATTATGCAACCATTTTTTACTTCGTAAGAACGACCTCTGGTGTCAACTGCATGCAGCAAACTATTACTTTGAAAATAGCTCTCTTCATTAAAAAAAGGTTCACTACTTGAACTATGCATCCACTTTCCTAAAAACACTTTACAAAAGTTTGTTCTGTTCACTACTCTTTTCCTTTTGCTATGTGATTTCAGTACATTAACCATTTTGTCTAATGTACGCATCCTATTCAAAATTAAAATGAATAGTTTCCTTTTTAATTCTAATGCCTTTGCTGCAATGGCTTCTATTTCTTTTTTTCTTTTATAAAACTTTGTCTTTTTCTTATATTTCTTCACATCCTTCATCAAATTGGACATAACTCTTCTCTGAAACATTTTTCTACGTATCTCTTTAAACGCTGTTTTTCTATTTATATAAATCTTTTCAGTTGCTGAAGGTATATTTGCATTAACTAAATTGTCAATTTTTTCCTCTCCTTTTTTTTTCAAAACATCCTTTCGAGTACAGACATTTTGTACATTTTTCATTCTTTTGAATATATTTTTTAGAAATTGTTTTTTCTGCTTACCAGAAGATTTTTTCTTTTTCCCAACATGAGCATCTTCTACTAACTTTGGTCCTCTAGTTGTCTTCAAATATAGGTTTTTTTTGTGCGTTTTTTGAACTCTGGATTTTGTAGGCATCTTAAATTTTGTCCACTGCTCTTCAGCAATACCTGAAAAAAACTAAAAAAAAATTCCTTTATTTTATTTAAATATATTACTACATTTCTTTTCACAATAGTCACAAAACGTAATTTCTTTGCCAATTTGAATGCACACTTACTGCTCTTTTTTTTTGGCAAGTTAAAATCACTTTTACAGACTGACACATTATGAAACCACTTTTCAGTTTTTTTAAAAAGCCCATGTCCAGACTGCTTTTTCAGACCACCACCATGTGTATCCTCGGTGACTGCCTACACTCCAGCAAGGGCAACCAGCCTTAGTGATGCTGAATGTATTTGCATTACAGACTGAAACCTCAAAACCCCACTCGCTTCAAAATACTGTGCATGATTATACATGGAAAGGAGCTGGGTGTGTGCTAAGAGTCTGCTTCTTCCCCCAAAAAATCGCTCCCCCTTTTTCCTGCTAATGCAACTGTGAAATCACCAGAGCAAAACGCAATAAATCTCTGTCTGTAATTCCTATTTCCACACAGAGTCATGTTTTCACATTAGTCCCAAAACGAAATTTCTTTGCCAATTTGAAAGCACACTTACTGCTCTTTTTTTTGGGCAAGTGAAAATCACTTTTACAGACTGACACATTATGAAACCACTTTTCCGTTTTTTTTAAAAAGCCCATGTCCAGACTGCTTTTTCAGACCACCACCATGTGTATCCTCGGTGACTGCCTACACTCCAGCAAGGGCAACCAGCCTTAGTGATGCTGAATGTATTTGCATTACAGACTGAAACCTCAAAACCCCACTCGCTTGTAAATACTGTGCATGATTATACATAGAAAGGAGCTGGGTGTGTGCTAAGAGTCTGCTTCTTCCCCCCAAAAATCGCTCCCCCTTTTTCCTACTAATGCAACTGTGAAATCACCAGAGCAAAACGCAATAAATCTCTGCCTGTAATTCCTATTTCCACACAGAGTCATGTTTTCACATTAGTCCCAAAACGAAATTTCTTTGCCAATTTGAAAGCACACTTACTGCTCTTTTTTTTGGGCAAGTGAAAATCACTTTTACAGACTGACACATTATGAAACCACTTTTCAGTTTTTTTAAAAAGCCCATGTCCAGACTGCTTTTTCAGACCACCACCATGTGTATCCTCGGTGACTGCCTACACTCCAGCAAGGGCAACCAGCCTTAGTGATGCTGAATGTATTTGCATTACAGACTGAAACCTCAAAACCCCACTCGCTTCTAAATACTGTGCATGATTATACATGGAAAGGAGCTGGGTGTGTGCTAAGAGTCTGCTTCTTCCCCCAAAAAATCGCTCCCCCTTTTTCCTACTAATGCAACTGTGAAATCACCAGAGCAAAACGCAATAAATCTCTGCCTGTAAATCCTATTTGCACACAGAGTCATGTTTTCACATTAGTCACAAAACGAAATTTCTTTGCCAATTTGAATGCACACTTACTGCTCTTTTTTTTTGGCAAGTGAAAATCACTTTTACAGACTGACACATTATGAAACCACTTTTCAGTTTTTTTAAAAAGCCCATGTCCAGACTGCTTTTTCAGACCACCACCATGTGTATCCTCGGTGACTGCCTACACTCCAGCAAGGGCAACCAGCCTTAGTGATGCTGAATGTATTTGCATTACAGACTGAAACCTCAAAACCCCACTCGCTTCTAAATACTGTGCATGATTATACATGGAAAGGAGCTGGGTGTGTGCTAAGAGTCTGCTTCTTCCCCCAAAAAATCGCTCCCCCTTTTTCCTACTAATGCAACTGTGAAATCACCAGAGCAAAACGCAATAAATCTCTGCCTGTAAATCCTATTTGCACACAGAGTCATGTTTTCACATTAGTCACAAAACGAAATTTCTTTGCCAATTTGAATGCACACTTACTGCTCTTTTTTTTTGGCAAGTGAAAATCACTTTTACAGACTGACACATTATGAAACCACTTTTCAGTTTTTTTAAAAAGCCCATGTCCAGACTGCTTTTTCAGACCACCACCATGTGTATCCTCGGTGACTGCCTACACTCCAGCAAGGGCAACCAGCCTTAGTGATGCTGAATGTATTTGCATTACAGACTGAAACCTCAAAACCCCACTCGCTTCTAAATACTGTGCATGATTATACATGGAAAGGAGCTGGGTGTGTGCTAAGAGTCTGCTTCTTCCCCCCAAAAATCGCTCCCCCTTTTTCCTACTAATGCAACTGTGAAATCACCAGAGTAAAACGCAATAAATCTCTGCCTGTAATTCCTATTTCCACACAGAGTCATGTTTTCACATTAGTCCCAAAACGAAATTTCTTTGCCAATTTGAAAGCACACTTACTGCTCTTTTTTTTGGGCAAGTGAAAATCACTTTTACAGACTGACACATTATGAAACCACTTTTCAGTTTTTTTAAAAAGCCCATGTCCAGACTGCTTTTTCAGACCACCACCATGTGTATCCTCGGTGACTGCCTACACTCCAGCAAGGGCAACCAGCCTTAGTGATGCTGAATGTATTTGCATTACAGACTGAAACCTCAAAACCCCACTCGCTTCTAAATACTGTGCATGATTATACATGGAAAGGAGCTGGGTGTGTGCTAAGAGTCTGCTTCTTCCCCCAAAAAATCGCTCCCCCTTTTTCCTACTAATGCAACTGTGAAATCACCAGAGCAAAACGCAATAAATCTCTGCCTGTAAATCCTATTTGCACACAGACTCATGTTTTCACATTAGTCACAAAACAAAATTTCTTTGCCAATTTGAATGCACACTTACTGCTCTTTTTTTTTGGCAAGTGAAAATCACTTTTACAGACTGACACATTATGAAACCACTTTTCAGTTTTTTTAAAAAGCCCATGTCCAGACTGCTTTTTCAGACCACCACCATGTGTATCCTCGGTGACTGCCTACACTCCAGCAAGGGCAACCTGCCTTAGTGATGCTGAATGTATTTGCATTACAGACTGAAACCTCAAAACCCCACTCGCTTCTAAATACTGTGCATGATTATACATGGAAAGGAGCTGGGTGTGTGCTAAGAGTCTGCTTCTTCCCCCAAAAAATCGCTCCCCCTTTTTCCTACTAATGCAACTGTGAAATCACCAGAGCAAAACGCAATAAATCTCTGCCTGTAATTCCTATTTGCACACAGAGTCATGTTTTCACATTAGTCCCAAAACGAAATTTCTTTGCCAATTTAAATGCACACTTACTGCTCTTTTTTTTTGGCAAGTGAAAATCACTTTTACAGACTGACACATTATGAAACCACTTTTCAGATTTTTTTAAAAAAGCCCATGTCCAGACTGCTTTTTCAGACCACCACCATGTGTATCCTCGGTGACTGCCTTCACTCCAGCAAGGGCAACCAGCCTTAGTGATGCTGAATGTATTTGCATTACAGACTGAAACCTCAAAACCCCACTCGCTTCTAAATACTGTGCATGATTATACATAGAAAGGAGCTGGGTGTGTGCTAAGAGTCTGCTTCTTCCCCCAAAAAATCGCTCCCCCTTTTTCCTACTAATGCAACTGTGAAATCACCAGAGCAAAACGCAATAAATCTCTGCCTGTAATTCCTATTTGCACACAGAGTCATGTTTTCACATTAGTCCCAAAACGAAATTTCTTTGCCAATTTGAATGCACACTTACTGCTCTTTTTTTTTGGCAAGTGAAAATCACTTTTACAGACTGACACATTATGAAACCACTTTTCAGATTTTTTTTAAAAAGCCCATGTCCAGACTGCTTTTTCAGACCACCACCATGTGTATCCTCGGTGACTGCCTTCACTACAGCAAGGGCAACCAGCCTTAGTGATGCTGAATGTATTTGCATTACAGACTGAAACCTCAAAACCCCACTCGCTTGTAAATACTGTGCATGATTATACATAGAAAGGAGCTGGGTGTGTGCTAAGAGTCTGCTTCTTCCCCCAAAAAATCGCTCCCCCTTTTTCCTACTAATGCAACTGTGAAATCACCAGAGCAAAACGCAATAAATCTCTGCCTGTAATTCCTATTTGCACACAGAGTCATGTTTTCACATTAGTCCCAAAACGAAATTTCTTTGCCAATTTAAATGCACACTTACTGCTCTTTTTTTTGGCAAGTGAAAATCACTTTTACAGACTGACACATTATGAATCCACTTTTTAGATTTTTTTAATTGCACATGTCCAGACTGCTTTTTCAGACCACCACCATGTGTATCCTCGGTGACTGCCTACACTCCAGCAAGGGCAACCAGCCTTAGTGATGCTGAATGTATTTGCATTACAGACTGAAACCTCAAAACCCCACTCGCTTCTAAATACTGTGCATGATTATACATGGAAAGGAGCTGGGTGTGTGCTAAGAGTCTGCTTCTTCCCCCAAAAAATCGCTCCCCCTTTTTCCTACTAATGCAACTGTGAAATCACCAGAGCAAAACGCAATAAATCTCTGCCTGTAATTCCTATTTGCACACAGAGTCATGTTTTCACATTAGTCACAAAACGAAATTTCTTTGCCAATTTAAATGCACACTTACTGCTCTTTTTTTTTGGCAAGTGAAAATCACTTTTACAGACTGACACATTATGAATCCAATTTTTAGATTTTTTTAAAAAGCCCATGTCCAATCTGCTTTTTCAGACCACCACCATGTGTATCCTCGGTGACTGCCTACACTCCAGCAAGGGCAACCAGCCTTAGTGATGCTGAATGTATTTGCATTACTGACTGCAACCTCAAACCCTTAAAGTATTCCTTATTTTTACCAGTACACCTTAATTTATCATGAAAAAATAGTCCATATTATTTTACATGTTCCTCACATTTAAATTTCTCCCAAAACAGAAAATAATAAACACAACTTCTACAAAAGGAATTCCAATTCTATTATTCATTTCTTAATTTACCATATACATCCCCTCTCAAACTCATAACTCACCTTTAAAATTAGTTAGTTGTGAAAGAAATGTGGCACTCAAACAGCAGATTATCAGAGCCAGGATCTCTGTTCTCTACACCTCTCTCCTCTCAGCAGAACCAGATAATGGCAAACTTTCCCTCTCTTTTTCCACACATATACATGTTAATTTCAAATCTCAGTGCTTCCCCCTTTTTTTCAAATGTAATCACACATTTCTATTGGTTGAAAACCAACCCTTTTCCAAAAGTACCCTGCCCCCAACTTGACTTCTGCCTAGTACCCTTCCCCCAACTTGACTTCTGCCTGCTACCATAGCAACAGCTCATGGAACACTGCTGTGTGGAGTTAGGTCAGAAGTTCGCCACACAATGTTTCAATTCCACAGAGCAAGAGTGCTTGACTTTTCAAACCTAACAGCAAATCCATAGTACTGTTCTTTGGTAACACATTTTTTTGTACCAATACAAAACATGCTTCTATTAATTTACACATACAGCCTAGTTTTTATTCTAGAATGGTATGAAACAGCCAATCAGTTCTTTTTGTTTTGAAAAAAATATGTATGCCTCCATTTCCAAACTGTCTTTCTTTTCATATTGCCATTCTACTGAAAGACACCTCCTGAGTGCATCCAGTTCTCCTTTGAAGATGTTCACAGTGTGGATTGTAGGACACAGCTATGTCTTCTGGAGTGAAAAGTTTGCAGAGAAAACAGGTATGGTGAGAGACCTTGCTTTGCCAAATGTAGACATTAAATGGATTGGTCAGAGAGGGTTAAAGTGGCACCAATTGATGCCATTGGTGAAATCCTTCATGCAAATCCAACACCCTGACCTCATAATAGTGCACTGTGGTGGCAATGACCTAGGCACTTTGACTGGGGTAGGTCTGGAAATGCTTATGAAGGACACCTTTGCACAACTGTTTTCTCTTTTCCCTAAAACTGCCTTTGTGTTTTCCAACATATGCCAAAGGCAAAAATGGAACTGGTCCAATCATTTCTGTCCGCAAATTGACAAAGCAAGGAAGCACGTCAACAAATCTGTTTCTGCTTTCCTCCGTGACTATGGTATGGGTGCCATTTACCACAACAACTTGCGTTATGACATGCAAGACATTTATAGAGGAGATGGTGTGCACTTCAATGATGAAGGGAACAGAGTCTTCCTCTT